>NC_083331.1:44246583-44994083 GCF_963455315.2 Globicephala melas
ACTGGAGGCAAGTTCTCACGCTGAGTTTCCCTTCCGTTCTAGATCTTGTCGGGCTAACCACCACCGCGCCCACGGAAGCACCGGGTTGAGACGGAGCAAACTCATTTTCTTCCCAGAAGCATTTCGACAGGGTTTCCAGGCCTGTCAACAGCAGGGAACGTCAGGTAGCTTCGAGGCAGCATGAATGCAGCCTTCCAAATGGGAAAGAAAGGATAGTTCCAGCAGGCTCCCGTTTCCACGCGCACACTCAGCTTACCTCCCTGTGGTTTCTAACCAGTCCAAAGAGACACACGTTACCCTGCCTTTGCTTCCCTGAACCAACTTCTCGAAGTAGGGTGCTCCGCATCATGTGAACTGCCTCAACCAAGCAATGCCCTGGCTACGCCTCTGGGGCCTGCGGCTATTCAAAAGCCTGCAGGGCCACAGGAAGCACAGGGCTTAAATCGCAGTAAGAAGGCAAGCCGACTTTCTCTTGGGGGCAGGGTGACTTCAGGCAGCAGGTCCTAGATGGAATGCGAGGCCGAGGGGTCTCCCGTGGCAGCTCAGGCTAGGGCCAGGCGTAAGACCGCAAAGGCATGTGAGACGTGCCAGAAGTCTGCTCGTGAAAGTGTGGGTTTGGTGGGGCAACGAATCTGCTCCAGAAGAGAGTGCAGGCCGTTTCCCTACACTGGGTGTAGGGAGCGCGGCTCCAAAGGGCTCCGGGCCTGGATGTTGCTTGGCAGACCTAGGGGTGCCGGGGAGTACTCTGTGTTCCAGCCTGGAACAGGGTGCCCCCGCGAGCCTCCCAGGTGTCCAGAAAGCTCTACTGCCGTTAAAGACGCGCAGAGCAGAGGCTACGGCCTCATGGAAACTGCCGCACGGCTCCGCTTCTGCACCTCACGTCAGGGCCTTCCCTCCAGGCCTGTGCTCAATCTGGCTGTCCCGTTAGCGACACAGCATTGCAAGATGCTGACTTTCTCCTGGAGCACAGTGACTTCAGGTACGAGGCCCGCGAAGTGGGCAAAGCAGAGTGTTTTCTCACGGCAGCTCTCACAAGGGCGACGACAAATAGTTCCTGGGAGCTTCGGACTCACCAGGGATCTGGTCCTGCGGCTGTTTGAGGGCTCTGGAAACGTAGCTCTCCTCCAGGAACGTGCAGTGTGTTGCCCATCACTCGGCACGCACAGAGGGGCCTCCGAGGGGCAGAGCAATGGGCCTCGATGTTGCTCAGCCGGACCACGGCGTGGGGGTGTCTGGAGGTCCTCAGTGACCTTGGAGGGAAATGGATGCACACCCGAGGGGCCTAGGAGTCCTCAAATGGGAAATTCCGTTAACATAAACCCGAACGGTGACTAAGAACTCATGGAAAGTGCTGCATGCCGCCCTTTCTGCCCGGCTACGTAGGCAGGGCCTAAACTGGAGGCAAGTTCTCACGCTGAGTTTCCCTTCCGTTCTAGAGCTTGTCGGGCTAACCACCACCGCGGCCACGGAAGCACCGGGTTGAGACGGAGCAAACTCATTTTCTTCCCAGAAGCATTTCGACAGGGTTTCCAGGCCTGTCAACAGCAGGGAACGTCAGGTAGCTTCGAGGCAGCATGAATGCAGCCTTCCAAATGGGAAAGAAAGGATAGTTCCAGCAGGCTCCCGTTTCCACGCGCACACTCAGCTTGCCTCCCTGTGGTTTCTAACCAGTCCAAAGAGACACACGTTACCCTGCGTTTGCTTCCCTGAACCAACTTCTCGAAGTAGGGTGCTCCGCATCAAGTGAACTGCCTCAACCAAGCAATGCCCTGGCTACGCCTCTGGGGCCTGCGGCTATTCAAAAGCCTGCAGGGCCACAGGAAGCACAGGGCTGAAATCGCAGTAAGAAGGCAAGCCGACTTTCTCTTGGGGGCAGGGTGACTTCAGGCAGCAGGTCCTAGATGGAATGCGAGGCCGAGGGGTCTCCCGGGGCAGCTCAGGCTAGGGCCAGGCGTAAGACCGCAAAGGCATGTGAGACGTGCCAGAAGTCTGCTCGTGAAAGTGTGGGTTTGGTGGGGCAACGAATCTGCTCCAGAAGAGAGTGCAGGCCGTTTCCCTACACTGGGCGTAGGGAGCGCGGCTCCAAAGGGCTCCGGGCCTGGATGTTGCTTGGCAGACCTAGGGGTGCCGGGGAGTACTCTGTGTTCCAGCCTGGAACAGGGTGCCCCCGCGAGCCTCCCAGGTGTCCAGAAAACTCTACTGCCGTTAAAGACGCGCAGAGCAGAGGCTACGGCCTCATGGAAACTGCCGCACGGCTCCGCTTCTGCACCTCACGTCAGGGCCTTCCCTCCAGGCCTGTGCTCAATCTGGCTGTCCCGTTAGCGACGCAGCATTGCGAGATGCTGACTTTCTCCTGGAGCACAGTGACTTCAGGTACGAGGCCCGCGAAGTAGGCAAAGCAGAGTGTTTTCTCACGGCAGCTCTCACAAGGGCGACGACAAATATTTTCTGGGAGCTTCGGACTCACCAGGGATCTGGTCCTGAGGCTGTTTGAGGGCTCTGGAAACGTAGCTCTCCTCCAGGAACGTGCAGTGTGTTGCCCATCACTCGGCACGCACGGAGGGGCCTCCGAGGGGCAGAGCAGTGGGCCTCGATGTTGCTCAGCCAGCCCACAGGGGTCTGGAGGTCCTCTGTGACTTTGATGGGATTTAAAGGTCTTCATTAAAAACTTTATTTAATATAGATGCCCAGTGACATGAACTATGTTTAGCGTTGGGATCAGAGTATCGTTCTAATTCCATTTTAAACCTCCCCAAATGCTTATGCTTTCTTAAGGAGCTATAAAGAATTTCCACTTCCAACTAAGATGGGCTAACAGCAACCAGATGTTGACAGACAATTCTCTATGTATCTTTCACACATTTCTACACATCTAAGCAATAAAATGCCATATGGTGCAAGGCTGTCTTTTCAGGAATATTTTTATAAACACATAACTCTGAAAGGTAAAGACAAGGAGTCCCTCTGCAGCAAATTTATTTATGCTATCAGACAGTAAAGATGGAGATATTTTTCTCCTGAAGACATTCCAAGATAATAAAAATAAGACACTTCTCTCCTCTTTAAAGAGAGATTTGCTTACATCTCAAGATAATGAAGATAATGTCTCTCTAGCAGGGAGGATGGGCATTCTTTCAGGCAGTCCCAATATAATGTCTCAACCTTTGGGTTTCTTTCCTGTAACATACCTCCAGTGCAATACAGGCACCATCTGACACTTACTATCTGATTACGTTGGTAATCGGGTTCAAAGAACCACTGTTCCTGCTTTTTATGGTGAGTAATAAATGGTTTCTTGTCACTGACCCAGACATGTCATGTCTGTCTGTCAGGTATCTGAGAAACTGTGTTAGGTTAACTTATTACTTTGCAAGAAAGATGAAATCCCAGACTCTTTTTCCGTTTCTTACTTGACAATTTAACACCAAATTTATCCTTCCATCTGAAACAAATAAACTAATGAAAAGAGACAAAATACTTTTAAAATAGAAAAAAAAAGTGTTTACGATAGTGGACATCAGACAATAAAGTGCAGTGATCTCTGAAAGATGGGGAACAAATAAGTCAAGCCCTATAATTGTCTCATCCTATTGCCTGCTAAGATTTTCCATGGTACTGGGAGCAGATTCAGTCAGATCCTCTGTTGAAATTCCTATGTTGAGGAAATGAACTTCAGGAGATTGTCTCCAAGGAGACCAAGGTGGCTAGATTACCAAGTATAAAGCTGCATAGAAAGAGAACCCAGAGATTTTCAGAGGATTCTCCCCAAGTATTCAGCAAAGCACTGATCAGAGCATGCTGAAGCTGGGGGAGAGGGGTTTCATCTGAAAGGATTAGAGAAATATGCCCAGTTCTCACACAGGGTCAGGGCAGTGCCTGTTCCCACCAGCCAGACTGGAAAAAACATAATTTATGGGGAATTGGTAGAAGAGTCAAGGTATTTTTAACTCTTAATGGGCAATATTTGACCTTAGATTGAGCCTTACCCTGGATCTTCCTAATAAATTTAAAAAGCAAGTCCTGAATGAATTATACTCTTTCGAAGTAATTCAATTGCATCCCAGAACAAAAAGCATTGAATAGCTTTGTGAATATAAACATATCTAGTACCCCAAAAAAGGTAAAATTCACAGAGTCTAGCTTCAAATCAAATATTATTAGGCATACAGATAAGATCCAGGAAATCATAATGAAGAGAATAATTAATCAATCAAAACCAACCCAGAAGTGACACAGATGTTGGAATTAGCAGACAAGGATATTAAGACAGTTATTATTAACTGTATTCCAAATGTTCAAAAAATAAGTAGAGGCATGAAAAGTATAAAAATACCCAATCAAATTCTAGGGATGAAACTACAATGTCTGAGACGAAAAACATACTAGATGGGATTAACTACAATTAGATATGGCAGAAAAAACGATTAGTGAACTTGAAGTCATAGCAATAGAAATACCTTAAAAAAGACAGAGAAAAAGACAAAGAATAAAAAGTAATGATAAAAGCTTTACAACACCTTTAAGGGTCCTAATATACATGTAATTGGAGTCCCCAAAGGGGAAGAGGAACAGAAAAAGTTTGAGGAAATAGTGGTCAAATTTTTCCAAATGAGATGCAAACTACAGACCCACAAGTTCAAGAAGCACAATGAAGCCTAAGCATAAAAAGTTGGAGAGTATAGGAAGCCCATGATCTCTCAGAGTCCATGTGATGGATAGACATTTTGGGATATAGAAAAAAATCTGGGCTATATTTTTAACTGTAATCATAGCTTAGTCATAAAATTGACTTACCATATACTAGAAAATGTGTTAACTTATACAGGCATTATTTCATTTAATTCTAAAAGTAACAATTTTAGGTTCATATGATATATCCCATATATAAAAGGAAAGTGAGGTTATAAAAATTAAATAATTTTCCTAAGATTGTATATCCCTTTACTGGGATCAAACATTAAGTCTGGTCTAAAGAAAACATTATAAAACTGATGATGTTTACACTTCCATTTAAAATTAATGTTTTTAAAGTAAATTCCTAAAAGTTGTAACTCATTAGCAAAGAGAAAAGTAAATGCTTTCAATAAACAGATTAAGTAAATGAAATCAACACAACGAGGTGTATGCAGTATGGAATGTGATGATAGTGATCTTGCCTTACCATTGATTAGTGTTTTAAAGTTTGGCCACATGCTGTATAACCATCTTTTCAATAGATTATCTCATTTGACATTCTTCACAGCTCCATGGTTGAGACTGTCAGGGAGGGGGAAATTTCCTCCTTACGCTTTGAGTTTTTTTGACCAGTCTAATAATTAAATTGACACAAGATAAATTAACAGGAGAAAAAAATAATTCATATGCACAAAAGTCTCATAGAAAGGCAACCCTGAGAGTGAACAAACCAGGCTGTTTATATATATAATTTTTTAGATAAAGAAACAATTATTGTGAAGACTTAACAAAACAAAGAGGCTTGTGCTTGGGACAGCAGACTAGTGGAGAAGTAATGAAGTTAGCCTTGAATTCCTTAACTCAAGTGAAAAGCATACTTTCCATCCTCATGGTACAGGGAGGATTCCTTCACATAGGAGATTTATTTCTCACTTTTAAGAGGAAAGAAGTGGAGTCAGAGTATCTTTATTTTTCACTGGGTTTTTCTCAAGGAACTTTATTTATTTACTTTTTAACATCTTTATTGGAGTATAATTGCTTTACAATGGTGTGTTAGTTTCTGCATTATAACAAAGTGAATCAGTTATATGTATACATATGTTCCCATATCTCTTCCCTCTTGCGTCTCCCTCCCTCTACCCTCCCTATCCCACCCCTCTAAGTGGTCACAAACCACCGAGCTGATCTCCCTGTGCTATGCGGCTGCCTCCTGCTAGCTATCTATTTTACATTTGGTAATGTATATATGTCCATGCCACTCTCACTTTGTCACAGCTTACCCTTCCCCCTCCCCATATCCTCAAGTCCATTCTCTAGTAGGTCTGTGTCTTTATTCCTGTCTTACCCCTAGGTTCTTCATGACTGTTTTTTTTCCCCTTAGATTCCATATATATGTGTTAGCATACGGTATTTGTTTTTCTTTCTGACTTACTTCACTCTGTATGACGGACTCTATGTCCATCCACCTCACTACAAATACCTCAATTTCGTTTCTTTTTATGGCTGAATACTGGACATATACCCTGAGAAAACCATAATTCAAAAAGAGTCATATACGAAAATGGTCATTGCAGCTCTATTTACAATAGCCAGGACATGGAAGCAAACTAAGAGTCCATCATCGGATGAATGGATAAAGAAGATGTAGCACATATATACAATGGAATATTACTCAGTCTCAAGTAACTTTAATTCAAAATAATCAATATGTCATTGAGGCATATTTTGGGGCAGCCTGCCCTGGGCCTCAACATGTCTGTTAAAACCGAGAGAAGTTAATGAACTTGCCCAAGGTCACCCCATCAGTTTAGTTTGGAAGCTGATATTAGATTTCCAGTCTTCTGATTTGTAACTGGGATTTATTTTGTTAAGAATATATTTTTAAATGACTAATAAAGATCTTGAATAAAGTTAGTGTTTCCTAATAATGAATCCAACACAACTGAAATACTTCAATTTAATTAGGAAGAATGTTAAAATGTAAAGGTAACTTTCAAAGCTAACAATCGTTGAAAGAGAGTGAGTCTCTCTTATTCTATAATTTTAAAAAACCCTCAAAAGTAAGCATTTCTCATAACTAATTTCCATATTTTGATGTTTTATCTATGCACATGAAAAATAACTCTTAAAAAGGCATTTTAAGGCAATAAAATATAGAACTTATATTAAATACTGTCCATTACATTGGAACTTGAAAAGAAAATTTTCAGTAAACATCATGCTTAATTATGAAATCTGCTAGAATGAACTGTCCAGAAATTATAGCCATTCTGTGGCTTTGCCAATCACAACAAGGGAACATTGTGCGATCACAACGTAAGTGAATTGCTGATGGCAGAATCAGTAACCATATAGGGACATGATTTAAACAACACATGGGAGAATAATTCATGGCAGTATCACACAATATAAAAAATGTTGGGTTTCCCTTGTGGCGCAGTGGTTGAGAGTCCGCCTGCCGATGCCGGGGGCACAGGTTCGTGCCCCAGTCTGGGAAGATCTCACATGCCGCGGAGCGGCTGGGTCTGTGAGCCATGGCCACTGACCCTGCGCGTCCGGAGCCTGTGCCCCGCAACGGGAGAGGACACAACAGTGAGAGGCCCGTGTACCACAAAAAAAAAAAGTTTACAAATATCAACTGGTATCTATATGTGTCCAAGTAGCTAATTTCATTCTATTTGAGTAGATATTACTGGCAGCATCATGGCCACAGGCAAAAGTTTGAGCTATCCACGTCTGGTAAATATCAACATTACTATCAGATTCCCCTCAGAAAATCAATTTTGCTTTGATTTGTTTGATTTTTCTAGCAATATTCTCTATAAAATACTTTAAAAAATCATGGTTGGGTTTATTATAATTTTAAAGAAAGGCAGGTATTATAAATGTATGTATACACACATATATATTATACTATTTATTAATCATATTTTAAAATTTCATCCCAATGTTATTACAATGCCCTCCCTCTCCAATGACGTATGCATTTTTTGGTAAGTATTGAATAAAATGCCAGAAAAAGGCAATGTGCATTGTATATTTAAAGTGTTAAACTTGAATGAAATGGGATGTATAGCTACAAAATCTTTGGACTCAAATTGCCTGACTTTGGAACATACAGAGTGTTTTATTCATTAAATGAAATAATTTTAAGTACCTGAAATATACTTAAGCATCTGATAAATTAGTTTTTACATTATTATCACTTTTGCAATGCAAGAACTAGATAAGAGAAGCCCAAGAAAAATTGTTCTTCCATTGATGTTACAAAGTAGTATATTACCTTGTAGCAAATTAGTGTCTGATACTAGTTGATAGAAAGAGATAAGCATAATAAATAAGCAAATGATTTAATCATTTACTTATTTTTCTATATTTTATTGAAGAACACTATCACACTGGGCTTTTCAAGAGAAAAGATTAACCAAATTATTCTTAAATATGTGAATGTCAAGACTGATTTGACGAGGAAGGGTTGTAGTAGCCAATAGTGGGTATTTCAATGGCCAACAGTGATATATAATTGCTTAAGACATAACTTGTGGAGGCAAATGTCATGACTTTGATAATTTACTTACTGATTAAAAGGATAATGTTAATGGTAATGTGTGACTGAAGATTCCAGAACTCAGTAGGGTAACTGATAAGCTGATAGGCCTAGTGCACATGAATGAAGATCTAATAGTAAGTCTTCAGCTACAGCAATAATATGTCACAGCAAGATGCCTGATTTGGTCTCTACTTTGCTATGTATGTAAGGCTATTAATGTGAAGAAGAAAGAAGTTCAATGCCCTTGTCTTTTACAGAGATGTAGTGACAAGAAATACAGAAACAACAAAAGTGACAAATGCAGGATATTAGCCTTGAAGAGAGGCAAGTCTCTGCAACTTCCCAACTGTTCTTAAAGATTTAAGAAAGTGTTGATAAAGAAAATTCCATCCCAATGCTCACCTTTCCTCTACTCTTAGTGGAAGAGAAGAGTAACTAGAGTCTGCAGGGTCAATCATTTTGACCCAGAAAAAAGAGACTTCTGGATTTTTAAATAACAATAAATATTATAAAGAAAAAATTACACAAGTTGTTCACTGATAAGTGTAGCGCAGAGTTTGTAAACCTGTTAAATGCTAGGCTTTCCACACCTGTGTAATGGAATGATCCCAAATTATTACTGATTTGTAGCAGCTGCAAAAAATCACTACTGCCAGGAGATAAACTTGTTGTCAGGAAGAAAACCTTCTGCCAAACATCCTGTCTAAAAAACTGTATTAGATGATTTTTACAGTTGCCTACACTACTAAATCCAGCACTAAAAATCTGTTTTCCAATTTTTACTATTATTATCCAGAATATTTTGAATCTTCAGGACTTCCATGAGTGAGTTGTCTTCTATAGACTATTTGTTGATTCTAAAGGATAAAAATTAACACATTTTTGGAGTTGTACAACTTTGTAATATGTTACCAAACATGTCCACAGGCAGATTGCTTGTTTTTTCTTCTCTTATCTCTCCAACAAGCATATAAGATTTAGAGTTAAATTTATGGCATTGTTTTTAAAATTTCAAAGCACTTTTAAGTGCCTTAAAATCAGGAAAATAAATGAGTGTGTGATAGATAAGAGGAGATCTCTAAACACTGAAGAATTCTTTAGTATAGTAGAAAGAACACTCTATATGGTGTCAGATCTCATGGGTTCAAGATTTATCTCTGCCAGTTAATAGCCTTATCAAAACCAAATTACTTAAACTCTGTGCTTCAACTACACCATTAACAATTTGAGAAAAATAATAACTTTCTTAGCTATTTTAAAATGTTGTAGGCTTTAAATAAACAAGAAAGTGATGGGAAAAAAGCTCATTCTGTTCTCATCTGGCAAAAGTCAAAGAAATTTTGATAAGTAATTCAAGTTTCTAAAGAAAATAAAATCTTTCATATCATTTGAGTCTATGTTGCCTAACTTCCTGCCTTGCGAGGCTACTTCCGTGATAAAAGCAATGCACAATTTGTGAATATTTATTTGCAAGCTAGTCCAAGCCAAAATGATTTCTCACCTGTAATACTGCAACGGACTCGTAAAAGCGCCCTCCACTTTTATACATGTATCCTGCCTAAGATGCATCATAAACAGGGTAGCAACCTAATTTAGATCTTGCTAATGGTCTGCTCAAAACCCTGCATTGGGGCTTCCCTGGTGGCGCAGTGGTTGAGAGTCCACCTGCCGATGCAGGGGACACGGGTTCGTGCCCCGGTCCGGGAAGATCCCACACGCCGCGGAACGACTAGGCCTGTGAGGCATGGCCGCTGAGCTTGCGCGTCCGGAGCCTGTGCTCCGCAATGGGAGAGGCCACAACAGTGAGAGGCCCGCGTACTGCAAAAAACAAAACAAAAAAACCCTGCATTGCTTAACCATTTACTCCGAGTAAAAGCAAAGATCTTTAATTGTCCCCAGGTTACATCCTTGACTTCATTTTCTTCTACTCTTCCCCTTGCTCTCTGCATTCCGGCCTGTAGAACCTCTTTGCTGGTCTTGAAATACACCAGACTGGATCTCAACTATGGGTCTCTGTTCTTGGTATTCCCTCTGCTGGAACATTTTCCCCTTAGAAATTTATATAAATTACCCCTCACCTCCTTAAAACCTTTGCTCAAATAACACCTTTCCACTTAAGCCTACCCCAACGGTCCTTTAAAGCCTTCAATTTATTTCCTTGCCCCCATCCCTCACACATATATATATATATATATATTTATTTATTTTTATTTTGTTACAGATGACATTTATCTATTTATTGTGTTTGTAGTTTATTGCCTATCATGCACATTAATATGTCAGTTCTATTAGGGCATAGATCTTAGTCTGTTTTGTTCATTGATATAATCCAAATGATTGTTGATGTGTTTAAAAAATGAAGTAATTAAAAGACAATATTTTTATTCTTAGCATATTATTTTGTTTACTTGTTTGATTAATAATTTTCACATATATTTTTTATTTAGTTTCAGAAAAGCACAAATACAACCATAATAAGGTACAGATTCTTATCTCAAAATCAATTTAGGTAATATTTATACAAATCTGTTCCCAGAATACCTGTTTAGCTTAATGGTACTTGTAAGAAATGCAGATACCTAGAGCATATTCAGTCCTACCAATTCTCTGGGCATTAAACTCTGGAATTTGCATTTTAACAAATTTTTTTTTTTGTATAGGTTTTTCACCCCCTTAGTTAAATTTATTCTGAGGTATTTTATTCTTTTTTATGCAGATTTATAAGATTGTTTTCTTCATTTCTCCTTCTGAGAGTTCATTATTAGGGTATAGAAATGCAACAGATTTCTTTCTTTTTTTAATTTTTAAATTTTATTTTATTTATTTTTTTTATACAGCAGGTTCTTATTAGTCATTAATTTTATACATATCAGTGTATACATGTCAATCCCAATAACCAACTTCATCACCCCACCCCCCCACCACTTTCCCCGCTTGGTGTCCATACGTTTGTTCTCTAGATCTATGTCTCAATTTCTACCCTGCAAACCAGTTCATCTGTACCATTTTCCCAGGTTCCACATATATGAGTTAATATACAATATTTATTTTTTATCTTTCTGACTTACTTCACTCTGTATGACAGTCTCTAGATCCATCAACACATCAACAAATGGCCCAATTTCATACCTTTTTATGGCTGAGTAATATTCCATCATATATATGTACCACATCATCTTTATCCATTCGTCTGTCAGTGGGCATTTAGGTTGCTTCTATGACCTGGCTATTGTAAACAGTGCTGCAATAAACATTGGGGTGCATGTGTATTTTTGAATTATAGTTTTCTCTGTGTATATGCCCAGAACTGGGATTTCTGGATCATATGGTAATTCTATTTTTAGTTTTTTTAAGGAATCTCCATACTGTCCTCCATGATGGCTGTATCAATTTACATTCCCACCAACAGTGGAAGAGGGTTCCTTTTTCTCCACACCCTCTCCAGCATTTGTTGTTTGTAGATTTTCTGATGATGCCCATTCTAGCTGGTGTGAGGTGATCCCTCATTGTAGTTTTGATTTGCATTTCTCTAATAATTAGTGATGTTGAGCAGCTTTCATGTGCTTCTTGGCCCTTTGTATGTCTTCTTTGGATAAATGTCTATTTAGGTCTTCTGCCCATTTTTGGATTGGGTTGTTTGTTTTTTTTAATATTAAGCTGCATGAACTGTTTATATATTTTGGAGATTAATCCTTTGTCCGTTGATTCATTAGCAAATATTTTCTCCCATTCTGAGGGTTGTCTTTTCATCTTGTTTATGGTTTCCTTTGCTGTGCAAAAGGTTTGAAGTTTCATTAAGTCCTCTAGGAGATGGATCAAAAAAGATCTTGCTGTGATTTATGTCAAAGAAGTGTTCTTCCTGTTTTCCTCTAAGAGTTTTACAGTGTCCGGTCTTACATTTAGGTCTCTAATCCATATTGAGTCTATTTTTGTGTATGGTGTTGGGGAGTGTTCTAATTTCATTCTTTTACATGTAGCTGTCTAATTTTCCCAGCACCACTTATTGAAGAGACTGTCTTTTCTCCATTGTATGTTTTTGCCTCCTTTTTCATAGATTAGTTGACCATAGGTGTGTGGGTTCATCTCTGGCTTTCTATCTTGTTCCATAGATCTATGTTTCTGTTTTTGTGCCAGTACCATATTGTCTTGATTATTGTAGCTTTGTAGTATAATCTGAAGTCAGGGAGTCTGATTCTTCCAGCTCTGTTTTTTTCCCTCAAGACTACTTTGGCTATTCGGGGTCTTTTGTGTCTCCATACAAATTTTAAGATTTTTTTGTTCTAGTTCTGTAAAAAATGCCATTAGTAATTTGATAGGGATTGCATTGAATCTGTAGATTGTTTTGGGTAGTAGAGTCATTTTCACAATATTGATTCTTCCAATCCAAGAGCATGATATATCTCTCCATCTGTTGGTATCATCTTTAATTTCTTTCATCAGTGTCTTATAGTTTTCTGCATACAGGTCTTTTCTCTCCCTAAGTAGGTTTATTCCTAGGCATTTTATTCTCTTTGTTGCAATGATAAATGGGAGTGTTTCCTTATTTTCTCTTTCAGATTTTTCATCATTAATATGTAGGAATGCAAGAGATTTCTGTGCATTAATTTTGTATCCTGCTACTTTACCAAATTCATTGATTAGCTCCAGTAGTTTCCTGGTGGTATCTTTAGGATTCTCTATGTATAGTATCATGTCATCTGCAAAGAGTGCCAGTTATACTTCTTCCTTTCCAATTTGTATTCCTTTTATTTCTTTTTGTTCTCTGATTGCTGTGGCTAGGTCTTCCAAAACTATGTTGAATAATAGTGGTGAGAGTGGACATCCTTGTCTTCTTCCTGATCTTAGAGGAAATGCTTTCCATTTTTCACCATTGAGAATGATGTTTGCTGTGGTTTTGTCTACAGGCTACAGGATTGTAGTTCTTCTTTCTTCTGCTGTCTGCCCTCTGTTGGATGAGGCTATCTCTAACCACTTTTTCAAGGAGTATATTGTGCATCAAATTTTGAGACTCCAAGAACTAATGTGATAACTTTCAAACAAATGCTTACCTCATAGAAATATATTTTAAAATATAGCCTGGTTTGCAGTATGCTATGTGCACATAGAATATTCACCAAGAGGGGCATAATCTCTGCAATAAAAGAAAATTTAAATTTACAAAGATTGAAATATTAAAAAGTTATCTGATCAGAACATTATGAAGTTAGGAATAAGTAGCAATAGAATATCTAGAAATCCTCACATTTTTAGAAATTTAAAAATACCTTCTAATACATAAAAATACCTTTAGGCCAAAAATAAATCATGAGAGAAATTAGCAAAATATATCAAATTGAATAACAATAAAAATGTAGCATATTAAAATTTGTGAGAAACAGCTTAATGACTGTCAAGAAGAAAAGTTATCACTTTGAGTGCTTATGTTAGAAAAAAGAAAGGCTTAAATTTAATTATCTAAACTACCTTAAGAAACTAGACTTTTTAAAAAAAAAGTACAGTTACCATCGAAGTAGTAGAAGAAAATATACAAAAAAGATAAAAGCTGAAATGAATAAAATAGAAAATAATCAACAGAATTACCCACTAAAATTGTTTCTTTGTAAAGATTACTAAGTTAATAAACCCTTAGCAAAACTTATCAAAAAATAAGAGAAAACACAAATTACTGATAAACACAATTTTAGAAGGTTATCACCAATCTCCCCAGGTTGTTAAAAGGATAATAAGGGAATAATATGAATAGACTTATACCAATCATTTCGACAATTTACATAAAATAGACATTAAAACAAACAAACAATAACAAAAAAAACATAACTTACCAAAGCAGACACAAGAAAAAATAGAATTTCCAAATGCCCAATCATAAGTAAATCAAATAAACTAAATTTTTAATCAAAACCTTTCCAAAAAGAAAACTTCAGGTTCTTGTGGCTAAATTAGTCAACTTTTCAAACATTTATTAAAAAAAAAATAATCTAACACAAATGTCTTTAGAAAAATGAAGGGAAAACTTTTCCTAGTATATCCACAATAGCAAAGCATGACAAATTAATTATAGGAATTAGGAAACTGCACACCAATATCCTTGATAAACCTTAAGACAATGCTAGCAAATCTAACCCAGTAATATAGAAAGAGTATAAATGCATTATGATAAAATGGAGTTTATCTTAGGAACACTAGTTTGGTTTAACACTAGAATATCAGTCAATATAATTCACCATATTCAATGAATAAAAAAGAAAATGTATACAATCAACTCTACAGATGCAAATCAAATATTCAGAAGTAGAGACTTTTTTTAAGAAATAGACGTTTTCTTAGGAATTAGAACTATAAAATAACTTTTTATTTATACATAAGGGCATCCACAGTGATTATAAACAAAGCAATTTAATTGCAAATTTGGCATAAAAGATAAACTGGAGTAATTGAGAAGTGAGAAAACAAACGTGTTCATGATGAATTTCCAAATACAGACAATCAAGAGTTTTTCCACAACTCACACTAAAGTCAAGGAGCTACTATTTTGGGGACTTCCTTGGTTCTCCGGTGGTTAAGACTCAGTCCTTCCACTGCAGGGGGCATGGAGATCTCACATGCAGCGTGGTGCAGCCAAAAAAAAAAAAAAAAAAAAAAAAACAAGCAAAAAGAAAAAAAAGAAGAAAAAATTAAAAATTAAAGGAGGGAACTATTTTTAAGTTAACCTGGATGTTTTGAAAGTACCTTTAAGGCAAAGGGGAAAAAAAAGAGAGAGAGAGAGAACCAAAGAGAACCACAAATTAATGTGTGTCTTAGAATTTCCTGGGAATGTTTGTTTGTTTGTTTTCGGTTTTGTTTTGCTTTCAATTCGAATCTGCTAATTCTCTGGGAACTAAAAAAATGACATGATTCTTCAAAGAATTAAGATAAGAAGTGACAATTTTGTAGAAATAATTCAAAGAAACTTAGTGTCTAACTTTGTACACCATATTCTTTTCTTTTTTTTTGTGGTACATTGGCCTCTCACTGTTGTGGCCTCTCCCATTGCAGACCACAGGCTCCGGACACGCAGGCTCAGCAGCCATGGCTCATGGGCCCAGCTGCTCCATGGCATGTGGGATCCTCCCGGACTGGGGCACGAGCCCATGTCCCCTGCATCAGCAGGTGGACTCTCAACCACTGCACCACCAGGGAAACCCTGTACACCATATTCTTCCTCCAAGTATTATCTTGCCAATTTTCCTGTTCCATATTCTCTCCTACATTTACCGAAATATATTTAAAGGTTCATTAGGAAACTGGAAATTATAGTAAGTCTTTTAGGTTTTAAAATAAGTGATTATGTGACAAAGTTATGTCAGAGAAATATATTACTGTACATAGTTAAACAAAATAGCAGAGAATTTTCAATTTCTATTTATGAGAAATGAGGTAGCAAAGGGGATTTTAGGCCATATCCATGAGGGTTGAGTAGGCATCCTTCTATTTTTAAAAAGGAGGGTTTTCTATGGGTTTTATGTATTTGGTTTTCTAGTTGTATTTTACTTAAGCAAAATATACCTAATATCTATTTTATCATAGGTAAGTGACACAACCAACCTGTGCCTTGGTTTCTGAATCTGGAAAGAGTGATAATAACATCACTGAGTTGGAATGAAATGTGAGTATGCATATAAAATATTTGACGTTATTTTACACAAAAAATTTGAGATACTAATATATTTTAAAATTTCAAAACCTCTATTCCCTAGTATACTGCATGAGAAAAATATTTTAAGAAGGAGATAAAATTATTTTGATATTCTGAAATTAAAGCCTTGTATTTGGGTCATTAAAAGCACTTGAAATATTCTAAAATTTTTAGAAGTTTATTTAAATTAAAAATGATGTATTAGAATAATGGACTTTCTGACAACCTGAGTATTGTTAAAGAAATGAATTACAGCAGTCTTAAATGCAGAAAAGGGAATAAAAAAAATAGCATTAGTAAAGTTTACAGGGCAAAACCCAGCAGGACATATTTTTAGTCCTAATACTTTTGGAGTCAGTAACACCAAGGAATATAGAGCACTTGATAAATCACAAGGTGTGTAAAATTAATGACTCACAAAAAGGCTTAAATCTTCAACTCATTTTAAAAAATCTGTCATTAACATGAAAAATGCAAGGAAAGTGGATAGCTTGGAAGGCAGGAAGACCTTGTTGAATCACTTATTGATAAATAGAAGATAACAAAGTACTTGGCTCATATTGAAATGAATGTAAACAAGCAGGATGCATAACCTACATTCCAGAGGAAATTAGAAAATCTGCTTACTCTGTTGAGTTGTATTTTTAAAACCAAGGAAGTGGAATGATTTATTAAAGTGGAACTGGATGAAGGAGACAATAAACAATAAAAGATTTAAAAAGTGAATATAATTATGAGAGATTAATATGGTAATTCCAAATCAATACTTAGGTTTTTAATTAAAATGGCATAAATTTTAGCAACCCAGTGGTAGCTTCTATTTTCCTCTAAAATGATAACACCAAATGAGAGAAAGACAAAGACTTAAAATGTCAAAAGCTAGGACTGAGGAAAACCATAGTAGCAGAATATATGAAGCATTCAAATTTATAAGATGTATATGTTATCACAGAGAGCTCTTAAATTGCTTTTAATTTTTTTATTTGTTTTTCTTTCTGTTGTTCTGATTGGACAATTTCCAATCAGATCACTTATGAGTTCTTCTGTATCACTTTATCTGCAGGGGTAGCAATACTCATATAGAGTATGTTATAGACTTTAAAACAAAAAATAGACTTTAAAACAAAGACTATTTAAAAAGACAAAGAAGAGTATTTTATAATGATAAAGAAATCAATACAAGAAGATATTACCATATATGCATTCAATACAGAAGCATATTAATATATAAAGCAAAGCTAACAGACATAAAAGGAAGAAATTGATAATAAAGCAATAATAGTAGAGAACTTTAACACCCCACCTACATCAATGGACAGATCATCCAGACAGAAAATCAATAAGGCAAAAGTGGGCTTAAATGACACGACAGGCCAGTTGGACTTAATAGATATCTATAGGACATTATATCCAGAAGTAGCAAAATATGCACTCTTTTTAAGTGCACATGGAATGTTCTCAAAAAGAGATCACATTCAGGCTTCCCTGGTGGTGCAGTGGTTGAGAGTCCGCCTGCCGATGCAGGAGACATGGGTTTGTGTCCCGGTCTAGGAAGATCCCACATGCGGCTGGGCCCGTGAGACATGGTTGCTGAGCCAGGGCATCCGGAGCCTGTGCTCCACAATGGGAGAGGCCTGCATAATGCAAAAAAAAAAAAAAAAAAAAAAAAAAAGAAAAAGCCCAGAAAGCAAGTCTCAACAAATGTAAGGAGATAGGAATTATATCTAGCATTCTTCTGAAACTAGAAATCAACAAAAAGAAAAATACGAAAAGCAGAAACGTGAAGATTAAAAAACATGATACTAAAAAACTAATGGGTCAGTGAAGAAATTAAAGAAGAAATTTTAAAAAAACTTACGACAAATGAAAATGAAAACACAACACCCCAAAATCTATGGGATGCAGTAAAATCAGTTCTAAAAGGGAAGTTTATAGCAATACAGGCATACCTCAAGAAAAATCTCAAATAAACAACCTAACCTACAACTTAAGATAATTAGAAAAATGAACAAGCAAAGGCCAAAGTCAGCAGAAGGAAGGAAATAATAAAGATCAGAGAGGAAATACATAAAATAGAGATCAAAACAAAACAAAAAAACAGTAGAAAAGATCAATGAAACCAAGAGCTGTTTTTTTGAAATGATAAACAAAACTCATAAACATTTAGCCAGGCTCACCAAGAAGAAAAGAGAGGACCCAAATAAACAAAAAAAGAAATGAAAGAGGAGAAACAACAACCAATACACAGAGATACACCAAATTATAAGGGGATACTACTAACAGTTACATTCCAATAAATTGGACAACTTAGAAGAAATAGACAAACTTCTAGAAACATACAACCTGCCAAGCCTGGATCAAGAAGAAACAGACAATTTGAACGAACTGATCACTAGCAATGAACTTAAATACGTAATAAAACAACAACAACAAACCTCCCAGCAAATAAAATTCAAGGGCCAAACGGCTTTACAGGGGAATTCTACTAAATGTAAAAGAAGAACTAATACCTATTATTCTCAAACTTTTCCAAAAATTGAACAGAATGGAACACTCTCAAATTCATTCTACAAGACCACAATTACCCTGATATCAAAACCAGCCAAAGACACTACAAGAAAAAGAAAATTATAGGCCAATATCTTTGATGAATATAGATGCAAAAATCCTCAACTAAGTATTAGCAAACCCAAGCCAACAATACATAAAAAGGATCATATACCATGATCAACTTTCATTTATTCCAGGGTCCCAAGAATGGATCAATATTTGCAAATCAATGTGATACACCACGTTAACAAAAGGAAGGAAAATATCACATGATCATCTCAATAGGCATAGAGAAAGCATTTGGCAAAATTCAACATCCATGCATGATAAAAAACTATCATCAAAGTTGATATAGAGGGAACATATCTCAGCACAATAAAGGCCATTTCTGACAAACCCTCAGACAACATCATACTGAATGGTGAAAAGCTGAAAGACTTTCCTTTAAGTTCAGGAACAGGACAAGGATGCCCACTCTCATCCTTTCTACTACACACAGTATTGGAAGACCTAGACACAGAAATCAGACAAAACAAAGAATTAGAAGGTATCCAAATTGAAAGGGAAGTGGTAAAACTGGCACTATTTGTAGATGAAACAATACTTTAGAAAACACTAAAGTGTACACCAGAAAGCTACTAGAACTAATAAATGAATTCAGCAAAGTTGCAGGATGCAAGATTAATATACAGAAATCTGTTGTGTTTCTATACAATAAAATGTTTTAACATTTTCTTTTCTGAATAATATCAGAAAGAAAAAGCTTTTAAAAATCCCATTTTAAATTACATCAAACAGAATAAAACACCTAGGAATAAACTTAACCACACAGGTGGTTAAGTTTCATCTATACTATGAAAACTATAAAACATTGATGAAGGAAATTGATGATAAAAATAAGTGTAAAGATATTTATATGCTCTTGGATTGGAAGAATTAATATTGTTTAAATGGCCATACTACCCAAAACAATCTACACATTTAAGGCAATCCCTATCAAGTTATCCATTACATTTTTCACAGAACTAGAGCAAATAATCCTAAAATTCATATGGGACCAGTAATCAAAACAGCATAGTACTGGTGCAAAACCAGACACATAGATCAATGGAACAGAATAGAGAGCCCAGAAATAAACCTATGCACCTATGAGCAATTAATCTACAACAAAGGAGGCATAAATATACAAAGGAGAAAAGACAGTCCCTTAAAGAATTAGTGCTGGGAAAAGTAGATAGATACATATAAAAGAATGAGATTAGAACATTCCCTCACACCATGAACAAAAATAAACTTAAAATGGATTAAAGACCTAAATGTAAGAACAGAAACCATAAAATTCCTAGAAGAGGACATAGGCAGAACAGTCTTTGACATAAATCATAGAAATATTTTTTGGGTCACTCTCCTAAAGAAAAAGAAAAAGAAAAGCAAAAATAAACAAATGGAAAGTAATTAAACCTAAAAGCTTTAGCACAGTGAAGGAAACCATTGACAAAGCAAAACATAACCTATGGAATGTGAGAAAATATTTGCAAATTTGCAAGGAATTAATATCCAAAATATATAAACAACTCATACAACACAATATCAAAATACAAACAGCCCAATCCAAAAAAATAGGCTGAAGATGAATAGACATTTTTCCAAAGAAGACATAGAAATTGCTAACAGGCAAAAGAAAAGATATTCAACATTGCTAATTATTAGAGAAATACAGATCAAATCAGCAAGAAGATATCATCTCACACCTGTCAGAATGGCTATCATCAAAAAGTTTACAAATAACAAATGTTGGAGAGGATTTGGAGAAAAGTGAACATTTTACTGTGTTGGTGGGAATGTAAATTGGTGCAGCCACTATGGGAAATAGTATGAGCTTTCCTCAAAAAAAAGTACAAACAGAATTATCATATGATCCAAACATTCTACTCCTGTGTATGTATCCAGAAAAAAAATGAAAACAATAATTCAAAAAGATACATGCACCCCAATGTTCATAGCAATGTTATTTACAATAGTCAAGATATGGAAACAACCCAAGTGCTCATCAACAGACAAAAGAATTAATATGTGGTGTGTGTATGTGTGTATATAATGGTATATATATTATATACGTGGAATAGTAAGCCATAAAAAAATGAAATTCTTTCACTTGCTGCAATGTGGATGAACCTAAAGAATAGTATGCTTAGTGAAATAAGTGGTATCTAAAAAATAATACAAATAAATGTATATGCAAAACAGAATGAGACTCACAGATGTAGAAAACAAACTAGTGGTTATCAAAGGGGAGAGGGAAGGGGGAAGGGGAAAATTAGGTGTATGAGATTAAGAGATGTAAACTACTATATAAAATAGATAAGCAACAAGGATATATTTCATAGCATAGGTAATTATGACCATTATCTTGTAATAACTTTGGAATATAATCTGTAAAAATACTGAATCACTATCCTGTACACCTGAAACTAATATAATATTATAAAACAACTATACATCAAAAAATTATAAGATATACAAACTAAATTTTGAAAAACTTACCTAGGCTTCACTTCATGTAAAGAAGACCATATAAAACAAGGAAACAGTTCTCTTCCACTCTACCTCCTCATTGTCTTTCCTTTGACTGAGAGACTCAAATTAGGATGTAAAACTACCCTGCCCAAGAAAATAGCAACAAACAATACATACAAACTCAACAAACAAATTCAAATCCAGTCAGGAATCATTCAGTTCCACAGATATTACATTTGATCTTGTGTATTACTGTTTTCTTGAACTTTACTTTTCTGTCATTCATTTTATGAACGTAGTGGAGAAATATTATATTCAAGATACTCAGTTCCACATAGTAGGTAGAATGAATCCTAAAATTGGTGCACACTGTATTACAGTTCCTCTACCCCTAATGGTTCCAGAACCTGATTGCCTATTAGGATCACCTTCTGAACTCTGAAAGAAAAATCAGATGATGAGCTAATTGGATGCACAGATAAATCAGAACCTTGGGGGTTAAATCGTTCATGTTTTTTGTTTTTCCTTACTTCCTTGTGTTTTTTTCTTTCTCTTTTAATGTTCCAGGGATTATGATGCCCAAGAAAGTTTGGAAGCCACTGTTCTCTCCCTCCATTGTACTTAGCATTCTGTATGCATGAAACATTCTGGAAGACTTTGTCTTCAATAACCACTTGTTGATTTCTTTCCTATTCTTTATTACTCTATAGCAAACATGGTACTTAGATTACTGATAAATATGTAAACACAACTAGTCAAAATCCAAAATCATTATCTATGCTGTTCCTCATCTTCTGAACATTTTTTCCCCTTTTCCCTTTTTTTCTGTTTTGAGAAATTTTACCAACTTTTCTCCATCCTTCTTTTTTTAGGGAGAAATGTGGGGGAATCCTAGCCTCTTCTTAAATTTAAAGAGTTCTGGTCATTCTCTTTGATAAGTCTGTTATAAATCTGTCAACTCTTCTTATTTCCAGGATGCTCACTTTTCACCCAATATATTGTGAACATGGCCTAATCGGTTTCCTTGTCTCAAGTTTCCATAGTCCCTTCTTTACCTAAAACCTATAGCAAATGGTTACTAGATGATATTTCTGACATGCTACCTTGAGTTGATTGCTCTGATATTTAGAATTTTAAAAAACTCCTCATAATCTTCAGGACAAAATTCATCCTTTTTGTTTCCTAAGATGGGAAGCAACATAAGCTACAGGCTTTCTCCTGTCGTAATCAACACTCTAGAAAGTACAAAGACAAGAGAGAATTATGGATAAGAGAAATGAACTAAAAAGTCCTGAGAAATATTTGGGGAGGCTGAAAACTAAGGTGAACTGCTAGGGATCTCTATATCCTTCTGTGGAGAGCTACAGCCTAGGGCTAACCTTCGCTAGAGGTTTTAGAGGGAGCATAGATGGGAGGAAAGGTTTTAAGGTTTGCTCTTACCTTCTCCCCCATTGCTATGGAACAAGTACTGCCCCATCTCTGCACTGTTGAGAGCCCAGTGTCACTGAAGTTATTTAAGGTAAGAAAAACTTATTGAGGATTTGGTGAAACTGGTGTGGGAAGATCACTTGCTCTCTGGGATTCACTTCTCTACTACTCTCCCTCTCCAACATCTGCTATCCCACCAATTTGGTTGGTGGATTACAAATTAAGGAAACTACTCTTCCTGAAGCTGCCTGTTTCTAACAGTATAAATTCCTATCTTAAATTATCTGGTGGAATGACTGTGGAGTCATTAGTCCACTACTGGAGTGGACTAGTGGAGTGGTCACAGCAGTTAAGCTCTTCAGCACTCCTCTCAATTCTCCTTATCAAAGAGACTTATCAAAGAGAATGATCAGAACTCTTTAAATTTAAGAAGAGGCTAGGATTCCCCAATGATATCCCTCAAAAAAAGATGTTGAAGAAAAGTTGGTAAAATTTCCCAAAATAGGAAAAATGGAAAAGGAGAAAAAAATTGTTCAGAAGATGAGGAACAGCATAGGTAATGATTTTGTTTTTTGATTAGTTGTGTTTATATATTATCAGTAATCTAAGACACCTGGAGGATACACACATTGGTCATACCTGAAACATTACTTCAAGAGAAATTAAAAAATCAGAGGTCAAAAGACTAGGTGATGGAAGAGTAAAACCAATCTAAAAGAAAGAGGACATGAACAAAATATATCAACTGCAAAAGAATCAATGATATAGATAAATCAGTAATTTAAAACAAAAAACATTGATATATTTAACTAATTATGAAATATATTTACAATATATGTGCATGAAGTTATTTAAAAAGTAACAATTGCAAATATTTGATATGAGAAATAGAAGTAAATACCACAGTATACGTATTAGATGACAGAATGAATAAGTTGTGTAACAAATTAGTTGTTTCAAACTAAGTCATATATCAAATAATTCTACTAGAAGGAAGAAAAAAATGAGTAAGAGTTGGAAACTTAAGATAAAAAAAAATGTTTTTCCCCTCTGATACCGACATGGAATACAAATTACTTTTGAACACATGAAGAACGTTTAAAAATAGAACTTCTATCAAGCTACAAAAGTAGTCTCAATTAATTCCAAAAGATGAATGCCACCAGAATATTTTTTCTTACCACAGTGAAATAATATATGATATTATACCAAGGAGAGCTAAACATATTCTTACATGTTTAGAGTTAAGTAATATATTACTAAACAAACTTTAGGTTCTAAATAAATTAGAAAATAAGTTATATAACACATAGAATTAACAGGTAGTGAAAATATTACAATTAAAAAAGCAAATACAGTTCTTAGAGAGAATTTTATAGCTTTACATGTATTTTTCAGGAAAAGAGTAAAGTAACAAGCAAACTAGTTAAGCAAACAAGCTTAGCATTTACCTCAGGAATTTGGAAAAAGCACAAACAAAAAAGCAAATAAAGGGAATAATAAAACAAAGTGCAAAAGTCAGTGAAACAGAGAACGTGAGCAGTACTAAAGAACATTTTTTTTTAAAGAACTAATTTTTTTAAGCAATCAATACAGGGCACACGATTTTAGCTAGAAGGATCAAAGAAAAAAGAGTGAAAAAATAAAAATGAACATAATAGGTAATAAAAAATTTTGAGTAAGTGCAGATACAAAGAAAATGTAAAATTACCATGTTTTTAAAATAACTATATAGATGAAACAAGATATCATATAACAAAATTCTGAACTGGTCATATAAAATTTACTGGAAGAAATCTGAATAATAGTAAAGAACACTGTTACATGTTTTTATTATTACCATGTTCTAATAAATTTTTAGTGAACAGTTACTTGCCACCTTATTCAGTTTGCTCCAGAATAAAGAAAAAATGGTGAGAAAGTAAACATTTTTAAAAGTTTATAACATTAAATGTAAAATATTAAATTAAGTATTGGCAAATATTAAATAATACATCTTGATCAAGAAGTTTTTTTCTTAAGATGACAAGGAGAGTTAAATCTCCAAAAGTGTATTATTGTATATTTCACCATATTAATATTCAAAGGTATGGTTGCCTCAATTATCAAAAAAAGTGTTTGGAAAATTTAGCACCCATTTATGATTTTTTTTTTAGAAAACTGAAATGTAGAGTAAACTCTTAGCTTGGTTAATTTTATATATCCCCAAACAATTGAGAACTTCATATTTGAAGTTGAGTTATGTATTTATTCTTGGGAATAAAACAAATATCCTTATAAATATCACTACTGTTAAATTTAGGACTAAAGATCCTGGCCAATGTTACAAAGAAAGAAAAAGAAAAATGTCATGTAAGGATTTAAAAAGTAAAACTCATATTTTCAGATGATAAGATCATATATTGATACTTCAGATAACCTTTGGAATCAACCTGCAAATTATAAGAATTAATAAGTAAGGCTAGGAAAGTTACTGTATATAAGATTTATTTATCAATCTTGTTAGCATATTTCTATATAAACAATAAAACAATAAATGATAGAATATAATAAATATTAAGATTCCTTTCAAATAACAACTAAAACAACCAATTCTTTATAAAATATACAGGAATGAACTTAACCCTAAAGATACAAGCCTTATGTACAGAATTGGAATATTTTAATAAAATTTTTGGAAGATATTTCATTCTCTTGGATGAGAAAATGATATTATAAAGGTGTCAATTATCCCCAGCCCCTAATATTCCACATCTGTTCCACAAGCAAAATACATTCACTCCAACTCTAGGTCCCCAAAAAGAACCCCATGACAAGATCAGCTCAAGTTCAAATCTTTTCATCTAAATCTAAATCTCATCATCTAAGTTCTCTAACCCATTTTGGAGGAGTCTTTGTGTTTAATGCATTCTGGGGCACAATATTTAAAAAGCTTTGAACCTGTGTAACTAAATATTTGCCCCCAAAGCTTCAACATATATTGGTGTAACAGGTGTGGGATAACAGTAAAAGACATTCTGGTTTAAAAAGTGGGAAGATAGAAGGTAAAAGAGTCACCAGTCCAGGTTTTGAAATCCAGTCAAGTAAACTCAGCTGGAGTTCCTTCATTAGGTTTCAAGGGCTTGGAATAATCTTTCTCTGTGTCTTTTAGCTCCATCCTCTTGGCTTTTCTTTTTTCCCTTCTGGACTCTTGGCTCTATCTGCTGCATCATTCTTCCTTGTCCATGAATAACAACAACTATTTGCAACTGAGTAGTTTTATCAGCCTGCTTCCTGCCAGTAGATTTTAGAAACCCAACAGCCCCCTTTTATTTTGTACTCTTTCCCCCCCTTTAATTTCAAGCTGGCAGTGTTTCTACTGATGAAAACTTCACAAAATTTTGCAGTTTTTTGTCTAAACTTCACCAAATTCCAATTCATTAAATAAAAGCCACACCCACAAATCTTTTGGGGATAATCCTTTCTTTAACTTGAACTACTGAGATGGCTGAGGAATAATGACCTTAAGTTTGAGGAGGTCCTCTGGTTGAAATGAGAAGATCTGTGAAACACAACCTTAATTTCTTGAATGAGCCTTTCTGCCACTGTACAGACTGATTTTATGACCTTTTTGAGTTTTTAGAAAAATGTTGTACAGTCACACCTTCATTTATTTCTCTATGACATTTAAAGCAACCACTTAATTTTAGCATTTCGCCATATGGATAGACTGAAAATCTTAAATTATCACATGCTGGTTTGCCTTTTGTTTAACAGTTCCTCCTTCTATTTATCTCTATTTTTTCATATTTTATATGAGCAAAAAAAAAAAAAAAAAAAAACTAAGCCACACCTTTAACGTTTTAGTTAGAAATCTCCTCAGGTCAATATTTATTATAATTTATCACATATAAGTTCTGCCTTCCACATAAACATAGTAGACAATTTCCCCGAGCTTTTTTTTTTTTTTAACCACATAACAGAGATCCCCTGTCTTCTAGTTTCCAATCCTTACTTCCTTACTTCCTTTTGAGCCCTTGTTAACCATGTCCCTTCAGATTTCTACTAACAGTCTATATCCAGTGATTTAGGATTTCTCAAAGGCGATTTCGTATTTCTTCTTCATGCTTTTCCTGCCCTTCCTTCTAATTCACTGGTAGTATCTTTAAAATACATACTCCTACTAACAGTTTGTTCAAGACGATCTAGGATTTTCTTATGGTCCTCAAAAATTTTCCATTTCCCACCCACTACCCAATTCCAAATCCCTACTTACATATTCAAAGTCCTTTTTTTAGTATAAAATAACAGAATCATGAGAGGGATACCTCATCATATTCACAAGTTTTTCCAGGAGATAAAGGGTGAGGTACATTGAAGGTTATCTTAGAATTATGCCTCTACAATTCCCAAAAGGATAATAGAGATCTTCTTCAACCTACAGTGCGGTTGTATGTCCAAAATCCCATCATAAGTTGAAACTATTGTTTGTCAAAAATGAATTTAATAACCTAACCTGCCAAACATCACTGCCTAGTCTAGACTACTTTAAATATGCTCAGAATATTTACATTAGCCTACTCTCAGGAAAAATGATCTAATGCAAACCTTATTTTATAATAAAGTGTTGAATATTTCCTGTAATTTATTAAATACTGTACTGAAAGTGAAAAACAGAATGGTTGTAAGTATTTAGGTGGTTTATCCCCCTGATCGAATGGCTGGCTGGAAGCTGTGGCTCACTGCAGCTGCCCAGCTTCATGAGAGAGTATCACTGCTAGCCTGGGAAAAAATCAAAATTTAAAATCCATAGTACAGTTTCAACTGACTGTGTATCATATTGGTACCAATGTAGTCAAAAAATCTTAAGTCAAAACATTGTAAGTCGGGGAGGACAGTCTATAATGAAAACCTATAGCTTTCTACCTCACTTCTTCTTCTAGTACTGCACTCCAAAGCCTTATTTCTTCTTATAAAGTATATTTATTGAGGTTAAAAATTAGATTTCTGATTTCTCATTTTACTAAAAACAGCTCTCTTAAGTCTCCTTAACTTATCCTTTCCCATATAATTTTACATATGCAAATACTATTTGCTGTAAATTCAAATATTTTAATATAATTATATTAATATCTTTGTTGCCGAACTCAGGTTCAACTGATGCTATTTGAAAGCCAATAATTGAAAGACAAGTGTTGGTTGGGAAGAAAAGATTGATCTATTCAGGAGGCCAGCAACCAGGGGAGAAAGTGGACTCATGTCCAAGAAAAAACTCCGAAGATTCTGTTTAACGATGAAAGTTTTTAAAGGGAGAAAAGGTAAGTTAATAGCAGTTAATTATTTGGGGAGGGGGTCAGAGTCTTTGTTATCTTCCATTTTGTGCAGACTTTCTTCTGATTGGTCAATAGTGAGGTAACAGGGCAGTGTTCCAGGACTCCTGTTCTCAGCCTGAGGTTATCATTCACGCCCCTGGATGGGGACCTGTTCCTGCAGAATAACTCAAAGATATATATAAAATCCCTTGAGGACAAACCAGGACCCTGCTTTATCACTGCACTATTGTTTCTTAATTTCTCCCCCTTTGCTTCTGTAGTCCCTCACTTTTCTGATTAGCAACAGTTTGCATCTGCCCTTTGGAACACAGGGAAGGTCAAAGAGGCTGAAGGAAGCCTATTTCCCACAAACAAGAAATGGGGGACATGGAAAGGATTTGTATCCAGGATGGCCCCACAGCAGCCTGCTCGGTTTCATCTTCCCCACTCCAGAGTTTTTAAATGCTTTGCTATTTTCTTGCTCTCAATATCCATTATTATATCCTATTTTTTCCAAATGTTTCAGTATATCAGATAGTCTGTTAAGTAACCATCATTTCCAAGATACTTCTGCTCCAATATGGCTGGTTGGCCTCTAAGAGTTCCTTTGATGCAAAGACAACTTTCTTTCAATGCTTTTCTATCCATTATTTATTTTATTTTATTTTTACTGGGTTGCATGTTTTTTCTTCTTTATTCTGCTTGAGGACATCCTAAGAAGGAATGAATGGGAAATAAATAGTTCTAGTGTTCACATTTATGAAAATGTTTTAATTATATCCTCAAAATTCACTTATAGTTTTTCTGGATGTAGAAATTTAGGATAAAAATTAGGACCCCTCAGAATCATTGAAGTTTTATTTTGTTGTTTTCTAATATCTAGTGTTACAATTGTCCAATCTGATGTCATATTTTTCCTTGTTTTATTGAAACTGACCTATTCGTTTCTCTCTGTAAACCTTTGTGTCTATTCTTTATCTCTGTTGTGATAGTTTTGGTGTTTTTTTTATCTTCTCATTGTACTGAGCACTCTGTGGAACTGTTCATTGTCTCTGCTATAATACAAATGAAAAAAGTTTTAGCTGAACTAGGCTATTAGGAGAAAAGAGCTTACATTCAAAAAAATCTTAACTGAGCACTGGGTACTATCTTTAGTACTATCTTTATTCAAGCACTGGGTGCTTAAATGGAGGCAAATGAGTAGGTTCATAAAATGAAAATCTAGAAATTAAAAATGCCTAGAATTTTCCAAAAATAAGAACATCATTTAAGGGTCATTTATAAGAGCAGAATTGAAACAAAAATTTCACACCTTAATCCAGAGTGCAAAGAATAATAGATTTCATTTAATAGAGAAGAAATTAATAGTTCTTTTTTTAAAATTCCTTTAGTTCCTGAAAAAAGTTAAATTTGTGAAAAAATAGATGAAATTCATAAATACTGGAGAACTATTGATGTTATGAAATGAGGTGGTTTATTAGGAAAGATTAGAAAATCTATATCTTGGCTAAAAAATAGCCAAGCAGATACTATAGGTGCATTGAGCTGCAGCTGAGTTAAGTAAGAATTGTAAGAAATAAAAACAATTCCTTGGGGCTGTTACAAGGAATTATAATTAGTTTTAATGGAATTAAATAAAATATTAATATAAGATTAAATTGATGATATAATACATTTCAAGATTTGTAACCACTGAGGAATTTTAAATGATGATTGCTTCATTAATAAAATGTTACTATCCATCTTGATTTTTCAAGTTCTCTCAAGTAAACATGATAAAAATGACTATCCCTAAAGCATGCTCTTTTTTACTTTCAACTTTTATTTATCTAGAATTTACAAGGTGTGGGAGACAAGTGGGGAGGGGTGGGGGGGAAATTCAAGGAAGCAGGAGGTTGAAGGGGAAGTCTCACTTTTATTTACTCTCCAGAGAACACCAATCTTCTTTCTTTATTCCAGCAGATCTTACATTCGCATTTATAGAGTACTCCAGTCAATTAGAATGCAATTTCTAGAAATCATTGCAGTGGCATTATAAATTTCTACCTTAAAAAATTAAACTTAGTGGTTCTCAGCAGACCCATAAAGTGACAAAAATAGCTTAAACCAATACAACACAAAAAAATGATTAAATTCACACAAAATGTGTCAGGTCCCAAAAGACAAAATAACTTTCACTTTCTTCTGTGAACCACTCACTACACAAAGAGTTCTTTATAAGAATTTCTTTTATCTCCTTTCCATTTTGTGTAACAACCAGATACTTGTAAAGTACCTATGGTGTATGGTTCAATTCACAAACTTGAGAACAAAAGTAGATCACCTTTTAAGACATAGACAGTCCATTCATCCAGCAAATATGTGTTGAATGAGTATTCTATGCCATGAACTTCTCTGGGTCCTCTAGTGGGGTGACAGAAAATGATCCTCTGGGCAGTGAAACAAGATGCTTGGAAGTTAGTGTTCTGAAGGAAACAAAATAGGATAATGTGTAGCAGGTTGGGAAAGAAGGGACTTTAGACTACAAATTTTAGAATGTTTAAGTATGGCCTCTCTTAAGTTAAGGAAAAAAGACCTGACTCTTTACTTTTTGTTCTTAGGTAGAGACCTATTATCTAACGTCTTACAATGACATTCTGAGAACAAATTTCACAATTATGCATCTGTTATGATGTATTTTCTGATAGGGTTTAAATTAACTAGTTTACAAACAATTGACAATTTTTCTATAGTAATAACATGATTCTTAATACACTTTAAAAACTTGACTTAAGATCAAGTATTGACTGGATAATATCTGTTATATTAGATCCAATATACAGGTGAAAAAACTGAGACTTTGTTTAAGAACTTGATTACAGCCATCTGACTAGTATGTGGTTCAGTTCCTATTTGAACCCAAGTCAGTCTGTATATGATACCTATGTTCTATCCATAGGAGTTCTATTTTATTTTACTTTTCAGCATGGAACATAGCATTGGATTTTAGTTTGAACTTGGCTGTCATTTACGATGGATTCAGTATCCATTGGGGGAAAAAAGTCAAAAAATGTCATAAGTAACATTTAGGAAGGCAGATTTTGAATACATAATGCCATTTTTAAGTGATTGTAAAATATTTATACTAGTGTTTGAATTAAAATCTGAAAATATGTTAATATACAGCAAATTGAATTATATTTGTATATGTTTAGTTTTTAAAATGATTCTAGGAGAAGAGAATGAGTTGGGGTCAACTTATAAAAGAGTTTACAAAATATATGGAAAAGGAAATTTATTGATAGTATTGAATGGTTTAGCAATATTTGTGTCTTGGGTTGAATCACAGGAAATCTTTATGAGTTCTGCACTAGACACCTGGAACCCAAGAAAAAGCATGAAAGCAGTTTCCTTGGAAAATAGCAGATATGTGCCTCAAAAGCTGAGATGATAATCAGGGCAGACTAAGTATACTTGGACTAAAGCATTTTACTGGCTTTGGTGTAATATAAAATGTATTGAAAATTAACCTTCTAATTATCCAGTTTTGTTTTGAAGCTAACAATAGATAGATATCACTACAAATAAAAGTAACTATATGTCATATATGTAATTGTTTCTCTACTAATTAATTTTAGTAAATATATATGCAAGTGATTATTAAATACAAATGTTAATTTATTCTAAATGAGTAAGCCATTATTAGCATTTGTGTTAATTGCCATTGTGTTAATTGGCATTCAATGAAGTGATGATGTCAAATTTAATAGCTTTATTAATTAGGATCTAAACACTCTTGGTAACTTAAGATTCAAGAACACTCTTTCTCTGCTTCTAAGAAATGGCCTGGCAAGTTATTACACAGAGAAAAACTGATTTTTTCATAAATGAAATGCTTGAGTTTGCATAAAAATGTTACCCTGTGAGTCGCTCCTTAAAGCCTTCCAGATCATTTGACAGAAAATATTTATGGTACCTGATAAGTACCAACATGTGGACCTCACATAACCCATACTTAGATGTGGAGGAAACGTGTTCTTCCAGAGCCAATTACACTTACACAACACTGAATTTCTGCATATTGGTTCACAGAATGCAAAGTTTGTGGTGATGACATAAGGAATTGGGGAGGGAGAGAACATAATATCTTGAAATTGTAAAATAGAAAAAGGACTAAGGAAAATGAAGATGAAAAGAAAATTTGAGCAAATACATTCCAATGATGTTTGTGTTAAAGTTGAAATTAATTTAAACAATCTTTTCAAAAACAATTCTTTTATGCTCCCATTTAATGAATTCATTTTAGAAGCCCTTTCCCCTTTAACTATATACTGTGTGGAGGAAGGCGGGCTTCTGAATTTCCTGTTTCTTCATAAATAACCCCAGTAACTTCATCTTATTCTCAGAATAGAGAAACTATTCTCAGTTATCCACTGTTTTCTTAGCTCTAGGCAGACAAAAAATTCTTGTCTTCTCTGGAGCCTCTTCAGGTGAGAACTTGTTTTAACCCAACATCAAGGAAAAGACTGTGAGCTAGGTCAAATCACAAAGAGCTGCTCTGGGTCCAAAAATTGAGAATGATTCTCTTCAGTTTAATAGCAACCTGGAAATAACCAATGCAAAGGACATAAAATATATGATTATGAATGAGTGGATGTAGCTAGACTATGCTTCCAGATTTGTCATGGTGACACATCCAAAGTTTGGTGGTCAATGCAAGCCATACAGGCTAAGGGAACCAACAGATCAAAGAGCAAAGGAATAGCTTTTTATGTCTTAGTGTGGGAAGTAAAGTATCAGTGCTTAATACTCAATTTACTTTTGTATTCTCTTGTTCTTTCATCTTTTCTTTCTTACTGTGTCACCAAGCCTAGAACAATGCACTTTCATCATTTTCTAAACTCTCTAGTACTATTTCTAAAACATATCTCCAAATTTTTATTTTAAAAACCCTACATCTGTGTGTTTCATATTATTCCATGTCATTATTTTTGGTAGTTTAAAGTTACCACACTGAATCAATCTCTTAATTTAGTCCAGAGTTTAGAACTCACTTTATAGTTATTTTTCTCTTTGGAGTTTCATGTTCCTGATTTATTCATGATACAATCTAAAATATCCTTGATTTCTTCAATGCCAATAACCTTATCACCACTTCAATACCTAAATTCCATAAATGGTTTGAACTCATATAAATACTAAAATATGATATGTATCTCTATAAACATAGACTTTGCTCTTTTAGTCTATCACATTTCTGAAATAATCCATTTTCCCCCAACCTATCAGTTTCCTCATTGTATTGCTTCATTTCCTATACTATGTAGACCCCAATATCCACCAAAAATATAAATAAATTTTTATAAATAGCAATAATAAAAATAAAATCGTCTAACACTAACTGCAGCTATATTTAGTGTCCTTTCCCCCACCATTGGCATGGCTGTATGACCTACTTTGGCCAATGGAATGGAAGCCTGCAAAGAACACCGTGTCCTAGTAAAAGTTTTTTAGAGGCAGTGTCAATTTCTGCTTGGGCTCTAGACTTTCTGCTTTTTGAGAATATATCTCAGATAGTGGTCCTTTCTTCAGCCTGGATTCTGAAAAGAAAAACCAGCTGTAATAGACCTGAAGTTAACCTTAGCCTAGAATCAAGCCCAGTGGAATCTGGCCAAGATGAGCAGATCCAAATGGAGCAGAGTCCTAGGCAATCTGCAGGTCCAAGACAAGTGTTTGTGATTTTAAGCCATTGAGAGAGTTGTTGTTACCAGAGCAAAGTTGATTATAATCACCAGGCACTGTGTTATCCACATTTCACAGATGAAGAAATTAACACTTAAAGAGGTTAAATAATTTATCAAATTTATAAAGCATTAAATGCTAAGATTTAAATCCAGAACCTATTCCTTAGCCTCTGTGCTTTACTGCCCTCTGGTAAATACAATCAAATTTTTGGTGGAGACAGAAAGTTACTGATTCTCTTGTACATATTTGATTTTAACATAAGGATCCACATTGAGGCTGCTGAATATTTCATTAAAAAATTACAAAACTCGGGCTTCCCTGGTGGTGCAGTGGTTGAGAGTCCGCCTGCCGATGCAGGGGACACGGGTTCGTGCCCCGGTCCGGGAAGATCCCACGTGCCGTGGAGCAGCTGCACCCGTGGGCCATGGCCGCTGAGCCTGCGCGTCCGGAGCCTGTGCTCCGCAACGGGAGAGGCCACAGCAGTGACAGGCCCGGGTACCGCAAAAAAAAAAAAAAAAAAAATTACAAAACTCTTCAGATAGGTTGTGCTACACATTCATAGTTTATAATTTATTTTGTACCTTCCACTTTGATAAACTTTCCATGTGTTCCTTACTAACTATCATTTCCCACAGAAGTTTTCCCTAGTCTTTTAACAGGTTCCTTAATTTTCTTATCCCACCAATATCTTAATAGACACTTGCAATATTTTATCTCATATAATGTCTCTTCATTATTTAGTACTACTGACCACTCTTCCTTCAGTATAATTCTGTTCTCTTTTGGCCTTTGTGAAAACATTCTAGTTTGATTTCCTCCGTTTTCTGAATGCTTAGATCTTCATCAATTTTTCTTTTCCATATGATGTTACTCTTGATGGAGTCCAGGCTAAGCTGTGCTAATGGAGAGACCAAAGTACATTGGCTCAAGTAACCTGGAAGTGTGCTTGTTCATCACAGAATGGTCCAGGAGTTGGTGGTGGTCTAGAGTGGATAGGCAGGTCTTTCCAAAGAGTATACAGCAACTCATCTTTGCTTTATCTTCTTTATCTAAATCACTCACCATCATTTCCACATCCAGCTAGTAGGAAGGGATAAAGAGAGAAAAGAAAAAAAGGTAAAGAAAAAAACATTTTAATGAAGTAATGTGGAAATTACACATATCCCTTTTATTTACATTCCAGTTGTCATAATTTAGTCACATGTCCATACCTAGCTGCAAAGGAGATTGAGAAATGTAATTTTTATCTGGGTAGGTAAATGCCTTGCTGAAACTTACTGTGGGGAATTCTGTTACCAGAAAGAAAAATAGATACATATTGGGAGATAATTGGCAATGTCTATCAGAACTGGTCTTAAAATTTCATATTTGTCCATTTATGACCTTACTTTACACATTTTATGTGTGACTTCATCCACAACTATGGCTTATATAACCTGTGTAAGCTAAGTAATATAACATCTCCATCTCCAGTTCTAGTCTCTCTCATGATTTCCATAAATTAATACATAGAGATTTGTTCTTTTCATCATGGCTAAAACTGAGTTGGTGATGCTAAAAATAGGGTATAATCATGGGATATTTTCCAGAAACTCTACTCAAATTATCTCCAGAAACATATACTATTTTAAAATGTATCCCTTCAGAATACAATGTCAACCATAAGTAATTTTTAAAAATCAACAATAAATTACAGACGATTAAGTTAATGTCATAGAAAGAGAACTCTGTGATCAGTTTAAGGAAAGGATTTACCTTGGAGAGACTAGAGCCAGAGAAATTAGCTAAACAGTTATGACAATTGGGCGAGAAACCACAAGGGTGTGAAATTATCATTGCATCAGTTGGGAATGGGTAAACACTGAAAAAAGTCAGGAGCAAACAAGTAAAACCTCAAAGACCTTCATAAGAGATTCAGCCACACTGTGACAAGAAAGAAGCCAAGATGACTCACTGGATTCTAATTCAGGAAATTGATTAATGTGGATGAGGAGAGGTTTAGGTGAGGAACAGGATATATTAATAGTTTGATACCCTGAGCAGGAATACATTTTGGTTCTTGCTATCCCTGTAGTGACTTGACTTAAAAATCAAAGGCTAATGGGCTGGCAACAACACTTAATATGACTATAAAGCCAGTGATACATCACAAGGAAAGTGATGGAATATCTCAACTTTCTTTTCAAGAAATATATTTTGAAACTTCTTCTTTGATAACAATATTTTACAAATTTTCCTTTAAATGTTCACACTCTAAAAATCCATGTTATCTCTGGTGGTGGTGAAGATATGGAATGTTACCAGGAGTAAAACAATATTCTCTTACTACCACTGATGGCTAATTTAGAATATTTACCCTTATATGCTTTCCTCTGTCTTTCCAAATGTATGTCTTGGATCATCACTGATGTCCACAGTAAATTCATCAGATAAATATGACAATAATTCTTTTTTAGATTCAACATATAAGTGAGATTATTTTAAATTTGCTAAGAAAATAGATTTTAAAAGTTTTCATCGCAAGAAAAAATTTTTAATATGAGTGGTGATGGATACTAACTAGACATATTGTAATCATTTCACAATGTATACATATATGGAATTATTATGTTGTACACTTGAAACTAATGTAATGTTGTACGTCAATTATATCTCAATAATTTAAAAATGCAAAAACAATGGATTCTATGTATATATAGTCCAGTGTCTTAAAAAAATAAAAAATCTCTAGAGAGGATTTTGGAAAATAGGTAATGTTACTCAAGTTGCATTGCTGCAATTGGCTCCCAGGTGCTTAGGGTGTGCCAAGTCCCATCAGTGCCCCAGAGGTGTAGGAAATGCCCACACACCTGTTCTGGCTTCCAGAGGGCTACTAAATCCCTGCCCTGCATCTCTTACATGCAAGTTAATTGGAAGCCTAAGTTTAGGGCAGTAGCTGGGAAAGTTGAGACATTAAATATTTCAGTCCAGCCACTGTGGGGAGAAACTGCGACCTGGGTGTTTTTGCCTACTCATTCTGTGCTGGGACTGGGGAAAAGCTGCTGACAGTGGTGTATGTACCCGTAGAATGGCGCCTTTGTTCTCTGTGGTCTCAGGAGACTTTCAAATTTCAATCCCCATCATCAACAAGAGCTAGATGATTCAGGAGCCAATCCCTCATGTGGCAGCTGTGGAAATCAAGGGGCTAGATGTGTCAATAAACTCCTTTCTGGGAGAAGCCAGAGATTTGATTTTATTGCTGGGGTGAATCAAGAGAGAGAAGGCTCAGGAAGATCCTACACATCTCTTCAAGCTCCTGGAGGACTACTAATTATGTGCTCTGTCAGCTCCCAAATGCAGGTTGATTAGAAGCCTGGCCCTTGGGCAGCAGCTGAGAAAGTATGCAGACAGACCCCTTCCAAGAAGAAACTGGGAGCTTTGTGTTCTTGCCTAATCTCTCTGCACTGAACCTGAGGGATAACTATGAGACTTGTTTAAAAACTGCTTCTTTGCTTAATGTGGTCCTGGGGGATCCACAGATGCAAAGTCCCGTAGGCTCTCAGTGTTAGGTAATTTGGGACCCTAGCCCTTGGGGGACAGCTGTAAAAGTTGGGGCACTAGATATGTGGACAAGCTTCTTCCAGGGAGAAGCTGGAGACTTGGTTTTAGTGTTGGAACAAGCCAGGGAAGAAGACAGAGGAAGTGTCCACATGTTCTTTCAGGCACCCTGGAGGATCCTGGTCAGTTCCCAGTGCATGCTTGATGTTTTTTCCTACTTCTTCTGTGCTGAGGTTGGGGGATAGCCATGGGAAGTGCCTGCTGCTCAGTTTAAAAGCCACCATTTTGTTTAATGTGGTCCTGGGAACTGCAAATGCCATGCTCCCTTGTTTCTCCAAGTTAGGTGATTTGGGAGCCAGTCCCTCTGATTGTAGCCATGAAAGTTGTGGTGCTAGATGTGTGGTCCAAACCCTTCACTTCTCAAGGAGAAACTGAGAGTTGGGGGTTTCTTCCCAATTGTTAGGAACTGTGCCAGGAGTGTTGTTTGTGGTGTGTGTGTCATTTCACTGTAGTTGTTTCCTCAGTTGCCTGATGTGTAGGAATCACTCATTTCTGGTTTTCTCTTAGGGGGAATTGGTCCATTTGTAGTTGTATATTTGGTGGGTCTGTGGGAAGAGAGATAGTCGGGAGCCTATTATTCTGCCATCTTGCTAATGTCACTTGTGAATACATTGTGGATATTATTTTTAACAAAATATTATCTGTTAGATCAATTAGGAATAAGAGAAATAAAATTTTAAAAAATTTCCCTTAACTTATTCCTTCTTTTATGCTCTTTTCTTTATGTAGATCTAAGTTTCTGACTTACATTATTTTCCTTCTCTCTAAAGAACTTCTTTTAACACTCCTTGCAAGGCAGGTCTACTGGCAACACATTCCCTCAATTTTTGTTTCTCTGAGAACATCTTTATTTTTACTTCACTTTTGAAGGACAAATTCACAGGGTGTAGAATTTTAGGTTGGTAGTTTTTTTTATCTTAACACTTTAAACATTTTACCCAACTCTCTTCTTCTTTGCATAGTTTCTGAGAATTCAAATGTAATTCTTATCTTTATTGCTTTTACAGGTGAAGTGATTTCCTTTTCTTTGGACTTCCTTCAGGATTTTTTTCTTTATCTTTGATTCTCTGTAGTTTGTCAGTTTTTGTTTGTTCTTTTTGTTTTTATTTCTATTTTTGTTTGCACTTATCCTGCATGATGTTCTCTGAGCCTCCTGGATCTGTAGTTTGGTGTCTGACATTAATTGGGAGAAATTTTCAGTCATTAATGTTTTAAATATTTCTTCTGTTCTTTATCTCTTCTTTCTCCCTCTGGTATTCCCATTATGAATATATTACATATTTTGTACTTGTGCCAGAGTCCTTGGATATTATGTTTTTTCCCCCCAGTTTTTGTTCTCTTTGCCTTTCAGTTTGGGTTGTTTTTATTGTGATACACTCAAGCTCAGTGATTTTTTTTTCTTCAGCCATGTCCATTCTATTAATGAGGCAATCAAAAACATTATTCATTTCCATTATAGTGTTTTTGATCTATAGTATTCTTTTTGGTTCTTTCTTAGGATTTCCACCTCTCTGCTTATATTGCCTATCTCTTATTAAATACTGTCTACTTTATCCATTATAGCATATCAATCAGATATCTTTTAAATTCCCTGTCTTATAATTACAACATTCATGTCTGGTTCTAATGCTTGCTCTGTCTCTTCAAATTGTTTTTTGCCTTTAAGTATGCCTTGTAATTTTTTTTGAGAGTCAGACATGATGTACTAGGTCAAAGGAACTGCTATGAATAGGCCTTTAGTAATGTGTTGATGAGTTTTAGGGGGCGGGGAAACATCCTATAGTACTATGATTAGGTCAAAATCTTCAATAAGCCTATGCCTCTGGACTGTGAACTTCGCAAGTGTTTCTCAGTTTTTTCCTCCCCCTTTTAGATGGAATAGGATGAAGAAAGTGGATCAGAGTTGGGTATTACCCTTCTCTCATGTGGAAGGTTATAGCTGACTGGAGTTGGGATTTTTCTTCCTCAAGATTAGTTAAGCTCTAGTAATGCCCAACAGGTTAGACTCTTATTAACTAGTTTCTCCTGAGGGCAGGCATTGTTCAAAGAACATAGTACTTTCATGTTTTTTAAGGTGGTTCCTTTTCTTTTTCCCCTACTGGAAGCAAAAGGAGATCTTTCTTCAATATCTACTGGTTGAGCTCCAGGAGGTAAAACTCACAAAAGTGTGAAGGGTTGCCTAAGACTGTGTCCCCCTGGAGTTTTTAACTCCCACACTTGTACACACTGAGCCTCCAGCAACTTATCAATTACAGTTCAGGTTTTCCTTCCCTGGTACTGGTTCCTGTAATGGATTCTCTTCATGAGTTTCTTTTCCAATAAGCAATGACTCCCTGTATTTGCGTGTTTGACTCCCCAGTCTTGTGGACAGTGTCCTCATCTCTCATATGGATCCAAGAAGAGCTGTTGATCTTTCAATCTATTCAACTCCATACTTGTTGTTCAAAGGATTGGCAACTTCCAAGCTCCTTCATGTGGAACCAGAAACTGGAAGCCATCTCAAAACTGTGCAAAATTATTAATATGCTGTATAACTTACAATAAAAGTTATATTCTTCAATTTTGTTAGATATTCATCTTGCCATTTTGTTTCAATATCAGCAAAATTGTATGCATATTTAAGTTATGAATTAAAAATAAATATGAACATTATTTAAAATTCCAAAATAAAATTGTTGATCACATTTTAGAAAAGAATTATACCAAAAAAGAAAAAGAAAATGTCATTCAAATTTTAATCATTTGCTGGCTAATACTGAGTGGCACTAAAAAAATTGAGTGTCAAAATTTACTTGCTTTGTCAAGAGAATTAAGGAAACTATTGAATGACTAAATATCTTATCATTTAGACATCACTATTATTCACCATTTTTATTTTAAAAAAGAGATGTAACATATCAATGCAAATATAAGACCTAAATAGTTATAGAGGGAAATACTGTTTAATTGCTCATGCTTTGGTGATTTTGCTTTTTATTTCTTTCTCCACCTTTTAAATACAGTAAAACATATAGACTCAAGCAAAATAGTTTCTTAAACTCATGAGTTGAATTGGAAAATATTTAATTTATATAATCTCACTGAATAAACTGTTGGAAATGTACATTTTTACATGTCCCTAAGACTTTTATGATTTTGTTGTTATTCCAGCAGATTTATTAAGACAAACATTGAGAGAAAAGAGAGCAGAAAAGAATGTATGTGAATGTTTCTTTAAAATATCATATTTTATAATTATTGCCTGCCATGCATTTGTCCCACGATATCATATATATGATATGCTCATTAGTTTTTAGTCAGTAGATATTTTAACTGTCAGTCTACTTATCACAAGGTTGAATTAAGTCAGAATTCCATACTGGAACTTTATTAGTTTCCCCATGGCTTTTGAAGATCAAGAAAATTTTCAAATTTTACCTAAGGATTCAGTATTAACCTTTATGCCACATAAAACTGCAGGTCTGTGAATATCTGTGGCTGACAGTCAGAGGCTAATGATTGGTGAACTGATGCTTTGCAGGCACAATTTCCTAAGGGTCATGGCATTCTCAGACTAACATTAAAAAGGTAAAATTGCATTTTGTTATGCCCAAAGGAAAGAAAAGGGTCTTTGTACATTTTGCAGTTGACCTTGCTTCCATGGGGATTCACAAGTGTTCTGCTCTGCATTGAGAGAAAAAGAAAGATATAAGTACATTGATTTTCCACAGGCTTTTTAGTAATGCTGAACTATTTTCTGGTTTGTACCATTAAAGTGTATTTTTTATTAGTTTCTAATACACTAAAATAATCATTAATTGAAAATCAATTACTTAATAATATGTTCCATAACTATTATATCTGGATTTTATTCTGCAACACAAAAGTGATATGGGGAGTTATTCTATAGGTTAAAAGTTTACCAAAGTCAGTAAATATTTCCTTCTTAACCTGACATCATTTTGGCCTTATCTGAAATCCATTTTGGGGTCTCAGCAGGACTATAGAAATAGAAGTGTTTTTGTTTCCCTTTCTGATTTTTATAACTTTATTGTTATCATCACTCTCATTGAAGCTATTTTTGATGGAGAAGCTGCTATCATCTTTATATTTAATATTTTTATATTAAAATATAGAAAAAAATTATAGGGAACAACACTTGGAAGAGAAAAAAAAGTTTCTGTCTATTTCCTGGAATACCAGAAAAAAAGCCAAAGAAAATGTTTTAATTTTTTTCTTATAGGGCTAGAAATTTCCACATCAAAACTGTTTTCAATATTTGACACATAGTCTCTGACTTTACAGAAGGAGAAAAAAATAATTTGCTCACATGTTAATATATATTTACTATTTGGATATATCCATTCAAAATAGCCTTCATATATATGTCTAAAAATTAATTGTCAAGAATGTTGGATTAAATTTACAGCTAATGACAAAATGCAGACTGCATCCTTCTTTGTCCCATCATTGAATGTGTCTGGTGTGTACACGTGAAGAGGGCATTGAAGACAAAAAGCCCTGACTCCAAACCTGGCTCACCTACTAGGCTGTGTGGCCTTTAACATATTTATTATGATTTCAGAGGCTCAATATTCTGATCTCTAAGATGAAGATAATTTCCACATTTTAAAATTGCTTATTCAATGAAATAGCATATATAAAGCACTTAGAAAAGTGGTAAGCATTCAATTAGTGATAATTAATAATAACAATAATAAATGACTTCAGGAAAAGTTTAAATCTCAATCAAATAATATTTACTACAATGTTCCTAGAAATTGTATTAAAAACATATAAAATGTGCTGTTAAACAGAAAATAAATAAAAGGTGTTTGAGAGGGTAAATCTTGAAGACATAGTCATTCATTAAAAATGAAACTTTCTCCTTTATCTGGTTATTTTACCTCAAAATAGGTGTTTTGCAACCTATAGCAAGTTCACAGCTATTGGTCCCAAGTTTCCTTGATAGTAATTCATTCCAATTTTCACTAAATTATATTATCTAGACAAATTTTAAAAAATGCTACTTGCAACCACCGTTTGGTTTTGTATACAGTTAAATGTTAGCCCATTTATTTTTTGTGCTTAATAGTAAGAAACACAATTAATTCCATTTTATTGTATTAGACTAACTTCTTTACATTCATTGCCTTTTAGTACTCTCAACAGTTTTAAGGAAAGTACTACTTCTTAAACAATTTTACATATGATAATCATAAAGCACAGAGAGGCTAAGGAACTTGCATAGGGCCACACAGCCAGAAAGTGACTTAGCTCAGATCTGAACCAAAGCATTTTGTCTCTGGAACTCTAGATCTTAACCCAATACACCATGCTAATTAAAGGTCACAAATGAAATTAAAATAAGTCTATTTTACAGTATTGTGTTTTAATTAATATTTTAACTTTATTTTAGGTTAAACAAAATAAAATGCTGCTAAAAACAGAAGTTATATACATATATATATATTTGGCTGTACGTGGGCCTCTCACTGTTGTGGCCTCTCCCGTTGCGGAGCACAGGCTCCAGATGCACAGGCTCAGCAGCCATGGCTCACGGGCTCAGCCGCTCCATGGCATGTGGGATCCTCCCGGACCGGGGCACGAACCCGTGTCCCCTGCATCGGTAGGCGGACTCTCAACCACTGCGCCACCAGGGAAGCCCCAGAAGTTATATTTTAACTGTAATGCTTTTATATAACATGGACTATAGCTTCTCAAAGTTTATCTTAGGAGTGTATTTAAATATTTTCTTGAAAGAAGATTAATTTTAAATAGTAGAACTTATATCTAAATAATTGAATTATCAATATTCTCTAAAACATAATATTTCTATTATTACAATTTTGAAAATATATGGTGTGGTGCTATAACTTTATCTTTTTAATGTATTTTTTGCTTACTTGCCAATTTTTTATTTATGAAATTAGAGAGTGGCATAAACCCTTGAATGACAGTTGGCCAAGATAACATCTAATGCTTTGTGCAAATTGATTACATAAAACCTGCATTATCTTTAAATAATTTAATTGTTAATTTGTCAATATTTTCAATAATGTAATACCTCTATATTTACATTAAAATATATGATAGGAGTTGATACTTAAGTTTTGATTTCTTCAATTCTCACATTACCTATTTTTAAATTAATTTGGTTTTTGTTTACTTGGCACTTTCTTATAAAATTGGAGCAAGGCTTGTGCTGTAGGAAAGCACTTAGGCTAATTCCAGTGACCTTATATAATTATCTCATAAGTTCAGGCTTCTACTAAGTACCCTTTTCATAAACCATAAAGTATCACTATTTTTTCTCATTATAATACTTAACAGTGCTCATTATAATTACCTATTTATTATTTATAATCAAAATAGTTACTGACCAGCCTTTATCTTGTTTGTAGTGTTGTCTAACACTAATCAAATAACCACAATCTATGCTCTTATGCTATTAAGTGTAAATGTCTTACCACTTATTTTCCTGTATAATAGATTTTCATAACTAGCTGCTCACTAATTTGTTCCAGAATGGATAAAGAAGATGTGGTATATATATATATATATATATATATATATACACACACAATGGAATGTTCCTCAGCCATTAAAAAGAATGAAATAATGCCATTTGCAGTAACGTGGATGGACTTAGAGATTGCCATATTTAGTGAAGTAAGTCAGATGTAGAAAGAGAAATATCATATGATAGTCCTTATATAAAGAATCCTAAAAGAAATGATAACAATGAACTTATTTACAAAATAGAAACAGACTCATAGACCTAGAGAATGAACTTATGGTTACCAGGGGTGAAGGGTAGGGGGAAGGAATAGTTAGGGAGTTTGGGATTGATATGTACACACTGCTATATTTAAGACAGATAACCAGTAAGGACCTACTGTATAGCACAGGGAACTCTGCTCAATGTTATGTGGCACCCTGGATGGGAGGGGAGTTTGGGGTAGAATGAATACATGTATATGTATGGCTTAGTAACTTTGTTGTGCACCTGAAACTATCATATCATTGTTAATCAGCTATACCCTAATATAAAACAAAAAGTTAAAAACAAAAAACTTATCAAGAACTTAATATGTATTAGGCACAGTTAAAGTCTCTGGGAATAAACAGAACAAAATTAAACACTAGTTTTTCTTAATGAGCATTCAGTCATATATACTAAGAGTTGTAAAGACTGAGCTAAAATCAAAATATAAGAAAGTTACAAATCAGCCTCTTCAGCTAATTAAAAAAGATTTCTGATTACCTGTATATGGGAAAGATGGGAGGAAAAGTTTGGGTGTGAGCATATGTTCACTATGCTGATTGTGAAGAAGCTTTCTTGAGTGTATGCATATTATAAAATTTATTAAATTGTACCCTTAAAATGCTCATTATAAACCTACTAAAACTTGAACTACAGTTCAAGTTAATATAACTTGTTTGAACCATGCAGAATATATAGATTAAAATTAGAAATTACCACAGTTCAGGAAAGAGGGCACTGTTGTCTGAGATTGTCAGAGACGATTCTATGAGGATACTGGAAGTTGAAATTTCTCTTGAAGGATGGGTAAGGTGCAAAGAGATTAAGGGGCAAGAAGAGCAGTTCATTTAAATATATAGTATTGTGGTTTTCAAACTTTGGTGAACATGAAAACCACCTGCAAGCTTGTTAACAATTTGTGTATTTGTGTTGTACCTCCAGACGATCCTATTTAGATCTGAGGTAGGGTCTCAGATTTGCACTGAAGACAAAACAAAGCAAAAATATCTTGACCCCTGATTATTCTGATAAAGTTACTCTTTGGATCTCAGGCTGTAAGCAGGGAGGGATTCTCCGAAATCATGCTTGCATTGACTAAATATATAATGGTCAGATATGATTCACCATAACTTCTAAGTATCTGCATATGTAAAACTTCAAGGAAAATGTCATGATGGAAGTTTGATTTTGAATTTCTAAATCCATTTTGGCACTAATCAACATCTAATCCAACTCAACATTTTCGATTATAATGCTGGATGAGAGTGTCATGAGTAATTGTTTATTTTAGTTATGTATTATCAGTTGATGCTTTTATAAGTTTTCATTAAATTCTTGGCTTTGCATTTTTAAATGGTTATTTTTTTCCTAGAAAAGAAAAAAAAGCTTTTCACCTTTTTTGTTCTATGAACAAGATGCAAATGCTTTGAAAATATGTTTTCTAATCAGATTTTTATAGACATATTCTGCACTGCTCAACTTTGCTGGGCAGTTCAAAGTCAATTTGTATTATAATGCCTTTTAAAGGAAAATAAAGTAGCAATCACATCTGGCTTAAGAAGTAAACAAATGAATTTCATTTTTATTTTGGGTCGACTTTTTCTCAAATATTACTGATTTATGTGACTGTCAGGTATGAATGCATATAACACAACTTTCTCAGATTGAATCCAATTGATTTTCTATAACAATGTCAAGCATTCAATACATCACCGGAGCAGTGAGACTGATAAATAATCCGTTCTAAAAGAAAGTGATTCTTTTCTCCTTAAACACATAGGTAAATATTGTTTGTTTTGCTCTTTCTATCTATAGAAGCTAATGTGTTCTGAGTCTTCAGTTTTAGAATGTTCTTAATTGCTAGCCATTTCCCATGAAAAATTGTTTTCTTATGACCTTACTTTCAGCATTATAATTGTTAGACCTGATTTAAGATCTTAGTTAAGAGTTGATGGTATAGAACTGACTGTCATTCTACTTCACAAAAGGTAGGAAATATACAATGCACCATGAAATTCTGGGAGTCCACTTTGATTGTACTTAGGAATACTGCAGAAGAGTAGCTTTGAAGGATACCATTTTTCCTGAAAAATAAAGCTAACAAGTTCCATATTTACACCCCTGAAGTATACCTCTTATGAGTTTTGCTATATTTAAGTATTATTTTTTGTAACAATCTTTCTTGGTCACTTACCATTACTTATATGAATGAAATAGGTAAAGCATAACAATTAATTTATACATTTCTGTTTTATAAGAGATTGGTATTAAATGTGTTACTTTCTGTATTAATTTCTTATTCATTACTTTCTGTATTAATTTCTTATTCATTTTCCATCCTTGTTAAATTTTGTATAATTTGTCAGTACAAAATTTAAGCTGTATAAGCATCATTTGTATGATTTTAAAGCAATTTTTAAAATATTTGTGAAAAGATAGCATCATATTAATGTTTTAAGAACATTAGAAATATCATTAGATATTAAATGCAAAAGTGCAACTAGTAGAAGTGAGGCATATTTGGATAAGTGAAAGTGAAACACAGAAAGAAAGGGAATTAATTCACATCCATATCCCATGAATTAATATGATGTGATGAATATAATATATACTACTGTCATAAAGTTTTAAATAATGTTACCAATAATAATTACTAATACTCTGAGTGGTTATCATGAACCATGAACTTTCTTAATGCTTTAAAATATTATCTTGTTTATCATACAAGAATCCTATCAAGAGATGTGGCTATTATACTCATTTTACAGATAAGTAAATTAAGATATAAATACGTTAGGTCACTTGCCCAAAATAATAATGTGGAAATAAGATTTAACCTTGGAGTCTGACTCTCAGGGCAACAATTTTGACCACTAAAACTGTCTTTTGCTTCTCATCCACACAATTAGATAGATATCCATGTATAGCAAATTGGCCATGTCTATTCTTTTACCTAGCTGATATATCTAAGACATCATTTTGCTTTCCTTTCCCTCAGATAATTCTATTTTAGACTCTTACATGGCAAAGCTACCTGTACATTTTATTAGATTTCTTGTCTTTTAAGTCTTTGTTATCACCCATTTATTCTGCATATCATAGCCTTATAGATATATTGATAGACATATTGATGCCTATCTCAGCCTCATTTCTCTCCAACTTTTCAAGGCTATTTTTTGAGAATAAGACACTGCATACATGGAGTTTAAAAGGCAATTTATTTCATCAGGTGGTCTATTATTTTCTGATTTTGCCTTGCATCCACACTCTTCCTTTCACTTTAAATATTTTATGCCCTTCACTTAAATCTGTCTCAACTCTGTATTATTTGCCAATGACTACATGAGGATGTTAAAATATATAAAACTGATCATACATTATCCACTTATCTAGGCTTAGCTTTTCTATACAAACTTTTACGCTAAATTCCAATTAACAGTTACTGTGTTAACTCATTTGGCACCCATTTTACAATGGCTATATGTATTTTAAATTTTTGTCTCTTGATAAAATTCAAACTGATTAAGGGTTGATATCTTTTATTCCACTTTCAAAAAGCAATTTACATGTGAAGGCCTAAAGAAATTTTTTTATACTTGGTGAATATTTGCTATCAATTTGTTTTCTTAGAAAGTATTGTGTAAGAAATAGTAAAGAAATAATAAGAATAATATAATTAAATTTTCAAATAATTAAGCTAAGCTGCTGTTTTTCTCAGAGGATAACAAAAGTTACTGCAAATCTAGTACAATACTTATACATAGTTTATTTCAATAGTTAGAGAGAAAGCAGTGATTCTGACTTGTGGGGGGAATAATACTTGAACTTATTTTTGTAAGTGTGCTTATACTTATTTTTCTGAATTACACTATCACTCCTTCAAGCCAAAAAAAAAAAAAGAATTTAATTTCATTCCACTACTTGAAGAAATGAGTGTGATTTTTTTTTATGTGATAAAGTTCACTTGATAAAAGTCCTCCTTTCCTATATTGACTTCTTACACATGCCACTTAAATGTAATAAAAGCAGAGAGCATTTTAAAAAAGGACAAAAAATGGGGCATTTTGGAAATTAATACATTTATAATGTTTTAATAAGAAAACTATGACTAATAATTTCTGGCTACAATTTGTATGTGATATAATTAACAAGAAGTTTTTTGGTTTTTTTTTTTCATATGTAGAGGATGTTTTATATGATATTTATGGAATGGTGAATTAATGTCCCAGGATTCCTTCTATGAGTGTGTTTCAGATGGTTGTTTTTTTGCCTAAAAAATAATCTTAAGAAACCTGAATTATTTTTTAGTTATTTTTTCTAATTTATTTACATATGATCAAAAAGTCTGTATGATAATGTGATTTTAACATATTTTGAAGACTTTTCTAAGATTGAATAGAAACATGAATTCCTGAAAAATATGTTGTAATATTTTTGTTGTTCTTTATTCTATAATTATTGAGAGATATGTGCCTAAAGCTTTCACAATATCATTAGGCGTACTTTTCCCATCTTTTCAACTTTCTGGGATTCTTGTGTTTTGGTAGAGTATCTTCTAAAATGCCACATAATTTTGATTATGTTCTATAATCCAATGATTATTAAATAGAAAATTTAGTTTATTAGTCTCTTGGCATTAAGCTCTGTATTTCTAAATGTTGATGACACACTAAATTTTTATCTTGGTTCATGTCTTTCTTCTGTATTTTAGGCTCATATATCCAATTGCCTTTATAATGTTGCAAATTAGAAGTCACATATGTATCTCAGAATAAACATGTTAAAAATATACTTTTGATCTTCTCTACCTAAATCTCAATCAGTTTTAAGTACTATAAATGACAGAATGTAAAAAATAATAATAATAATATTTCATTGTCTTATTGAGGTGATTGGGAAGCTGGCAATTAAAAACTCACCTATCTCAAACTTGAAAGCTGGCAACTTATGTTATAACATGGCAGCTCTTGATATAAAGTGGGAAAATATTTGATTAAACTTTTACCAGCTGTACCTTGGTAGAAAGAGTACAACCACTACCTAAAGCTGTAGCACAAGGAAAAATTACAGAAAATATTCAGACTATTACAGTTTATTGGCAGCTTTTTTCCAAGTCCTCCAAGGCATAAATGGGTTCATGCTAGCACTAGCTGGTCTGAAAACAGGAAGGAAGGAAAGATACCTTTAATAAGGATTGTACTTACTGCCTGTGTTCACCAATATAAATCACCTGAGAGTCCAGTTAACTTGGAACTTCCAGAGTTGACAAAATCAACTCCTCCTTAATCCCCAAAAGAAGCAGCATCAATTTTAAATGGCAGCATCAAAAAGGTAGCTTTAGGGCTTCCCTGGTGGTGCAGTGGTTGAGAGTCCGCCTGCTGATGCAGGAGACGTGGGTTCATGCCCCAGTCCAGGAAGATCCCACATGCCACGGAGCGGCTGGTCCCGTGAGCCATGGCCGCTGAACCTGTGCGTCCGGAGCCTGTGCTCCACAACGGGAGAGGCCACAACAATGAGAGGCCTGCGTATCACAAAAGAAAAAAAAAAAAAGGTAGCTTTAGCAGGAGGTAAATTGTAGGCCTAAATTATTTTGACAAAACTTCTTTACTTTGATAGACATGTGTAATCCATGTACCTAAAATGAACAGGTTCACCATAATATACTTCTACCCATTAAGTTAAAAGAGAAGACATGGCCGAAGGCACAGAAGTATGAAAGTAAAAGAAAATTGTGTTCAAGTTTAAAGTTTACACCTAGATAAGAATGTTGTTGAAATTACTTACCCATAGAAATGAGAAGAAGCAAACAGATTATTAAACTTCTTAGTATTTAATCTTTCTTTAAAAAGTTTTTTGGTAAAGAAATTTTCATTTAAGGTCTACATTAGTCTGTTACTATTAAATCATAAGGCAATCTTTAGCCACTTCTCACTCATGTGCACTTTAATTTTGCAAGTAGGAAGCTGGTTAAATTGCTATGGTACTAAGACACCATTAATATTACATACGATGAAATAACATAATTGTAGGTTCTTGTTAAATGAGTATAATATATGAAAGAAAAGAACTTTTTAATATTTATAAATAACAAATGAAAACTCTCTTCAGTTTTTAACTTCATGAAATCATACCAAAGAATAAAATACAGAGGAATAAACTATCTAAGGAGACAAAAGACCAAAAACTTTTGGGCCAGAAGAGACTAAAAGACCAGTACTACCAAAAACTATGAGATGCTGATGAAAGAAACTGAAGATGACACAAACAGGTGGAAAGATATACCATGTTCTTGGATTGGAAGAATCAATATTGTTAAAATGACCATACTACCCAAGGCAATCTACATATTCAATGGAATCCCTATCATATTGCCAATGGAATTTTTCCACAGAACTAGAACAAATAATTTCAAAATTTGTATGGAAACACAAAAGGCACCAGATAGAAAAAAAAATCTTGAGAAAGAAGAACAGAGCTGGAGGAATCACTCTCCCTGACTTCAGACTATACTATAAAGCTACATTAATCAAAACAGCATGGTCTTGGCAGAAAAACAGACATATAGATCAATGGAACAGGAGAGAAAGTCCAGAGATGGACCCATACACTTATGGTCAACTAATCTATGACAAAGGAGGCAAGAATATATAGTGGAAAAAAGGTAGTCACTTCCATAAGTTGTGCTTGGAAAACTGGAGATCTACATGTAAAAGAATGAAATTAGAACACACCATAACACTATACACAAAAATAAACTCAAAATGGATAGAAACCTAAATGTAAGGCCAGATACTATAGAACTCTTAAGAGGAAAACATAGGCAGAACACTCTCTGACATAAATCACAGCAAGATCTTTTTTGATCCACCTCCTAGAGTATTGAAAATAAAAGCAAAAATAAATGAATGGAACCTAATTATACATAAAAGCTTTTGCACAGTAAAAGAAACCATAAACAAGATGAAAAGACAACCTATGGAATGGGAGAAAATATTTGCAGATGTTGTGAACAACAAGAGAATTTTTTCCAAAATATACAAACCACACACAGCTCAATATCAAACAAACAACTCAAACAAAAAAATGGGAAGATCTAAATAAACACTTCTCCAAAGAAGACATACAGATGGCCAGCAGAAACATGAAAAGGTGCTCAACGTCGCTAATTATTAAATAAACACAAGTCAAAACTACAGTGAGGTATCACCTCACATCAGTAAGAATGGCCATCATCAAAAAAGACTAAAAATAATAAATGTTGGAGAGTTTGGAGAAAAGGGAACCCTCCTACACAACCCTCCTACACAGAATATTAATTAGTGCAGCCACTACGGAGAATAGTATGGAGGTTTCTTAAAACATGAAAAATAGAGTTAACATCTGATCTAACAATTCCACTCTTGGACATATAACCAGAAAAGGCAAAAACTCCAATTTGAAAAAATACATGCACCCCAATGTTCATAGCAGCCTATTTACAAGAGTCAAGACATGGAAGCAACCCAAATATTCATTGACGAATGGATAAAAAGATATTGTATATATATAGACACATGTGTATCTATATATGTATATACACAATGGAATATTAGTCATAAAAAGAATGAAATAACGTCATTTGTAGTAACATGGATAGACCTAGAGATTATCATACTAAACAAAGTAAGTCAAAGAAAGACATATATCGTATGATATCCCTTATATGTGGAATCTAAAAGGATGACACAAACAAACTGATTTACAAAACAGAATTAAACTCAGAAAAATAGAAAACAAACATGGTTACCAAGGGGAAAGTTGGGGAAGGATAAGTTAGGACTTTGGGATTAACAGACACACACTATTATACTTAGAATAGATAAACAACAAAAACCTACTGTAAGGCACAGGGAACTATATTCAATATCTTGTAATAACCTATAATGGAAAAGAATCTGTTAAAGAATATATATGTATATATAACTGAATCACTTTGCTGTACACTTGAAACTAATACAATGTTGTAAGTCAGCTATACTTCAATTAAAAAAAAGTAAAAATAAATTGCTAAGACCTATGTCAAAGAGCATACTACATATATTTTTTTCTAGGAGTTTTATGGTTTCTGATCTTACATTTAAGTCTTTAATCAATTTTGAGTTTATTTTTGTATATGGTGTAAGAAAGTGATCCAGTTTCACTCTTTTGCATGTGGCTGTCCAGTTTTCCCAAAACCATTTATTGAATAGACTGTCCTTTACCCACTGTATATTATTGGCTCCTTAGTAGCAAATTGGTCATATACAAACATGGGTTTATTTCTGGAATCTGTATTCAGTTCCATTGATATATATGTATCTGTTTTTGCACCAGGACCATACAGTTTTGATTACTATACCTTTTTATTATAGTTTGAAATCAAAAAGAGTAATACCTCCAACTTTGTTTTTCTTTTCTCTTTTTTTTACCAAGCTGTAGTATTTATTTATTGTAGTATTGCAGTACATGTTATAGCATTGCAGTATTTATTTGTTGTATTAGTAATGTATTTCATATCTAGTTAGCAAGTGTAAAACTGTGTGACAGTTTGTCTTCTGTCTTTTTTTTCATAATAAATCTTTTTCATTTGTTCATAGTTTTTATTTTTTTATTTTTATTGGTGTATGGTTGATTTACAATGTTGTGTTACTTTCTGCTGTCCAACACAGTTATACATATACATATATCCACTCTTTTTTAGATTTTTTACCAATACAGGTCATTACAGAGTATTGAGTAGAGTTCCCTGTGCTATACAGTATGTCCTTATTAGTTATCTAGTTTATATATAGTATTATGTATATGTCAACCCTAATTTCCCAATTTATCCCTCCCCTGCTTTCACCCCTGGTAACCATTAGATTATTTTCTACATCTGTAACTCTATTTCTGTTTTGTAAATAAGTTCATTTGTACCATATCTTTAACTCTATTTCTGTTTTGTAAATAAGTTCATTTGTACCATTTTTATAGATTCCACATATAAGTGACATCATATGATATTTGTCCTTCTCTGTCTGACTTACTTCACTCAGTATAACAATCTCTAGGTCCATCCATGTTGCTAAAAAATAAATAAATAAAATTATTTTTTAAGGAACCTCCATACTGTTCTCCATAGGCTGTATCAATTTACATTCCCAGTAACAGTGTAGAAGGGTTACCTTTTCTCTACATGCTCTTCAGCATTTATTTTTTGTAGATAATTTGTAGATAATTTGATGTTGGCCAATCTGACCAGTGTGAGGTGATACCTCATTTTGTTTTGATTTGCATTTCTCTAGTAATTAGTTATGTTCAGCTTCTTTTCATGTGCTTGTTGTCCCTCTGTATGCCTTCTTTGGAGAAATGTCTATTTAGATTTTCTGTCCATTTTTTGATTGGATTGTTTGTTATTGAGCTGCATTAATTGTTGTATATTTTGAAGATTAATTCCTTGTGAGTTGCTTCATTTGCAAATATTTTCTCCCATTCTTTGGGTTATCTTTTCAGTTTGTTTAAGGATTCTCTTGCTGTGCAAAAGTTTTAAGTTTAATTGGGTCCCATGTGTTTTGTAAAGCTTTTGTTTCTCTGTGGAATCCGAATGAGAGCCTTGCAGGGTAGAGTGTTCTTGGATATAATATTTTTCCCTTTCATCACTTTAAATATATTGTGCCACTCCTTTCTGGCCTGCAGAGTTTCTGCTGAAAAATCAGCTGATAACCTTACAGAGATTCCCTTGTATGTTGTTTGTTTCTTTTCCCTTGTTGTTTTGAATATTTTTTCTATGCCTTTATTTTTTGTCAGTTTGATTAATATGTGTCTCAGTGTGTTCCTCCTTGGGTTCATCTTGCATGGGATTATCTGGGCTTCCTGGACTTGAGTGAAGGTTTTCTTTCTCATATTAGGGAAGTTTTTGGTTATAATATCTTCAAATATTTTCTCAGGCCCTTCTTCTTTCTCTTCTTCGGGGACCCCTATAATGTGAATGTAGGTGCGTTTAGTGTTGTCCCAGAAATCTCTGAGACTATCCTCATTTCTTTTCATTCTTTTTTCTGTATTCTGTTCTGTGGCAGTGATTTCCACCACCCTGTCTTCCAGCTTACTTATTTGTTCCTCTGCCTCAGTTATTCTGCTATTGATTCCTTCCAGTGTATTTTTCATTTCAGTTAATATATCATTCGTATCAGTTTGTTTTTTAAATCTTCTAGCTCCTTGTTAAACATTTCTTGTATCTTCTTGATATGGGCCTCCATCTTTTTTCTGAGATTTTGGATCATCTTTACTATCATTACACTGAATTCTTTTTCAGGTAGGTTGACTATCTCTGCTTCATTTAGTTGTTCTTTGGGGTTTTTAGCTTGTTCATTCATTTGCAACATATTTCTCTATCATATCATTTTGTCTAACTTTCTGTGTTTGTGGTCTTCTTTCCAAGGGTTGCAGGATTGTAGTTTCTCTTGCTTCTGGTGTCTGCCCCCTGGTGGATGAGGTTGGTCTAGGGCCCTGTGCAGGCCTCCTGGTCGGAGTAACTTGTGACTGCCCTCTGGTGTGTGGAGCCAGGTCTTTTCCCTCTGATGTGCAGGGCAATGTAAAGGAGTGTGTTTTGAGGTAGTTTTGAGCTCAGTAAGACTGTAGGTAGCCTGTCTGCTTATGGCTGGGGCTGGGTTCTTTTCTTGCTGGTTGATTGGCCTGAGGTGTTCTAGCTCTGGAGCCAAAAGGTTGTTTGGGGTTGGGTCTTGGTGCCGAAATAGAGACCTCCAGGAGAGCTCATGACTATCAATATTCTCTGAAGCTTCTGCCACCCGTGTCCTTGCCCTTACAGTGAGCTACATCTAACCCCCACCTCCTAAGGAGACCCTCCCAGACCCCTAGTTAGGTCTAGCCCTGGTTCCTATGGAGGTAGTGCTTTGTGCTGGGTACCAAATCATGTGAGGCCTTGTGTGCACCTTCCAAGAGTGGGGTCTCTGTTTCTCTCAGCCCTGTGAAGCTCCTGAACTCAGGTCCCAATGGCCTTCAAAGCTAAATGCTCTGGTGGTTCTTCTTCCTGATACTTGACCCACAGAATATCTTGGATGGCTATTTTTACCTGGGAACATCCCTGTGTAGTCTCTGTATGTTTAATATTTTTTGGTGTGAGGGCTATTTTTAGTATGGATGTCTGCCACCTCTTTTCTCAGCGTATGCTGGACGTTGTCCTATTGATTGGAGGTGTGACTGATGTGGTGAACTGAGCCTGCACTGGATATTGAGTGGGGTCTCCCCTTTGTTCTCTGGTTGTTACTGCCCTGTCAGGGGCAGGGCTGTCTTCCTATTTGTTGTAGTAGAGGCTCTCAGATATGTTTCTGAGCTGTGATCCTTGGTGTGAGGTAGGTGGGACTGGAGTATTTGTACTGGGAGAGAAGCCACTGAGTTTTCCTACTCTGGAGCTGTTCACTTGTGAGTGTACTCTGTTGTGTCACTTTTCACCCATTGTGCTGGCTCACAAATTACACTGTTGCTGAAACTGCTTTCAGCCCCACCTTAACGATGGGTATGCCAGTGCTTGGCCCTGGTGTCTCTCAGGCATTGTTTTCATCAGACCACCAGTGCAGATCCACTGAATTCATGTCCCAGGACTGTAATAATCTTGTACCTAGACCTGCTGTGGGAGCAATGGAGGTAGCTCTGATTCTGACTGGGTCCAATCCCCACATGTGGGTGCCCACAAAGTCCACAGCTGCTAAACCTAAACCTGTCTCAGCTGCAAGAGCACTCGTCCATTTGAACATTCTGCAGATCCTGAGTTTATGAAGACAGTAAGAGGGTTGTGAGTCTGTGGTTCCTGTAGGAGAGATTTCAGCTTTTCTTCCTTAGTTGCATAGCCCGTAGAGCTCAGCAGTTTTTTCAGTCCCTCCTCTGCATGTGTTCCTCCCACCAGTGTCTGTTCCTGAGGCAGCCCCAGAGCACAGGCACCCACTCAGGCAGGCGGGGGCAGAGGCATTGAGGGGTATGGCACATGAGCCCACCAGGACTAGCAGTTCAGAGGAGGCTTTAGCAGGGAAGGCAAGCCAGCCTGCCAGGACCACAGGACCAGAGGACACTGGGGAGAAGGGTGGGTGAGGCTTCTCAGGCGGGCACCCCTCCTAGTGCTCACAGAGGCAGGGTCAGTGCATGGGGAAGAGGGCTACAATGGCGACCCTGCCCCTTGTGCACCTTTCAACAATGACAACCTGCTTCTATGGCGGCTCGGGCTTCTTCCACAAACTTTCCCGGTTGTGGATCTTCTTACTCCTCTCCTTTCAAGCTGTCTGTTCATAACCAGCAGCTGTCCCCTCCCTGGGTCCACTCTCCAAACCCCACATCCCAGCACACAACCCCCTTCCACACCAGCAGACACACAACTCAGGCTGGAGCATGCAGGGCTGCAGCAGGAACCATCCATGTAAGTCTTACTTTGTCTTGCCTGTCAGACGGGATGCTGCACTGTCTTTTGAGTCCCCGAAGCTCCCTCTCTGTCCCAGGTGATCTTCCCACTGGTGACAGGGCTTCACTGAGGGTGGGAACCTCTCCTTTCCTTCAGCTCCCCCCACACAGGGGTGCATGTCCCATCGTGTATCCTCTTTTCTTTTTTTCTTTCTTTCATCCTACCTGGTAGTGTGTGGATTTTTTCATGTCCTTTTAGGTGTCCAAGTTTCTCTGCTCATGTTCAGCAAGTGCTCTGTGAGTATTTTTCTATTTGTATAATAGATATATTCTTGATGTACTTGTGGGGAGAGTTGGATTCCATGTCTTCCTATTCTACTGTCTTGACTCCACCTTTTTTTCTTTCTTAAGGTTGTTTTGGCTATTCAGAGTCCTTTGTGATTTGATACCAATTTTAGGATTATTTGTTCCAGTTCTATGAAAAATGTCATTGGTATTTTGATAGGAATTACAATTGAATCTGTAGATTGCCTCTTGTAGTACGGGCAGTTTAACCATATTAATTCTTGCAATTGATGAGCATCTTAACATTAATTTGTATTGTCTTTAATTTCTTTAATCAGTGTTTTATATTTTTCAGAGTATAGGTCTGTCATTTCCTTGCTTAAAATTATTCCTAGGTATTTTATTCTTTCTGATGCAATTGTAAATGAGATTGCTTTTTTTAATTTCTCTTTCTGAATGTTTCTTTCACTGTTGATTACTATGTTAGCTGACGGTTTGTCATATATCACCTTTACTATGTTAAGGTATATTCCTCTATACTCACATTGTTAAGAGTTTTTATCATAAATGGATGTTTAATTGTATCAGCAGTTTTAAAGTCTATTTTGTCTGATATAAATATTGCTACACCTGCTTTCTTTTCATTTCTATTTTCTTGGAATATCTTTTTGCATCCCTCTATGTGTATATTTTATGGTTTTTTTTTTTTTTTTTTTTCGGTATGCGGGCCTCTCACTGTTGTGGCCTCTCCCGTTGTGGAGCACAGGCTCCAGACGCACAGGCTCAGCAGCCATGGTTCACAGGCCTAGCTGCTCCGCGGCATGTGGAATCTTCCCAGACCGGGGCATGAACCCGTATCCCCTGCATCGGCAGGCGGACTCTCAACAACTGGACCACCAGGGAAGCCCTGTATCTTTATATCTGAAGTGAATCTTTTGTAGGCAATATAAATAGGGGGTTTCTTATTTTAATTCTTTATGGCTTTTGATTGGAGCATTCAGTCCATTTATATTTAGAGTAATTATTGACAGGTATGTATTTATAGCCATTTTGTCAATTGTTTTCTGGTTAATTTTGTTGTTCTTCTCTTTTTATTTCTTCCTATCTTCCCTTGTGATTTTATAGAGCTTTCTTTAATTTTATGTTTATCTTCCTTTCTCTTTATTTCTTTTTGTATTTGTTGTAGGTTTTTGGTTTGTGACATTGATATATAATAACCTACATATGTAACAGTCTATTTTAGGTTGATAGTTACTTAAGATTGAGCATATTCTAATAGTACTATATATTTACTCCATTCCCCCCATGTTTTATGTTTTTGATCATATTATACATCTTTTTATTTTGTGTATTGTTAAACTTATTATTTTAGATGTATGTGATTTTACTACTTCATACTACTTTTAACTTTTATGCTAGCTTTTTAGGTGGTTGATCCACTACCTTTATTATATGTTTGTCTTTTCCAGTGATATATTTTTCATAATTTTCTTGTTTCTAGTTATGGTATCTTTTTCATTTAAATAAGTCCTTTTCACATTTCTAGTAAGACTAGGTTAGTGGTAATGGCTCCTTTAGTTTTAGCTTGTCTGGAGAACTCTATATATCCTTCAATTCTGAATAATCACTTTTCCAGGTAGAGTTTTCTTGGTTGTAGTTTTTTTTTTTCTTTCAACCCTTTAAATATATCATTCTAGTCCTTCTGGCCAGTAAAGTTTCAGCTGAGAAATGAATTGAAAGTCTCATGGGGGTTCCCTTGTTCATAAGTAGTTGTTTTTCTCTTCTGCTTTCAAGAGTCTCTATTTGTCTTTTAACTTTTGATGTCTTAATGATAATATGTGTTGGTGTGGGTCTCCTTGGGTTCTTCTTGTTTGGAACTCTGTGATTTCTGGACTTGGATGTTTGTTTCTTTTGCCAAGTTAGGAAAGTTTTCAACCATTGTTTCTTTTAATAGGTCTTCTGTCCCTTTTTCTCTCTTCTTCTTCTGCGACCACTATAATATAAATATTAGTATGCTTGATGTTGCCTTACAGGTCCCTTAATCTATCCTCATTTGTTTAAATACTTTTTTCTTTTTAATGTTCCAACTGGGTGATTTTTCAGTAACCTGTCTTCCAGATTACTGATCCCTTATTCTGCATGTTGTAATCTGCTATTGTTTCCCTTTATTGTATTTTTCATTTCATGTATTGTATTCTTTAGTTCTGATTGGTTCCTGTTTTATATTTTCTATCTCTTTGTTGAAGTTCTCACTGAGTTCATCCATTTTTCTCCTGAGTTTGGTGACATTTTTATGACTATTTCTTTGAACTATGTATTGGTGAAGTATTTATTTCTATTTTATTTAGTTCTTTTTCTGGGCTTTAGTCTTGTTTTTTCATTTGGAAGGTATTCTTTTTCTCCTCATTTGCCTAGGACCAGTTAAGACTATTCTGGGTGTATGTGGCTGGGTCCCCCAGAGCAAAAGCCACTTTGAAGGGGTGCTGGTGCCACCTGGTGTAGTCCACTGGGTGGGGTGAGCTGGGAGCCAGTTTGGAGGGCCCAGCCAGAGCATCAGTGTAGGGTGGGGCAGGGCACACAGTTGTAGCTTGGGTAATTGAGAGTGATAGATATGACACTCTCCAGCACCAGGCCAGCTAGGTGGAAGGAAAGTTAAAAAGAAAAGAAAAAGATAATGACACTGGCCAATCTTTCATCTCTGGAGAAAGCTCCACCAGATCCCTACCCCTCTGGCACCACCCTAATATTAGCCCATTAATCTCCTTCTCATATGACCCAGGTACATTTCAAGCTGCTGCATCTGTGCTGGAACAATGTAATGTAAAAGTGAGTTTGTGTATGAGGCTTTCAAGAGCAGAGTCTTGGTTTCCTAGACATAAGCCCTGTTGGTTTTCAAAGCCAGATAATGTGGGGTTCATTTTCTTGATAGTGGTCCCCTGGGCTGGGAAGCCTGATTGTTAACTCAGACCCCTTCCTCCTCAGGGGAGACCTCCATGGTTGTGGTATCCCTCCTGTGGGTCGCCATATTAGAGGTATGGTTTCTGAGTACATCTCTACTATCTGTTATTGTGGCCTTTTCTTTATATCCTTAGTTATAGACAATCTGTTCTGTTTGTCTTCAAGTCATTCTCAGAGATAGTTGTTCTAAATGTAGTTGTAGTTTTGGTGTGTCTGTGAGTGGAGGTAAGCTCAGAATCTTCCTATTCTGCCATCTTGATACTGACTCCCATAAACATTTTTGAATAGATTAAAGTTGTCTTTTCTGTCCTCTCAGTTTCTCCTGGTCTGATGTCTGCTTTGTCTTCACACCATACAGCAGATCATTTTCCTGTATATAAATTTATGCATTGAGTATTCTTCAGGAAACTCAAGCTCTCCCTGTTGTATATAGACAGATAGTTTCACACATTTTTGAGATATTACACTCTCATTGAATGTTGGCTCCTTAATTTACTATTTGATATTTTAACAGTTTTATTGAGATATAACTAATATATCATACAGCTCACCCATTTAATGTACAATTCAACTTTTTTTAGTATGGTTAAAAGTTCAGCAACCTTAGCAATAATCAAATTTAGAATAATTTCCTCATCCCTCAAAAAACTCCATGCCCATTAGCAGTTAATATCTATTCCCTACCCCCCACTAACTTTAACTCTAGGCAACTACTAATCAACTTTTGTGTACTGTTTGATTTTGAGGAAGTCATTTTTTAAATTTAATTTTTAAATTTTTAAGTTTTTTTAATTGAAGTATAGTTTATTCATAGTGTATTAGTTTCAGGTGTACAGTAATCTGATTTAGTTTTGTGTGTGTGTGTGTGTATATGTGTGTGTGTATATATATATATATTTTCAGATTCTTCTCTATTACAGCTTATTACAAGATATTGAATATAGTTCCTTGTGCTATACCATAGGCCCTTGTTGTTTATTCTATATATAGTAGTGTGTATCTGTTAATCCCAAACTCCTAATTTATCCCTACTATTATTGTGTTACTGTTGATGTCTCCTTTTGTGTCTGCTAATATTTGCCTTATACATTTAGGTGCTCCTATGTAGGCTGCCTATATATTTACAATTGTTATATCTTCTTCTTGGATTGATCCTTTGATCACTAGGAAGTGTCTTTCTTTGTCTCTTGTAACAGTCTTTATTTTAGAGTCAATTTTGTCTTATATAAGTATTGCTACATCAGCTTTCTTTTGATCTCCATTTGCATGGAATACCTTTTTCCATCCCCTCACTTTCAGTCTGTATTTGTCTCTAGATCTGAAGTGGGTCTCTTGTAAACAGCATATATGTGGGTCTTGTTTTTCTATCCATTCAGCCACTCTATATCTTTTGGTTGGGTCATTTAATCCATTTACATTTAAAGTAATTATTGAAGGCTTCCCTGGTGGTGCAGTGGTTAAGAATCTGCCTGCCAATGCAGGGGACACGGGTTCGAGCCCTGGTCCGGGAAGATCCCACATGCTGTGGAGCAATTAAGCCCATGCACCACAACTACTGAGCCTGCACTCTAGAGCCTGCAAGTCACAACTACTGAGCCCATGTGCCACAGCTACTGAAGCCCGCCTGCCTAGAGCCTCTGCTCGGCAACAAGAGAAGCCACTGCAATGAGAACCCTGTGCACCGTGATGAAGAGTAACCCCCACTCACCGCAACTAGAGAAAGCCCGCGGGCAGCAATGAAGACCCAACACAGCCAAAAATAAATTAAATAAATAAATAAATAAATTTAAAGTAGTTATTGATATGTATATTCTTATTGCTATTTTGTTCATTGCTTTGGATTTGTCTTTGTAGGGTTTTATTTCCCTTCCTTTTGTTTTCTTCTCTTGTGATTTGATGACTATCTTTAGTGTTATGTTTGGATTCCTTTTACTTCTTTGTGAGTATATCTATTATAGATTTTTGGTTTGCAATGACCATAAAATTTTTGTATAGCAGTCTATATATATACATGATTGTTTTAAGTCAATGATCTCTTAATTTCAAATGCATTTAAAAACATTGCATTTGTACTCTCCTGCCCTCATGGCTACTGTTTTTGATATATTTTACATCTAATTGTCTTATGTATCCCTTAACTGCTTATTGTGGGATACAGACAATTTTACTACTTTTGTCTTTTAACCTTCCTACTAGATTTGCATGTGGATGATTTCCTACCTTTACTGAATATTTACTTTTACTGGTGTGCTTTTTCATTTTGTAATTTTCTTGTTTCCAGTAGTGGTCTTTTCTTTTTCACCAACAGAAGTTCCTTTAATATTTGTTGTAAATCTGGTTTGGTGATGTTGAATTCTTTTTGCTTTTGCTTGTCTGTAAAGCCTTTGATTTCTCCATCAAATCAATGAATGAGAGCCTTGCTGGGTAGAATTTTCTAGGTTGTAGATTTTTCCCTTTTATCACTTTAAATATGTTGTGCTATTTCCTTCTGGCCTGCAGAGTTTATCCTGAAAAATCAGCTGATAGCCTTATCAGAGTTCCTGTGTATGTTATTTGTTGCTTTTCATTTTCTCTGTTTATCATTTTGTCATTTTGATTACAATGTGTCTTGGTGTGTTCCTCTTTGAGTTAATCCTATATGGGACTCTGCATTTCCTTGACTTGAGTGATGGTATCCTTTCCCTGATTAAGGAGGTTTTCAGTTATTATGTCTTCAAATATCTTCTCAGGCACTTTCTATCTCTCTTCTCCTGGGACCTCTATAATGAGAATATTCATGCACTTGATATTGTCCCATAGGTCTCTTAAACTGTCCTCATTTTTTTAAATTCTTTTTTCTGTTCAGTGGCTGTGATTTCCACTACTCTATCTTCCAGCTCACTGATTTATTCTTCTGAATCATTTAGTCTACTATTGATTCCTTTTAGTGTGTTTTTCATTTTAGTTATTGTATTTTCATCTGTTTGGTTTTTGTTTATATTTTCTAACTCTTTGTTAAAAACTTCTGACTCTGCATTTATTCTTCTCCCGAGTTCTTTGATTATTTTTATTATCATTACTCTGAACTCTTTCTCAGGTAGATTGCCTATCTCCACTTCACTTAATTCTTCTTCTGGGGTTTTATCTTTTTGCATCATCTGAAATGTATTCTTCTACCACTTCATTTTGTCTCAGTTGCTATTTGTATTTTTATGTATGTGGTAGGTTAGTTATGTTTCTCAACCTTGGAGAAGTGTCCTTCTGTAGGAGACAACCTATGTATCCCAGCAGTATACTCTCATCTTGTCATCCAAACTATATACTCTAGGGGTTCCCCCTTAGAAGGCTGCATGGGTCCTTCTGTTGTGGTGGGCTGACTGTGTGTGCAGTCTGGTAGGCTTGATTGGCCTCTAGCCTGGTTGGTTGCTAGACCATGCCTTGTATGAATGCTGCTGGCTGCTGTAGGACCTGGTCATGTGGTGGCTGGTTTCAGAAGCCTAATTTGTGCTGGGGTTAGTGCTACCTCACTGGTGGTCAGAATCAAGTCCCAAAGGCTGCTGCCCAGTCACTGGCAATTGGAGCTAGGTCCTTGCATTAGTGATGGACTAATGGCAGGCAGAGCTGGTTCCTGTAGTCTGGCTGCAGAGACCAGGGATCACCAGAGCTTGTTTCAGATTGTTGGTTGGGTGTGCAGTTCCTGACACAGCCGGGTATGGGGTTTGGTGTGTCCCTAAGGTTTTGTTGGCTTGCTAGTGGCCAGGGCCAGGACCCATCTGGTCCCAGAGTAGGGTCTGGAATGCTGTGGCTGGGCTGAGTCTGCAGGCTTTAGGATCATAGTTTTCTGTGTCTGTTGTCTCCCTGGTGGTGGGTCTGGTGTGTGAGGCTGGTTTAAAGATGAGTGCAGGGCTTCCCTGGTGGCTCAGTGGTTGAGAGTCTGCGTGCTGATGCAGGGGACACGGGTTCGTGCCCCGGTCCGGGAAGATCCCACATGCCACAGAGTGGCTGGGCCTGTGAGCCATGGCCACTGAGCCTTCACGTCCAGAGCCTGTGCTCTGCAACAGGAGAGGCCACAACAGTGAGAGGCCCATGTATCACAAATTAAAAAAAAAAAAAAAAGATAAACAAAGATGAGTGCAGATTTCCTGGAGGGAAGGGCAGGTGTCTGCCCACCGGTGAGTGGAACTGGGTCTTGGGCTTCTGGTGAGCAGGACCTTGTATAGGGGCTTGTCTAGAGGTGGTTTTGGGCTCAGAAAGTCTTTAGGCAGCCTACCTGCTAATAGGTAGTGCTGTGTCTCTACCCATTTAGTTGTTTGTTTGAGGCATCCCTGCACTGGCACCTACAGGCTGTTGGGTGGGGCCAGGCCTTAACACTAATGAGCCAAGATGGTAGCAACCAGCAGAGATGTTCATGTAATTGAACTTTCCCAAATATGTTTACTACCAGTGCCCATGTCCCCTGGGGGAGCCACAAACCACCACCCCCCTCACCTTTCCAGGAGATTCTCCAAGACCAGCAGGTAGTTCTGGCCCAGAGTCTTATCAAATTACTGCTCTTGCCCTGGGTTCTGGTGCATGTGAGATTTTGTGTGTGCCCTTTAAGAGTGAAGTCTCTAGTTCTTCCAGTCCTGTGGGGTTTCTGCAGTTAAGCCCCACTGGCCTTCAAACCAAATGCTCTGGGTCTCATTCTCCCAGTGCTTGACCTCCCAGACTGGGGAGCCTGATGTGAGCCTCAGAACTCTCACTCCTGTGGGAGAACATCTGCAATACAATTATTCTCCAGTTTGTGGGTCACCCATCCAGGGGTTATGGTATTTTATTATACCATGATTCTGCCTTTCCTACCTGTCTCATTGTGGTTCTTTCTTTATGTCCTTAGTTGTACAAAATATTTTCTGGTAGGTTCCAGTCTTTTTCATCAATGGTGTTCTGCAGATCGTTGTGATTTTGGTGTGCTTGTGAGAGGAGGTGAGCTCAGGATCACTGTACTCCACCATCTTGGTCACTCTCTGCAATATTTTTAAATTTCAGTCTCCTCAGGCAAGGGAAACAAAAGAAAAAATAAACAAATCAGATTGCATCAAACTAAAAAGTTTTTGCATAGTGAAGGACACCTTCAACAAAAAGAAAAAGGGCAATCTACTGAATGGGAGAAAACATTTGCAAATGATATATCTGTTAGGAGGTTCATATCCAAAATATATGAAGAATTTACACAACTCAACATCAAAAAATTAAACAATCTCGTTCAAAAATTGGGCAGAGGGCTTGAATAGACATTTTTTTTCTAAAGAAGACATGCTCATAGCTAACAGACACATGAGAAGATGTTCAACATTTCTAATCAGGAAAAGCAAATCAAAACCACAATGAAATATCACCTCACACCTGTCAGAACTGCTCTTATCAAAAAGACAACAAATAACAAATACTGGTGAGGATGTGGAGAAAAGGAAACCCTTGTGCACTGCTGATAGGAATGTAAATTGGTACAGTCACTATTGAAAACAGTATGAAGTTTCCTCAAAAAATTGAAAATAGAACTATATGATCAAGCAATTCCACCTCTTGGTATTTATCAGAAGAAAATGAAAACATTAATTTTAAAAGATATATACACCCTTATGTTCATAGCAGCATTATTTACAATAGCCAAGATATGGAAGCAACTGAAGTGTCCATTGATAGATGAATGGGTAAAGAAGATATGATTGATATGTATACACACACACACACACACACATACATACACACACACACAAATATGAAATGGACTATTACACAGTGATAAAAAAAAGAATGAAATCTTACCATTTGCAAGAACATGGATGGACCTAGAGGAAATTAAGCTAAGTGAAATAAGTCAGACAGAGAAAGACAAATGCCATATGATTTCACATTTATGTGGAATCTAAAAAACAAGACAAATGAACAAACATAAGGAAACAAAAACAGAGTCATAGATACAGAGAACAAATTGGTGGTTGTCAGAGGGGTGGGGGTTAGGGGGTTGGGCAAAATATGTGGAGGGGATTAAGAAGCACAAACTTCCAGTTATAAAATAAATAAGTCACAGGGATGTAATGTACAGTATAGAGTATATAGCTGATAATATTGTAATACTTTGTATAGAGACAGACTAGACTTACTGTTGAGATCAATTCATAATGCATAGAAAAGTCAAATCAGTATGTTGTACACCTAAAACTAATATAATATTGTATGTGAACAATAAATTAAAAAATATATAAAAGGATGGAACAAACAAAAAAAATTTATGGATTCACAGATATAAAGTTTAGGAATGGCGTAATTTCTCAAAAAGAAAGGAATGAAGTTCAGAATGATAACTTGATAAGATTTACTTTGTCTAATTCAGATTAACCTTTTTTGTTTGCTGGTACTCTAGTACTGATTGTTTACTGTGAGAGCCAATTTATCAGTAGCCCCAAGAATGTTTGCATCTCTCAGGAGAAAAAATTTTAAAAAGTCATAAGAATACTTGTTTATATTTGACTAATGTCACAAAATAAATTTTGAAAAAAAACCCAGAATGTATCTTTCCTGATTGGTGATGAGGTTAAATAAACCACAAGTAGGAGAAATATAATTTATAGACATGAAGAAACTTTTTGATACTTGAAAAATTATTGCTAATAAAAAATAGGAGTGCTTTTAAAAAGTGATAATGGGGGCTTCCCTGGTGGTGCAGTGGTTGAGAGTCCGCCTGCGAATGTAGCAGACGCGGGTTCGTGCCCCGGTCTGGGAGGATCCCGCATGCCACAGAGCGGCTGGGCCTGTGGGCCATATCCACTGAGCCTGCGCATCTGCAGCCTGTGCAATAAACATGTTATCATACGTATTGTACTGAATGATAATTTAATTAAGTCACAACTTAAAAGAAGTCTTTTTTTGTGTCACCCTTAGGTTTTATATCCTCAACTCATTTATTCGTTTTGTCAATTTATCCACACTGTATTACAAAAACATACTAAAATAATTTAATGCATAAAAATTTTCAGAATAGAAAATTTATTTTTAATATATTAGCACATAGGAGAGTTATTTGATCTTTGACTTGAAAAATTATATAAATATGTAATTTACTATGCTAACTGACTGGTTTACTTATAATCATAATTAAGTTACATAAAAAGAATATCAAAGAAATAGTACAAATGTTTCATTTGAATTGCATTCAATATATGTATATTTTAATTATTCTTTGAATATACATGATCAAATGATTTTATCTAGGGCTTAAGAGGAAATTAATTTTTCATTGACAATCTATCATATAATTTATATATTTCGTAATGAATTGTTGTTTAAGTAGCTCATTTTTCACAAGAGAATATTATTCACCTGAAACTATATGAATGAAGTAAAATTATAAAATTATAATTATGTTAAGTGTACTGTTTCTGTAAGTAGGATTATAAGGGAAGGGAGAAAAGGTGAAGAGAAAATATATAGAATTTTCAAACTTTATACTGTTTAAAATATATAGAATTTTAAAAACCTGGAGACTTTGTTGAAAATTCATGTTAAAAGTGAGAAGAAAATTAACAGAATCATCCATTAGTCACAGAGGAAGTCTGGATGGAACTTCAAAGTTTGCTTGATAATAGTAATAATGAAAGGAATGATATGGCAAAGAGGTGGAGCTCACATCTAAAGAATTTATATCAAAATGAGGAAAATAGAGATTAATAATTAACCTGGTCAAGAGGAATTTCAAATTCTGAAAACAGTTAATATATATCCAACCAAGCAAGATCTCAGATTGAAGAAACTGAACTAAGACAAGGAAAAGATACATAGATCACCTGGATCCAGATTAGAGTGATAATCACCTGAGATAAGGAATTCCACCTATCTTGGGCAGAAGAAGTAGGGATATAGTCAAAGGTTTTGAATAAGAAACTGAAAGCCTAAGTAACAATATCTTGATAGCTCAAGTTTTAAGGAATCTTGATATATATCTTCTTCCTAATTTTAGAATTGGTTTCAAACACAGGTAGTCCTGAACATATGAGTGAGTGTTTACAGTAAAATATGGATGAAGAATGGAGGAAGACCATTTTGAATGGAAGCAGGGAATTACCATTTATATGTCAAGGCTTTTTACTACAAAATCTGTGATTAACTTTTGGGAATTATAGTTTAGTTAAATTTAAACATATAGACTTGAGTCAGGGAAATGGGGTTTTCAATTAGTTTTGTGTCCTTCAGCAAGGTATCAAACATCTCTTGAGTTAATTGACCTGTAAAACGCACTTAATGTTTCCTTAGAGAATCTTTGTAATAATTAAGTCAAATAATATGTTAAAGTACCTATCACAATGCTGATGGCATATTAAATGTTTTAACATGCTAGTTTCCTTTAGCTAATATTACTTCTGCTTGTCTTTATATTAATACATATTATGTGAAACATTAAGTATACAAATATAAAGAACGATGAAGACATCAGATATAGTTTTCAAAAAATAATGAGGTATTTGAAGTATTTTAAAAGTCCATTAAAAATGTTTTAAGTTGGGCTTCCCTGGTGGCGCAGTGGTTGAGAGTCCACCTGCCGATGCAGGGGACGCGGGTTCGTGCCCCGGTCCGGGAAGATGCCGCAGAGCGGCTAGGCCCATGAGCCATGGCCGCTGAGCCTGCACGTGCGGAGCCTGTGCTCCACAATGGGAGAGGCCACAACAGTGACAGGCCTGCGTACCGCAAAAAAAAAAAAATGTTTTAAGTTATTTTCCTGAAGGATGAGATCTTTATTTATCCTGTATTTTAAATAATCTTACAAAATTCAGAAAAAAAGTCAGCTTGAAGAGTGTCCATGGAATTTAATATTAATGTTGTATAATCCTGTAGGAAGATGAGGTGGTAGCATTATTTACAGTATAATATTAGTATCTAAAATCTTTTTCTTCAGACATGATATTGGGTTAAGAGCTCTAGGTCTTTAGTTTTTAAAGGAAAGGATGTTTTTGAGAATTTTGGTAGAACATTACTAAGTGGCAAAAATATCAGATAATGTAAGATTCTTCATCATTTCTTTTAGAATCAAAGAATGAGTTAAGGAGATTTTAGTATTAGTTTGTTCTACAATTTATCTTAGGTCAGTAATACGATGGGTCTCTCTGTCTCTCACTCACTCTCTTACCCCTCATTCACTTTCCATTCTCCTTCTTTCAGCAAAATAAAATCAAGCTGATTCTCCTTGAAGTGTTGTGTTGTCTTATTTTTTTAAGCCTCTTAGAATTTTTTAATTATATGGGTCCTATATGAATAAACGTGATATAGACAGAACTACATGTCTATCAATTGGGGATGATGAGGTGGAACTCTCAAAAGAGTTGGAGCTAAGACTTTAAAGTTCCTGATATTTACAGAATGAAAGATTCCTTAATTACACTTCTGTCTCTTCAACTACTTCATCTTACATTCTGATTATCAGTACAAATACATACAAGGGTAGCAAACTGAGTTAATATAAAAGAGTCATGATTGTGTAGAAAAATCTCAGATTTTTTCACCTTTCTAAAGTGGTAATTCCTTCTTTGGAATGAAATAAAAACATATGTATTTGAACTCTCCTTCAATCAGCTACTCTATTACCTATTTAAAGTTTTCTATACTGACTTAGCATATATAAATCTTACACTATTAAAGAGGATTATTTTAAAAGAAAAAAGAGCCTAAATTTAATTTTATTGTTATATATAGTTTGATCTATGAAAAACTGAGATTTTTGAGATTTCTCTCTAGTATGGATACTATGAAAGAAATAAGATAAATTACATAAGCATATAAAAGTATATTCTACTCTCAAAAATCTAGTGAATATCCAGGTGGTTTCACTTTCTTTAAACTCTTATCATTTAAGTATGTATAATTTACAGTATGTGATATATATATATATAGGGAAGGATAATAAACCAAATAAATTTAAAGACTTCAAAAATTCTGAAATAAAAAGATATAATCTTAAAAAGCAAGGGCATAGATATTCAATGGCGTAGTTATTTCTGGTCATACTTCAGTCCTAAGTGGATACTTGGAGTGCACAGAAGATAGACAAACTTCAGTATTTTATATCACGTGTTCTAACTCTTTAAAGAATGCTCTCAACCTACTGAGTAGGAATGAAAACACAGGAAACATTTATCTTCACTAGTCATCAAGCATCTTTGCTGATGTTAGAATGCTCGTATATCACTGCTACCTAAATTAAAGTCAAGTTGAAGACACTTGCTAAATAGGTTAGTTATGCCATTTTGGCAATTTAAAACTCATGAATCATTAACACTGCTGTATGTTATATATGAAAGTTGTTAAGAAAGTAAATCCTAAGAGTTCTCCTCATAAGAATAATTTTTTTCTACTTTAATTTTGTACCTATATGAAATGATGGATATCCAGTAAACTTATTGTGATAATCACTTCATGACATATGTAAATCAAATCATTATGCTGCATACTGTAAACTTACACAGTGTTGTATGCCAATTATATCTTAATAAAATTTGAAGAAAAACTGATGAGTCTTCTTAAATCTCAATATCGGCAACACCTAATACATTTTAGAATGATTACTGTCAGCTCTTTATTTATCTGAAAGTAAAGCTTCTATTATTTATTTTAATTTTTTGAAATATAATTGAAAATTAAAATTGTGATATAAGGTGTGAACATGATTTAATATACATTGTAAATGAATTCCCATCACTGAGTTAATTAACATATCCATTCCTTTATCATTTCACATACTTACTTTTTGTTGTTGTTGAGAATACAAGTTTTACTCTTCTAGCAAATTTCATTTACACAGTACCAAAGAGTATTATCAACTTTAGTCACCATATAACATATTGTATCTTCAGATCTTATTCATCTTATTACTGAAAATTTGCACTCTTTTTCCATCTTCTCCCTAGTTCCTCTACTTCCCAGAACCTGGCAACAACCATTCTAGTCTCTGTTTCTATGAGTTTGACCTTTTTTTTTAGATTACACATTTAAGTGATATTATGTAGTATTTGTCTTTCTTAGTCTGGTATATTTCACCTAGCACAATTCCCTCCAGGTTTATCTATAGATTTATTTCTATTTTAAGGCTGACATACATATATACACACACACTCACATACACACACACACACACACACACACACACACACACACATATATATATACAGAAAGTCCCCTACATACGAATGAGTTCTGTTCTGAGAGCACGTTTGTAAGTCCAACAGTGTTAGCCTAGGTTCCCAGCTAACACAATCAGCTATATAGTACTGTACTGTAATAGGTTTATAATACTTTTCACACAAATAATACATAAAAAACAAACACAAAAAATAAAGAAAACATTTTTAATCTACAGTACCATACCTTGAAAAGTACAGTAGTACAATACAATAGCTGGCATACAGGGTCTGGCATCGAGTGAACAAGCAAGAAGACTGGAGTAGGGAGAGGAGGTGGGAGATGGTAGAGCTGAAGGATCATCAGCAATAGGAGCTGGAGGGCAAGCTGCAGTTTCTGTGTACCAGCTACATCACCACTGCTTTTATGCTTGCTTCTGGACATCCTGGGCTTAAAATAAAGACACTCTACTACTATACTGTATACAGTACTGCAGAGTAAAGTACACAAAAGCACAACCACTTGTAGAGGATGCATGCACATGACAATGTATGTCAGACATGTGAACTGACTTACTTGATTGGACATGTGAATGCACGTTCGCAACTTTGAAATTTCTCAACTTGAAGGTTTGTATGTAGGTGACTTACTGTATATGTATATATACATATATATATATATTTAATCTATATCTCACATTTGTAAAATCCATTCATTTGTTTATGGATACTTAGGTTGTTTCTATACTTTGACTTTTGTGAATAATGATGCAATGAACATGGTAGCACAAGTATTTCTTCAAGATAGTGATTTTGTTTCCTTTGTATGTATACCCAGAAGTAGGTTTGCTTGATCTTATGATAGCTCTGTTTTCAGTTTCTTGAGGAAACTTCATAGTATCTTCCATAGCAGCTGTACCAGTTTACATTTCCAGCAACAGTGTACAAGAGTTTCCTTTTCTCCACATCCTTGCCAGCATTTGTTATCTCTTGTCTCACTGACAATAGATATACCAACAAATGTCAGGTGATACATTACGGTGATTTTTAATTGCATTTCTCTGATGATGAGTGATGTTGAGCACCTTTTAATGTATCCGTTGGCCCTTTGTATGTCTTCTTTGAAAAAAAAAATGTCTGTTCAGGTCCTTTGCTTACCTTTTCATTAAGCTTCTGTTTTTTGTATGTGTCTCATATATTTTGGATATTAAGCCTTTATCAGACATGTAGTTTGCAAATATTTTTTCCCCACTTTATAAGTTGCATTTCCCACTTGTTGATGGTTTCCTTTGCTATGCAGAAGCATTTTAGTTTGATGTAGTCCCACTTGTTTATTTTTGCTTTTGGTGCCAAGTCCATAAAATTGATGCCAAGACCAATGTCAAAGACCTTATCCCCTATGTTTTTTTCCAAGTAGTTTTATTGCTTTAGGGCTGATATTCAACTCCTTAATCCATTTTGGGTTGACTTTTTACTTTTGTATATGGTATAAGATAGTGTTCAGTTTCATTCTTTTTCATGTGGCCATCCAGTTTTCCCAGAACCAGTTTTTAAAGAGATTATCCCTTCCCCGTAATATATTCTTGGCTTGAAAAAATTGTGTGTGTGTGTGTGTGTGTGTGTGTGTGTGTGTGTGTGTATGTTGGGGTATGACAAAGTTTTCCCAAAGTTAGGAGGACTATTTTAAAATTATTATACATATTACTTCTCTATATGGAGGAGAGCCTGGGAGAAATACTTCTGATTCTATGATAGTTGAAACTGAGTGTGATACCTGGAAGAATTTATAATTATGGCAGAAAATATTTACAAACAGAGTCCTAACAACAGTGGTACCTTAACATGTCTAATTAAATCAGTTTGAAGAGAAACATTAATTGACAAATACACATGCGTGTATTTCTGGGCCGAAAAATTAATTGTCCTTATATGCATGAGTTTATTTTGGGGCTTTCTATTTCTGTTCCATCCATCTATGTGTCTGCTTTTATTCCTGTTTTGTTTACTATAGCTTTGTAATATAGTTTGAAATCGAGAAATGTGATGCCTCCAGCTTTGTCTTCTTGTTCAAGATTGCTTTAGCTATGCAGGGTCTTTTGTGGCTCCAAACATATTTTAGGATTGTTTTTGCTATTTCTGTAAAAAATACCACTGGAATTTTGATAGGCATTGCTTTGAATGTTTAGTGCTTTGGGTAGAGTGGACAGTTTAGCAATTCTTCCAGTCCATGAGCACAGACTATCTTTCTTTTTATTTTTGTCTTCTTGAAGTTTCTTTTTTCCCCACTTTTTAAAAGATATAATTGACATATAACGCTGCATAAGTTTAAGGTGTACATACAGTATAATGATTTGACTTACATATGTCATGAAATGATGATAAAAATAAGTTTATTGTCAAAATCCATCATCTCATAGATACAAAAGAAAAAGAAAGAATATATGATATTTTTTTCTTTATGATGAGAACTCTTAGGATTTACTCTCTTAACAACTATAAAATATAAATAGAGCAGTGTTAATTATATTAATTTTGTTGTACATTACAACCCGAGTATTTATTTATCTTATAACTAGAAGTTTGTACCTTTTGACCACTTTCATCCAACTCCCCCACCCCTCAACCCCTGCCTCTGGTAATCACGACTCTTATCTCTTTTTATATGTAAATTAGTGGTCACTATGGAAAACAGTATGGAGTTTTTTCAAAAAATTAAAAATAGAACTACCATATCATCCAGCAATTCCACTCTTGGGTATTTACCCAAAGAAAATGAAAAAACTAAATTCGATAAGATATGTGCACCACTATGTTCACTGCAGCATTATTTACAATAGCCAAGATAAGGAAGCAATTTAAGCAGCCATAAAAAATTAAATGTATAAAGAAGATGTGATATATATATAGTGGAATATTACTCAACTATAAAAAGAATGAAATCTTGCCATTTGTAACAACAAGGTTAGACCTAGAGGGTATTATGCTAAGTGAAATAAGTCAGCCAGAGAAAGACAAATACTGCATGATTTTAATTATATGTAGAGTCTGAAAAACAAATGAATGAACAAACATAAGAAAACAGAAACAGAGTCATAGATACAGATATCAAACAGGTGGTTGCCAGAGGGGAAGGGAATGGGGGATGTAAGAAATAGGTGAGAAAGATTAAGAGATAGGGGCTTCCCTGGTGGCGCAGTGGTTGAGAGTCCGCCTGCCAATGCAGGGGACACGGGTTCGTGCGCCAGTCTGGGAAGATCCCACATGCCGCAGAGAGGCTAGGCCCGTGAGCCATGGCCACTGAGCCTGCACGTCCGGAGCCTGTGCTCTGCAACGGGAGAGGCCACAACAGTGAGAGGCCTGCGTACCACAAAAAAAAAAAAAAAAAGAGGTACAAACTTCCAGTTTCAAAATAAATTAGTCACGTCTGAAATGCACAGTGTGAGAAATACAGTCAATAATAATGTAGTATCTTTATATGTTATTACATGGTAACTAGCCTTATTATGGTGATCTTTAATTTTTCATGATTGTTTTATAGTTTTCAGTGTAGAGATCTTTCACCTCCTTGGTTAAATTTATTATTAGGTATCAAGTGTGATGTTAGCTGTGGGCTTGTCGTAATGGCTTGTATTATGTTTATGTACATTCCTTCTATACCCAGTTTGTTGAAAATAAAATTTCTATTTAGTTTTTTTTAAATTTATTATCTAAACTATATTTTACTTATTTATATATTTTCTTATTTAAGAAGGTGTCTTTTAAAAAAATTTTATTGGAGTATAGTTGGTTTACAATGGTGTGTTAGTTTCTGATGTACAGCACAGTGAATCAGTTGTATATATACATATTTCCACTCTTTTTTAGATTATTTTCCCATATAGGTCATTACAGAATACTGAGACGAGTTCCCTGTGCTATTCAGCAGGTTCTTACTAGTTATCTATTTTATACATAGTAGTGTGTATATGTTGATCCCAATCTCCCAATTTATCTCTCCTCCATCCTGCTTTCCCCCCTGGTAAGCATAAGTTTGTTTTCTATATCTGTGACTCTGTTTTGTAAACAAGTTCCCATTTGTATAATTTTTTAAAGATTCCACATATAAAGGATAGCATATGGTATTTGTCTTTCTCTGTCTGACTTACTTCACTCAGTATGACAATTTCTAAGTCCATCCATGTCACTGCAAATAGCATTATTTTGTTCTTTTTTATGGCTGAGTAATATTTTAAAATTTATTTCTGGCAGCTGCTTTACATAAAGTAGATATACCATTTTCTGATAAACATGTTTATTAATAGAAGTACTACATTTTTATATTACTGTTCTTATTTTTAAATATTCAGAAAATATCTTCATTAGTAAAACCCAGTGGTGTTTGGCTCACATTAGCTCTTTTTTTTTTTTTTGACATCTTTATTGGGGTATAATTTCTTTACAATGGTGTGTTACTTTCTGCTTTATAACAAAGTGAATCAGTTATACATATATATATGTTCCCATATATCTTCCCTCTTCCGTCTCCCTACCTCCCACCCTCCCTATCCCACCCCTCCAGGCAGTCACAAAGCACCAAGCCGATATCCCTGTGCTATGCGGCTGCTTCCCACTAGCTATCTACCTTAAGTTTGTTAGTGTATACATGTCCATGACTCTCTCTCACCCTGTCGCAGCTCAGCCTTCCCCCTCCCCATATCTTCAAGTCCGTTCTCCAGTAGGTCTGTGTCTTTATCCCTGTCTTACCCCTAGGTTCTTCTTTTCTTCTTAAATTCCATATATATGTGTTAGCTTACGGTATTTGTCTTTTTCTTTCTGACTTACTTCACTCTGTATGACAGACACTAGGTCTATCCACCTCATTACAAATAGCTCAATTTCGTTTCTTTTTATGGCTGAGTAACATTCCATTGTATATATGTGCCACATCTTCTTTATCCATTCATCCGATGATGGGCACTTAGGTTGTTTGCATCTCCGGGCTATTGTAAATAGAGCTGCAATGAACATTTTGGTACATGACTCTTTTTAAATTTTGGTTTTCTCAGGGTATAGGCCCAGTAGTGGGATTGCTGGGTCATATGGTAGTTCTATTTGTAGTTTTTTAAGGAACCTCCATACTGTTCTCCATAGTGCCTGAACCAATTCACATTCCCACCAGCAGTGCAAGAGTGCTCCCTTTTCTCCACATCCCCTCCAGCATTTATGGTTTCTAGACTATTTGATGATGGCCATTCTGACTGGTGTGAGATGATATCTCATTGTAGTTTTCATTTGCGTTTCTCTAATGATTAATGGTGTTGACCATTCTTTCATGTGTTTGTTGGCAGTCTGCATACCTTGTTTGGAGAAATGTCTATTTAGGTCTTCTGCCCATTTCTGGATTGGGTTGTTTGTTTTTTGTTATTGAGCTGCATGAGCTGCTTGTAAATTCTGGAGATTAATTCTTTGTCAGTTGCTTCATTTGCAAATATTTTCTTCCATTCTGAGGGTTGTCTTTTGGTCTTGTTTATGCTTTCCTTTGCTGTGCAAAAGCTTTGAAGTTTCATTAGGTCCCATTTGTTTATTTTTGTTTCTATTATCATTACTCTAGTAGGTGGGTCAGAAAGGATCTTGCTGTGATTTATATCATAGAGTGTTCTGCCTATGTTTTCCTCTAAGAGTTTGATAGTTTCTGGCCTTACATTTAGGTCTTTAATCCATTTTGATCTTATTTTTGTGTATGGTGTTAGGGAGTGATCTAATCTCATACTTTTACATGTATCTGTCCAGTTTTCCCAGCACCACTTATTGAAGAGGCTGTCCTTTCTCCACTGTACATTCCTGCCACCTTTATCAAAGATAAGGTGTCCATATGTGCCTGGGTTTATCTCTGGGCTTTCTATCCTGTTCCATTGATATATCTTTCTGTTTTTGTGCCAGTACCATACTGTCTTAATTACTGTAGCTTTGTAGTATAGTCTGAAGTCAGGGAGCCTGATTCCTCCAGCTCCGTTTTTCGTTCTCAAGATTGCTTTGGCTATTCGGGGTCTTTTGTGTTTCCATACAAATTGTGAAATTTTTTGTTCTAGTTCTGTGAAAAATGCCAGTGGTAGTTTGATAGGGATTGCATTGAATCTGTAGATTGCTTTGGGTAGTAGAGTCAGTTTCACAATGTTGATTCTTCCAATCCAAGAACATGGTATATCTCTCCATCTATTTGTATCATCTTTAATTTCTTTCATCAGTGTCTTATAATTTTCTGCATACAGGTCTTTTGTCTCCTTAGGTAGGTTTATTCCTAGATATTTTATTCTTTTTATTGCAGTGGTAAATGGGAGTATTCTCTTGATTTCACTTTCAGATTTTTCATCATTAGTATATAGGAATGCCAGAGATTTCTGTGCATTAATTTTGTATCCTGCTACTTTACCAAATTCATTGATTAGCTCTAGTAGTTTTCTGGAAGCATCTTTAGGATTCTCTATGTATAGGATCATGTCATCTGCAAACAGTGACAGCTTTACTTCTTCTTTTCCGATTTGGATTCCTTTTATTTCCTTTTCTTCTCTGATTGCTGTGGCTAAAACTTCCAAAACTATGTTGAATAAGAGTGGTGAGACTGGGCAACCTTGTCTTGTTCCTGATCTTAGTGGAAATGCTTTCAGTTTTTCACCATTGAGGATGATGTTGGCTGTGGGCTTGTCATATACGGCCTTTATTATGTTGAGGAAAGTTCCCTCTATGCCTACTTTCTGCAGGGTTTTTATCATAAATGGGTGTTGAATTTTGTCAAAAGCTTTCTCTGCATCTATTGAGATGATCATATGGTTTTTCTCCTTCAATTTGTTAATATGGTTTATCACATTGATAGATTTGCGTATATTGAAGAATCCTTGCATTCCTGGAATAAACCCCACTTGATCATGGTGTATGATCCTTTTAATGTGCTGTTGGATTATGTTTGCTAGTATTTTGTTGAGGATTTTTGCATCTATGTTCATCAGTGATATTGGCCTGTAGTTTTCTTTCTTTGTGACATCCTTGTCTGGTTTTGGTATCAAGGTGATGGTGGCCTCGTAGAAGGAATTTGGGAGTGTTCCTCCCTCTGCTATATTTTGGAAGAGTTTGAGAAGGATAGGTGTTAGCTCTTCTCTAAATGTTTGATAGAATTCGCCTGTGAAGCCATCTGGTCCTGGGCTTTTGTTTGTTGGAAGATTTTTAATCACAGTTTCAATTTCAGTGCTTGTGATTGGTCTGTTCATATTTTCTATTTCTTCCTGATTCAGTCTTGGCAGGTTGTGCATTTCTAAGAATGTGTCCATTTCTTCCAGATTGTCCATTTTATTGGCATAGAGTTGCTTGTAGTAGTCTCTCATGATCTTTTTTATTTCTGCAGTGTCAGTTGTTACTTCTCCTTTTTCATTTCTAATTCTATTGATTTGAGTCTTCTCCCTTTTTTTCTTGATGAGTCTGGCAAGTGGTTTATCTATTTTGTTTATCTTCTCAAAGAACCAGCTTTTAGTTTTATTGATCTTTGCTATTGTTTCCTTCATTTCTTTTTCATTTACTTCTGATCTGATTTTTATGATTTCTTTCCTTCTGCTAGCTTTGGGTTTTTTTTTGTTCTTCTTTCTCTAATTGCTTGAGGTGCAAGGTTAGGTTGTTTATTCGAGATGTTTCCTGCTTCTTAAGGTGGGCTTGTATTGCTATAAATTTCCCCCTTAGAACTGCTTTTGCTGCATTCCATAGGTCTTGGGTCGTTGTGTCTCCATTGTCATTTGTTTCTAGGTATTTTTTAATTTCCTCTTTGATTTCTTCAGTGATCACTTCATTATTAAGTAGTGTATTGTTTAGCCTCCATGTGTTTGTATTTTTTACAGAGCTTTTCCTGTAATTGATATCTAGTCTCATTGCGTTGTGGTCGGAAAAGATACTTGATACAATTTCAATTTTCTTAAATTTACCAAGCCTTGATTTGTGACCCAAGATATGATCTGTCCTGGAGAATGTTCCATGAGCACTTGAGAAAAATGTGTATTCTGTTGTTTTTGGATGGAATACTCTATAAATATCAATTAAGTCCATCTTGTTTAATGTATCATTTAAAGCTTGTGTTTCCATATTTATTTTTATTTTGGATAATCTGTCCATGGGTGAAAGTGGGGTGTTAAAGTCCCCTACTATGAATGTGTTACTGTCGATTTCCCCTTTTATGGCTGTTAGTATTTGCCTTATGTATTGTGGTGCTCCTATGTTGGGTGCATAAATATTTACAATTGTTGTATCTTCTTCTTGGATCGATCCCTTGATCATTCTGTAGTGTCCTTCTTTGTCTCTTCTAATAGTCCTTATTTTAAAGTCTATTTTGTCTGATATGAGAATTGCTACTCCAGCTTTCTTTTGGTTTCCATTTGCATGGAATATCTTTTTCCATCCCCTTGCTTTCAGTCTGTATGTGTCTCTAGGTCTGAAGTGGGTCTCTTGTAGACAGCATATATAAGGGTCTTGTTTTTGTATCCATTCAGCCTATCTGTGTCTTTTGGTGGGAGCATTTAGTCCATTTACATTTAAGGTAATTATCAATATGTATGTTCCTAGTCCCATTTTCTAAATTGTTTTGGGTTCGTTATTATAGGTCTTTTCCTTCTCTTGTGTTTCTTGTCTAGAGAAGTTCCTTTAGCATTTGTTGTAAAGCTGGTTTGGTGGTGCTGAACTCTCTCAGCTTTTGCTTGTCTGTAAAGGTTTTAATTTCTCCATCAAATCTGAATGAGATCCTTGCTGGGTAGAGTAATCTTGGTTGCAGGTTTTTCTCCTTCATCACTTTCAGTATGTCCTGCCACTCCCTTCTGGCTTGCAGGGCTTCTGCTGAGAGATCAGCTGTTAACCTTATGGGGATTCCCTTGTGTGTTATTTGTTGTTTTTCCCTTGCTGCTTTTAATATGCTTTCTTTGTATTTAATTTTTGACAGTTTGATTAATATGTGTCTTGGCGTATTTCTCCTTGGATTTATCCTGTATGGGACTCTCTGTGCTTCCTGGACTTGATTAGCTATTTCCTTTCCCATATTAGGGAAGTTTTCAACTATAATCTCTTCAAATATTTTCTCAGTCCCTTTCTTTTTCTCTTCTTCTTCTGGAACCCCTATAATTCGAATGTTGGTGCGTTTAATGTTGTCCCAGAGGTCTCTGAGACTGTCCTCAGTTCTTTTCATTCTTTTTTCTTTATTCTGCTCTGCAGTAGTTATTTCCACTATTTTATCTTCCAGGTCACTTATCTGTTCTTCTGCCTCAGTTATTCTGCTATTGATCCCATCTAGAGTACTTTTAATTTCATTTATTGTGTTGTTCATCGTTGCTTGTTTCATCTTTATTTCTTCTAGGTCCTTGTTAACTGTTTCTTGCATTTTGTCCATTCGATTTCCAAGATTTTGGATCATCCTTACTATCAGTATTCTGAATTCTTTTTCAGGTAGACTGCCTATTTCCTCTTCATTTGTTAGGTCTGGTGCATTTTTATCTTGCTCCCTTATCTGCTGTGTGTTTTTCTGTCTTCTCTTTTTGCTTATCTTACTGTGTTTGGGGTCTCCTTTTTGCAGGCTGCAGGTTCGTAGTCCCCGCTGTTTTTGAAGTCTGTCTCCAGTGGCTAAGGTTGGTTCAGTGGGTTGTGTAGGCTTCCTGGTGGAGGGGACTAGTGCCTGTGTTGTGGTGGATGAGGTTGGATCTTGTCTCTCTAGAGGGCAGGTTCACGTCTGGTGGTGTGTTTTGGGGTGTCTGTGGCCTTATTATGATTTTAGGCAGCCTCTCTGCTAATGGGTGGGGTTGTGTTCCTGTTTTGCTAGTTGTTTAGTATAGGTTGTCCAGCACTGTAGCTTGCTGCTCGTTGAGTGAAGCTGGGTGCTGGTGTTAAGATGGAGGTCTCTGGGAGATTTTTGCCATTTGATATTATGTGGAGCTGGGAGGTCTCTTGTTGACCAGTGTCGTGAAGTTGGCTCTCCTACCTCAGAAGCAGAGCCCTGACTCCTGGCTGGAGCACCAAGAGCCTTTCATCCACACGGCTCAGAATAAAAGGGAGAAAAAGTAGAGAGCATTAGTAGAAGTATGAAGAAAGAAAGAAAGGAGGGAGGGAGGGAGGGAGGGAAGGAAGGAAAAGAAAGAAAGAAGCAAAGAAGGAAAGAAGGCAAGAAGGAAAGAAAGGAGGGAGGGAGGAAGGAAGGAAGGAGGGAAGGAAGGAAAAAAGACAGAAAGAAAGAAGATACAGTAAAATAAAATAAAGTGTAAGAAAGTTACTGAATTAAAAAATAATTATTTAGAAAAAAAAAAAGGGACGGATAGAACCTTAGGATAAATGTTGGAAGCAAAGCTATACAGACAAAATCTTACACAGAATCATACACATACACCCTCACAAAAAGAGGTAAAGGGGAAAAAATCATAAATCTTGCTCTCAGAGACCATCTCCTCAATTTGGGATGATTCGTTGTCTAAAGGAGGGAAGGAAGGAAAGAAAGAAAGAAAGAAAAAAAGAAAGAAAGAAAGAAGGTAAAGTATAATAAAGTTATTAAAATTAAATATTAAGAAAAAAATTTTAAAAAAAACATGGACGGATAGAACCCTAGGACAAATGGTGGAAGCAAAACTATACAGACAAGATCTCACACAGAAGCATACACATACACATTCACAAAAAGAGGAAAAGGGGAAAAAATCATAGATCTTGCTCTCGAAGCCCACCTCCTCAATTTGGGATGATTCGTTGTCTGTTCATGTATTCCACAGATGCAGGGTACATCAAGTTGATTGTGGAGCTTTAATCCACTGTTTCTGAGGCTGCTGGGAGAGATTTCCCTTTCTCTTCTTTGTTCTCACTGCTCACAGGGGCTCAGCTTTGGATTTGGCCCTGCCTCTGTGTGTAGGTCGCTGGAGGGCGTCTGTTTTTTGCTCAGACCGGACGGGGTTAAAGGAGCCGCTGATTCGGGGGCTCTGGCGCACTCAGGCCAGGGGGAGGGAGGGGCACTGCGTGCAGGGCGGGCCTGCAGTGTCAGAGGCTGGCGTGACGTTGCACAAGCCTGAGGCTCGCCGTGTGTTCTCCCGGGGAAGTTGTCCCTGGATCCCGGGAACCTGGCAGTGGTGGGCTGCACAGGCTCCCCAGAAGAGGGGTGTGGATAGTGACCTGTGCTTGCACACAGGCCCCTTGGTGGCGGCAGCAGCAGCCTTAGCATCTCCCGCTCGTCCCTGGGGTCCGTGCTTTTAGCCGCGGCTCACGCCCGTCTCTGGAGTTCCTTTAAGCAGCGCTCTTAAACCCCTCTTCTCGCGCACCAGGAAACAAAGAGGGAAGAAAAAGTCTCTTGCCTCTTCGGCAGGTGCAGACTTTTCCCCAGACTCCCTCCCGACTAGCCGTGGTGCAATAACCCCTTCAGGGTATGTTCAATCCACCAACCCCAGTCCTCTCCCTGCGCTCCGTCCGAAACCAGAGCCTCGGCTCACAGCCCCGCCCGCCTCGGCGGGTGAGCAGACAAGCCTCTCGGGCTGGTGAGGGCTGGCCGATCCTCTGTGCGGGAATCTCCCCACTTTGCCCACCGCACCCCTGTTGCTGTGCCCTCCTCCGCGGCTTCGAAGCTCCCCCCTCCGCCTCCCACAGTCTCCGCCCGCGAAGGGGCTTCCTAGTGTGTGGAAACTTTTCCTCCTTCACAGCTCCCTCCCACTAGTGCAGGTGCCGTCCCTATTCTTTTGTCTCTGTTTTTCCTTTTTTTCATTTGCCCTACCCAGGTACGTGGGGAGTTTCTTGCCTTTTGGGAGGTCTGAGGTCTTCTGCCAGCCTTCAGTAGGTGTTCTGTAGGAGTTGTTCCACGTGTAGATGTATTTCTGGTGTATCTGTGGGGAGGAAGGTGATCTCCGCATCTTACTTTTCTGCCATCTTCAAGGTCCCCCCTCACATTAGCTCTTGAGAGAAACATTATCAACATCATGTAATGAATATGATAAATTCATTTCAGTTTTGTCCAAACTAAACTACTTGCTACTCAGTAGAGAGTATAGGCCCTATTTCTACATCAAAATATATATTTTTGAGAGTACATAAGTAGTAGCATTGGTTTTATGTTATTGGGTTCACTAATCAATCTATGTATTTGAAAATATTACATATGCTATTGTGTTTATATTTGAGAAACACTAATAAAATGAACTAACTAGACCTAAATTAAGGAAATAAAATTTGACAATAAGGAAGAAAATGTGTTCATTTCAAATGCATTATTCATAAAAAGTAGCTTTCATGGTAAGAAATTAATTTTGTAATTATACTAATAAACATCATAAAATTCAAATTTTACACTTGCTAGTATGTTATCACATAACTTTGAGTATGGGAATCTTCAGCATCTCAAAATAGCAAGATGACAATAACATTTAGTATGAATTAAATATTTGACATGAATTATCTTATTAAATCTTATAATAAATTATGAAATCATGTTATTATATTTAAAATATAAAGCTGAGACTTGTAGAGATTAGATACTCATTTAAGCTTAGAAATTTTGTAAGTAGCAAAAGTAAAATTCAAATTTAGCACAGACCTGTGAGAACATAAAATGTATTCTCTTGACCACTGTGCATCAACTGATATAACATTACATGTTGATATTGATCACATAAGTTATCCGTTGTCTCTATATACACATCAGTATTATACAAAGCTTATGTTTTGCCAGTGATTGTCAGAATCTCTATTGTCTGGGTGTTATATAGTATTTTTGAAACCTGAGCTGGTTACCTTAGACTGGTTCTTGAAAACAAAAACATAAAAGAGGTATAATATCTAATATCGTATTTAAAATGTGATTTAGTCTAATACTCTCCCTTTTGAAGAGTTTTGGGTTGCTAACATGGGATTTTTTTACTATAATGTTCATGGTTTTACTTTTTAGTTTCATCTTTTATTCAGAGAAGTTATAGTAAATTCTAATAACAGCCTGAGACTTGAATTAAGCTAAAATGCTATTACTTTCTAAGGAGACATTTTTCTTTGAGGTTCAGATGGTCATTTTAGAAGGTTCATAGTTAATTTTTAATCAGTGTCAGTCACCTTCCAACTACACAGACAATTTCCAAAATATAAAGCATCCAGGACTGGCAAAACTACAAACATTTTATCATTGACTCCTTGATACAGGTTGAAAAGTTTTATACACAACCTCCTTCCTCATGAATGAGGTGACATGACTCTCTCCTTTTGAATTATTTTTTATTTTTCCCTTGTGATTCATAGTCATGATTGGGGTGAATGTTCTCCAGTCAATAAAATCCTGAAACACTTGCCTTTTACTTATTTCTGCCTTATTTAGTAATGTGCCTAGCTCACTCTTTTGTATCTTATACATTAATTATCGACAAATGTCTCTATATTCTCAAATTTTATTTGAGCAAACTTTACTCTTTCAATTAAAGTGAAATATTTCTTTACCTGAAGTCTTAAAATTCTTGCTCTATCTGCTATTTTCTGGTATTATTAAGCCAAAAATAGGGGAATTTTCTCATTCTCTAGTGCTACCTTTTCACCACTTTTCTAACACCTTATTCAACAATCTGTCCTCACTCTAAATCTATACCATTTCTTATCATTTATAAACTTATACACCTCTCCCAACATTTTTCAAGGATTTCCATTTTCAGAAATATTGCTCTTGACCCTGATAGTAATAATGACAGTAACTTTGCAGGCAGCAACTTTGCAGGCAGTAACAACTCAACTATTATGCTTTTAACTTAAGAAGAGTGGGCCCCAATCCCTGATCCAGCTTTCATTCTTTAATCTTTAGCTGCTTCCATATTTTCTTTGTCATTATTTTGTTCTCTAATCTGATAACTATTTTCCTAACAGTTATCTTTTCTAAACATTCTCCTTAACCAGATACATTAAATAAGTTTTTCCTTGACTAAACTAATTCCAGCATTTTAATGATTATATCATACCCACACTGACAATTCCAAATTTGATATAAATTTAAGAATCTATTTTCTTTTCTACATTTTAAGGTAATTAAGCATTGAAGATAAAGGTCACCTTGCAACGTGGACTATATTAAAAACAAATTTTAAAAATCCTTCTAATTAATTCACAGTGTTTCTCCTAGTATTTGACTAATCTCTTTATTCAAATCAAATTAATTTCATTCTTCTCATCAAAGAAAGAATTCCAAACATTTACTACCTTTCCAGAGAGGAGTGGGGTGAGGTTTCCAGGCAATAAAAAGGACTTACATTTAATTCTGAATGCCAGATAAACAACACATTTTTTTTTAGTATAAGCACATCCCACATATTACACAAACATACTCACTAAAAATTATATATATAGTGTGTCTATAATGCAAATATATGTATGTGTATATGTATTTCTTATTCATATGAGATTCAATTTAACTATGGGTCCTGTATTTTCATTTGCTATATCTGGCAACCCTAAGGTGGAAGAACACCAAATCTTATCATCTCAGAAATTAAGCTCACCTTCGATTTTATTATGAAGATCAAAAGAGCCTCTCTTTACATCTTTATTATTCTTGTCTTCTTCTTCAAATGTATTCTAGAAGGCATAGTTTGCTCTTTCTCCTGGGAGTAACTACCACCTTCCCATATTTACATATTTTTAGATTTTTGCATTGCATCTGGAAACATATGGAAAATTTACCTTTTCCACAAATGTGTGTGTGCTTATTTACTTGAATATATATATATATATATATATATATATATATATATATATATATATATATATATATATACTCTCTCTGTTTTATTCTGGACAAAAACCATGTTTTTGAATTGGTTTTAATTTTTACACCAAAGAATTCCTGAAAGAAGTCTGGTTTCAAAATATCTATATTCATATGATCTATGAGCTTATATACAATGCATTTGTTACATTTAGAAAATTATTGAAGTTCTCCAGTTTAAAAACATGGTAAGCTTTCCCTTAATTATTTCAAAATACTATTTTTTTCCTTTACATTGATTAGTCAATTAAATATCAAATTTTTACTTTCCAAATTAATATTTAGAATCAAATATAACCATATATCCATATTGTATAAAAAATAATTTAAGTAGAAATGTTTGTGTTATAAGCTTCAGTTCAACTTTTGTTGCAAAGAGTTTCAAAGCTAAGACCTTCTATATATACATAAAGTGGTTTTCTGGGGAAAAAAAGGAAATTTCAGCAACTTATGTGAGAGCCCAAGAGTTAAAAATAAATCTAGAATATATGGTTGGCTTTATGAGGAAAATATTTCACAAAAAATATTATCAAGTAAAGAAATTCAAACTAATTTGATTCCTATTTCCTTTTTTCCTAGATTACATGGTTTGCTATATGATTGGATGCTGAATTGGAATAGTTAGTGGATTTGAATATATAAATGTTATGTAACATATGGTTTACATTTTCTATCAGACCTTCTCAGCCCATTATACATTTTTAGCCTCACCTCTGTATCCAGTTCAATAATTTATAACTCAATTTTTAAAAAAACTATGGCCCATAATAAGAAATATATCATGCATCAAAAATAATAAATGTAAACACACAGACAATTCGAACAAGTTTTGTCTAATAATTATTCTTACTATATTCTTGCACTCTGATACTTTCATTCTGTGATTTTATTTGAAAATATTAAGCCAATAATGACTAAATAGTTGGATTTTAATAATCACTGATAGATTATGGTTCAGGTTTGAAAAATACTACCTTAGAAATTTTGAGTGTCTTATTCTACAAATTTATCTAATCCTTTTTAGGAATTTTTCAGTCTTTGCAGCTTGCCATTGCAAAGAGAAGACTGAGTCTCTAGAGAAGGTATGTCTAAACTCACCTGGCACCTAAACACATCCCATTTCTCAACAACTGCCCTTCCTAATGTTTGTTTTATATAATGTCTAAATGATAAAAGGAAGATCTTTAACATCTCTGCTGTTGAATAAGACTTTTCCAAAGCAACTTCTCTGCTAGAACTTAATTACTAGACAGTTCCCTGGGAGAAATATTACTCAGTATATAAACAATACTTCCTTATTAGTGGCCTCACAAAAGGTAAAATCTTGATGGATCCCTGAAACCCATATCAGCTCCTGTTGTATTTTATATGCTCAATAATTTTGGTTTTATAAATTTTCTCACTGCATTTGACTTTTTACACTGGTCTAAAACTATGGCAAGTGAATGTCATCTGTGGCAACAGAATGTCAGCACAAAGGAAGAATAGAGTTAAGTACTGATGCAAGTTTTTGAAATATTTTAGGGGGACGCTTATGAATAGGAACTATGACCACTTGTGATATCACAGACTGATGCTCTGAAACATGACATAATTAAAATATAATTTAGTGTAGGAAAGATGCAGAGGCCAGGCTCTATATCTAAGCAAGAAAATCAAAGCTAAAGATGAACACTTACAAACAGAAAGATGTTCCAGAATTTGGAGATGAACTTAAGATACAGGGGGTGAATGTCAACAGTGAGAAATGCATAGCCAAATTATTTTTGAGAATTTGAGACATCCAGAGGCGAGTGAGATGAGCAAATGTGTGCTGAGAATACTAATCAGGTTATTATTTAAAATGTTAGTATGACAGGGTAGGATATTTTGGTGCAAGGCAAGGTCATTATTTCAGTGTCCCTAAAATATTATTATATTAACAATCACCTACTCTTGCTTATAAGCATGGTCAATTCTGCTAATAAAGCATTAAAATAACAGGCCAGGGCTTCTCTGGTGGTGCAGTGGTTGAGAGTCCGCCTGCCGATGCAGGGGACACGGGTTCGTGCCCCATTCCGGGAAGATCCCACATGCCGCGAGTGGCTGTGCCCGTGAGCCATGGCCGCTGAGCCTGCGCGTCCAGAGCTTGTGCTCCGCAACGGGAGCAACGGGAGAGGCCACAACAGTGAGAGGCCCGTGTACCGTAAAAAAATAAAAAAATAAAAATAACAGGCCATGTGTAAAGTTAGTAGAAGCCAAGAAAATTGGCACTGTTTTTGCCACTTCTTTGACAAAGTTTTGAAAAGTTAAAAAAATAATAAAAATAGAAATAAAAACCAAACACTGTGTTTGTAAATAATTTTTTTGTCTTATTGTCAATAGATACAAGTTAGTAGCACAATAATCACACATTAAAAATGAGAATAAAAATCACATTTCTATAGATGTATATATATCAATAAAGGAAATATAAATAATAAAAAGAAAAGGATGAAGAACATAGAACTGTAGAATTGTACAAAACTTTTTTGGAAGTGTAGGCTAAATTATAATCTTGAAAACAAACAATTTGACACAATTTATGATGTGGAAAAAATTTTAAATGATACTGGATCACATTAAATAAAATTATTTATTAACAGTTAAAATGCTTAAAGTTTTATTAAATTTTTACATATATTTATTGTGTTTTATGAGTATTATCCTACAAAAGGGGTGGATATGAGCTAATTTAAGTATTTTTAAATAATCTTTCTCTTAAGCAAGTTAATCACACAGTTTTTGTGTAAAAAAGGAATTGATATTATATATTTGAAAACCAAGCAGGGAAGCAACAGTAACAAAACCTTTAATAGATGTAATTTCATCATCTTCCTGCTGCTACTGTTTTTACTTCCTTTAGACCATCCTCTCTTTTTTGCTATGTAGAATAATCTTTTTACTTCTGCACTACTCAGAACTATTTATCTTCTCTCTCTAACATAAAATGTTTTCCTGAATGGTTACTTCTTCACTGTCAACTAAAAATAGAAAAATATTAAAAATTAGCATATTGTGTTTAATGTCACACTTTGATGTAATCCAAAAGGCAGAACAACTTAGTTGTTATAAATAGAATATTTGAGAAGAGGGATTTATTCAAGGTATATAAGACTAATTCAACATCCAAAAATCAATTAATGTATTTCATCACATCAAAAATCATGATTGGGCTTCCCTGGTGGTGCAGTGGTTGAGAGTCCGCCTACCGATGCAGGGGCACGGGTTCGTGCCCCGGTCCGGGAGGATCCCACATGCCGCAGAGCGGCTGGGCCTGTGAGCCATGGCCTCTGAGCCTGCGCATCCGGATCCTGTGCTCCGCAACGGGAGAGGCCACAACAGTGAGAGGCCCGCGTACCGCAAAAAAAAAAAAAAAAAAAAAAATCATATGATTATATCAATAGAAGCAGAAAAAGCACTTGACAATTAACCAACGCCCATATATGATAAAAATTTAGAAAATGAAATCAAGAGGAATTTCCTCAACTGGATAAATTACATCTATAAAACATCTACAGCTCACAACACACTTATTGCTGAGAAACTAGATGTTTTTCCCTTAATATCAGGGACAAGGTAAAGACATCCCTTCTCACCAAACTCATTCAACATAGATGTAAAAGTCCTAGCTAATGCAGTAAGACAGAAAAGCAAATGAAAGGCATAAAGATTGGGAAGGAAGAAATGCAACTATGTTTGTTTGCAGATGATATGATTGTATATTTAGAAAATCCCAAAGAATAAGGAAAAACAAAAGAAAACAAAAACTCCTGGAAGTGATAAATGATGATACAAAGTTGCAGGATATAATATTAATACACAAAAGTCCTTTACTTTCCTATGTACCAGCAATGGACAATTGGAATTTGAAAAAAAAAAAAAAAAAGACACTATTTACACTAGCACTGCCCCCTCAAAAAGTAAATTACATACTTTTTGTGAAATTCATTATATAATTGCAAGGAAAATAAACAACATCAGGTATATGGGTTGGGACAAATAGGCAGCAGAGAGGAAACTGGTTTGTACAGTGTGCAGGAAAAGCATGGAAGCTTGTTTGAGTAGTCCAGGAAAATACGATAAGAGAGAAACAGCTGAGGAAAAACTATTTCCTCAGGAGCAGGACTGCCATAACTAACAAATAAAAATACAAAATGCTTAGTTCAATTTGAATTTCAGATAAACAGCTATTTGGGGGGTGAGTATAAAGTACGTACAATATTTGGGACATATATTAAAATTTATTAATTATTTAACTGAAATTCAAATTGGGCATCTGGATTTTATCTGGCATTGCTACTCAGGAAGGAACCCCCTGATTTTCACTGTTTAACCTCATTTTTTTTCCCTGGGAAATGTCTTAGAAGCTTAGAGAGTATAACTATGTTCTCACTGGCTGGGCAGTAAATATAGAAAACAGCTCCATCTACAAAGCATGGCTGCATCTACATGGTACTTGCTTCATTGGCCTTCCTGCTTCTGAGCTGTGACTGCTATAGTTTTTTAATACTGTGACAAGAGGAGAAGGTGAAGACATTCTCACTTCCTCCATTTTTAAACGATAACCACAAATATTTCTGCCACTATCAAGAGCAGGAGATCCGGGCTTCCCTGGTGGCGCAGTGGTTGAGAGTCCGCCTGCCGATGCAGGAGAAACGGGTTCGTGCCCCGATCCGGGAAGATCCCACATGCCGCGGAGCGGCTGGGCCCATGAGCCATGGCCGCTGAGGCTGCGCGTCCAGAGCCTGTGCTCCACAACGGGAGAGGCCACAACAGTGAGAGGCCCGCATATCGAAAAAAAAAAAAAAAAAAAGCAGGAGATCCTTTCAAAATATTTTCCCATCCTTGCATTACTGTATTGCTGCTTGTTTTTTGTTTAATTAGCCCTCTTTAATTAGCCCTCCACGTAAGACCTGGGTGTGTGTATAGGATGTGCATTTCTAAAGCCTTGGTCTGGCAGTGTATGTTTCCAGGCATAGGAGTCCAAAACAGAGAAATGTAAAAACAAGAAGGATATTTGGATGGAATATATCTAGGATAAAGTTACTCTGGGTGAATATAGTTTTGATAAAATGAAACTGCAGTATCACGAAAAGAAATTAGTTTTTCTGAGAAACCCTGTCAATCAGTCATATTGAATGTTAAGAATTACAGTACTGAAAGTAATATCAAAAGATATTGCATTCTCTCCAATCAGGAGGTATGCTGTGTGTGATAATATTTTATATGACAATGAAAACAAGATGAAAAGATTGTGAGATGTATGCTAGAAGATAGATTGTCTATTTCAGAGAAAAAGATAGTGACAGGGTAAGGAATTTATTAACTGTCTTTTAACATATTTTTGCTTAGTTTTATTTTTTAATAATGCTCATGTATTCTTTTTATAATTTAAGAAAAAAAAGAAATTCCTTCTGAAAATTCAATTCAAAATATAAATTTTATATATCTGTGTATATCTGTGTGTACATAAAATTAAAAACTCGTTTATAACATTGTGTTTTTCATGTGTTACCATAATGTGAAAGATATTTTTCAACTGCAAATTGACTGTACCCATTTTCATAAGTTTAAAGTCAAAGAAATCTGGGAATCAAAAATCACATGAGGCCCAGGCATAGTGTTACTAGGAGAAATGAAAACTACCAGAGAACTTAGTTTTGTTTTTGAATGGGGAACATTGTTCTCAATGTTCTTCCATTAGAATAATGCCAAGATCAAGGAGGAGATTAAAATTTAGGGAGGTAAAAGGATCAGACAGCCTTGTAACAATTAAGTAAAGTGTCAGTAAGTATAGTCTAAAAGAAGAGAATAGAGAAACAGCATTTTAAAGATACCTCACATTCAAATCAAGCTATTCTTTTTTTTTAAATTTTATTTTTGGCTGTGTGTGTGCGCGGGCTTTCTCTAGTTGCCGCGAGCAGGGGTTACTCTTCCTTGAGGTGCGCATACTTCTTATTGCTGTGGCTTCTCTTGTTGCGAATCATGGCCTTTAGGCATGCGGGCTTCAGTAGTTGTGGCTCACAGACTCTAGAGTGCAGGCTCAGTAGTTGTGGCGCATGGACTTAGTTGCTCCGTGGCATGTGGGATCTTCCCAGACCAGGGCTCGAACCCTTGTCCCCTACATTAGCAGGCGTATTCTTAATCACTGCACCACTATGGAAGTCCCCAAATCAAGCTATTCTTGGTTTTTAGTTTTTACTTCATTTTATTTCACACCTATCATTCTATAACTCAGTAATCTAATTCTACCAATTAATAATTAGACTTGAGAATTATGGTGCCCATGTGAAGAAGTGTGGCAATAAAAAATATCATTGAGTTGGTTTTTTAAAAAATGGAAGGAAGGAAGGAAAGAAAGAAGAAAGAAGGAAAGAAAGGAAGATAATACAGAAGAAAAACAGGAATTTAACTAGGAAAAGAATGTTTTCTGGTCACTGTATCTTATTTTGTATAAAGACCATATTGGATGGCCAAATACTGTCAGAAATATGTTTTATTAGCAAGTAACAAGTCATGGAGAATAACTACATAAAACTATAATTATTTACTTTTTCTCCCAAGAGAATTAGAATCCTACAACCATTTTATCAGACTATGCTGTTTCTTAGAAAGTGCTGGAGATATACTGACAAATCCCAATTCTTTAAGATCCTCTCTTTGCAGCTTCTGTTGAAAAGCATCATCCTTCCATTAATCCAGCGTCGCTTCAGAAAGCAAGGTTACAACAAAACTGATCAGGCCAACACTTTCTTTAGTTACACTGCAGTCGATAACATCAGGTTGCCCTAACTGGATTTAGGTTTTCAAAAGACTCCTCAGGAAAACATATACAAACCATTTCTTAAAGTGGTTTTCTACACATTACCAAAGACACTCCCTATGTGCTAAATGTTATTATTTTCAATATTGAAGAGTGATTTTCCACTGACATTGTCCCCAGTTTCTCACTTGAAATGTCTCTCTGTAGTCCTTGTTAAATATTCCAAAAAGTGATGAGTAAAATGTCCATTCTTGTGTTTCAGCCCTTGACTCGTACACTTTTGATTTCTGCAGATTTCTGAATGTGTACTTTTTTCCACAAGAGATAAATTGAAAAATAAATGAATTGGAAGACTATATTCTCTATCATTGCTTTTCTCACAATTGTTTCAGACGTGTCACACATTATTTGTATCACACTGTTTTTCACATGGCTTGTAAAATGACATATATTTACTAATTTCTATAGAAGCTCTTACTACTAATTGCATTTTAATGCATTATTTCTTTTTGAGAAGTTAGTAGTTATAACAAAGTCCTTTTATTAAAATAAATTGAATATCTTTTATAGAACCATAAGCTGTTGGCATACTATCTTAAAATTTTCTTTTAAAAGAGGAATCATTAACACAACTTTAATTTGTGTGTCTCCACTCTGAATTTAGTAAACTTAGTTTTTTAATTATAGTAATAATGACAAACATGTATTCTGTAATTTTTATGGAAAAGGTTGAGAATAATGTGTTGTCACAGATGAAAAGAAGCTATGAGTGCTGAAGAAGTTCTGTTTTCCTAAGAAATTATAAATTCTGAATGAAAGAATTTCATCTACTCAATATAATGAAACTACAATATCACTCAGCTATTTTTAAGTAACATACATGGGAATAAAAATCTATATAAAAGAATTTTGTAATATCAGTAAGTACAAAACTTTAGGAAAAATTAAATGGCATGAAAAATCTTGAAAGTCCATCTTACATGATCAGTATTTTGTAATTAAACTCTTAGTGTGAGAGTAAGGAATTGGCCCTAGAAGAAAGAAATCAATGTATTCAATTTTCTCACTTAATAGTTCTCATGTACACATTCTAAGAACATATACCAATTTTATTAGCTCTTTCCAGATTTTTGAGCTCATATGGCAATGACAGTATCCAAAGTATAAGTTTAAGGTTTCTGCTTTTACTGAATTGAGGACAATGGCTTATTCTTTAATTTCTGTTGAAGTAACTGAGACTGTCAATGCATAGCTGAAACGATCTCCCAAGGACTTTTCCTGGAGACAATCATTGGTTGGACATTGTTGCAGCAGAAATACTTATACATATACCCATTTTTTTGCACAGAATATTAAAATGATATATTCTCAAAGTTGGGATTTAACAAAAGTAATAACATTTACTGCTTCATCAAGGACATGCTCAGGTGAAATTGACATTTTTAAAAAAGTATTTTGTAAGTATTTTGTAATATTTTTTTTATACAGCAGGTTCTTATTAGTTATCCATTTTATACATAATAGTGTATATATGTCTCCCAATTGGGAGATTGGGATTGAGATATAATACTTTCTTTAAAAAAGTATCTATGTGACAATGAAGAATACAGTGACTTCTAGTTATTAGCATAAAGTGCTTCATGGATGCTATGTTAGCCGTCCTTAGTCAGAGCACAGATAAAATTTTCCTAAGTGAAGTAAACAAAGATTAGATATGGTGTAATCAGAATTTAGGAGCTATTAGTTCATTGAGATCAGTGTGATATTGTCTTCCTTTGCCCACCAAGACATAGTGGCTGAAGATCCAAGAGCAGAAAAATACTTTAAGCCACCCTCCTCTGGAATTTTGAGAAGTAGCATTCTTACACATAGGTCATTGAAAAAGACTAGAAAAGGTAGCTTGAAGTGTATGGGGAAAAAAGAAACTTGAAACAGATGGCTGACACTTTCAAAGACCCCATGGAATGGGAAAGCAACTAAAATCCCCTTTGCTTCTCATCTCCAAGAGATGTATAGGAAGGCTAAGGATGTACTGAAACCTTTGAGGGAATTGAATGATCAGGATGAGGAGAACACAAAAGGCCTACATGGATGTGACAACCAGACATGGTAGTTATGTGATCATGGAGACCCATACCCAAAAACCCAGCCAAGTAAATGAGTTATGTTATAGTCAAAGAGGACAGAAAATAGCTGTGAAGTGGATGCTCTTCCACAAATACTCTGATGCTAAGTAAGCACATTACCACTCTCATCTAGAACTTATATTTTAACCTACAGTAGGATTTATAGTCTTTTTATTCCATTATCATCCCCCCTAAGGACCCATTTATATATATTTTTCTAATTGTCATAATCTTGCATGGAATTTTAATACCAGATATACTTGTATATCCGTTCATGTATTATATGTGTGTCTGTGCTTCATAAAAGAAAAGAATAAGATACTTTCACCCAACTCCAGGAACCACTTTTCACTCCCTTGGAAACTATATTGTTCCCACTGAAATTTCAAAGGCAAGCCTGTGTGCAATGATTCACAAGTTTTCTGATCTTGGAAATACCTTGTACTCTTAAAAATTCCTGAGGACACCAAAGAGCTTCTGTGTATGTGGCTTATATGCATCAATACTTACAATATTTATAATGAAAAGTAATTTAAAATCTATTTATAAATTTATTTTAGTATAACAATAATAAATTTATTCCATATTAATGTAAATTACATACATTTTTGTGAAAATCACTTTATAATCCAAAACAAAAAACATGTAAGAAGAGTGGCATTTATTACATTTTTGCAAATTTTTAAAATTTCTTCAAAGTACATATAACCTGGATTCTTATATCTGCTTCTGATTCCATAATTTAGGATTCCATAATATTATTTCTTTCAACTAAATAAAAATGTTGTGGGACTTATACAATTTTTTGGTACTATAGTATATATAAATACGATGACTGAAATGACTATATGTAGTGTGGGTTTGTGTATAGTATATACTTTTATATTTTTGAATATTCATCTTTTAAGAATTTAATAATAACTAACAAATTATATATCTTTGGGCAAGACATTCTATTAAACATTGTATCACAAAATCTTATTAGAGATTTCTAGAAGAGTAACTATTTTAATAATATACTATCCATAAAAATTAAATAATATACTCTTTATATAATTTATTAAGAAATGTTTCAATAGTCCATAACTTGTTTATTGGTTCTAATTTAACTGGAGTTTATAATGTGATACTCTAAAAGTAACCTAGATTATGAAGGAATTAATATATTTCTAAGAAGTGTTGATTTTTTAATTGGAATATATTTGATTTAAAATGTTTCATTAGTTTCAGGTGTAAAGCAAAGTAAATCAGTTATGCATATACATATATACATATACATATAATTTTTTAAGATTCTTTTCCCATATAGGTCATTACAGAGTATTGAGTGCAGTTCCCTGTGCTATACAGTATGTCCTTTATTAGTTATCTATGACATTTTAATTATAAATTAGATGTCTAATACAAATAATGATAGATTTAATTTCAAACAAAAATCATCTTAAATCTCACAAATTCTAGGTGTTAAAGTTCACAACACATACATTAAAAAATATAGAAGTGCCGTTTAGTCAACTCATTTAGCTACCTATCTCCCTAAAGCTTGTAAGTGGGCACCAAGATTTACCTATGGATCGACATCAGTTGCTCCAGATGGATTCCTTGGGGATAAGTCTAAACTTCACATATGGTCTTAATTCAGACAGAGCAGTTACAACATGTAAGAAGCTCCTGAGTTAGAATAAGGTAGAAATGTTCTTAAATAGTTCAAAGAATTGTAACCAGATGCATATTCAACATATTAATGATTTGGCTTCCAAGTTTAATTTTACCTGCAATTGTAATTGATTCTACAAGTTTTCCCAATCTCCCACTGATGTACTTGCCACCTGGAGATGCCACATATAGTGACAGTGTTAGCTCTGTGCATAATAAGTGAGTAGAAAATGTGCAGAACTTAGTTTTCTCATTTATTACATATATGTTATTTTCAAATCCAAGGAATGACCTTCAGCATTCAAGTCATATATTCAATTAGAAAACTGTGTTCAAATATCTAGTGTCAATAGTACACAATGTTACTTAACAGAAATTTTAAAAACTGCCAATAATCAATAAATATTTATGAAGTTTAATTTCAATAAATATTTCCTTAAGCTAAACACTAATATTCTATAATAAAGTTTGAGAATATGATACAAATACGTATTTCTAAAAGTTTTCATACCTTTTATTGAACAATAAATTTGTTATACAAGTGTTTATGCATTCCTGACATATGTAAAAGTTTAGTATAAGCAACACATTTCAACTTTAAAGAAGATTTTGTGGGGAAAATAATCAATGCTAGATAAAATTATAAGATATTTATTTAAAAACTCTGTTGTTCAGTATTATCTGAAAATGTGATAACTTACTACAAATATTAAATTTGAGTGGGGCAGGATAACTATATTTTCAAAGTGCTCCCTTTGTAAAGATTTCTACATGGTAAGATGTCTCTAGAGACTTATGCTTGAATTCTTTGTGAATAATAATCCATGACACTGAATTAAATGTCATGTAAGGAACTATCACATTCAAAGCAACTCTCTACTGTAGATTAGATCTCAGTTTAGATAATTCTTATGAAAATCATTTCCAGGGTAAATCTTAAAAGAACTTTTAAATCCTTTGCATGAATTTTCACTGATATAATGTGTAAGCTGAAGAGCAAGTGATGTACATTAATGATGGAGTGAAAACTTCTTTGAACTTTCCATTTTGTTTGTGGTGATTGATATTCATTTTAGTCCATTTTGTACCATTTCATGGAACAGCTAAGGGTAACTGAAAGACTCAGTGCAGTCACTTGAACTTCAAGGGGAATGCGGAATCAAAATAGACATATTATAATATAATGAATGGCATGTATCTGGAGTTTCTAGTAATAGTAACACTAAAAACATACTATACCCAAATGTGGCAAATATATGAAATGGTGATCACAACCTTTTTCAGTAATATAGTCTGGCCTTATGTTTCTAGTAGCACTGTTTAAATAGGAAAGGGGAAAATGAATAATACATACTGGACTGGAATAAAAAAAGATTTTTTATTTTTTGTTTGTTTGCATATTTTGAAGTTTTTATAGTACTGATGAGAACGATTGTTTTTCTAAAAAATTCTCCAATACTGCTTCATGAGAACAGTCAAGAAGAGGAAAAGTTCTGAAGCCTGTAACCAATTTTTAATAATTGTATGACATTAGGCAAAAATTTGATATTACTGCCACAGATTCCTTATCTGTAAAATGGAGATGTTGGTAATACCTTTTAATATATTAAAAAAAATTAAATGGGTTTAAAAGGGCATAAATACTTTGATCTTTACTGGTACATAGTAAACACTCAATGAGTATGTTATTCACCATATTCACTTAAAAGGAAGCATTCAAAACAAGTATATTTTATACTATGAGTAATACTTCCTTCAAATACATTCAGTGAGACAAATTATGCATTTCTGAAGATTTTTGTATTTGTAATTTTTATTCTACCTTTAATTTGGTTTTAAAGAAATTTGGAGAATAATATGAAATAAATATAATTTTATTTTATCTCAATCTGTACATAATAGTACTTTCCCCATAAACTGATTATTTCAAATGAATCGCAATTGCACCATTTATTTGTGAGTGGCAAATTACTGTCTCCAGTGAACAGCCAGTACACAGAGAAAGTTTGCACCAATAGAAACAATGCCTGAATAAGAATATACTTATTAAATGTGAAAATTCTCATATAAATGAGAGATTAAACAGGAGTTATATGAGTAGACATTTTGTAATCTATAATTCTCATTACAATACATTTAGAAAGGTCTAAAGTGTAATTTGCACAGAGTAGTTTAATAGGGAATGGGAAATACAGAGTGGCTGGGCTTCTTAAATTGACAGATGCAATGGATTGTGCTATATGGGTAGAGTTTTAGACAGAATAATGACACTTTATGACAGATTTTTCACATAAAAATTGAAAGTGAATGGAGTTTGATTCATTACAAAATTATGAAAAGGGTATACAGAAGGTAAAATATCAAGTGATACCTGGAAAGTTTAGAATGTAGTGCTATGTACTTTTATTTTTTAATTGAAATATACTTCATATCCCATAATATTCACTATTTTATAGTGTACAATTCAGTGATTTTAAATATATTCTCAAAGTTTTGCAATCATCACTGCTATCTAGTTTGAAAATACTTTCACCATCCCAAAATGAAACTCTATACCTTAGAAGTCACACTCATTCTCTCTTTGCCTTAGCCCCTGGCAACCACTAATCTAATATCTATCTCTATGGACATGCCTATTCTGGACATTTAATATAAACACAATTAATTATAACATACATGGTCTTTGGAGTCTGGTTTCTTTTATTTAGCATACTATTTTCAAGATTCATCCATGCTACAGCATGCAACATTATTTAATTCCTTTTTATATGCATATTATATTCTATTGTTTACCACATTTGTTTATCCATTCATCAATTGATGGACATTTGGGTTTCCACTTTTTAGTAATTATGTATGATTATTGTATGAACATTTATGTCTGAGATTTTGTATGGACATGTTTTGTTTTTGGTTTTTTTTTTGCTGTACGCGGGCCTCTCACTGTTGTGGCCTTTCCCGTTGCGGAGCACAGGCTCCAGACACACAGGCTCAGCAGCCATGGTTCACAGGCCTAGCCACTCTGCGGCATGTGGCATCTTCCTGGACCAGGGCACGAACCCATGTCCCCTGCAATGGCAGGCAGACTCTCAACACTGCGCCACCAGGGAAGCCCTCTCTTTCATTTTTGAAAGATATTTATGCTAGATATAGAATTATTGGTTAAGAGTTTTTTCTTGTTTTTGTTTGTTTTTGTTTTCCCTAACACACTGAATATGTAATCCTATATTGGCCTGCATGGTTCCTGGTGAGAAACTGGTTGTTAAATTTATTGAGGTTTCCTTTTCACATGAGGAATCACTTCTTTCTTGCTACTTTCAGGATTCTTTCTTTGTATTTGGCTTTCAGTAGTTTGATTACAGTGTGTCTATGTATGTATTTTTAGAGACTAATATTTATCATGCAATTTTGGAAGCTTTGGCCATTTGACTTTAAATATTCTTTTTAACTTTTTATCCCACTCCTCTTCTTCTGGAGCTTCCATTTTATGAATTTTGGTATGTTTGATACTGTTTACAGGGTCTAGGAAACTCTGTTCATTTCCTTCATTCTTTTTTCTTTCTGTCCCTCGCATTAGGTAATCTAAATTGATCTATCTTCAAGTTTGCCAATTCTTTCTTATGCCAGTTCAAATATACTATGAGACATCTAGTGATGTTTTTTTAAAATTTTAGTTATACTTTTCAACTCCAGAATTTCTATTAGGTTCTTTTTAATAATGTCTATAAATTTATTGTCATCCTTTATTTAGTGAGGCATTGTTCTCATATTTTCCTTTATTTATTTAGATATGTCTTCCTGATTTTGTCATATTTAAATTAAATAATGTAATGGTTTTGTTTAGAAAATAATATCTTTTGTATATGGACCATACATTCTAGTTTCTTAGCATGTTTCATTATTTCCTGTTGAAACCTGGACATTTTAAATAACAAACTCTTGAAGTCAGTTTTTTCCTCTTCCCCAGGAATAGTTGTTGTTGTTTTTAAGTTATTTACACTTCTTATTCAAAGTGTGTATTCTTTGTTATGTGCAATCTCTGAGTTTCTGCTCATTTAGTTTAATGGTTAGTTAGTGAATGAAGAAATTTCCTTCCATTCTTAGAACCAATAAGTCTCTTGGTTTTTGCTGAGGGCTTCTCTCTGTATTGAGGCATACCGTCAATTCTCAGATAGGAATTTAGTTACAACTCTGTGTTAGCTTTTACTTCCTTTTTGTGCAGATCCTCAAGGAGAGCCAGAGCTGAGAGTTTAGGGCCTTCTCTTGTCTTTCCTGAACATGCATACAGCCTTCCATGTGTGCATGGACTTCTTGATCCCCAGAAATAGGTCTTCTTTTCAAAGTCCCCTGTGGACATCTTATTTACTAGCTTTACTTTTGAAGTTTTTTGCTGAGTTTGTTGTTTGCCCCAACTGTTATCACTGCCTCAGAAAGCTGCTATATTAAACAATTTCTGCTGATTGTTTCTGACAAGCACCACTGAGAACAAGTTGTTCACACAGGAGGAGCTTCAACACAGATGAAATAAAATCAACCTTTAGGAGTGGTGGTGGTTTCAAGGAAATTTTCAGACAGGTTAAGCAGTGACAGTCCTCAGGGAGTGCAGCTGTGGGGAGATCCAATTCATTTCTACTCCTTTCAGTGGCTGCTAGATTGCTGACTTTCACCATGATTGTAGATGAGGACAGTTTCAAGGTTACTGTGGGACTGAGGAAAGGAGTACAGAACTAGTGTTGGTTAAATGCCACAAAGTTCAGTTTTCTTAGAGTTATTTTTCTTCAAAAATGCTCCCTGGAATTTTGCAAGCCAAGGGTTAATTTCCAGAGTTTTTAAAAAGTTTTGACAATTTTCGTCATTCTAATAGTTTCTATGAAAGGGAGATTTTTCTGGAGTTCAGACTCCATTGTTCCCTCTAAAATGCCCTTATATACTTTTTAAATTTCCTCCATGAGGTTCACTTCAGCATTATCAAGTAATTTTGTTTAGTTTAATATCACTTCTGTAATTAAACTTAGTTTTATCAATAATGTAGATGAGAGACAGTTAAGACTCCTTACCTGATGTAACAAAATGTAGGTTGTGGTAAAACAATTATTCATCACTCTGATAGACAAATAATTTGAAGGGGTGTAGAAAACTGTCTTACAGTGTCACAGTTTTGACCACTAGAAATTATAAAGTGGTATCATGAGATAATTATAGAAGCATTTAATTAAAAACACTGAGATAATGATTGATAAAAATTTGCACACAGTGTGACATGGTAAAAATGAACAAAATAAGCCAAATCAGACTGAAACTGGGTCATGCAGTATCAGAACCTCAATAGTAGTGAGTGGGTGTGTGTTCCAAAAGGTATTATAGTGGAAATGTTGAGAATCAGGATACCTTTGGAAAAAGTAGCAATCAAAAGAAAAAGAGAAGGCAGAGCTACAGAAATCAATCACCAAAGTCATATTTAGTGACCAAAGATAAGGGTTGAAATAATTAAAGACAGTTTTAACAGATGATCATAGAACCAGTTCACCCTAATTCTGCCATCCGATACATTTTTACCTAGGGCTGATATTAACTAAAATAGTTTTTAGATAGATTCTTAAGGCACATGTCCTTTAAAAAGCCTTTGTTCAACAGACATGATACACTTATATGTTTTATCTTACAAACTTTTTAAAAATTTAGTCTACACTTTGTACAGGTGAGTGAAAACAGGAGGTTAACTCCTAGTGGTCAATCAGCATAGCACAGAGGAAACAGCATACACTTTAGTCCAATGATAATATAGGAAAATATATGTATTGAGCACATATTATATGGCAGGCTATGCATTAAATGCTACCTAACTCAATCATCATGGCAAGTTCATTGGGTAGGTTTTATTATTACCTTTATTTTAAAGATATGGAAATTGCAGTTTAGAGAGATTAAATAACTTGTAAAACATGTAGTAAGTGGAATCATCATTCAAATACATATCTGTCTGATTCCAGACCCCAAGCTATTATTTACTAATATTTATGGCCTTTCAAATCAAGCATTACAAAAAGTATATGTTTAAATCTGAATTCCTATAATTTCCAAGGGGAAATTACTTAAACCTTAGTTTCCACATCTGTTCATTGTGGTAATATTCAACCTCAGTATTTTGTTTTGCGGGAATTAAATGAGATCATGCATGTGAATTGCTAGACACAATAAAAAAGATTATAAATATTTTTAACCCCTTCATTACATGATTAGGAGCCTTAATATTAGAAACAATTTGGACTTAAAGGGGAAAAAAAGGAAGTACAAAATTCAGGAAATTCTCAGAAAAATTTGATTGGAAACTAGCAAATAACTTCAATATTTGCCTCAGAAACTTCCCCAAAATGCATTTATCTGAAAAAATAGCCTGCTGAGCTAGCCCCCTTATCAGGAAAATAGGTTGCTTAGCTGGTTAGTCAACCTCAGTCTGATAATATTTTGCTCAACTACTCAATTATTATTCAAATATGTACTCATCAAGACTTGTTTCAACCAGAGACTTTGTTAAGAACCTTCACACTGGTGCTCAGAAGGAGATGATTCTGATCACATCGAGACAGCAGGACAGAAGGACACGAGCTCACCCCCTTCTTAAAAAACACAAAAATCACAACTAACTACTGAACAACCATCAACAAAAAAATATTGGAACCTACCAAAAAAAGATACCCTACATCCAGAGACAAAGAGGAACCCACAGTGAGATAGCAGGAGGGGCACAATCTCAATAAAATCAAATCCTATACCTGCCGGGTGGGCAACGCACAAACTGGAAAACAATTATGCAACAGAAGTTATCCCACAGAAGGGAAAGTTCTAAGCCCCATGTCAGGCTTTCCAGCCTGGGGGTCCAGCAATGGGAGGAGGGGTTCCCAGAGAATCTAGCTTTGAAAGCTCATGGGTTTGAATGTAGGACTTCCATAGGACTGGGGGAAACAGAAATTTCACTCTTGGAGGGTACAAACAAAGTCTCATGTGCACCAGGACCCGGGGGGGAAAGGAAGCGACTCCATAAGAGACTGGACCAGACCTCTGCTAGTATTGAAGCGTCTCTGCAGAGGTGGAGGGCAGCTGGGGCTTACTGCAGGGACAAGGACACTGGCAGCATCAATTCTGGGAGGTGACCATTGGCGTGAGCCTTCCATTAGTCCCACCAAAGTGCCTATAGGCTCCAGTGTTGGGTTGCCTCAGGCCAAACAACCAACAGGAATGGAACACAGCCCCACACATATGCAGAAAAACAGATTAAAGTTTTACTGAGCCCTGCTCACCAGAGGGACAAGACCCACCACCACCAGTCCCTCCAATCAGGAAGCTTGCACAAGCCTCTTAGATAGCCTCATCCACCAGAGGGCAGACAGCAGAAGCAAGAAGAACTACAATCCAGCAGTATACAGAATGGAATTCACAATCACAGAAAATTAAACAAAATGAAACAGCAAAGGTATATGTCCCAGATGAAGAAACAAGATAAAACCCCAGAAAAACAACTAAGTGAAATGGAGTTAGGCAACCTTCTGGGAAAATAATTCAGAATGATAGTGAAGATGATCCAGGATCTCAGAAAAAGAATGGAGAAAAGGATCGATAGATGCAAGAAAAGTTTAACAAAGACCTAGAAGACTAATGAACAAACAAGCAGAGATGAACAATATAATAAATGAAAAATACACTAGAGGAATCAATAGCAGAATAACTGAGGCAGAGGAACAAATAAGTGACCTTGAAGACAGAATGGTGGAAATTACTTCTGCAGAACAGAATAAAGAAAAAAGAATGAAAAGACATGAAGACCGTCTAAGACACTTCTGGAACAACATTAAAAACAGCAACATTCACATTATGGGTCCCAGAAGGAGAAGGGAGAGAGAAAGGACCGAAGAAAATATTTGAAGAGATAAGCTGAAAACTTCCCTAACATGGGAAAGGAAACAGTCACCCAAGTCGAGGAAGCACACAGAATCCCAGGCAGGATAAACCAAAGGAGGAACACACCAAGACACATAGTAATCAGAAGGATAAAAATCAAAGACAAAGAAAAAATATTAAAAGCAACAAGGGAAAAAAGACAACATACAAGGAACTCCCCTAAGGTTATCAGCTGATATTTTCATCAGAAAATCTGCAGGTCAGGAGGGGGTGGCACAATATATTTGAAGTGATGAAAAGGAAGAACTTACAACCAAGAATACTCTACCCAGCAAGGTTCTCATTCAGATTTGACAGAGAAATAAAAAGCTTCACAGACAATCAAGCTAAGAGAGTTCAGCACCACCAGACCAGCTTTGCAACAAATGCTAAAGGAACTTCTCTAGGCAAGAAAGAGACCAGCAACTTAAAACAACTTTATACCGATATAGACTGCTATATCAAAACCTCATGGGAAAAGTAAATCCAAAAACTACAATAGATACACACACACACACACACACAAAAGAAAAGAAAAAGAATAGAAAAACGAAAATACAACCCAAACACAACACTAAAGATCGTCATCAAAACACAAGAGAAGAGAATAAGAGAGGAAGGGAAGAAAAAAAACACTACAAAAGCAAACCCAAAACGATTAAGAAAATGGCAATAGGAGCTTACATATTGATAATTACCTTAAGTGCAAATGGATTAAATGACCCAACAAAAAACATAAACTGGCTGAATGGATACAAAAACAGGACCCATATATATGCTGTCTACAAGAGACCGACTTCACACCTAGGGACACATACAGACTGAAAGTGAGGTGATGGTAAAAGGTATTCCATGCAAATGGAGATCAAAAGAAAGCTGCAGTAGCAATACTCATATCAGATAAAATAGACTTTCAAATAAAGACTGTAACAAGAGACAAAGAAGGACACTACAGAATGATCAAGGGATCAATCCAAGAAGAAGATATAACAATTGTAAATATATATGCAACCAACATAGGAGCACGTCAATATATAAGGCAGATTCTAACAGCCATAAAAGGAGAAATCAACTGTAACACAATAATATTGGGGGACTTTAACACCTTGTTTTCATCAATGGACAAATCATCCAGACAGAAAATCAATAAGGAAAAACAGGCCTTAAATGACACATTAGGTCAGATGGACTTAATTGATATTTATAGAGTATTCCATCCAAAAGCAACAGAATAAGGTTTCTTCTCAAGTGCTCAGAGAACATTCTCCAGAATAGATCATATCTTGTGTCACAAATCAAGACTTGGTTAATTTAAGAAAACTGAAATCATATCAAACTTCTTTTCTGACCACAATGCTATGAGATTAGAAATAAACTACAAGAAAAAAAAACTGTAAAAAACACAAACACATGGAGGCTAAACAATATGTTACTAAACAAAGAGCAGATCACTGAAGAAGTCAAAGAGAAAATCAAAAAACACCTAGAGACTAATGATAATGAAAGCCCAATGATCCAAAACCTATGGGATGCAGCAAAAGCAGTTCTAATAGGGAAGTTTATAGCAATACAATCTTACTTCAGAAAACAAGAAAAATTTCAAATAAATGACCTAACCTTACACCTAAAACAACTAGAGAAAGAGGAACAAGCAAAATCTAGTTAATAGAAGGAAAGAAATCATAAAGACCAGAGCAGAAGTAAATGAAATAGAGATGAAGAAAACAATAGCAAAGATCAGTGAAAGTAAATGCTCGTTCTTTAAAAAGATTTTAAAAAATTGATAATCCTTTAGCCAGACTCATCAAGAAAAAAAAGGAGAGGACTCAAGTCAATAAAATTAGAAATGAAAAGAAGAAATTACTATGGACATGACAGAAATACAAAGGATCATAAGAGACTACTACAAGCAAATGTATGTCAATAAAACAGACAACCTGGAAATATGGACAAATTCTTAGAAAGGCACAATCTCTCAAGACTGAACCAGGAAGAAACAGAAAATATGAACAGACCAATAACAAGTACTGAAATTGAAACTGTGATTTAAAAACTCCCAACAGAGAGACGGGCACGAGCCGTGGCTAAAAGCGTGGACCCCAGAGATGGGTGCGAGCCGTGGCTAAAAGCATGGACCCCAGGGACGGGCGGGAGACGCTAAGGCTGCTGCTGCCACCACAAAGGGGCCTGTATGCAAGCACAGGTCACTATCCACACCCCTCTTCTGGGGAGCCTGTGCAGCCCACCACTGCCAGGTTCCCGGGATCCAGGGACAACTTCCCCGGGAGAACGCACGGCGAGCCTCAGACTGGTGCAACGTCACACCGGCCTCTGCCACTGCAGGCCCGCCCTGCACGCAGTGCCCCTCCCTCCCCCTGGCCTGAGTGCGCCAGAGCCCCCGAATCAGCGGCTCCTTTAACCCCGTCCGGTCTGAGCAAAAAACAGACGCCCTCCAGCGACCTACACACAGAGGCAGGGCCAAATCCAAAGCTGAGCCCCTGTGAGCAGTGAGAACAAAGAGAAAGGGAAATCTCTCCCAGCAGCCTCAGAAACAGCGGATTAAAGCTCCACAATCAACTTGATGTACCCTGCATCTGTGGAATACATGAATAGACAACAAGTCATCCCAAATTGAGGAGGTGGGCTTCGAGAGCAAGATCTATGATTTTTTCCCCTTTTCCTCTTTTTGTGAATGTGTATGTGTATGCTTCTGTGTGAGATCTTGTCTGTATAGTTTTGCTTCCACCATTTGTCCTAGGGTTCTATCCGTCCATGTTTTTTTTTTTTGTTTCTTAATAATTTTAATTTTAATAACTTTATTATACTTTACCTTCGTCCTTTCTTTCTTTCCTTCCTTCCTTCCTTCCCTCCTTTAGACAACGAATCATCCCAAATTGAGGAGGTGGTCTCTGAGAGCAAGATATATGATTTTTTTCCCCTTTTCCTCTTTTTGTGAATGTGTATGTGTATGCTTCTGTGTAAGATTTTGTCTGTATAGCTTTGCTTCCAACATTTGTCCTAAGGTTCTATCCGTCCCTTTTTTTTTCTAAATAATTATTTTTTAATTCAATAACTTTATTATACTTTATTTTATTTTACTGTATCTTCTTTCTGTCTTTTTTCCTTCCTTCCCTCCTTCCTTCCTCCCTCCCTCCTTTCTTTCCTTGCCTTCTTTCCTTCTTTGCTTTTCTTTCTTTCTTTCTTCTTTCCTTCCTTCCTTCCTTCCTTTCCTCCTTTCTTTCTTTCTTCATACTTCTACTAATGCTCTCTACTTTTTCTCCCTTTTATTCTGAGCCGTGTGGATGAAAGGCTCTTGGTGCTCCAGCCAGGAGTCAGGGCTCTGCTTCTGAGGTAGGAGAGCCAACTTCACGACACTGGTCAACAAGAGACCTCCCAGCTCCACATAATATCAAATAGCAAAAATCTCCCAGAGACCTCCATCTTAACACCAGCACCCAGCTTCACTCAACGAGCAGCAAGCTACAGTGCTGGACAACCTATACTAAACAACTAGCAAAACAGGAACACAACCCCACCCATTAGCAGAGAGGCTGCCTAAAATCATAATAAGGCCACAGACACCCCAAAACACACCACCAGACGTGAACCTGCCCTCTAGAGAGACAAGATCCAACCTCATCCACCACAACACAGGCACTAGTCCCCTCCACCAGGAAGCCTACACAACCCACTGAACCAACCTTAGCCACTGGAGACAGACTTCAAAAACAGCGGGGACTACGAACCTGCAGCCTGCAAAAAGGAGACCCCAAACACAGTAAGATAAGCAAAAAGAGAAGACAGAAAAACACACAGCAGATAAGGGAGCAAGATAAAAATGCACCAGACCTAACAAATGAAGAGGAAATAGGCAGTCTACCTGAAAAAGAATTCAGAATACTGATAGTAAGGATGATCCAAAATCTTGGAAATCGAATGGACAAAATGCAAGAAACAGTTAACAAGGACCTAGAAGAAATAAAGATGAAACAAGCAACGATGAACAACACAATAAATGAAATTAAAAGTACTCTAGATGGGATCAATAGCAGAATAACTGAGGCAGAAGAACAGATAAGTGACCTGGAAGATAAAATAGTGGAAATAACTACTGCAGAGCAGAATAAAGAAAAAAGAATGAAAAGAACTGAGGACAGTCTCAGAGACCTCTGGGACAACATTAAATGCACCAACATTCGAATTATAGGGGTTCCAGAAGAAGAAGAGAAAAAGAAAGGGACTGAGAAAATATTTGAAGAGATTATAGTTGAAAACTTCCCTAATATGGGAAAGGAAATAGCTAATCAAGTCCAGGAAGCACAGAGAGTCCCATACAGGATAAATCCAAGGAGAAATACGCCAAGACACATATTAATCAAACTGTCAAAAATTAAATACAAAGAAAGCATATTAAAAGCAGCAAGGGAAAAACAACAAATAACACACAAGGGAATCCCCATAAGGTTAACAGCTGATCTCTCAGCAGAAGCCCTGCAAGCCAGAAGGGAGTGGCAGGACATACTGAAAGTGATGAAGGAGAAAAACCTGCAACCAAGATTACTCTACCCAGCAAGGATCTCATTCAGATTTGATGGAGAAATTAAAACCTTTACAGACAAGCAAAAGCTGAGAGAGTTCAGCACCACCAAACCAGCTTTACAACAAATGCTAAAGGAACTTCTCTAGACAAGAAACACAAGAGAAGGAAAAGACCTATAATAACGAACCCAAAACAATTTAGAAAATGGGACTAGGAACATACATATTGATAATTACCTTAAATGTAAATGGACTAAATGCTCCCACCAAAAGACACAGATAGGCTGAATGGATACAAAAACAAGACCCTTATATATGCTGTCTACAAGAGACCCACTTCAGACCTAGAGACACATACAGACTGAAAGCAAGGGGATGGAAAAAGATATTCCATGCAAATGGAAACCAAAAGAAAGCTGGAGTAGCAATTCTCATATCAGACAAAATAGACTTTAAAATAAGGACTATTAGAAGAGACAAAGAAGGACACTACAGAATGATCAAGGGATCGATCCAAGAAGAAGATACAACAATTGTAAATATTTATGCACCCAACATAGGAGCACCACAATACATAAGGCAAATACTAACAGCCATAAAAGGGGAAATCGACAGTAACACATTCATAGTAGGGGACTTTAACACCCCACTTTCACCCATGGACAGATTATCCAAAATAAAAATAAATATGGAAACACAAGCTTTAAATGATACATTAAACAAGATGGACTTAATTGATATTTATAGAGTATTCCATCCAAAAACAACAGAATACACATTTTTCTCAAGTGCTCATGGAACATTCTCCAGGACAGATCATATCTTGGGTCACAAATCAAGGCTTGGTAAATTTAAGAAAATTGAAATTGTATCAAGTATCTTTTCCGACCACAACGCAATGAGACTAGATATCAATTACAGGAAAAGCTCTGTAAAAAATACAAACACATGGAGGCTAAACAATACACTACTTAATAATGAAGTGATCACTGAAGAAATCAAAGAGGAAATTAAAAAATACCTAGAAACAAATGACAATGGAGACACAACGACCCAAGACCTATGGAATGCAGCAAAAGCAGTTCTAAGGGGGAAATTTATAGCAATACAAGCCCACCTTAAGAAGCAGGAAACATCTCGAATAAACAACCTAACCTTGCACCTCAAGCAATTAGAGAAAGAAGAACAAAAAAAAACCCAAAGCTAGCAGAAGGAAAGAAATCATAAAAATCAGATCAGAAGTAAATGAAAAAGAAATGAAGGAAACAATAGCAAAGATCAATAAAACTAAAAGCTGGTTCTTTGAGAAGATAAACAAAATAGATAAACCACTTGCCAGACTCATCAAGAAAAAAAGGGAGAAGACTCAAATCAATAGAATTAGAAATGAAAAAGGAGAAGTAACAACTGACACTGCAGAAATAAAAAAGATCATGAGAGACTACTACAAGCAACTCTATGCCAATAAAATGGACAATCTGGAAGAAATGGACACATTCTTAGAAATGCACAACCTGCCAAGACTGAATCAGGAAGAAATAGAAAATATGAACAGACCAATCACAAGCACTGAAATTGAAACTGTGATTAAAAATCTTCCAACAAACAAAAGCCCAGGACCAGATGGCTTCACAGGCGAATTCTATCAAACATTTAGAGAAGAGCTAACACCTATCCTTCTCAAACTCTTCCAAAATATAGCAGAGGGAGGAACACTCCCAAATTCCTTCTACGAGGCCACCATCACCTTGATACCAAAACCAGACAAGGATGTCACAAAGAAAGAAAACTACAGGCCAATATCACTGATGAACATAGATGCAAAAATCCTCAACAAAATACTAGCAAACATAATCCAACAGCACATTAAAAGGATCATACACCATGATCAAGTGGGGTTTATTCCAGGAATGCAAGGATTCTTCAATATACGCAAATCTATCAATGTGATAAACCATATTAACAAATTGAAGGAGAAAAACCATATGATCATCTCAATAGATGCAGAGAAAGCTTTTGACAAAATTCAACACCCATTTATGATAAAAACCCTGCAGAAAGTAGGCATAGAGGGAACTTTCCTCAACATAATAAAGGCCGTATATGACAAGCCCACAGCCAACATCATCCTCAATGGTGAAAAACTGAAAGCATTTCCACTAAGATCAGGAACAAGACAAGGTTGCCCAGTCTCACCACTCTTATTCAACATAGTTTTGGAAGTTTTAGCCACAGCAATCAGAGAAGAAAAGGAAATAAAAGGAATCCAAATCGGAAAAGAAGAAGTAAAGCTGTCACTGTTTGCAGATGACATGATCCTATACATAGAGAATCCTAAAGATGCTTCCAGAAAACTACTAGAGCTAATCAATGAATTTGGTAAAGTAGCAGGATACAAAATTAATGCACAGAAATCTCTGGCATTCCTATACACTAATGATGAAAAATCTGAAAGTGAAATCAAGAGAATACTCCCATTTACCACTGCAATAAAAAGAATAAAATATCTAGGAATAAACCTACCTAAGGAGACAAAAGACCTGTATGCAGAAAATTATAAGACACTGATGAAAGAAATTAAAGATGATACAAATAGATGGAGAGATATACCATGTTCTTGGATTGGAAGAATCAACATTGTGAAACTGACTCTACTACCCAAAGCAATCTACAGATTCAATGCAATCCCTATCAAACTACCACTGGCATTTTTCACAGAACTAGAACAAAAAATTTCACAATTTGTATGGAAACACAAAAGACCCCGAATAGCCAAAGCAATCTTGAGAACGAAAAACGGAGCTGGAGGAATCAGGCTCCCTGACTTCAGACTATACGACAAAGCTACAGTAATTAAGACAGTATGGTACTGGCACAAAAACAGAAAGATATATCAATGGAACAGGATAGAAAGCCCAGAGATAAACCCAGGCACATATGGACACCTTATCTTCGATAAAGGTGGCAGGAATGTACAGTGGAGAAAGGACAGCCTCTTCAATAAGTGGTGCTGGGAAAACTGGACAGATACATGTAAAAGTATGAGATTAGATCACTCCCTAACACCATACACAAAAATAAGATCAAAATGGATTAAAGACCTAAATGTAAGGCCAGAAACTATCAAACTCTTAGAGGAAAACATAGGCAGAACACTCTATGATATAAATCACAGCAAGATCCTTTCTGACCCACCTACTAGAGTAATGATAATAAAAACAAAAATAAACAAATGGGACCTAATGAAACTTCAAAGCTTTTGCACAGCAAAGGAAACCATAAACAAGACCAAAAGACAACCCTCAGAATGGAAGAAAATATTTGCAAATGAAGCAACTGACAAAGGATTAATCTCCAGAATTTACAAGCAGCTCATGCAGCTCAATAACAAAAAAACAAACAACCCAATCCAAAAATGGGCAGAAGACCTAAATAGACATTTCTCCAAAGAAGATATACAGACTGCCAACAAACACATGAAAGAATGGTCAACACCATTAATCATTAGAGAAACGCAAATGAAAACTACAATGAGATATCATCTCACACCAGTCAGAATGGCCATCATCAAAAAATCTAGAAACAATAAATGCTGGAGAGGGTGTGGAGAAAAGGGAACACTCTTGTACTGCTGGTGGGAATGTGAATTGGTTCAGCCACTATAGAGAACAGTATGGAGGTTCCTTAAAAAACTACAAATAGAACTACCATATGACCCAGCAATCCCACTACTGGGCATATACCCTGAGAAAACCAAAATTCAAAAAGAGTCATGTACCAAAATGTTCATTGCAGCTCTATTTACAATAGCCCGGAGATGGAAACAACCTAAGTGCCCATCATCGGATGAATGGATAAAGAAGATGTGGCACATATATACAATGGAATGTTACTCAGCCATAAAAAGAAACGAAATTGAGCTATTTGTAATGAGGTGGATAGACCTAGAGTCTGTCATACAGAGTGAAGTAAGTCAGAAAGAAAAAGACAAATACCGTAAGCTAACACATATATATGGAATTTAAGAAGAAAAGAAGAACCTAGGGGTAAGACAGGGATAAAGACACAGACCAACTGGAGAACGCACTTGATGATATGGGGAGGGGAAGAGTGAGCTGTGACAGGGCGAGAGAGAGTCATGGACATATACACACTAACAAACGTAAGGTAGATAGCTAGTGGGAAGCAGCCGCATGGCACAGGGATATCGGCTCGGGGCTTTGTGACCGCCTGGAGGGGTGGGATAGGGAGGGTGGGAGGGAGGGAGACGCAAGAGGGAAGAGATATGGGAACATATATATATGTATAACTGATTCACTTTGTTATAAAGCAGAAACTAACACACCATTGTAAAGCAATTATACCCCAATAATGATGTTAAAAAAAAAAAAACGTTGGCAGGACACAGTGAAGGCTTACCTTTGTTAACATAGTTAAGTCTCTCTCTCTCAGAACTAGCCCACTTAATTCCAGGTTCCTTAGCGCACCCGACGCACTTATACCCATTTATGGGCTCTACACAACTGGAAGGTCACATCTTTATTTCTTATCGCAGGAACACGACTTCTGTAAACTTCATTTCTGTCACAACCTAAAGCAAAATTATTATAAAGTGAGTGATTTAAACCATACATTTTATCATCATTAAAAAGCACCTAAATAAAAAGGAAAAAAGCATCTGCTCTGTGCTAAGGATTAGAAACGACTCCTGCCCTTAAAGCCTTCATTCAAGAGGAAGATGGATAAACTCAAAATTTCAATCACATGAGATAAATAAACATAACCTTTATGCACAGAGGTGCCTATGGAGGCAAAAAGTTATATCTAAGTGACGGCTTCATGATAACCCTGAAGTGGAATCTAGAAAGATGAGGCTATGCAGAGTTGGAGTAGGAGGTGCATTAACGGCAGAGGGAACATCTGTGAAAAGACACTCAAGCCTGACTCCTGCCGGGCACTGTAAATACTGCAGGTGGCGATGACTAAAGGCCAGGGGTCCAAGTGTGAGGAGAGACACAAAGGAAAATAGAGATGCTGGCCGAAGCAAGCCTGGGAGAGAGCGTGGCTTGAGTCCCACAGGTGACGAGGCCTGGGACTACCACTGGCTGAGTAAGGGTGCCTCCGCTGATTAGAAAAAGGTGACCCGCTGCTGAAGGACCAATTAGATAAAGGGAGTGATCACAAAAAGCTCCCCTTCCTCAGGGCCAAAGAGCCCCAGGACGGGGCTTCCCTGGTGGCGCAGTGGTTGAGAGTCCGCCTGCCGATGCAGGGAACACGGGTTTGTACCCCAGTCCAGGAAGATCCCACATGATGCGGAGCGGCTAGGCCCGTGAGCCATGGCTGCTGAGCCTGCGTGTCCGGTGAGGCTTGGCCCAGCACAGTTCAGACTACACACCTCTGGGCAGGGCAAACGCTGGGCGGCTAGTATGCACTAACTCTGTGTGGGCAAGCCATTAGCAGCATTATGTGAAGCACAGCTTTTTATGTTACAAGATCACTCAACCAGAGTAGGCAGATGAACTTAGAGGAACTGAGCCCAGGAGCCGCAAAACCACCCAGGAGTTTCTGCCATAGTCCGGGCAAAATGTAATATGGATGCAGAAGCAAATTTAAGAGGAGGCCAAAATCTACAAGCTAGCCCCACTGGATGCAAGACATAAAGGAAGTTCAGTGAAGGAACTCTGAAGAGAATGGGCTCAACAATAAATTTTTCTTACATTCAATGTAAAATATGTGGCAACATTAAGTACAGTGGCCTTTAAGGTCCCTTCCAGCTCTAATTTCTTTTGATTTCTAACTTATTATTCTGCTTAAGTAAAGTCCCTTCAGAGGTACAGAACAGTTCTTACACCTGAATGGGATGCAAAGAATAATCTGACTTCTGTTCACCAGGGGATGAACTGAACTGTCCTTGCAGGAGAGATAACAGATGGTGTGAACCCCAGATCCTAGAAAAGGGCCAGGCACAGGAGAAGTATTCAGCTTTTCGAAAACAAATGAACAATCATTTCCTTTCCTAGATCTTCACACCCTTCCTCTGCTGGCTACTTTCTCTCAGCTTATAAACATCCTCAAATATACCCACTTTAAAAACTCTCAGACCTATGATTCTTTGGGTATTCTTGTGGATAACCTAAGTCTCTCCCATGCCTTCAAACACCTGTCCTTCCAAAAAGCCCAGATCTGTATCTTGGGCCCAGACCTGGCCCCTCTACCAGGCCCCTCTAAAGCACTGAAGATGAAGTAAGATCCTCTCCCCACCCCCAATCCCTTCCTACTGTGCTCTGTTTATCTCACAAAAAGATGCAGCTGTAAACTGTCACCCACGCTTGCTGCCCTCCCTTTTCTAACTGGTCACCAGGCCCCACCCATTCTCTCTCAGATCTGAAAAATCCAGTCCCACCTTTTATAACTTAAGTGGGACCCTTTGATTACAATTCACGCTGCACCCAATCAACTGCTTTCCACATGGAGGTCCCAGTGAGCCTCTAAACCAGAAGTCCATCTCACTGTTCTTTGGTGTTTCCCACAGCCTTCAGGATAAACATCCAAACTTCTGACATGACAAACAAGGCCCCTTTCTGTGGGGCCCCACTAGCTTTCCAGTATCAACTCTCATTGCTTTCCCAAACCCTGAGTTCCAGTCCTGTACCTGAGTTTTGCCATATTTTTTTATATTTCTCAAACTTTGACACACACTGCTCCCTCCTGCCACCCCAGGAGCTTCTACATACCCTTAGAAAGGATGGCACCTCCTCCAAGAAGCCTACCCTGAACTTTCCCTTCCAAGATTCTGTGCTCTGCAAAGGGGAAAGATGGCGGGGAGGGATACATTAGGAGTTTGGGATTAACATATACACACGACAATATATAAAATAGATAATCAACAAGGACCTACTGCATAGCACAGCGAACTCTACTCTGTATCCTGTAACAAACTGTACGGGAAAAGAATCTGAAAAGGAATGGATATATGTATAAGTGAATCACTTTTCTGTACACCTGAAACTGACACAATATTGTAAATCAACTATACTCCAATATAAAATAAAATTTAAATTAAAGAAAAAAGAGATTCTGTGCTCTGTAGCACCAGAACTCACTTCTTCCAGAGCACTGACTACTGTGCTTGTGTTTACTTGCCACCCAGTAGAAGGGGAGCTTACCTAGGGCAGAAGCATCGTCTCCAGCAGCCCTTGGTTCTGACAACTCATTCAAGCATTTTACAAGTGTGGGGATTGTAGTGCAAAAGAAACCTGCCCAGGCCACAGAGAGCATAAGCCCTGGAATTCAAACCCTAAGCTGCCTTCACACCGGTGCTCTTTCCACTATAGGATACTATTGAAAAATTTTTTTTTCCTGAGCCCTGTTTGAATGGAAAGGAAATGAAGCTGGGATATATCAATTTCCTAATCGCTTTGGTCTGTACCAGGCCAAGTCATTCAACACACCAGGTAACATCTGTGCAACCATTAACGACGCTCCAAACTGTGCTAAGTATTCTACATTGTAGAGTCTACAAGCATTAACAGAGTGAGACCTTGTAACCACCACAGAGAGTGGGTCTTGTTAAGCCCATGCTACAGATGAGAACACTGAGACCTAGAAGCCTTAAAGCACTCGGCCGGGGTCACCGAGCTGGCAGGGTTCCTAAGCCGCACGCCCCATCTAGTGCACGCACACCCGGGCACTAGGCACAGGTTCTAGTGCCCACCCTCCACCTTGCACCATCTAAAACCCCGCTTCTCAGCGCCCACATGAGGGCCCCTGGAAGCGGGAACTACAAACCTGTCTCGCCAGGCCGCAGCTGGAAGAAACTCTGGATACAGATCACGGGCAGAGGGTGCTCAAGAGCGGCGTCCAGTGCCCCCCACGGAGGCGGTCGGCCTAGAAGTCCAGCAGGACCTCCCGCAGAGAAGCGCGAACGGCGGCGCAGCTTCACCGAGTCTTCATGGCCGAAGCGTGGCCTCGGGGACGCTGGCTGCGGACACAATGCCCACAGCCGCCTGGCGGTCCCTGCTCGCTTCCTGGCCCCTCGGGCGCCCACCGCCCGGCGGTTACTGCGCCGCAGCGTGGGTAGGACCCGCGTCGCAGGCGGAGGACGCAGGGCCACTGGCCCCAGCTACGCCGGCCCCTCCATGCCGCGCTCCCGCGACCCCGCAACGCCGGCTGTTGGCGCCGGCCTCAAAGCCCCGCGAGACGCGACGCTGCGGTTTCAACTTCCGGGCGGGCTCGTGGGGGCGGGGCTCGAGGACGTCAGTGCACGCCCCGTGCGAAAGCACGCAGCCCAAGGGTCCTCTCACGGGGATTCGGCCTGAGGAGCAGTGCCGGGCCCTTTGAGACTAGGGCGGCGCGAAAAGTAGGAGGTGTGGAGAATTTGGGGTTTCGAAAGCGCGTTTGCTGACTGATCCAAACAAAAGTGAGACATGATTGTATCAGCGCATTTCATGATTTGGGTTTTTTTTTTTTTTTTTTTTTAATTTGCAGTACGCGGGCCTCTCACTGTTGTGGCCTCTCCCGTTGCTGAGCATAGGGTGTGTGAATTTCTGCGGAGGGCTCTTAATTTCTGTAGTTTCTGCTGACTTGACACTTGACTGACTGACGTGTTCCGTGCATTCGGGACATGATCGTGGCTACTAATAATCACTTTGTTTTGTACTGACAACCCCACAGAATTTACTACTGCATGTCTACTTTACAGAGGAGAAACTGAGGCGTAGGAAGTGAAGTGACTGAGTGAGAGGAAGGACTCAGACAACTGGTGTCAGTAAATTAACCCTGCAAGGAGGCCGTTAGACCGCGGTGGCTCTAGTGATGCGGCTGCCTACGTAAACCAACCAAAATCTAAGCCTGTCAACGCCTCAGGGTGACGAAAACCGCTGAGGACAACCAGTCACAAACCACCAACTAGGCGTTAAAGCCATAGCAAATCAGTCATTTCCTTGCTTTGCTTCTGCCGTTTTAAAAGAAACATCTCTGCAGCTCCTGTGGCTGGAGTGCTCCTCACCTCTTCCGCTTTGTGGTGCCTGAATTGAATCTATTTTTGCTCACATGAAGTGTTAAAATTTTAAATATGCCTCAGTTTGTCTTCTAAGATTGGCCATAGAAGTTGGATTTGTGTCCAGTTTCTAGAACAGTGGTCGTCCTCTGGTGAGGCCTTAGGCGTTACGGGTACAACGTTCCTCTTCTACCCCACCTTCTGGATGCCTCCACCCACTACCAGCTCCCACGCATCAGGTCCCCTAGATGTGGTCAGCAATGGCTTTTACATGCAGCGTGCTCACCTTATAACATCGCAGACACTCCTCCGTCCTCCAGCCAGCGTGTGAAGTGAAACATTGCCATTCCTGTTGAAGAGTCTCTGGTGTGACCACTTTCCCAAACACAGCCACTCCCCAGCTGACCCTGGACTGTTTTTTTCATTCATGTCTGTTTTTCTTCAGATGATTTTCTAGTAATTTATACAAATATGTGAATCTGGATAAACTAATATATTTTACACTCAATTTCAGGTTGCATCCTTTGCTCTCCAGCAGTCATTGGAGTGCTGTTTTCAATATGTCCACGCAGGGATTCAAAATAACAAAAATGCTTTTGAAAAATAATGTCGTAGGTTGACAGAGTGGTTTGTAAATTATAGCATACTCTTATGCTCTTAATTCTTCTTCACAACCCTGCTTATCATGGCTGGAATTGCTGCTACACCTGTGCGGTCAGCTGGGGGCTGGCTGTAACCAGGCCGGGGGCCTGACTGGGCTACATGCCTCTTATGCCCCAGCTAGTAACTGGGGCTTGTGCTCATGGGGGTAGCAGGGCTCTGAGAGGAAGAGTAGAAGCATCGTGGGACCTAGCTCTGAGCTGGCACACTGTCGTTTCTGCTGCCTTCTATTGGCCATGGCAAGTCACCTAACTTCAAGGGTGGGGAAATCAACTCTACCTCTTGATGGGAGAAGTTGGAATGTCACATTGCAAAGAGTGAGGACACAAGGAGTCAACCTGGAGCCATTTTTGCAATTTGGGATGGCGCTTGGTGCCTTCCTTGAGGAGGTCGTCCAAAACCATTTTTCAAACATCCCAGGTTCCTATAAATCTCCACCTCTGGTTTGGCAGCCCTAAAAATTCCCAGTCAGTTTTGGTGAGGGGACACTTGGTGACAGTGTTGTCTTTTGAAATGAGTAATTCCGTTACCGACATTACATTGCTCCCCATACATTATTTATAAGGTTTCCCTGTTTGTATGTGCAAACTATTTCTGTGTATATTTTGAGAAATACATTGTACAGGCCTCTTTTTTTTTCTTTCACACACCCTAGAGATGTCATAGAGGCAGTAAATGTGTCCAAATTTTTGAGAAATTGGAACAATCAATACTGACCTGTATGGAATGCTGTTAACATGTCAATTCCCGCTACAGTACTTTTCATCTGAGACACTTAGGGTCTGTTAACAGATTAAAAGTAGTAAAAGACGTGGATCGAGAGAATTTTCATTATCTTGTGCTCTGAAAACTTGGATTTTCATTGGTTTGAATGGGCCTGAAAATGCATTTTTCTTAGTAGGGGCATAGAAGCCTCTAGCGGTATTCTTAATAAAGCAAGGTGAGTTATAAGCAATCATCTGAGGGAGGGTAAATGTACCACACTCCATTTTAAGAAAAATACAATATAAAAGTCTTACCATGGAAGAAAATCTTTATATGATCTTTTATTTTAAAAACTTCAAGAAAAATAAAGACATGACACCATATTCAGTTTAAAGTCAGTGACTTGTAAGCAAGGCAAAGCAAAGACAGTCTGATTAAGGCCGTTGCATTGTTCTGGCTTTTTTTAGGTCTCACCCATTTCTGTGGCCTTTTTAGAACCTAAGCTTCTAGGGCACAGAGAACTTCATCTTGACGTAGGACTGAGCAAATGCACGGAGCGTTTTTCAATAAGTAGGCATTAAATTCTAAGTCCAGAAGGGGCCTTGAGATGCCCTGTCTTTACTCCTTGGTAGAACTGTTTTAACCAGCCCCTGAAAACAGATTTTTTTCTTTAAATCTCAAAATTCAGAGATTCCACAATCAGAACTTACTTCTCATATTGCCTTGTGGTCTGCTGTGGGCATCTGTCGAATGGTGTGAACTCTGCGTGGGGAGCCTGGCCTACCCTCCAGGCCCACGGTTTGGGCTGCTGTGGTGCCATGCTGTGCTCAGGGGCCTTCTTTTTTGGAGGTCTGGGCTCCAGTGAGCCTTGGTCATGTTCTTTTATGGACCCTTGGGTGCTTGACCACTCTGACCCTCAGTCTCATTTGCAGGTTCTAGGGAGGATTAAATGAGCTCATGTGATATCCAGGTGACTGAGGCAGAGTAGGCTCGGGATGAATCTTTGCTTGGTTTTCATTAGCTGCGGAGAAGATGATGACAGCTTGGTGCCTCTCCAACTTTAATATGGGTATGCCTCTCTTGTGGATCTTGTTAAATGCAGGCTGGTATTCAGTAGTTCTGGTTGGGGCCTGGATTCTGTGCTTCTAACAAGCTCCTAGGTGACGGTGACGCTGAGGGCAAGGGTCCAGCACCTGCGTTTTTCCCTTTCCAGAAGAGCAGGACGTCTGCCCCCCCAACCCCCCACCCCCGGGAGGAGAAAACATCCGCAGCGTGACTACTAGGAACCAGCTTCCCTCACAGGCAAGGGACCTGTACCTCTGCTCCCAACCATTTTGTCTGAGGCGCAGCAAGCCAAAACACTGAAATGCTGAGGTTTGCAGCAAAGAGGTTTATTCACACGGCAGCCAAGCGAGGACGTGACGTGAGAATAGGTCTCAAATCCGCCTCCCCAAAGGCAAGGGGCTTGGGGTATCTATGGGATAAAGAATAAAGAAGCAGGGCAGTATGAGGCATGGGGAGCATGAGGAAAGGTGATTGGAAAAAGGTGTGCTCATCATTGTTCTGAGCTGGCGTAACTAGGCTACAGGGCTCAGCACATTCTCAGGCTGGAGTTTTTGGCCCTCTGATGGCAGGAGGTCAAAAGGCACTTGCCCAGGTGGAAGATCGGTGGTCCTCTCCACTCTAAACCAGCTCGGCCTAACTAGGCCCAGCTGATTCCAAGTTCCTGGACAACCCCGGGGCAAACATCTTATTTCTTGTGCTACATGCTACTTGGAGGACGTGCAAGAGTTCAAGCTACCTTGATGAGTGAAGACAGGATTTGACTAATCATGACACATGGTTTCACCTCCAGGTGAGCATAAGAGAGCTGTAGGCTGAGTCTGGCTCCTGGCACCTGGAATTGGAGGCAGGTGGTTCAAAAACGGGCTCTCCCACCCTCTGTGTGATCTTAGGTAGGTAGACTATTGAACTTTCCTGTGCCTGTTTCTCCACCAGCAGCATGGGGACACTCAGAGTCCCTCTCTTGGGGGCTGTTATGGGGGTTCAGTGAGATATAGATGCATGCACAGGCACATGGGAGACACCCAGTGTGTGTTACCTTCGTGCTTATTTTTATTAGGACACCAGTATTGTTAGAAGATTTCTGGTTTGGACGACAAATTAGATAGGTGGTTATTGCTATAGATTATGCAACAGCTATTCACATTACCATTTGCAAAAAAGTAGTTGGTTGTCCAATGGGGATTATAAACATCCATTTAACATGAGCAACTGAACAGATATATTTTACACAGTAACTACTTCAAGTACTATTTAAAATCAATTCTCTTTGTTTTCTTAAGCAATGGTTAACCCCCAATTTCGTGAATACTACCAAGTAAGTCACTTGAAAATCATCTAGAGCAATCTATTTCACTTAGCAAGCCTAAAGCTATAGTTCAACAATTTTATTTACTGTTCTATGACAAAAATTACTCTGAACAGCTATCCCCTGGATAAGTAATCAGCTAAAGCTAGTTTGACTGACTAAATCGATTTACTGAGTTAATAAGCCTGTTGTTTTAGAATAGGTCTAATGCATATTTCTCATCCATCCTGCATTAAACTATTTCCCATGCCTAAAATGTCTTTTTTTCCCATTCGTACATATCCAAATTCCTACTTCTGTGCTGTAGGGCTTGGCTGAACTACACCTGCCTTCAGTGAAACTTTTCTCTCCTGCACAATTGGAGATAATTTTAGTCTCCTCATGACTCCCATGGGGTTACCTCTGCTGTGACACTTGACTATTTGGTGGCATATTTTATTTTATTTTAAAAAGCCATTCGTTAGTCCGTGCATGTCAAACGGTCAGTGCTTTCTCTTCGTAAACCTGCATAACAATTTTCTGAACTCTTCTGCTCTGGGCAAGATTCATCAATACACCAGACAAACATAGTGAAAGAGGAGACAGTACTTGTGTTGTATTCAATTGGGTCTTGATACCTAAGTGTGACTCTTAACCAAGGATTATGCAGTAGTTAAGGACACAGATTAAAGTTGTTTAGGGTGTGTCCTAAAGTCTCAGTGGCAGAATTTAAATCTCTACTCTGGAAATTGTAGACCTGAGACAAACTACTTCCCTAAACGTCATTTCCTGCATCTGAGAAAGATAATAGTATCTACCTTGTAGTAGACTGAATAATACCATTGCCCCCAAATGTCCACATTCTACTCTCCAGAACCTGTGAATGTCACCTTAACTGGCAGAAGGGACTTTGCCAATGGGATGAAAGTAAGGGTTCTGAGATGGGGAGATTCTCCTGGACTACCTGGACGGGCCCAAATATAACCACTGGTATTCTCGTAAGAGAGAGGCAGAGGGAATTTTTACTCCAAAGAGAATGTGATGATAAAGTTGGGGTTGGGTTGATGTGGCCAGAAGTCAAGGAATGCTGGCAAGGAAACAGATTCTCACTTAGAGCCTCTAGAAGGAGGATGGATGGCCCTGTCAACTCCTGGTTTCAGCCCAGGGAAACTGGTTTTGGACGTCTGTCTTCCAGAACCATAAGAAAATAAGTGTGTTTTGTTTGAAGCAAGCACATTTGTAGTAATTTGTTACAGCAGCCATAGGGAACTAATGCGTACCTCATAGGAACTATTTCTCCAATTAAAATGTGTGACTGGAAACACACTTAGTGGCATGTGTGACACACAGTAGTTATGCTACCATAGGTCGTTCTTGGAAACTGAAGCCTTGGTTTTGAGAGATCATCAAAACCAGTACAATGGTTGCCATGTTTCTCCTTGTTCATCCTGGTGACAAACCTGGTAGAGAGAGCTCCATCCTTTCCCACAGGACCCCACCCCTAGTACTTAGAGGGAAGCGGTTATGTCTCACTTAAGGCACCTTTTTCTTTTCCTTTCTACTTTTTTCTTCATTAATCTTCATCCAACTGGCCTTTCTAAATTTTACAGAAAACAAAACCATTTCTCAGTGGATTCAGATACTACCCCAAGTTAATATTCCAACCAAGTTCTTGTTCTTCCGGGTCTCATCACCAGAAATTTCTGAGCCTAACTCTTCTCTAGTTTCTAGGATCACTCATTTTCTCATTTCTCCCTTCTCCTTTTAGTTCAGAGTCTTGTCAATTTAGTCCCTTCCCTAACCACAACTTATAATAAGGTGACACAGCAAAGTGATGAAAGTCTAGATGGTCTGGTTTTAATCCTGGGTTTTTGCCACCTACTTACTGTGTGGCATTAGGCAAGCTATTCAACGTCTCTGGGCCTCAGTTTCCCCAAAAAAAGTGAATATTGTGAATATTCCCTACCTATAGGGTTGCCATTATGAGGAATAGGTGAGTTAATATTTGGTAAGCCCTTAGAATAGTACTTGTTATAGTCAAAGCACTACAGTTGTGCTTGTTAATAATAATAAATGAAATTCCAAGCGTATAACTTACCCAACTTTCTGTCATAACTTTGAAGTGTTGGTCTATCTGTTGGCCGACGTTGCAGGTAAATGAGTCGAGGCATGGCCTGAGGCATTGCTACCACTGGGTGATGTGTTCCCAGAACTTGGAACAGTGGTGTGAAATGGGTAGTGGTTCTACTTGGAGACAGGGCAGACTGGAAAATGACAGCCTGGGAAGGAGGTGTGGTGTCCATAGCTTTGGTGTCAGAGGTGCTGCCTGCTGAAGCACCGGTGCCAGCCTAAGCCGTAAATGGGGTGCTGGGGAAAACAGGAACAGGACGGAAGATGACAGCCTGGGAAGGAGGTGTGGTGTCCATAGGTTCGGGGTCTGAGGTGCTGACTGCTGAGGCACCGATGCCCGCAAAAGCCGTAAATGGGGTGCTGGAGAAAACAGGAGCAGAATAGAAGATGACAGCCTGGGAAGGAGGTGTGGTGTCCATAGGTTCGGGGTCTGAGGTGCTGCCTGCAGAAGCACCGATGCCCGCCCGCCAAAGCCGTAAATGGGGTGCTGGGGAAAACAGGAGCAGAATAGAAGATGACAGCCTGGGAAGGAGGTGTGGTGTCCATAGGTTCGGGGTCTGAGGTGCTGCCTGCTGAAGCACCGATGCCCGCCAAAGCCGTAAATGGGGTGCTGGGGAAAACAGGAGCAGAATGGAAGATGACAGCCTGGGAAGGAAGTATGGTGTCCATAGCTTCCGTATCAGAGGTACTGCCTGCCTGATCTGAGAGCAGAGAGTGAAAGTGGGAGAGCTTCTTCCTAGCCTCTAACTCCTCTCAAGGTCAGGCACGCACTGGTCACTGGACGGCTCAGCCTGGCTCTTATACATGTCCATTGTACGTGTCACAGAGAAAGTGTGGGCGGGGCAGGGGGTGAGGCAGGGGGCACATGCAAGCCCAGCTGGTGGCGAAACCCCGGCCCAAAGGCAAAGGGTGGGGCCCCTTCTGGACTTTCTAGTGGCTGGGACTTCTCGCTGTGCGTGGCAGGTGTTTGTCACCAGACGGGCCACCATGCGGTGACTGTTGGGGACTGTGGAAGCCTCCTCCTCCAGAGCTCACCCTGCCTGGGCACCAGCTCTGCAGACCCCTCAGCCCTGTGTATGTATCGGCCAGGCCTTCCCCACCACGGGGCCCAGAGGCCAGAGCCTGCTCAGAGCTGAGGGCAGGAGGCAGCCAGAGCTTGCCAGAGTGTGGGCCACCTCCTCCGGGAACCTCCCCAGCTTCTCTGCGAGGCCTGGAGACAGGATCGCCTTCTCCAGGGCTGCTCAGCTGCCAGCATCACCATGAGCCAGGTGGCGAAGGTTTCTGAGCAGGAGATGCAGAGCCCTGATCCGACTGGATGCTGCACCCCACGATGTCCCTTCCTGGCCGATAGGTTCTTTCTTCACTTCTTTTTTGAAATTTGGTAAAACAACATTTAAACCTAGGCCTGTCCTTCAGGGTATACGGTTGGTAGTGGCTTAGCCGGTATTCGAACAAAGCCTGTGTGATTCCAGAGCTCGTGCTCTGGACTGTGGTGCCTCCTTATCATACATGCTTCATGTGTTACTTGTTTTTCTTTTTTTCTTGTAGTCCTTATGGTACTTAGCCCTAAGTGCCATACCTGCAATGAACAGCTACACTGCCCTGTAGGAGGTCTTCTTTTGTTCAACGCATGAATTGGTCATCCACGACACTGGGTTCTAATCTCAGAAGATACAGGTCAGGGACCACCAGTTGTCAGCATGGCACCATTCCATATTTCCAATTGAGGCTTGAAGCCTGGATTTTCCCTTTCTCTAGTTTGAAGGATCCATATATGTAAAGATTATATTCTAGATAAATCATGGGCTATCCTGAAAGAAATTCACCAGTGAATTGTTCGGTATGGATTAGAAGCCAGCTTCTCTGGCCTTCCTGGAGTATATCCAGTAAGGCGTCTCATTCATGTCTAGAAAGCAAATATATCATTTATTGCAACTTCAGCGTGGAGCGATGTATTGGTGTAAAGTACGATCAACACAATTTGGTCATTGTGAGTATGCCAGCTGGGTCCACACTTTACTACACATATGTAACTCTAGAGATTCATATGCCCAAGAGAGGAGACGTACTCTTGGGTGTCTAGGACGAGGGAAGCATGTGTTGTTATTCAGGAGCTGGAAGCTTCAGCATGACAGGAAAGAATTGAACAATCCTGGTCTACACATCACTTGACCTTGTTTAAAACTTGTTTCTTTGGCTTGCTTCATTGGAGTGTTTTCTCTCTCCTGGGGCTGACATTGTGTGTTATGTATCACGCATGTGACATGTAGAAGTTTCAGAAGCCAGAATCATATAGATCAGTAAAAATGTATATATATGTATGTATATACATATATAAATATATTTTTTCTAAAACCTATTGAAAATAACACTGGGCATAATTCATATATTCCAAAATTAGTTTGACCCTCTGCTCATGAGATTCTTTTTATGGTATGTCACAGCAAATTTGGACTTCCATCCCCAAGAAACTTTGGGGTTGGAGGACACAAAAGCTTTTGCTCAGACCTAAATTCTGTCTGAAAAAAAAGGGTAAATATTATAAGCCTTTTCTAACCTCTCCAAGAGCAGAAATGATTTACAGCTGTGGCATTGAACCATAATTCCTCGATCTCATTTGAGAAGAGGTCAGTAAGAAACAATGTCTTGATTTTTGTTTCTTTTGTTTCTTCCCTGTTTTCTTGTCTTGCTTACCAACAATCCATTGTAATTCATGAGTTAGTATGGCAGCAGGCTGAGTGTTCCCTGGGGCTCATGAAATGAACTGTTTTTCCTAAAATGACTTTTGTCTCCTTGTTTTCAGCCCCTCTTCTTTCCTCTGCCCTTGACTATAACCAGAGCTCAGCAAAAGCTGAGTGACTTTGTGCAGACCTTACTTAGGCTCAGCCTTTTTTTCTTCATTATTTTATTCATGGCTCCTCCATTTCATTGTTTGCCTTCTCGAAATGTGTTGAAATCTTTCTGTGGTTGATGACTTCCAAAATGTCTTGGCTTTTATTGGTTGATTAATTTTGGTATTTCTACAGTTTTATTTAGATATGGTTTCAGGAGAAACAGAAAGTAAATATATTTCCTAGTCTGCCATCTTGAGCTGAAAATCCCTGTGGATTTTAGCATCCAATGTTCCCATGGGAAAAAACCCAACCTTGGCATTAATAGATGTAACACTCAAGATTTCAGCTTTTCTTGAGCAATCACTAAGGATTCAATATGTGGTCATTTCTAATGGGAAAATAATAACTATCTCATGGTGTTGATTTGAGGATTAAATTAGATAATGAACATGAAAATGCTTTGTAAGGTTTAAAAATCTATAAAAATGTTTTTTATTATTATTTGATTTGTTGCTATTTCAACTTCACTTGACAGTTGTTTATGACCTTGCCTATGTGACAAAGTGCCCTCTGGTTTATTGTTTTGAAAGCCAGAATATATTTTTCAATAGCTCAATGGAAATGGCATCATTTATGCAGGTTAAGGGTGAAATGTTTCTTGACACCTATAGTGTTTTCAGGAACTAACTGACTCATGTATTCCTCTTCCAGATTTTGTTGAGGACCTCCTATGAGCCACATGCTTTACATCAGGTGTTGGAAAGCATTTTCTGGATTTTAAATATCTTAGGCTTTGTGGGCCATATACAGTTTCTGTAGCTTCTCCTCCTCTTTCTTCTTCAACAAGCTTTCTAAACGTGAGAACCATTATTAGCTCACAGTCCCACAGATCCAGGCTGAGAGCCTGATTTGATTTGTGGCCAGTATTTGCCGATCCCTGCTCTGCGTCCTCACTGACGAGGGGGACCATGTTTGGGTAATCACTTCTTTGAATCAACTATTGGTCTTCTGGGGCTTGTGCTTACTCTTCTATAGTCTCTAATCAACCTGGCATCCAGAGAGGTCTTGTTAAAACATAAGTCAGATCATGTCACTCAAATCTCTTCAATGGCTTCTTCACAGAAATGCAAAGTCCTCAAAGTGCCTCCATAGCCCTAGAAATCTGGGCCTCCGTTTACTCTCTGACTGTTTCCTTCTCCTCTCCACTTTGCTCGCTCTGTTTTCCACACACTGACATCCTTTCTGCTCCTTGGATACTCCAAGCCTACTCTTGCCTCATTGGCTTTCTGCCGCGGACCAGCCGGAGAAAGAGGATTTCATCATCCAGGGTCAGAAGGGAAGGGGTAAGGAACTGAAGTAGCACCGACGAATGGGGTCAGAAGGACCAAGACAACTGATGGTTGCAAGGCAAATTTTATTGCGCTACAGTTGCAGATTATATAGACTAGAAAAGGGAAGGTTGCCAGACGGTGGTTTACATTATGTAAAGACTGTCTCGGCTCAGGGTTAACTTCCCTGGGAGAAAACCCATAAAGCCAGAATCATCAAAAATAACCTGCACGTGCAGGGGGGAGACAGCTTTGCTTATCTCAGTTTACATTCTTTCTGATCTCTGGGCCCTGGTGATTTATCTCCCATGGAATGGAACAAGGAGGGGAACAAGTAGGGACAGTCCCTTCGAGCAGCGAGCGGTGGCATGCCTGGCACGTCCACAGCCTGCTTTCATGGCTGACTGCTTCCCACAGGTCCCCCTTTTTTATTTTTTAATTTTTGCTGCAAAATTATTCCATGAAGCTTAGTGCCGAGAGTAGTATATTGTTGCATGAGGATATGAAACAGACATGAGAAGATTATTATCAATAATAGGCAAATTATGGCCAGGGTAATAAAACCTGACAACCTTCCAGTAATCCAAGACTGAGGGTGTAACTACTTTAAATGATCCAGTAAAGTTTGAATTACATCTTCTGGCGAAATATCATGAAGATGTGCATTTTGCATATCCTGAATTTCAGCATTTAATTTCTTAAGATCAAGACTAATATTATTATCTGACCAAACACTCAGCAGGTGCATTTTTACTTTTTCTCATTCCCAAATAGAGTCATCATACTTATAAGGAGTAACACAAATCCATGTATACTTTGCATGACAAGCTAAATGTATCCTCAATTTTAATACTGCCATCTGATCACCTTCTTCTTCTTTTTCTGAATCAACAGTGTCAAATTTTCGGGAGAGATGCAGAGCTTCTTCAAATTCTGAACTTGTTGTGAGCTGTGGCGAGCCATCTATTTGCTTGACTAAGTGCTCAGGAAGCCAGCGAGGTCCAGGCGCTGATCTGGGAAAGATATACACGTGACTGCGGCCCCAAATCAACACAGGATCAGGACCATGTCAAGTGCTGGTTAACAGATCTTTCCAGAGGACCTCCGGAGATTGAGAGGCCAATCTTGGCTCAGCCATCAACCTCTCCCCTGCAGACTGGCCAAATTTATCAACAGTGCGAAAATTTAAAATAAACAAAGCATGATTTATAAGCTTATGTGGTGTTGTTCTGTATAATTCCCCCTTTTTTATTTTTTCAATAGTTTTCAAGATCTATTTGCACGTTCTATAATACCTTGTCCTTGAGGGTTATATGGGATGCCTGTAATATGGGTAATTTGTAATGAATTACAAAATGTTGCAAAAGCAGCACTAGTGTAAGTGGGCCCGTTATCTGTTTTAATAATTTTGGGAAGATTCGTGAAAGCAAAACAGTGTAATAAAAGAGTGATAACGTGTTTAGTAGCTTCTCCTGTTTGTGCGGTAGCACAAAGGAAGCCAGAATAAGTGTTAATAGTGACATGAACAAATTGCAACTTCCCAAAAGAGGGGATGTGAGTAACATCCATTTGCCATAAATGACTAGGTAATAATCCACGAGGATTGACACCATAATGTGGAGTGGGAAAATGAGGTAAACATTGTGGGCATTGCTTAACAATTTGTCGGGCAGCCTCACGAGTAAGGGAAAATTGTTTGTGTAAGGTGGTAGCTGATTGATGATGTACAGCATGGGAGTGTTGTGCTGCTTGTAAAGGAGTTTGATCATAACTCACCATAACGCAAGGGCGTCCTGGATATAAACCATGTTTATTTACAGTACGCAAGTAGCAAATGCAATACATTAGCCATTCTTGATAGCGTGACGAACGGAAAGGAGGAGTACGGTAAATTGGGATATGTCCTGCTTTAGGGAAAAGAGATTGAGGAGGAGGAGTAACTTCAACTCTATTCTTGGGAGGAAAATGTACAGGATAAAGATCACGTTTAGATCGAGTTAAAACATCTGCAGTCGCATTAAGTTTAGTCAAATGGACCAGGCAAGTTAGAATGAGCACGGATATGTAGAGCTGCAACAGGACCATCGCGGGAACGAATAAACTGGGTTTCTTTGTTTTTTTTTGTTTTGTTTTGTTTTTTTGTTTTGCGGTACGCGGGCCTCTCACTGTTGTGGCCTCTCCCGTTGCGGAGCACAGGCTCCGGACGCGCAGGCTCAGCGGCCATGGCTCACGGGCCCAGCCACTCCGCGGCATGTGGGATCTTCCCGGACCGGGGCACGAACCCGTGTACCCCTGCATCGGCAGGCGGACTCTCAACCACTGCGCCACCAGGGAAGCCCTGAATAAGCTGTTGAAGCAAACGAAAAGAGGATGATAATTCAGGGTCATTAGTATGTCCTATGGTAGCAGTTTCCAAAAGAAGTAATAGATCAATGCGGTATTTACTATCAGAAAACAGATTAAGAGACACAGAAGGAAAATGCTCAAAAACCATAATAACAGCATATAGTTCAACACGCTGAGCTGAAGTCAGTGAAGTTTGTTCAATCAATTTTGTCCCGTCGTCCATGAGTACAATAGCCATTCCTTAGTAGGACCCGTCTGTAAAAACCAAAGGTACATGTGGAATAGGGTGCCGTTGGATTATAGAAGGAAAAATGTAAAGATTATTTTTACTAAATTGAATTATCTTATCAGCAGGATAATGACATCCTAGGTTTCCTGGAAATCCTGCAAGAGCAAGACCCCATTCGTTACTATGTTGAAAAAGCCAATTTTGTTGACTAACTGAATAAGGGATAATAATTTGAGAAGGTTCTATTCCTATAAGTTGTAAGCATCTAGTTCTACCTTGCATTATTAACTTACTAATAAGTTCATAATAAGGGTTAATAACTTTAGAGGGTGTAGTTTTCATATGAATCCATTCAATAATCCCAGCAGTTTGTCACAAAACAGCTGTAGGTACATGAGGTGTTGGACAAACAATTAAAGAAATTGGCAGGTGAGTATGTATTCGAGTTAACCGCGGAGAGCTGATAGCTCTATTAACTATTTGTAATGCTTGGAAACCCTCTGGAGTCATGGAGCGTAATGACAAAGGGTCTGAATTGCCTTTAAGAATATCCAACAGAGGCTGTAATTGAGCAGTAGTAAGTTTTAAGGAAGGCCTTAGCCAATTAATATCTCCAAGTAATTTTTGAAAATCATTTCATGTTTTTAAATGATCAACTCGAATTTGCAGTTCTTGAGCCCTAATAGTAGTGTTATCAATATATTTTCACAAATATAAAAATGGAGATTGTCTTTGAACTTTTTCTGAGGCAGTGACCAAGCCAAATGATCGTAAGGATTGTTGTAAAAATTGAAAAGCAGTCTCTAATAAAGAAATATTATCAGTGGCTAAAAGTATATCATCCATATAATGTATGAAGTATAACGTTGGAAACCTTTTTCTCACAGGAGTCAAGGCCTGAGCCACCTATTTTTGGCAAAATGTAGGACTATTTGCCGTGCCCTGAGGCAATACTTTCCATTGAAATCTCCTCATGGGTTCCTTAAAATTTAAGGAAGGCAAGCTAAAAGCAAAATGTTTTCTATCTTCAGGAAACAAAGTAATAGTGAAAAAACAATCTTTTAAATCTATAACTAAAAGATGGTAATTGTGTGCTATGGCTGCTGGAGAGGGTAGGCCTGGTTGAAGAGCTCCCATTATTAGCATAGTTTTATCGACAGCTCTTAGATCCTGTAATAACCTATATTTTCCAGACTTTTGCTTGGTAATAAAAATAGGAGTATTCCAAGGGCTATTGGATATTTCTAAATGCCCTAATTGTTCCAGTACTAATTGTTCTGCAGCTTCTAATTGCTCCTTTGTGAGGGGCCATTGGTCCACCCATACAGGGTCATCAGTCAGCCAAGTAATTGGATCAGCTGTGAGTGGAGGAGAATCCAAGGTCCCTAAGAAAAACCCAAACCTTGTCTATCATTTTTTATTTTCACATCAATAGGATAGACAGTTCCTTGTTGATTTGTTCCCAGCCCTTTTGTGGGAAGAAATCCTTGATCCAACATCCTATTAGAGACTTGAGAATTTGGACTATAAAGCAGTACTCCCATTTCTTTTAATATATCTCGGCCCCAGGGGTTTAAAGGCAGCCCAGGCAAAACATAAGGCTGGAAGTATCCTGAATGGCCCTCACTATCTTGCCATAATAATAACTGACTACTTTGCACAGGAGAAGAACTTTGTCCTATTCCTTGAAGTTGTGTAATAGTAGGACTAATGGGCCAACGTTTAGGCCAGCGCATCTGCGTCGTAACAGAGACATCAGCTCCAGTGTCTAACAAACCTGAAAAAACCTTTCCATTAATGGTTCATTTCATTTCTGGACGTTCTTTCTCTATCTTCTGAATCCAGTAGGCAGCATTAGATGATCCAAAAGCCTTTGTTCCTCTCTTTTGATGTTGTAAAATTTGTCCATGATGTACAAAGAGCAAAAGTAGCAGTTGTGCAATTTTATCGCCAGGAGAAATAGTTATTATATTTTCAGTAGTTTGTGCCATGAGTTTTATTTCTCCTTCGTAGTCAGAATCTGTGACTCCTGGCCTAATAGTTAAACCTTTCATAGTGACACTACTTCTTCCCAATAATAGTCCCATCCAACCCTTGGGTAAAGGAACATAGATGTCCGTAGAGAGGGCCTGAGGACCCATTTCAGGAGTTAATACATATCGGGCGGAGGTACTGAGGTCCAGTCCTGCGCTTCCTGGTGTTGCTCTGGAGAGCGAGGATATTGTATGTTTCTGTTTTTGGTTAATGTCTGATTGATCATTTGAGGAGGATACCCAGACATCGGCCCTATTGTTTGTTGGGGCTGGGGAAGGCCCCGGGAGGAGTTTCCCGACAGTGGTGTCCCATCCTTGTGGGTCAGTGAGCGACAATCTCGTGCCCAATGTTTTCCCCTATTGCATCTAGGGCATACACCAGGGATCTTCTGACCATCTGGAGGTTTTTGAACAGGGAAGGAAGGACTAGGGTTAGAATTAAAAGATCTACATTCTCTAGCAAAATGACCTGCCTTTCTGCATTTAAAACAAGTCTTTGTTTTCTTTTGATTGTTTTTAAACCCCACTTTAGTTAATGCTGCAGCCATAGCAGCACCCTGTATATAAGCAGGCCCAATGTCCGCACAAAGGCGAATATAGCCCTCCAGTGTTCCCCGTTTTCTCCAAGGTCGAATCGCAGCCTGACATGCATTAGTAGCGTTTTCAAAAGCAAGTTGCTTAACTACAATTGTACCGGTGGGTCCATCCAAAATGAGTCTCCCCCACCGCCAGTGACAATCTATCTACAAAATCAGCATATGGTTCATCAGGTCTCTGTCTAATTTTTGAAAGATCCTCAGTTGTGTGTGTATAAGGTAATTTCCTCCAGGCTTGTAATGCCAAATGATGTATTTGAGGATAAGCAACAAAGGGATAAGTTAATTGATCTTGTACAGAAATATATTGTCCTTCCCCAAGCAGCATATTATAATCAACTGGAATATTATGGGTAGCATTCTTTTCTGCTTGTTCAGCAGCCCGTTCATAAAAATTAGACTTCCATATTAAATAATCTCCACCATCTAAACCAGCTCGTGCAATAGACTTCCAATCAGCGGGGGGAAGAGCTTCTCCTGCAATAGCTTCTCCTGTCAACCATAGCAGTAGTACAAGGAGCAGTGGGCCCATATCGAGCACAGGCAGATTTTAAATCTTTCAAAACTTTAAAAGGAAGAGCCCAATGCTCCCTAATAGCTTGTTGAGGATTATTAGGATCAGGTCTTTCTATGACAGAACAACAGAAAATAGGATCTTTTCCTCGTTTTATTGCTCCTTGTACAGCGCGCTGCAAGGGACGGAGCATTTTTACAGATGTAGATTTTTGAGGAAGACAGTCCTTATTAACCTGCAGCTTTTTCACTGACTTATCTATCATAGCCATTAGAAAATCACCCTCGAGATATTTTTTCTCTTCCGTGTTTAAAAGCCTCATCTGTTAAATCGAAATGTTCCTCTTCATCTGATATGTTAAAATTAATCAGTTCCCTAGATTTAGGAAGTGACGGTGTAGAAGCCATTAAGGCAGTTTTATCTTCTGAAGAAGGCTTTTGTTTTTCTGACTTTACATTCAAATCAACACTATCATGAGAAGAATCTAAACATTCTTTGATCAGATTCCACAAACTAAATAACAACAGGAGTATGAGTAGGCCCTTGAGACTCAGAATAATTTTTTAAATCTTCTCCAACTTTCTGCCAGATTTCTATGTCAACAGAGCCGCCATCGGGAAACCAGGGAGATACATCACGGATATGCTGCAAAAACTCAGTTAACTGTGAGGTAGAAACTTTATTACCCCGAGCTTTAAGCATCGAAAGTAAAACCTGAGCAAATAGTTCACGCTCCTTTGAGACCTTTTGTCCCATCCTATTTTACTTCTGACTATTGCCTTATGCCTCTATTAGTTTCACTTTTACTCGTGGCCACACATATTTTGCATAAGGGTTCTCTTACCTGCACTTTCTTTTTCTTTTAATTGCCTTCACGCTTCAGGTCCCTGTTCGGGCGCCACTTGCCGAGGACCACACGGAAAAAGAGGCTCTCACCACCCAGGGTCAGAAGGGAAGGGGTAAGGAACTGACATAGCACCGACGAATGGGGTCAGAAGGACCAAGACAACTTGTAAGGCCAACTGGCCCGAGGCAGGGGAACACAATCAGATTCACAGGTTGCATCCTCTGGACCACCCAGTTCCAGAAACTGCCCTGGAGACATTCCGGACCACCCAGTTCCAGGAACTGACCTGGGGACTTTGAACCCAGCCCAGCTTTCCCGCCTTTCGAGGGGCGGGACTAACGGTCCCCCAGGATACCCGAAAAGACCACCAAATAAGGAATACACTGCGCCCTCCCAGATTCACCACACCCCTTTCCCTTCTTCCCCTATAAAATCTTGCCCAACCCTTGCCTGGGCGCGACTTCTCTGGCCCCCTTTCTCTCGGACCAGTGAACCTCGCCCGGGAGCGCTCCCTAATAAAGCTCACTTGAAGCTTTCCTCTGTTTCGCCGTGCCGTTTGTTAAGATCCGACCTTACACAACTGACGGTTGCAAGGCAAATTTTATTGTGCTACAGTGGCAGATTATATAGACTAGAAAAAGGAAGGTTGCCAGACAGTGGTTTACATCATATAAAGACTGTCTCGGCTCAGGGTTAACTTCCCTGGGAGAAAACCGATAAACCCACAATCATCAAAAATAACCTGCACGTGCAGGCGGGGAGACAGCTTTGCTTGTCTCATTTTACATTCTTTCTGATCTCTGGGCCCTGGTGATTTATCTCCCATGGAATGGAACAAGGAGGGGAACAAGTAGGGACAGTCCCTTCGAGCAGCGGCGGCATGCCTGGCACGTCCGCAGCCTGCTCGCAAGGCTGACTGCTTCCCACACATGGGGCTACTTCTGCAGGTGGGGTCAGAATCCTCCTCAGTTTCAGGTGGTCCCCGTGCATATTCTAGGTGATGCTTTTCCTCTGTTCTACTGCTTCAGTTTCACACTCTTCCACTTGTCTTCAGTCTTTCAAAACTATGTTGAAACCTCTTGATTGTTGTGGGCTTATATACTTAAACACTTTGATACCATCATTGTAGTGTCTTGTGAAAATGGAGAAGAGCTGAAAGAAAGGGTTCTCAGTGCATTCTGAATCTGCTATTCTGTGGTCCCAGTGTTTAAACTTCTTGGTCTTCCCCAGTGTCTATCATTGCTTTTAGAAACACAATCTCCTGGTCTACTCATGAAGGAAATGAATACATCACATCTAAAATGACAAGGAAGGCGGGTTAGATGCTCTAGGGTCTTGTCGTACTCTGCCATTTACTAATAAACCACTACGTGCTACAAATTGTAGGTGCTCATTTATAAAATAAAGGGGGTAACTCTACATGAACTATAGATTTCTCCTACTCTAACATAATTTTCTAAGTTCTTTTTTTAAAATTCTCTACATTATCATTAATTTTAATTAAGAAAACAAAAATCTAACTTTCTCTTTTGAAAATCAAAGAGTAATTCCCATAGTCCTACAATAATGGGATAATTAGTTCTGAAACCTGTCAAGTTTCATGTTTCATACAAAAGGAAAATCATATTAAATAATTTTAAAAAGTTAAACATGGACTTTGTAGCACAAAGACAAGGTCCCCCCAAATGGTGTTCCTTTATTTACTAGAAATGTTCAGTTCTGCATTACAGTTGAAATAAAATAAATATATTATTTTTGAGGTACAAAAATTTCTTATGAAAATCAATTTTTCTTTTCTGTCCATACAAACAAAAGTATGGAATGACATTAGAGGTCAGGTTTATTTGGTAATAGAATGTAGCTTCTTGATATTTTTTATTTTAGGAAAGGAGAATATCAACATGAAAACTTTTTTCAACTTTACTTTTATTTAAAATGAGGCCATATTTTCCTCTTGTAAAAAGAGAGTTCAACTAGAACTGTCAATTTTCTCATCTGTAAAACAAGAGCACTGAATCAGCTGACTACATTCATTCAGAACTCAATTTCTTTATCGTATGATCACTAAGGTTCTCCCTAAATCTAATATACTAAAGTTCTAAGCAAAGGAAAATATAGTACTAACGACATGTTTTGATGTTTATTTCTTAGAGTTCAAGTGTCCACCATTCACCCTGGTCTAAGCTTAAGGAACCATTCACGGGGATACAATGCAGATGGGAGGGGAAAACAGAACCCTCACACAAGCTGTGGCGTGTTGCAATCAGGCTTCCGTTTGAAAAATAATCTTCTCTATAGCTTTCAAGTGATAACTTTGTCCCGGCAATGCTTCTTGTTTCAAACGGATTTTCTCTGGCTCTTCCTGAACACCTTCTGAGGAATCATCGACCTCTGATTTCTGAGGAGGAAGGACTCTCTACTGTCACAGTCGCAGGAAATTCTGATGGACCTGAGTGTCACAAGAAGAAGATAGGAAACCACAGAGTTGTTAAACTAAAGGGCAAAGAAAGAAAACAAGATTGTATAAAACATAACACAAGCCAGATACCGAATATCCAAATATTAGAGGACATTTAACAAAAGTGATCTGAGGTATCATTATTTATAAACGTCTCTCACTGCTCCTTAGTCTAAAACAGGCAATGACTAAGTAAAATTACAGGAACTTATTTTTGCTATGTTACTGCACAGACCTCTGTTGTACATGGTTAGGATTAGTAATGGGAATTGCCCATATTATTTTATTAAGTTTCTTTCACAGAAGCCAAGTGAAGAGCCAAGGTAAACATTTTTTCTCAGATCAACTTTATACTGCAAATAAAAAATTTGTTTTCCACCATCAGACAAAAACAATCTGGAAGAAAATGTAGTTTTTCGGAGGAAAATACATCAGTAAAGGGACTGACAAAGAATCAGAAGAATAACCAGAAAGTCAACATATGTAAGCTGTGTATAATAGATGTTACCATTTAAAAACGAGAAATCACATACACATACATAACTAAAACTGACCCATCAAAAATTTCATCTTCTCATCACCCTGAAGCCAAAACTAGGGTAACAGTAATACAATTCTCCTGTCAAGCTTCACTGCCACTGCAATGTTGTTCAATTGGACATTTCCAAACATTTAAAACTTGACCTGGCCACAACCCCATAAAAGTCTACAGATCATAAAGAAGTGTGCTGGGATTATGTAACTACGCAGAAGACAAGTCACTAGGACATCATTTTGACAACAAGCAGCAAACCTGCAGCATAGGAAAATCTGAACAGGAGAACGAGGTGCACACCCCTCTCTCTGGGCATGCAAGGGCAGGACTGACACCCAGGATGCTCTTCTCTCAACCTCAGCAGTGGTGCCTTTCACAGAGCAACGATGCAGTCTCCCAGAACCGCTGGGAAGGAGAATCTGATACTGACAGTATTAGCTTGCCATGAGGCCATAAGCGAGGAAATGTGTGTGGCCTTGGTGAGAGAGAAGAAGTGTGGGAGATGTTGCTTTATCTTGACTTTCAGATCAGGAAATTTGTACACATAGCCTGCAAACAACATTTCTTGCAAACATGTGAACGTTCTTGAGTGTGAGAGCTCCATGTGAGGGGTCAGAAATGGCAGTCAAGTTCTTTTCACTGGGTAACAGGCGATTTGCGGACCGGAGAACAGGCTTCCTTGTTTACAGACATAACCACAAGGCTGCCAGTTGTGTGCCAAATCCACACAACTACACAGTTGCACTGGGAGAGCGACCAAACATACTTTCCATGGATTTATTTCAGAGCGGGAAATGCTTCTTGTAAGGCTCTGTCAGTTTAAAAAGCAAGGAGAATGCCCATCCACCTTTCCCAATTCACACCCTATGTATCATCAATATGATAGCTACACATGAGCAACTGATTACATACATCACAAGCTTTGATGAATGCAAAGCCCCTAAAAAGATATCAACAAAACAAAGTTAGATCTTGATGTAAATACATCACCAGTTAAACCCAGTTAATACAACTATTTAGTATTATGTACAGTATCCATACAGAATTGTGTATACAAATAAATAAGCTCAAAACAAGGACCTGGAGGGCTCTGCTGCAGAGAAAACTGAACAGAATTCAGCCGACTGGCTTGGTAATTAATAACTGTGAACTGCTGAGAGGCCCCTTCAGTTCCTATGTTCAGGATGGTTGAGATTTCAGTCTCACTTCTTTAAATGGTGATATTAATCGTTCTCTAATTTACCACTCTGTGTGACGAGGATGGACCTGAGATTAAGTGTCTCAAGAAGAAGACAGGAAACCACAGAGGTGTTAAACTCAAGTGCAAAGACTGGTGATTCAACACTATAGTTTATGCAACAGCAATTCACATTACCATTTGCAAAAAAGTAGTCGGTTGTCCAATGGGGATTATAAACATCCATTTAACATGAGCAACTGAACAGATATATTTTACACAGTAACTACTTCAAGTACTATTTAAAATCAATTCTCTTTGTTTTCTTAAGCAATTGTTAATCCCCAATTTCGTGAATACTACCAAGTAAGTCACTTGAAACTCATCTAGAGCAATCTATTTCACTTAGCAAGCCTAAAGCTATAGTTCAACAATTTTATTTACTGTTATGTGACAAAAATTACTATGAACAGCTATCCCCTGGATAAGTAATCAGCTAAAGCTAGTTTGACTCACTAAATCTGATTTACTGAGTTAATAAGCCTGTTGATTTAGAATAGGTCTAATGCATATTTCTCATCCATTCTGCATTAAACTATTTCCCATGCCTAAAATGTCTTTTTTCCCATTCGTACATATCCGAATTCCTACTTCTGTGCTGTAGGGCTTCGCACAACTACACCTGCCTTTAGTGAAACTTTCCTCACCTGCACAATCGGAGATAATTTTAGTCTCCTCAAGACTCCCAAGGGGTTACCTGTGTTGTGACACTTGAGAAACAACTTGAAGCTCCCAATTGCATTTGGTTTTTCTTCCTTAGAGTGTTCATTAGGCAGAAGCCATGTGTGAGTTATATTTTTTCCTCTATAGAAAGCACCAGAGACCACCCACATAATAGCAGTTCCAAAATAAAGAATTCTGAACGACTGAAAAAGACAGGGAATCCAAGCACGTTACCTGCTGCTTTTTGCACGTTCTGCAGTACGCCACGGCCAGAAACCAGACACAACAGGTGGTAGACGTTCAGGACCATAACATTCCTTACCAGCAGAGTGTTTCCTTCCATTACTTAAAGGTTGCTTTGCGGCCAAGCCTATGTTTGACAAAGCACGAAAAGAAGGAATCAAGATGCACCAAAGGTCTACAGAGCAACTGTCACACATGTACACTTCGAAAGGAATCAAACAGGCACTTGACAATGATGCCAAGGCCATTAAAAAAAAGAGGATCGTTTTGTACAAAGGTTTTACATAAGCCAGCATTTTTAAAAAATGTAAGTTCTCTACAGTAACAAGTTATTTTAACTAAAACAGAAGTATTGTGATGTGCAGAAATGCAAAAATAAATTTTTAAAATAATCCCAAAGTATGATACATTTTATATATTATGCAGAAACACTCAAGTTTACTGAATCTTAGAACACCTTTGGCATTTCTGAATCTCAAGGACACAGAAACACAGATATACCCATGACTTCGGCCAAACAGAATCTTCAGAATTAGACCAAAATTTCAATTTAAGATGAATTTTTCTATGTAAAAACAATAAGAGTTGTAAGGCTGCAAGTTGCTGGGTGGTAGGTGAGTCAATGTTACTCTCCGATAAGCCTGTCAACCTTCACTGCTCCTTTGATTTCATATAGAAAATACACAAAAAATACAAATGAAACCCACGGGATAAAAGAGTGAAGTGTGGAGACTTATCCTATATTTCAGTAGTAAAGAGGCAAGTATCTTTATATGAAATATTTGGTTGCAAAAACTAGACCTACATGTTAATATTTTATTTAGAACAAGCCACATATTAAAATTCACATTTAAATATTTAATTTGAATTTACTGAAAACAAACATCATAGGTTAAAAGGGTTATATTTATCCTTCAAAGCTACTATATTTTGTTATTTTATTTATTTATTTTAATAGATCTTTATTGGAGTATAATCGCTTCACAATTCTGTGTTAGTTTCTGTTACACAACAAAGCGAATCAGCCATATGCATACACATGTCCCCATATCCCCTCCCCCTTGAGCCTCCCTCCCACCCTCCCTATCCCACCCCTCTAGGTCATCGCAAAGCACCGAGCTGATCGCCCTGTGCTATGCTGTTGCTTTCTACTATATTTTAGCAGCATTAGGATGCAGGGTAAAATGGAGTGTATGTGGTAATATAGGACAAATATTTCATGGAGTGTAGCTTATTGATAATCACCACACGATCCTGTGAGATTTACATGCCTCTTAAAAATATATAGGAGCTCAGTTCATTTTGTGCTATTTTATTGTGTTTTTTAACTTAATTACCGTCAAAAAAAATGTTTGTATGCATGTGGTTTGTATGTGTATACCCTTCCTTTACTTTCAGAAACGAATGCAAATACATTTGTATTAAAATTTTTTTTAATTACACTTTTCTTGTTAGGAGATAAAAAAAATTTCTAATAAAAGTTCCCATCTTTTTTTTAGGCATACATAATTACAATATAAATGTGACACAATTCAAACCATTATTTCACCCCTACACTCACCTGGACCTAGGTATATAGCCAGATACTGATTTGGCTTACCTCTATGTCTCCAAATAACTGAGGCAAATACAAAAAAAAAGCCCAAGAAATAAAATTACTCTTAAAATAGCTCAATGAGTTTGTATATTTCAGTTACATTTCCACTTTGTTTAATCATGCTAAATAAAAAAAAGTTTAACTGTTTTCTTCTCATTCCATGATGCCCTATTATATACCGCCAGGTACTAATTTTACAGAATTCCTAATATACATGCTTTATTTGTATATATTTCCATTTCTAATATCATAGCAAAAGTCAACTTAGCTATTTTAAGAATACTTTACACATGATATAAATTTTTAATAATAATATCTAATCAGTGTGATACCACAAATCTTAACTTCTTTGTATGTACTATTTCATTATTAAAATATCACTCTCTTGAAATAACTATTGGCAGACGATCATAAGCTTTTTTTTGACTTCATAAACACTCTTAAGAACTTCTATTTAATACGCTATTGTCCAAGTAAGTTGATTAATAGAGAATCAAAAACATTGGGCTTCCCTGGTGGCGCAGCGGTTGAGAGTCCGCCTGCCGATGCTAGGGGACATGGATTCGTGCCCCGGTCCGGGAAAATCCCACATGCCGCGGAGCGGCTGGGCCCGTGGGCCATGGCCGCTGAGCCTGCGCATCCGGAGCCTGTGCTCCGCAACGGGAGTAGGCCACAACAGTGAGAGGCCCGCGTACCGCAAGAAACAAAAACAAAAACAAAAATACATCTTTAAGTAGAAAAAAAAAAAAGTTGTATTTATGAAGATGTTTACAATAGTTTATTTTAGGTTATTTCCAGTTTTTCACCAATTTAAAAAATTGACCAACTCAATTAAAACCTTGTGACTACAATGTTAAAAAGTATAACTATGAATCATAGAATTTAAATGTAGTATGAAAAGACAAGAATGGCAAATTATATTGAAGCTATGGGGAATTATGTTTATAGACAGCAGGAAGAGAAAAGAAAAATGTAAATATTGCTTGATAGGACAATGGGATTAGAGGTGATCTTTTAAATTTTTCATTTTTACGCTAATACAATACCTTTATAAAACCCCCAAATCTTCAAACAACACATTTAAAAAAGATTGTGGTAAACTACACAAAACAGAAAATTTATCATTTTAACCATTTTAAAGTGGACTGTTCAGTGATATTAAGTCAACAAATTTTTAAAACTTTCAGAGGGCACCTGAATAAAAGATGTGTTGTCCATTGGTGATTTTAATGTATCTGGTATATAACTAAAGTCACCACAAAACTCTTTCTGGGAAATTGGCAGATCATAAACATAAAACATTTATTTTGCTTTATATTCAACCTTATTGTTCTGCTGTTTCAAAATTCAAAGTTACTCACAAGAAAGAGTCAGTTTCATATTAGATTTGGTTTCACAAATGCTGCTCCTGCTATTCATTCTTATCACCAACAAAAAAAGACAATTTGTGACTAACCATAATATGTTCCAGAAAATAAGTTAAGGTCTCTTAGAAACAATACAAACGTTATCAGTAGAAGTGAATTCTAGGAAATTTATATATTCAGGAGAATGTGAAACTTACACCACTGATTGTTAAAGGCTTTTAAAAGCTTTTCATTACAATTACATTTCGTAACAAAATAATAGGCTTAGTTGTAAAATCCTGGGTTAACTGCCATTTGGAAAATTAAATATACATTACAGTAAACATTTAGAAAATGGTTTTCTAAAATGTTCAATCTAGGTAAATAAACTTGTCTGTAGAAGTCTTTTATAAGGATCATACATATTTCAAGTTTTTTTTAATCATTCAGAGAAACAAGATATTACCTGATTCAAAAATTTAGGTAAGCATTTCTAAGAAAGAAGCAGGAAACAATGGGAAGGTTGGAACTGAGAAGAAATTTTGTTTCTTGTAGCGCAAAAGGTAATTCTGCATGTAAAAAAAAATCATTCCTCAAAAGCACCACTACTAAAATTATCATCAAAGTGCACCCCAAATTTCAATTGCAAAGTGTCAGAAGTAATTATCAACCAGGAAATATTTTCAAAATAACGAAGTTTTTATGAGATCCAAACAATAATGTTGGTTAATATTAACATCTCTTTAAATTCATTTATTATATCTATATTCTATAAATTCTCATAAGTCTCAAAATAATCATAGGCTTCCTAATATGCATGTGGTTAATATTGGCTGCTTTAATTTTAGCACACCAGAAAACATAAGGGGTATAAGTTCAGAAAGAGTTACCAACTCTAATAGTAGCTTTTCCTTTTCAATCACTTCCCCAAATTAAGAGTTCTCTTTTTCTGTCTAGCAGCTTTGGATGGTTCCTTCACGATGGAGAAGTTATCCACTGGTACTGAGACAGAAATGATAAATATGCCATTTAAGTTTCAGGTAATTTAGGAGGGTTTGATCTTCATTGGAAATTAAGATACTTTAAATTAATAAAAGGTTTTCAATCTGCATTTCTGGGAACCTAAATTAAAGCATCACACAACATTTTCAAAAACAGAAAAGCCATTTCATTTGACTGAAAACTTAGTTTTAAGATGGCAGAAAGTACCTTGATAATTTTCTTTTAAGAAAGAAAGAAAAACAAGCCATTAAAGAGAAATTCTTCCGAGAGAACTGAAACGTGTGATATACCTCTGACTTGGCACTCCTTCCATCTGGAGAACTTTTTTGATAACTGCTTTCATCACACAATGATCTAAAGTAAAATAAATTGAAGTTAGAGTAATTAGTTCCCAATGAGTGGCTATTTCCATTTAAAACCAAAAGCCAACTAATTATTGCTTTTCCCATAAATTTAAATATGAAATCTACATTATGTAATTATACACTTATCTCCCCCTTTGTGTATTCTAGTTTTCTTCCTCAGAAACCTAAGATGCCATCTTGCAGACTGCCTCCAGTGGCTACTATTTTGGCAGCAGCAAAGGTCAACTTTAAACATTTTGCATCTAAAGTGGCTTTGGATACCTTTGGATAGAAAGTACAGTCTGAGCACTGTCCAGAGACTTAGATACCTAAAGGGCATCTAAGATAACAAACCAAAGTCCTGATATTCCCTCAAAAGCTGCTCCTCCCATCAGCTCCCCTTTTCTAAGTGATACCACCCAGTTGCACACATAATCATCAACGACTTGTCTCCTTGTTACTATTCCCTTCATACCCCACATCTAATCTATCGGCAAGCCTTGTTAGCTACACCCTCAAAACACAACCTGAATTCAACCACTTTTCACTTGCTCCAAACTTCCAGCCTAAACTAAGCCATAGACATCTCTTTTTTGGACCACTGTGATAGTCTCCTAACTGCTCTCCCTGTTTCTCTTCTTTATCCTCCCAAGTCCATCCTCTATACCAGGTTCCCTTATTCAGATACTATTTGGATCATGCCGTTTACAAGTTGAAAACGCTCTACTCATTTAGAATAATCCAAATCTTTACTCTGGCCTTCAAGACTTTACAAGATCAGACCCCTGGCTAGCTCCTTGACCTCATGTCATACCACATCTTCTGCACTCAGTCCTCTGACCATGTTGGTCTCCTTGCTTTTCCTTAAATACTCCACCCACCTACCTGCCTGCATACTCATTGCCTCCTTGCTTTTCCTTAAATACTCCACCCACCTATATGCCTGCATACTCATGGTCTCCTTGTCCTGGAATGTGCTAACCCCAGATCTTCCATGGCTTGCTCCTCTCTTCATTCAGGTCTCCGTTCAAATGCCACTTCTCCAGTGAAGCTGTCCCCTAACAAACCTGTCCAATGGAGTCCTACCTGCCCCTGCTCACTCTCTTTACATTAAGATATTTTTGCACCTCCTACTATCTAAAATTATATTACTTATCTGTTTACTCATTTCTATCTGAACTCCTTCCCTAGAATGTAAGCTCCATGAGGGCAAGACTTTTGTGTGTCTGGTTCACTGCTTTATCCCTAGTGCCTAAACACATATCTGGCACACAATAGGTATTAAAATAATTACTTGTGAAACTGACAAATGAATAAAGTACTCCTTGCAAGAATTCAGAGGTCGCACAAGAAGGAAACAATGCTCTTGGTGGAAGCAGGCTTAGTATCTAGGTTCACCTCTTTCTGAGTAGTGTTGAGAACAATTTACAAGTATAACTCACTTTAATTGGTAAATTATCTGCTAAAAACATAAGGGACGTACAACATTAGAAAAGTGCCGTTTTTTGTTTTTTTGGGGTTTTTTTGGGGGGGTACGCGGGCCTCTCACTGTTGTGGCCTCTCCCGTTGCGGAGCAACAGGCTCCGGACGCGCAGGCTCAGCGGCCATGGCTCACAGCACAGCTGCTCCGCGGCATGTGGGATCTTCCCGGACCGGGGCACGAACCCGTGTCCCCTGCATCGGCAGGTGGACTCTCAACCACTGCGCCACCAGGGAAGCCCAAAAGTACCGTTTTCTAGGATACAAATAATGACAGAGAATAGAGAATACATACTAAGAACCTTTCATCAAAGTATGACGGTCAAGAACTCTCGCGGTAAAACGTCAGACAAAAACCAGAACAAATGATCATGACTTCTAGTAGTTCTGAGGCTGAACAACCTACTCATTCAAACAAAAGGGATCATCACAAAAGCACAGGTATTAAAAACTATTACATGAAAGGAAACTATCATGAGTCATTTATTTAAGTGTTGTGTGGACCATCACATTAAAATAACTGGAGTCTTTCAACACCCCGTGACATACAAAAATAGCAAGTCAGACATATGGATCTGACAGGATATGATACAACCCCTACAAACTCTCACTACAGAAGAATGGACACACGGTGTCATTAACCAACTAGCCAAATGAATACAAGCAGCCAGTAAACCTCACCAGTAATTCGAATGAATACAAAATAAAACAAAATGTGGTTATTGTCCTATCAGATTAAGCCACGATTCTGTAAGAAAAGTCTTCAAAATGTCTATACCCTTTTGATGCAACAACTCTCTTTCTAAGAATTTAACCAAAAGAAATAGTCAGAGATATAGGTAAGGATATATATCAGAGTACTTTTTGTAACTGAAAAACTGGACATACCTTTCATACAAGATTGGATAAGCTATGTGTACTGCGGCATATTCATATAACGGAACACTGAACAGTCACAAAACATGATGCAGTAGATGCAAATTGACTGACTTGCTAAGATGGTCATACTAAATTAACTGAAAAAAGGTATAAAATTTGGAGTAATCCCACTTGCCTAAAAAAGGGAGAGGTACTCATTTTTGTAGTCTTTCAGTTTTTTAAAAGTGCTACCAGCCAGTGTTTGTGAGAGGCAGGCTTCACATCCACTCTTGGGGTGGACTACAAATTGGCATAGCCTTTCTGGGTGGTGATTCGGCAATGTGTATCAACAGTGTTAAAAATATGTCACACTTAGTCATTCCACGTGTAGTACCTTATTCTACACAAGTAAGCCCGATGGACACAGAGGCGTATATACAACGTATTCACATTGCTTGTGACAGGGAAAAGCAAACTGTCTAAATATAATTGCAAAGAATTGATTAAACTATGGGACATCAATATGATGGAGTATTACATGATACCTTAAGTGAAAAAAGCAGGAATATGAAATAGCAAGTATACTACAATTCTATTTTAGTAATCCCTAAGTGTATAAATATATTTATATATATATAAAAAAAAGGCCTGAAAATATATACACCAAAATGAACAGTGCTTATGTCTGGGTATTAAGCTTATAGGTAATTGTTCTCTTGTTACTGTGTATTTTCTGTAAAGAATACATGCAACTCTTAGAGAAAGTTTAAAAGCAACATAAAAGCTATCAGAAAAATGAGGCTCTGAAAAAAATCCTATCACAACAGTATCATGCCAAAAGCTAAGCATATATTATATTAAAAACTCAATATCTTCAATTTTAGAATGTACCTCCAAGCCATAAATCCTCACTAAGAGATTCTACAAAAGCACGAACCCAGGTCACCAATGAGCTTGTTGCAGTTCAGAGTGATGCGCCTCCAACCAGGCATACAGTCAAGATCAGGTCTCCTGGAACGAAGCCTCTCTGCCCAGGTTTCTTCATGCCTTCTGATAGTCTGATACTTCAAAGATTTAATGGGACAAAATTAAGATGCTTCAATAAGGAAACAGGGTGTGCCTACTGAGTATGGCTCATTATGTCAGAGATTTACACACACACGTATCAAGCATATGTGCCAGGAGAATCAAGCTGAGAAATTAAAGAGTCAGTTCTGCTTTACGAGTCCAGTGACCCACATTCTAGTCGGTCAGTGATTAGATTCCAGCCACTGGATGACCTGTTTTTGAACAGTTATGTAAAGTTGGACAACTCAATTACAGTCTGGGAATTATTTTCCTTATCTTCTAAGTCAGGGAATTGGTTCTAAATTCTATCATTGCTGAGGCTCTAAATTGCATCATTCTGTCCTCCAAAGGTCTCCAAACACCTGACTGGGCAATCCATAAGAAAACTTTTTAATATGCATCTTATTTTTTAACAAATTATATACACAAAGTTCTATACATTTAACTTACATACATTATAAACTACACAGATAGTTTTTCATGATACAAAGCTAAATAGGTTCTAATATTTTCTTGCCCTAACTCCTAAGGCATTATTTTATTTTATTTATTTTGAAAAAATATTTAGTTATTTGTTTGTTTGGCTGTGCCGGGCCTTTAACTGCGGTCTGCCGGATCTTTTACTTATTGCATGTGGGATCTAGTTCCTTGAGCAGGGATCGAACCGACGTCCCCTGCACTGGGAGCGCAGAGTGCTAACTGCTGGACAGTCAGGGAATTCCCAGGCATTATTTTAAAAACTATATTCACAAAATGGATCTCACATGCTACCTAGGGTATGCACACAAACTTCAGAGACCTGGACTATGCACAGCCAGTCTGATGTGCCTTGGGAAAATAATGGTTTGACATTTAACCACAAGTCTTGTCTTAAAGACTTTCAATTCTTTATATTCATAAAATAGATTCTGGTAACAGGGAACACTGACTTTAAATGAGAAAAGTCTTGTTACATTCTTGAAAAAATAAAAGACTCAAAGTGCCTTTGACACTCTAAAAGGAAAATCATTAGTGTCATTTTCCTATTAACAATAGCTTATAAGAGCTCCAAGCAGAAATAACAGCAATCACTTACACAGTGCTTAGTATGTGCCAAGCACTATTTATACAAATGAGTTCACTTAAACCTAAATGAGGCCTAGAGGTTAAGTGATTTGTCCATGATCACTAGCTATGAAAAGGGAGAAAGGGAATTTGAACCCAGGCCATTTGGCTTCGGCACCCAAGTTCTTGACTGTTTTCTCCCCCAGGGGTCAGTGGACTTGCCCTGTAGAGGCTCAAAGAATTCTTCAATTTTTAAAATCTAAATTTAAACATTTCCAGCTTTGTGGGCTATACAGTTTCTGTTGCAACTACTCAACCCCACTGGTGTAGGCTGAAAGTAGCCATAGCTACCATGTAAACAATGGGTGCGACTATGTTCCAAAAAAACTTTCTTTACAAAATCAGGTGGCAGGCTGGATCTGGCCCACATAGTTTACCTATCCCTGATCTGCACCAGCAAACTACTAAAAAGGCTTCATGCCAAATTATTAAATAATTTAGGCCTAAATACAGTAATTATAACCACTGTAAACTTGTTAAGGCATTAGTTGAAAAATTGTATTTACAAGTTGCTGATGTAGTAATTTTTATTAGTTTATAAACTACAGCAGCTAATAGACACTTGATTCATTTAAATCTTGAAGACTATAATGGCATAGTTTCTGCACAGCATCACAATCAGTGTTTTCAGTAACTAAAAATACATAAAAGTATTATTATGTATTGTATATTAAATCTCTTATTTCTAAAATTAACTGGACTATCTTAACTAAATGGTAGAATCCCAAACTGAAAACTGGTCATATTCTTTCAACAAAATGAAAGATGCACTCACAGGTATCAAAAGACAAAAATTAACTGCCATCTGTGTCAACATATTAATGTGCTTCAATCACATATGTTTTCAGGAAAGTTTAAACATAAAATCACCTTTAAGATCTTGGCCACGTAATCTGCTCCCTGCCATGTCAGATTACAGCCCGTGAAGTTTACTGTCTTAAGAGTGATAGAGTTCTTTATACCTTGACAAAAAACTACAAGGAAAAAAGAAAAAACCACACACACAATAAGATGAAGAGCCTATACATTTGTCAATCTTGACTTATTTGTTTTTCTTGAGTCAATTGGAGGTTTACAGCCACATTTTTAAAATCATTAACAACAATCTTCCCAAACAGGTAATTGATGAACTGATGTGTTCTAAAACTTGTCAGTAACAAAGTCTTATTCCAGTTTACAGCAACATTTTAATTCTATTTAGGTACTAAAACTGAATACAGTGAATACTGTAAACTTTATTGCCAACCACTCAGTAAAGTACGACATACTTTTGAGACAGAGGAAAAAGAAGAGAAACCTAAAAAGCATAAGACTCTTCCGATTTTCAGTTCCAATGATACATGCCAATCTTGATGATCAATCAGCGACTTAAATGTCAACTATAAACCCAGTATTTTATTAGCTGCTATGCAGTATACTAGAGCAATAGAAGAGAGAGAACCTGAAACCCTCTGTTCCCTCAAACTGAAAGGCAGGCTTCCTGACCCCTCCAGACCACTACTGGACATAGGGCACGCACGCTAATGTTTCAGGACCCCAATGAAGAGTCACCTGTTTTGTGATTACTTCCATGACACACCCTCACCACCGCTGAATTTGCTGCTCCTACAGGACGTTACATATATTTCCTATTTGAACACATACCACAGTGCATTATAATTATGACTGCATATAGACGTTCTAACAATTTAAAGAGAATGATGACTTTTTTGCTCTTTACGTCTTGCTATTTCCCTTCCCATACTATTTCTTGAAGAGAAACCATAAAAATATAAACACACACAAAAAACAGAAAATATAGAAAACGCGTGGTTTGTGGCTTAACACAAACTTAAGTAAGATTAATTCTGACAGTATCCAGCATGACAAACTTCCATGGTACAAATGAGAATGGACCAAGGTTTGAGCAGGTACAGGAGCCAATCCACGCATGAACACCACCAAGAAAAGGTAGACAGGAAAATGTAGACAGACATGGTGTGTAGGAAATCACGAGACCAGTCCGATGGGAAGAGACTTAAACAAGACTGAAACTCACTTTCTAAACCTCCATCTCCAACTGGACAATTCACAAGACACAGGTGCACCAAAGTGGCCAAATATTCAATCCCTTTAATGGGGAGGAACAGTTTAAAATTTTATTGGTTTAGTTTGCCCCAAAAGCAACTATCAAAGGTTGGCAGGACACAATGAAGGCTTACCTTTGTTAACACAGTTAAGTCTCTCTCTCTCAGAACTAGCCCACTTAGCTCCAGGTTCCTTAGCGCACCCGACGCACTTACACAGCATTTATGAGCTCTACAAAACTGGAAGGTCACATCTTTATTTCTTATCGCAAGAACACGACTTCTGTAAACTTCATTTCTGTCACAACCTAAAGCAAAATATTATAAAATGAGTGATTTAAACCATACATTTTATCATCATTAAAAAGCACCTAAGTGAAAAGAAAAAAAGCATCTGCTCTGTGCTAAGGATTAGAAACGACTCCTGCCCTTAAAGCCTTCATTCAGGAGGAAGATGGATAATCTCAAAATTTCAATCACATGAGATAAATAAACATAACCTTTATGCACAGAGGTGCCTATGGAGGCAAAAAGTTATATCTAAGTGACGGCTTCATGATAACCCTGAAGTGGAATCTAGAAAGATGAGGCTATGCAGAGTTGGAGTAGGAGGTGCATTAACGGCAGAGGGAACATCTGTGAAAAGACACTCAAGCCTGACTCCTGCCGGGCACTGTAAATACTGCAGGTGGCGATGACTAAAGACCAGGGGTCCAAGTGTGAGGAGAGACACAAAGGAAAATAGAGATGCTGGCCGAAGCAAGCCTGGGAGAGAGCGTGACTTGAATCCCACAGGTGATGAGGCCTGGGACTACCACTGGCTGAGTAAGGGTGCCTCCGCTGATTAGAATAAGGCGACCCGCTGCTGAAGGACCAATTAGATAAAGAGAGTGATCACAAAAAGCTCCCCTTCCTCAGGGCCAAAGAGCCCCAGGACGGGGCTTCCCTGGTGGCGCAGTGGTTGAGAGTCCGCCTGCCGATGCAGGGGACACGGGTTCGTGCCCCGGTCCGGGAAGATCCCACATGCCGCGGAGCGGCTGGGCCCGTGAGCCATGGCTGCTGAGCCTGCGTGTCCGGTGAGGCTTGGCCCAGCACAGTTCAGACTACACACCTCTGGGCAGGGCAAACGCTGGGCGGCTAGTATGCACTAACTCTGTGTGGGCAAGCCATTAGCAGCATTATGTGAAGCATAGCTTTTTATGTTACAAGATCACTCAACACGAGTAGGCAGATGAACTTAGAGGAGCTGAGCCCAGGAGCCGCAAAACCACCCAGGAGTTTCTGCCATAGTCTGGGCAAAATGTAATATGGATGCAGAAGCAAATTTAAGAGGAGGCCAAAATCTACAAGCTAGCCCCACTGGATGCAAGACGTAAAGGAAGTTCAGTGAAGGAACTCTGAAGAGAATGGGCTCAACAATAAATTTTTCTTACATTCAATGTAAACTATGTGGCAAAATTAAGTACAGTGGCCTTTAAGTTCCCTTCCAGCTCTAATTTCTTTTGATTTCTAACTTATTACTCTGCTTAAGTAAAGTCCCTTCAGAGGTACAGAACAGTTCTTACACCTGAATGGGATGCAAAGAATAATCTGACTTCTGTTCACCAGGGGATGAATTGAACCATCCTTGCAGGAGAGATAACAGATGGTGTGAACCCCAGATCCTAGAAAAGGGCCAGGCACACGAGAAGACTCAGCTTTTCGAAAACAAATGAATAATCATTTCCTTTCCTAGATCTTCACACCCTTCCTCTGCTGGCTACTTTCTCTCAGCTTATAAACATCCTCAAATATACCCACTTAAAAATCTCTCAGACCTATGATTCTTTGGATATTCTTGTGGATAACCTAAATCTCTCCCATGCCTTCAAACACCTGTCATTCCAAAAAGCCCAGATCTGTATCTTGGGCCCAGACCTGGCCCCTCTACCAGGCCCCTCTAAAGCACTGAAGATGAAGTAAGATCCTCTCCCCACCCCCAATCCCTTCCTACTGTGCTCTGTTTATCTCACAAAAAGATGCAGCTGTAAACTGTCACCCACGCTTGCTGCCCTCCCTTTTCTAACTGGTCACCAGGCCCCACCCATTCTCTTTCAGATCTGAAAAATCCAGTCCCACCTTTTATAACTTAAGTGGGACCCTTTGATTACAATTCACGCTGCACCCAATCAACTGCCTTCCACATGGAGGTCCCAGTGAGCCTCTAAACCAGAAGTCCATCTCACTGTTCTTTGGTGTTTCCCACAGCCTTCAGGATAAACATCCAAACTTCTGACATGACAAACAAGGCCCCTTTCTGTGGGGCCCCACTAGCTTTCCAGTATCAACTCTCATTGCTTTCCCAAACCCTGAGTTCCAGTCCTGTACCTGAGTTTTGCCATATTTTTTTATATTTCTCAAACTTTGACACACACTGCTCCCTCCTGCCACCCCAGGAGCTTCTACATACCCTTAGAAAGGATGGCACCTCCTCCAAGAAGCCTACCCTGAACTTTCCCTTCCAAGATTCTGTGCTCTGCAAAGGGGAAAGATGGCGGGGAGGGATACATTAGGAGTTTGGGATTAACATATACACACGACAATATATAAAATAGATAATCAACAAGGACCTACTGCATAGCACAGGGAACTCTACTCTGTATCCTGTAACAACCTGTACGGGAAAAGAATCTGAAAAGGAATGGATATATGTATAAGTGAATCACTTTTCTGTACACCTGAAACTAACACAATATTGTAAATCAACTATGCTCCAATATAAAATAATAATTAAATTAAAGAAAAAAGAGATTCTGTGCTCTGTAGCACCAGAACTCACTTCTTCCAGAGCACTGACTACTGTGCTTGTGTTTACTTGCTGCCCAGTAGAAGGGGAGAGTACTTAGGGGAGAATCATCCTCTCCAGCATCCCTTCGTTCTGACAACTCATTTAAGTGCCAGGATACTTTACACACATAACCTGCTTAATTAATTCTAAGAACCCACAGAAAGAGTGTTTTTTAATGTCATTTTACACGTGTGGGGATTGTAGTGCAAAAGAAACCTGCCCAGGCCACAGAGAGCATAAACTCTGGAATTCAAACCCTAAGCTGCCTTCACACTGGTGCTGTTTCCACTATAGGATAGGACTATCGAAAAAAAATTTTTTTTTTTCCTGAGCCCTGTTTTAATGAAAAGGAAATGAAGCTGGGATATATCAATTTCCTAATCGCTTTGGCGTGTAGCAGGCAAAGTCATTCAACAGACCAGGTAACATCTGTGGAACAATGAACGATGCTCCAAACTGTGCTAAGTGTTCTACATTGTAGAGTGTACAAGCATTAACAGAGTGTAACCTTTTAACAGTCATACAGAGTGAGTCCAGTTAAGCCCATGCTACAGATGAGAACACTGAGACCTAGAAGCCTTAAGGCACTCGGCCGGGGTCACCGAGCCGGCAGGAGTCCTAGGCCGCACGCCCCGTCTAGTGCACACACACCCGGGCACTGGGCACCGGTTCTAGTGCCCACCCTCCACCTTGTACCATCTAAAACTCCGCTTCGCAGCGCCCACATGAGGGCCCCTGGAAGCGTAAAGTACAAACCCGTCTCGCCAGGCCATGGCTGGAAGAAGCTCTGGATACAGATCGGGGGCAGAGAGTGCTCAGGGGCGGCACCCAGTCCACCCCGCGCAGGCGGTGGGCGTTGAAGTCCAGCAGGCCCTCCCGCAGGGAGTCGCCCACGGCGGGCAGAGGCACCGAATCCTGCAATGCGCACAGGTCCTCACAGAGCCAGAAGAAAGTCGGCCGCGCTGTCGTGGCGCAGCTTCACTCAGTGATGATGGGCCGAGCGCGGCCTCGGGGACACTGGCTGCAGACACGATGCCCACACACGCCTGGAAGCCCTGGCTGGCCTCCCGGCCCCTCGGGCGGCCATCGCAGTCCAGGGAGTGGTAATAAGGATCAAAGTGGTAAAGGTCCTGCATTCTTCTTCTTGCATTATTTCAAAACCTGCATCGCTGGCGTCAGGCAGTCCGGTAACTGGGTCCGGCGGACCGGTAATTGGGTTCATTTGCCTCTGCGTTATCTGCCTGCCATCTGCTTCCTGAAATGCAAACAGCTACACAGGGTGATTTGCTACAAGACAGTGCAGGGAGCTTAAGCACAAGATGCAGGATGTAATTTACATTGACAGCTAGGGAGTGATAGGAACAGGATGTAATTTAGTTTTGTGAAACACACATCTAGTTACAGACACTACAGATTAGTAACAGTTTAAATAAAACTAGGATTGATTAACCCTTTCAGGCCAGTTTATGTGTCTTCTCTAGCCTGTTCACTGTCCCCTTTACTTTCCTTATTTTCAGGAGAGGAAAAACTTCATTTCTATTTTTGCTGCAACACTATTATGCTTAGTGAAATAAGTCAAACAGAGAAAGACAAATACGGTATGTTATCACTCGCATGTGGAATCTAAAAAATAAACAATAAATGTAACAGAAAGGAAATGAACGCACAGATGTAGACATCAAAGCAGTGATTACCAGTGGGTAGAGGGAAGGGGGGAGGGGCAAGATAGGGGTAGGGGAGGGGATGAAGAGGCACAAACTACTATGCATAAAATAAATAAGCTATAAGGGTAGCCAATGTTTTATAATAACTTTAAATGGAGTATAATCTATAAAAATAGTGAATCACTGTGTTCTAATATATTGTTATTACAATATAATACTGTAAATCAACTATACTTCAATTTAAAAAATGATCACCACAGTATGTCTAGTTAACATCCATTACCATACATGGTAGAAATCTTTTTTTCTTGTGATGAGGACTTTTAAGATCTACTCTCTTAGCAAATTTTAAAAATGCAATACGGTATTATTAACTATAGTCACATCCCCAGGACTTATTTATTTTATCACCTGCAGTTTGTACATATTGACCACCTTTACCCATTTCACCCACCCTCCACCCCCTGCCTCTATGAGCTTTTTTTTAAAATTCCATATAAAGTGAGATCATACAGGATTTTTCTTTCTCTGCCTGACATATTTTACCTAGCATAACACCCTCACGGTCCATTCATGCTGTCACAAATGGCAGGATTTGCTTCTTTCTCATGGCTGAATTATATATATATATATATATATATATATATATATATATATAATTTGGCATATATATATGCCAAATGTCCTTTATCCATCGATGAACACAGGGGTTTCCAAGTGTTGGCTACTGTAAATAATGCTGCAATGAATATGGGGGTACAGATTTCATTTTGAATTAAGAGTTTCTGTTTCCTTCATACAAATACCAAGTAGTGGAATTGCTGGATCGTATGATAGTTCTATTTTTAATTTTTTGAGGACCTCCATACTGTTTTCCATACTGGCTGCAACAATTTACATTCCTACCAACAGTGTCCGAGGCTTCCCTTTTCTCCACACCCTTGCCAACACTTGTTAGTTCCTGTCTTTTTTTTTTTTTACATCTTTATTGGAGTATAATTGCTTTACAATGGTGTGTTAGTTTCTGCTTTATAACAAAGTGAATCAGTTATACATATACATATGTTCCCATATCTCTTCCTTCTTGAGTCTCCCACCCTCCCACCCTCCCTATCCCACCCCTCTAGGTGGTCACAAAGCACGGAGCTGATCTCCCTGTGCTATGCGGCTGCACGAATTTGCGTGTCATCCTTGTGCAGGGGCCATGCTAATCTTCTCTGTGTCGTTCCAATTTTAGTATATGTGCTGCCAAAGCGAGCACGTTCCCGTCTTTTTGATAGTAGCCATTCCAACAGGAATGAGGTGACACCTCTTTGTGGTTTGATTTCTCTGCTGATTAGTGATTTTAGGTGCCTTTTTAACTATCTGCTGGCCATCTCTGTATCTTCTTTGTAAAAATGTCTATTCAGATCCTCTGCCCATTTTTTAGTTGGATATTTTTTCTTTTTTTTTTTTGTATGAGTTCTTCATATAATTTGAATACTAACCCCTTATAGGATATATGATTTGAAAAATTTTCTCCCATTCGGTAGGTTGCCTTTTCATTTTGTTGTTGGTTTCCTTTGTTGTGCTTTTTAGTTGGATGTAGCCCCACTTTATTTTTGCTTTTGTTGCCTTTACTTGGATCAACGTCTTTGCATAAGTTCTGGAAACAACTCTTTCATAGTTTCCATGGATTGTTTTTAGGGGAGAGGTGAGTTGAGATGAACTACTAGTGAAAGGAGGGTCAATGGGTCGAACTATAGCTTCTGTTACTGTAGGTGGCCTCAAGGCCACAACTGATAGTCATTGTCTCCCTCCTGTGCTATCCATTCTCAATTCCCCTCATCCTTGGATAATATCTCTGCTAAAATGGATGGCTTACTTCGTGCGGTGAACCTCACGCTCGTCCCCGAGTGAGTGTTCTGAGCCCTGGTCATCATTTCTTTCTCAAACCATGGCTGCTGTACTTGACCATTTACTGTGTACTTGACCATTTACTGTCAAAATTGGGAAAGGCAGTACCAAGAAATACCCCACAGACTTGTTTTTAATCAATCATTTTCCAATTAAAAAATTTTCCCCCCAGACATTTTTATCACCCCAAAAGGAAACTCTGTACCCATTGAGAAGATACTACTTCGCTCTCTCTATCAGGCCCTGGAGACCACCAATCTGCTTTCTTTCTCTATGGATTTACTTATTCTGGATATTTCAGATAAATGGAATCATACAGTGTATGACCTTTGTGTCTGGCATCTTCAACTTAGCATGATGTTCGTGAGAGTCACCCACACTGTAATATGTATTAGTATTGCCTTCCTTAAAAAAATGTTTTTGGCCGTGTAACTGATATTTAATGGCTCCATTCCTTTTTATGACTGAATTACTATTCCACTGTATGTACATACCACAATTTGTTTATTCATTCATCCAATGATGGACATTTGGGTTATTTCCATGATTTTTCTATTGTGAATAGTGCTGCTATAAACGTGTGTACGTAGATTTGAGTGTTTGTTTTCAATGATTTAGGAGTGGAATTGCTGAGTCATACGGTAATTCTATGTTTATCCCAAAAAACACACCCCAAGAAACTTCCTGAAAGTCTGTCCTTGTCTCAGAAGCAGCTTTTCAGGAAACATGACATGCAACAGTATGGACAGTGTCCCATGAGAGCTTATTTGTGATGCCTGGGGGTCTGGAGTTGGAAAGGGCTTCCCTTAGGAAGTGGCAGCTAAACTGAGGGCAAATTCAATGTTTTTTCCTTCCTTCCTTCCTTCCTTCCTTCCTTCCTTCCTTCCTTCTTCCCTCCTTCCTTTCTTCCCTCCGTTTTTCCTTCAGAGGGATGACATAGATGTTTTACACAGTATATCCTTTTAAAACTTTTGCATTTGAACCCTGAACTTATTCATAAGACAAATGAATGATTATTTTAAGCAGGGTATTAGGGCTCAAATTACTAATATCATAGAACCATTACAGTGACAACTTGGATTGGAAATTTATTAGGAAAAAATATGGAAGCTTTTTTTAATAACAATTTTGATAAAAAAGTTGACAAATCAGTGTATAGAGAGAATATTGGTTATTTGGGAAATTGTATCATAAAATGGATGGGCTCCACAAATTCTTTGATGTACTTGAAGAAAAGAGTGCTAAGTCAGTTTGGGCTGCTGTCACAAAGTACCATAAACGGGGCGGGGTGGGGGCCTGTAAACAACAAAAATGTATTTCTCAGTCCTGGAGGCTGGAAGTCTGAGATCTAGGTGCTGGGATCATCGCCTTCTGGTGAGGACTCTCTTCCGGGTTGCAGACTGTCCACTTCTCATTGTGTCCTCACAGGGCAGAGAGCAGAGAGAAAAAGCCAGCTCTCTCATAACTCTCACAAGGGTAAGAATCTCATCATGAGGGCTCCATCCCGATGAGCTCATAAAATCCCAAAAGACCCACCTTCTAATACCATCACATTAGAGGTAGGGTGTCAACATGTGAATGCTGGGAGGACCCAAATATTCAGTCTATAACAAGTACTAACGGGGAAATGAGAGCTTCTCTTGAGGATGTTAAGGGCTGCTACAAAGATCAACGGTACATGTGTTTCCAGAGAGAACGACAATATAGAATAAGTTCTATAAGGCGTTCACAGAATAGATTCATCTTTCTTCCCGAAAACAGCCCTTGGTAACCAGGGACCCATTCCTGGAAATTCACTCTTGCTCAAGGAAATCCATCCTCTCATTAAAAAAAAAATCTTACGAAGCTACATGAATGACACAAAGGACTTTTCCCAGCTCTAAGATTCTGTGTGTAAAACCTGTTAGTCTAAATTTATTTCCAAAAGATAGACCCTCTGCGGCGTCTGCTCCTGCGGGAAAGGTGGGACCCCCGCTTGTGTCCTGGCCCCCAGGTGTGGCTTCCTCAAGTTTGGGGTGAAGCCCCCAGCCCCCTTGGGCTCTGCAGCGGGGCGGTGGGCTCGGGGGAAGGAGCACGGTCTCCTGGGTTTCTCAGCAGGAGATGCCGGGGCTGCCGCGCAGAAACCCAGCGGCCCTGGGTGGGGCGCAGACTCGCCAGGCCTGGGTGTCCCTGGCGCACGGCTGCTGAGAACAGGGTCCGCGATGAAGCTCTGCCTGGCAAACGGGGACTGTGGGCGGCTCCATCCTCCCCTTCCGTCGGCACAGGCCCATCGCAGCCCTCCCTTCCAACAGGCAAAGACTGTGACTTGCGGCCGGACAGCTCCACACCCTCACGCTCCGGTGCTCGCCCCACGCCGGGAACAGGCACAAGCCCTGGGCAGGCCTCTCCGGACGGCTCGAGCGGGACGGCTTCTTCGGCGTGCCCGTCACCCACTCCGAGCCCAGGGGCCGGCAAGGAGGTCTGAGGGCCGCTCGGGCCGGGCGGGGCGGAGGCACGGGCTTCGCGGCTGGGCCGGCCCTCCTCGCCGCCTCCTGCCTCTGCGCCCTGGCCCGGGGTGGGCTTCCCGTGGCACCGTCTCCTTCCCATCCCCGTCGCGCCTCTTGCCCCCCGGCCGCGGGATCCACCCGTAGCAGCACCGAGTCGTGAGGGTGCGGGAGAGCTCCCGCCCTCGGGGCTTCCCCGACACCTAGCCCCTGACGAGGGTCAGACCGGCACCGCGCACGAAGCGGCCCTGGCGGGAGGGAGACCAGGGGGGAGGGGGTCGGTGGGGAGGTTGACTCGCAGTCACTTCCGAGGGGACGCTGAGCCCCCAGGGCTGGGGGCTGACCGGCCTCAGCACTCCCACGAGGGGGTGGTCAGGAAGGAGGGACCCTGTCCCTGGGGCTCAGGGCGTTCCCGGGTCAGGCGGAGTCGCCAAGTGTGTCGGGTGCCGTGGACAGCTGAGGCACATTTTGCCCAAAGGTAAGTTCCAGCGCATCGCAGAGAGCAGACGAAGTACACACACGGTGGTGAAAACTCCCTGTTGCTAAGGGTTGAAACGAACCAATAATTCCTCCCGTTTCTCAGGGTGTTCCGTTTGGCTGTTAATGAAATGTATTTCCAAGGAATGCAGGCATGTGGCTAAAAAGGCCAGCAGTGCCTGCGGGGGTCACAGCGATACCCTCCCATCTCGCCCCTCTGGGCCATCCTGTGCTCTGGGAACAGAGCTCTCACCCAGAAGTGAAACATAGTAGCTTCCACATCCGGATTCTAAGATTTTCTAAAGCCTTTTAAAGGCCCCCTTCTCTGAGTGGTGCTTGACCTGCTGGTGTTTGGGGCGGGAGGGTGGACTGGGTGGAGGGTCTGAGCGCCACCCCGGGGGCCCAGTGCCCATGGCCGAGGGGAGGCTAGCGCTGACTCCAGCCATGCCGAGCCAGACGTCGCCCTCCTTCCCGACAACCCAGCAAAGCCTGTTGCTCGCATTCCTGGCTGTGCTGCTTACACTTGCCCTTTGAGAAGGCCAGCCTGGCAGAACTCTGTTCCTGCCCTCTGGGCTGCTGGTAACTGAGTACCTAGCCTGGGTGCTGGAGGGGAAGAGCCATAGATGGTGGAGGCCCAGTCCCCACCCAGGGTGCTGTCCCTCTGCTGAGCTGAAACTTCTAATCAATGTCTTAATAAAACCAAAAGGGACGTGATATTGTTCTACCACCTGTGCCCGACCAATGTTAGCCCAATGTTAGTCATATGGGGCAGTGCTGTTTAATGGTAAAGCTTCCACTATCAGATCCCCAATCCCTTCTCCTACCCCCTCCTATGGGGGTTCAGTGGGTACATCTGTATTTCATAGAACCTGAAACTCTGATTTTACAAAGGAGCTGGAGGTCTGGGGAAAGAACTCGTCTGTTCTCAGTTAAGAAAGCAACTTTACACCTGGACGATACTAGAGCACTTTAGCACCTCATGTGTTTGAAAGAGATCTTCACAAAGACCTCATGGGCAGGAGAGGGGACAGACTGAAGCTCTGTGACTGACTGATCAAGTAGAAGAGGTCCAGCTGACTTCCAGGCCTACCGCTGATTTACTATCACCAGAGCCACGTAACACACCTTCCACATAGAGAACCAGCAGAAAAATGAGTTTGAAGAGGATTTTAGCTAAATTCAAGGTCATTTTGATCATTAGTGAAAGTCATTCTGTTCCTACACGCTGCCCACACCCTGATCCCCCTTCCTAGAACCAAATGGGTTCTGAGATTAAAGTGGAAGTGACAAACCTGGGGGTGACCAGGCTTTACTTTATCATCTCTTTCTTCTTCTTCCACGTGTGTTCCTGGTGTTACTCTTCCTGGTTCTTCTGCAGGGAGCGGTCCAGCAACCCTGTCAAGCAAAATCACACACCCTAAGGATGACTATCACAGACTCCTCCCGTGGAGGCAGTTTTCAAAAGGTCTTCCTTCTTACCTACACACCTCCCCACCCCCCAAAAAATCAATCTTCATCTCAGGAGCCCTAAAAGGCACATATTACCTCAAGATTTAATATTTAATACAACCTTTAGATGTAGTTCTGGTAACTGCCAGTTGCCCCAATTCACTCTTTGCAAGAGAATTCTACCTGAATCACAAGGTTAATAACCTGACTGCAAACCCAGCATCCTTAAGCTATCTATGGTCACCCTGGCAACTCACTATAAAGTTCTTCTTTTTAAAAGACTTCAGAAAAGTAATTTCAGTCATCACGATTACATATTGCACAGAAAAAAAAGCTTTATTATTCTTACCGTTCTCCGGATGTAACTCTACGTCTCTTTTCCTCCTATGTGGAGAGAAGGGAAAAAGAGAAAAACAATATTTCAAAAGAAGATCAAAACCAAAAGCAAAGGGCTTCCCTGGTGGCGCGATGGTTGGGAGTCCACCTGCTAATGCAGGGGACGCGGGTTCGTGCCCCGGTCCGGGAAGATCCCGCATGCCGCGGAGCGGCTGGGCCTGTGAGCCATGGCCGCTGAGCCTGTGCGTCCGGAGCCTGTGCTCCACAACGGGAGAAGCCACAACAGTGAGAGGCCCGCGTACCACAAAAAAAAAAAAAAAAAAAAAAAGCATGAGTCAAAGTATTAAATAAATACATTTGACGTGGTTAAAAACAGGGGTTGGGGTAATCTCGGTTTGGGGGAGATCTGGGCAACCTTCAGTCTGGTGTTGATGTCCCACCACCCTCAAAACAAAGAGAGGCCCAGGAGCTGTCCCGGCACACGTCTGTGCACTACAGGTCATCTAGTGATGCTACGTAAAGTCAAAGATCCACCTCATGTCAGGAATTTGTTAACACCAGAAAAAAACCAAAGGAGTAATTTGGGATTCACATCAGGAAGTGATGATTACAACCTAAACTGGACACCAGCTCTTCTCTGATGAATACCTTAGTACACTACTTCCCTAAGTTCACAACACTTGCCATCTCCAGGATATCTGTATTTATGTATTTAAGAGGGATAAAAATATTGTCGTGATGAAACTGATCTATGTCTTGTCTGAGGTGGAGGTTACAAGAATGCATGCGTGCATACACGTGACCATACATGCACAGTGAATAAAGTCTGTAGATTATGCCGATGTCCATTTTCTGGTTTTGCTATTACAGTCATGTGCGATGTCACCATTGGAGAAATTTGGGTAAACTACACAGAACCCCTCTGTACTATATTATATGGAATTAATCTGTATGTGTATATATAAAATTCTGCCTCCAGACTGCCTTTGGACTTGAGCTACAACATCAACTCTTCCCTGAGTCTGCCTCTCTTGGCCTGTCCTGCATATTTCAGACTCGCCAGCCTGAAGTCGTGTGACTCAGCTGCTTAAATTAATCTCATATACACAGACATCACTGGGTCTGTTTCTCTGGAGAACCCTACGATAGATTTTATACTAATATACTACAGTAATATATACATACATATAATCTGAAACAATACAGAAGAAACTGATACATGCTTGCCTCTCGCAGGAAGGACAGGACGGAGAGGGGGGAGCACCACCCCTATGTACCAAACAGCCTTCTGTGCTGCTGCCAGCCCGGCCGCCCCAGGTTCAAGCAGATATAATGGCGTGTGGCCCAGGCAGTGGCTACACAGCTAAGGATTTTAAGGCACAATGCAGCGAGATGCCAGGGCCACGGTCACACACGTGAAACATTCTAAAGCCAAGAGCAGTCGCAGGATTCTGCGCATGGGCCCCCAAGGGCACTCTGGAGGCCGTCGCAGACCCTCAGGTCCCACGTGAGGAGACAGCCCACTAGAACACAGCAGGCGGCCCTCCTCCCAGATCTCACCCGGGTCAGCCTCCCGGGCACCCAGCCTCCTCTGCACAGCACGGGGCAGGCTCACAGAGGGAAAAGCGGCCCAAACCCAAAGGTCACACCAAACCCCACAGGAGAAGAGTAAACCAAGGTGATGAGGGGAGAGGGGAGGGGTCCCTCTGGAAGCTGGCCACTCAGGATTTCCAGCCTCTTCCACAGGAAGCCAGCTCACGAAGCACCAAGGCCTGTCCTGGGTCACACTCAGAGGACTTGACCCCTGACCCCACAGCCCCGATTCCCAAGCCTCCTCGATGCTGACGATGCTGACGCGGATCGGCACGGAGGAATGGGGGACTGCACGGCTGGGGGCTGCTGGGCACTCAGGACTGGCCCACCCCGAGGCCCCGCGCCAGCAGGCGCCACACTCACCGGATGGTCTCCATGATTTCGTGAGCGGCATTGTGGAGTTTGTCCTGAAAGACAACGGGACAGGGTTCAGAGCCATCCCTCCCCGCTCCGGTGATGGGGGCGGCCAGAGGAGGCGGGTACTGCAGCCCCCGGGACTCCCCGACCCGCGGGACCTACCAGAGAGCTCCACCCACAGCGCTGGGGCCATGTCCTGCCACGTGGGACACGCTGGCTCCGGGAGCGCCTGTTCCTGTAGCGCCCTGCCGCCCAGCGGGCTGCGGGGAAGGGACCGGGAAGGACTCTAAGCCCCCGATCCGCCTGCCCCAGGACTTCCCCCAGGCGCTCCTGCAGCCTGGAAGCCACAGGCCTGCCTCTGAGTCCCTGAACTGCCGCAGGCCTCGGTCTCCATCTGTAAAATGGGGAAACACCACTCGTGCAACCACCGGGAACGGGCGAGCAGCGGTCCTCCCTCCCGGCCACGGCGACGCTCTCCTGGCCTCACTGCACCCGAGGGCTGGCCTCGCCACTTTCCCCGAGGAGCACGTCAGGGGTCGCTCTGGCTTTTCGCCGGGGTCTTGGCGGCCAGCTAACCCAAGACCCCGCAGAAACCAAGTGAGGACGATGCATCGTGTGGACGGTCTGTAACTCTAGACTGCACCTCCGCCCCGCCGGTGAAGGTTCCTATCGCGGTGAGGAGGGGCCTCGAAGAGGATGCACAGCGAGAGGAGGGCCCGCGAAGAGCACGGGCTGAAGCCGGAGGTGAGATGGTCAGGCCCAGAGCTGCCAGCCCTGCCCCGGGACAGCGACTGCCTCTCTCAGACCAGGCCACCATTTCCACGCTTCACAGTGGAGGACGGCAACGCGGGCAGAGCCCCTACGGGCCAGGGCATGGATGCCCGGAAGGTCCCAGGACAGGGCCCCCCACGGTGCAGCGGTCCTAACAGGTCAAACAACTCTGGAAACACCCTTTGTGTCCTAAGCCTCATCTTTGCAACAGCAGCCCTACTGAGCTATAATTCACACAGAATGGGCCCCCGCTTCAAGTATACAGTTCAGTGGGTTTTAATACATTCAGAGCTGGGCAACCACCCCCTCTATCTAGTTCCAGAACATCCCATCACCCCATTAGTAGACGTGCCCCAATCCCCTCCCCGGCCCCTGCCCACACTAATCCACTCTCTGTTTCTGTGGACTTGCCCGTTCTGGACGTTTGTAAATAGAATTACGGTATGTGACCTTTTGCCCAGAATCTTATTTTTTAAGGCAAAGGAAAAAAACAATCTTCTATCGTTCTTAATAATATCCTCCAACTTACCAAGGACGGAGCAGTAAATATCCATTGAACTCATATTACTTAAACAAGGCCGGGGGCGGGAGATGGAGCATGTGCGGTCCAGCACAGGACAGCCCTGCAGACCAGTGGTTCCCGACACGGGGGAACCGACCCGCAGCTTCAGCACCACTGCTGACCCAGAAACCCTGGGGAAGAACCACTGATGGGAACAATCGGCCCCAAGACCTCCTGGCAAACGACAGAAAACAGTGAGGACAGCTGGGTTTGGAAAACAGTCTGGCAGCTCCTCAAAAGTTAAACAGTTAGCAAATGACCCAGCAATTCCTCTCCTGGGTGTCTGCCCAAGAGAAATGAGAATATTCGTCCACACAAAACCCTGAACATTGGGCTTCCTTGGTGGCTCAGTGATTATGAATCTGCCTACCAATGCAGGGAACACAGGTTCGAGCCCTGGTCCGGGAAGATCCCACATGCCACAGAGCAACGAAGCCCATGTGCCACAACTACAGAGCCCATGTGCTGCAACTACTGAAGCCCACGTGCCTAGAGCCTGTGCTCCGCAACATCACTGCAACGAGAAGTCCGCACACTGCAACAAAGACTAGAGCCCACTCGCCACAACTAGAGAAAGCCCGCGCATAACAATGAAGACCCAACGCAGCCAAAAAAATACCACACCAAAAACCCGAACATTAATGTTCACAGAGGCATGATTCACAACCGCCAAAATGTGGAAAACACCCAAATGTCCATCAACAGATGAACGAATAAACAAATGTGTCCCTCCACACACTGAAATATTATCCATCCACGAAAAAGAGTGAAGCAATGACACTCGCTACAACGTGGATGGACCCTGAGAACACAATGCTCAGTGAGAGGAGCCAGACGGAAGACACACAGGGTGTGTGATTCCATTGATGGGAAACGTCCAGAACAGGCAAGTGCACAGAGACAGAGAGTGGGTTCCTGGTTGTCAGGGGCTGGGGAGGGGGATGGGAGGGATGCTAATGGGGATGGGGTTTCCTCTCGGGGTGATGGAATGTTCTAAAATTGGTAGTAGTGACGAGTGCACTCAATGAATACACTACAAAGCAGGGAACGGCACGCTTTAGGTGGATGAGGTGAAGAGTGTGGGAATTACACCTCAAAATAGCTATCAACAACAACAACAGCAACAGGGACTTCCCTGGCGGTCCAGTGGTTAGGACTCTGTGCTTTCACTGCCGAGGGCCCAGGTTCAATCCCTGGTTGGGGAACTAAGATCCCACAAGCTGCACGGCGCGGCAAAAAACAAACAAAAAACTACAACACGATCTATAGGAGGAAATGCGAGGCATTGTTAAAAGCACCTCCACCTCAGTAGGAAAATACTGAGCATCTAAGACACTCATGTGGCCGACGGACTCTGTTCCTGGTCCACAACCTTCAGTGAGTCCAGACAGACAGTCCTGGCAGCCCTGAATTCCCTAGGCTCCTGTACCCACTGAAAGCAGAGAAGATGCCACGCTTTCCGCAGGGTCTGCTCAGAGACAAACGCACACAGCACAGTGTACAAGATGCTGAGGTAGCCACAGGATGAGGAGGAGGGTCTAGAACTTTCCACCAACGCTCTCCCGCGTCACACTCCTCCTGAGGGGAGCCGGGCCCCGTGCACTGAGGAGCCTCAGCAGCCCTGCGGGGCCCACGTGCAGAGGAGCCACAGGAGGGGCCTCCTGGAAGCCAGGCATCCCGCCCGGTCCGGCCTTCGGATGGGGAAGCCCCGGCTGAAGCCCCTACTGCAGCCTCCTGAGAGACCCTCGGCCGGAATCCCCTGGCCCGCCTGCTCTGAATCCCTGCCCTCAGAAACCACGGGAGGTCATCAGTGTGCGTCGTCTCAAGCTGCTAAATTCATGTCTGCGTTTAGGCCGATACACTACCCTGCAGGCACGGCCCGTAAGAACAAGTCTTAGAGCCACGGGAGGACGTGACAGTACCCAGGAGAGTCTCATTTTGGTCACCACTGTGGAGTTACAAAACAGCATGCGCGCTCTGAAAGGACCCCGTGAGCACACGCGTGTGCCTGAGCATGAGCCGCGTGGCAGCCCCGTGCCCGCTGGTTCTGCGCTCCCTCCCTCAGCCCCCTCAGGAGGCTGGACGTGCCCCAGAGACTCTCCTCCTGCAGGGGCAGCAGGCGCCCTCACGGCACGCGGGCCGCAGCCCTGGCTGAGCCACCGCGTCTCAGGCCGCATCACACAGACCTGGGAAGACAGGGGCCTGTCTTTTGTGCCAGTATGGTGCTGGCACAAAAACAAAAATATGGATCAATGGAACAGGATAGAAAGCCCAGAGATAAACCCACACATATATGGTCAACTTATCTTTGACAAAGGAGGCAAGAATATACAATGGAAAAAAGACAGCCTCTTCAATAAGTGGTGCTAGGAAAACTGGACAACTACATGTAAAAGAATGAAATTAGAACACTTCCTAACACCATACTCAAAATCGATTAAAGACCTAAATGTAAGGCCAGGCACTATAAAACTCTTAGAGGAAAACATAGGCAGAACACTCTATGACGTAAATCACAGCAAGATCCTTTTTGACCCACCTCCTAGAAAAGTGGAAATAAAAACAAAAATAAACAAATGGGACCTAATGAAACTTCAAAGCTTTTGCACAGCAAAGGAAACCATAAACAAGACGAAAAGACACCCCTCAGAATGAGAGAAAATATTTGCCAACAAAGCAACTGACAAAGGATCAATCTTCAAAATATACAAGCAGCTCATGTAGCTCAATATCAATAAAACAAACCACCGAATCCAAAAATGGGTGGAAGACCTAAATAGACATTTCTCCAAAGAAGATATACAGATTGCCAGCAAACACATGAAAGGATGCTCCACATCACTAATAATTAGAGAAATGCAAAACAAAACCACAACGAGGTTACACATCACACTGGTCAGAATGGCCATTATCAAATATCTATAAACAATAAATGCTGGAGTGGGTGTGGAGAAAAGGGAACCCTCTTGCACTGTTGATGGGAATGTAAATTGATACAGCCACTATGGAGAACAGTACAGAGGTCCTTAAAATTCTAAAAATGGAACTGCCATATGACCCAGCAGTCCCACTACTGGGCCTATACCCTGAGAAAACCATAATTCAGAAAGAGACATGTACCTCAATGTTCATTGCAGCACTGTTTACAATAGCCAGGACAAGGAAGCAATCTACATGTCCATCGACAGATGAATGGATAAAGAAGATGTGGCACATATATACAATGGAATATTACTCAGCCATAAAAAGAACTGAAATTGAGATTCTGTAGAGATGTGGATGGACTTACGGTCTGTCATACAGAATGAAGTAAGACAGAAGGAGAAAAATAAATACTGTATGCTAACACATATATATGGAATCTAAAAAAAATGGTACTGATGAACCTAGTGGCAGGGCAGGAATAAAGACATAGACATAGAGAGTGGACTTGAGGAGATGAGGGGAGGGGGAAGCTGGGGCGAAGTGAGAGTAGCATGGAGTTATATACACTACTGAATGTGAAATAGATAGCTAGTGGAAAGCAGCAGCACAGAACAGAGAGATCAGCTCAGTGCTTTGAAAGACCTAGAAAGGTGGGATAGGGAGGGTGGGAGTGACGCTCAAGAGGGAGGGGATATGGGGATATATGTATACATATAGCTGATTCACTTTGTTATATAACAGAAACTCACACAACATTGTAAAGCAATTATATTCCAATAAAGATGTTAAAAACTAGAAAACATTTATCATAACTATTTTCCTTTTATCTGCAGAGTTCTACACCCATTATTCCAAATAAGCAGGGTTAGGGAAGAATTTTATTGTAAGTTTTGAATCATTCTGTTAATATAACCTTAATTATTCAGTGCAAGTTTTCAATCAGTGTATTTTAGATGATTTCAAAGTATTTTGTTTAATCATAAGGAATAAGCATTCAGATTGGGGTGAGAGTTGGAAGACAAAAGTCAATTGCTGTATTGGCAATTTGTATTATGCAAATCAGAGGAGAATAAAGCAATTAAGAAACAAAGCTGTGAATCAGAGAAAATGATTTAAAAATATAGACAATAGGACACAATGAGGTTCAGACCCTTATGAGGGAGATACTGATACTGGCACAGACACTGAGTAGGGTCTGTTCAAGAGCTATGCTGATGTTAGCCGTCTGCCATTGCGGCCTTTTTACATGTGGGCTTGTATGTCTTTCCAGATCTTGGATGAGAAAGACTCTGCATCTAATGCCTACTGATAATTTATTTTGATATGTTTTCCCTTAATTTTAGGATTGAAGAAGCTGCTTTTGCTTTTTCTTGATCTATGCTTACATATTTGTGGAACATGCCTCTGGAAGATGGGTGTGTAACAAGTCCTTTTGTGATTCAAGCTATTTCAAAAGCCACTGTACCTCTTGAATGTGTTGTGTAGTCTTTTGAGAGGAAGATAAAAATCATCCTTCAGAATCTGTAGACTGGTAACATAGAATCTGGTCTGGCCCAAGACCAGGGACAATCTTGCACCAATGTTTCTCTATGTAAACTGAAGGAGGTGATTATTAAAACTGATAGAAACACTTTAGGCTCATGTTCATGAGGACATAGGAGCTTCAACATGAACAGGGCTCTGAAGAGTGTTCCTGAGGCAGGCTGGGACCTGGGACCATTTGCTGCAGTGCCGGCACCGGGACAAACATTTTCTTGAGCAACAAACTACAAAGAAACTATAAGGGCTTAAAAATAACTGTGTGCATGCCCAGTTGGGGCAAATTATGAACAACAAGATACAAAAAGATCAAAAACTCTACCACTTCTGAGGAGCCTGGAGCAAAAGCAGGGCACTGTACATGCACCCTGCACACAGTATCACCGATGGTTTGGGCAAACTACCTAAGTAGACCTCCAGCTCGACTCCCAGACCCACCCCTACCATCACCCCATATAAGGAGGCAGCTCAACCCACCTCAGGGAGCAAGCGAGCAAGGGAACATGTTAACATGTTGCTTGTTCTCCTTCCCTCCTGCTGCAGCAGGAGTCCCAATAAAGCCTTGCCTGAATTTTTTGCCTGGTCTCTTATCAATTTCTATTCATTAAGGAGGCCAGGAACCCTGGTCAACAACATTCCCCATGCCTCCTGGTAGCTTTGAAGCATTGGGCCTCAGCCACTTGCTCTAAATTCATTGATGCCCTAACTGCTCAAGGATCTGGAATTCTCCTAGCAACAGTCAAACTCACATTCCTGAGCCACTTTGGATATCATCTACCATGTTGACACAGTACAACAGGCTTGGCAAAACCCAGTCCCTGCCCTCTCATTCCTGTAATAAAGGGAACTGACAGAGCTGGAATTTAAATGATGCTGGCCTCCTTTCCTCTTTTGTTTATGGTACTGTGGTTGGTCAGACTCAGATCTCATCCAGTAAATATAACACTGGTGAGTAGGAATTCCACCCTCTAAGATTCATGACCACAAGGAGACAATCCATGGTTCTACGGAACAGGGACGGCATAAGGAAATTTGTGATTTTAGACATGATTGACCATGGCCTGCCTCTTTCTTTAGTAGCCAATTCTATTTCACCAGAACATGTATTAAGATAGAATTGAGCTGAATTAATTTCCCCTTCAAGACATTTATAAGTACTATGGGAACCCTGAGTTCATAATAGGAAAGGGGTAAACAGAGACAGTGGGTAAATAGAGACAGTGGGTCTTCTTGATATTTTTGGAAGCAGGTGACTCAAGCATTGCACTCTAGGGAAATCTCATACTCTGTTATTTGCACCTTAAACTTTTTGGATATATTCTCCAGCTCTGTATGTTTGAAGGCTTAGCACAACAGAATTAACACTATACCTCTATTTCTAGTTTGGTAAATTTTATGCAAAGGTAATCTTTCATTACTGGTCAATACTTTGATCTAAATTTGCTTTAAAATCACAGTACTTTGCTATTAGAGCACCTTTTAAAAAATGGAAGTACATTGAGAAAGCGAGTGTTAACTTTTAAGCATTTTTAAGACAAATGATACACATTTGTGCAAATGAGTGGAAGAAAATCATTTGTATTAAATTAAATAACTTGATTGGGGCACCAAGATTTGTATCTTTTCTTTAGAAGAAATAAGAACATATGAAGGGTAGCAATGTAGGTTCCAGGTCTGACTCTCCCATAAATAAATATGTTCCCTTAATCTAGTAAATTAAGCCATCTGATATTTTGGGATGTTGATTTTTTCAGTTTCTTTTTATCCTTAACATTCTGTGTTTTTAATTCTAAAGTCTTTCTTGTAGTTCAGGTAGTATATTCATCTACTAGTTTGATAAATGTGCTAAATAAATTTTGCAAGGTTAAAAGTCAATGTAATGTGCATACAAATTGCTTAGCTGTGCCATATTATAGGGACATAGGGAATGGCCTATTGATACTTTCTGGCATTCTTGTTCTATAAATATCAAGTCAGCTCTAATACACAAAAGGTTGAATTATTATTTAAATCATTTGCATTGTCCTAGACTGTCAAACAGGTAAATTTAAACAAAAAAAGTCCTTGGTAAGCGTAAGAATTATTCCCATGTCTATCTAAACTATTCCAAATAATTCAGTTTATTTGAGCCATGTGTCTGCTTTGAAAACAATGTGTCTAATTTGAAAAAGAAATTTCACAATTTTCTTTGATAAAAGAAGCTAGAAGCCATAAGTCAGATAAAAACTGACTGACTGCCATCACCACTTTACAGAAAATGTTTTTGTTAATGTTATTTTCTGCTAATTACTATAGCCAAAGGCTAAAATTGTGTTTTATTTAATTATCCTAAAGGGCTTAAGAGTCTCTAACAGTATTGACTCACACTATTCCTAAAAGTCTTTTTTCTACTCTTTGTTTTCAAAGTAGTTTTTTTCTCCTTTACTTCAATACCTCTGACTATTCTACCGTGGTCTCCCCTTCTGTTCCTCTACCTCTGCCCACCCTTTCAAGGTGAAATTTAAGGTGAAATCTCCCACTCCTCTGTTTTTACTCTTGGTTCTTCTTGGAAGATGTCATCCATTCCCATGGCTGTGATTGTATCTCAGTATCCAATCTTTATCCCAAATTTCATTGCCACATAGGATTAACTGTCCCTATTTACTTAAATATTCTATATAGGGACCTCAAACTGAAATCAAAAACCAAACTTATTTTTCTCTCACTTAAGCATTTTCTTCAGTTTATAATTTCAGTTATACTAGTAAAGTGATCATTCCACTGTCTCCTACGCTGGAAAAACTGGCTGCATCTTAGATTCTCCATTCCTCACTTCTACTTCCTACATCATCAAATCCTATCTAGTCTACCTCACTAGGAGCCTTAGAATCTCTTAATCCCTATTTATTGCCTTCCTAGGCCCTCAATCTCTCCAATTTACAATCTTGTTGAGGTCAGCAGTTTCCTAAAATTTTTCTTGGTTACTAATCTTTTCTCAGGTCATTTTTCATATAGCCACCAGAATGGTTAATACCCTACCTTATAATCATGCTCATTACCTCCAAGTTAATATCAAATCCCATTAATGCAGCAAAGAGAAATATTCATATTCTACACTCAGCCCACCTCTTTATCATAAACTCTTTACCATGCCATCATCCTCTCTTCAACTTGCCACTCACAGAGTCACCCCACCCTACTGAACTTCTCATCACCCTCACAAACCTACCCAGTACTTCATGAATCTGGATTTACCACTGCAAAGCCTGACTCAGCTCAAATATCTCCTCCCAGATAATACATTTTGTGACTTCACAAGGAAACTAAGAAGGTGTTGGAAAATGGTACATATCTCTTATTGGGAATCCACAAATATGGACCCAAGACAAAATGAGAGTCAAGGATTAGAATTTGTGTTCATGTATGAGGCTTCCTGTACTACCACAGTCATTTTCTCTGCTGATTTAACATCAGCTTCTACTATTGAACTGAAACAGAAAAAATGGACTCAAGTGAAGGCAGACCTTTCATCTGCAGGTGGACATGTGAAATGGATTCATCAGTGATTACTTGGGATGCTCAGAAATGGAGGCTTTGCTACTTTGTGTTGTCTGGTACCATGCATCACTGTACCCTACTGAGCTTGAAAGGATCATATAAGGTGTGGCTACTATCTATATTCCTAACGAAATGAAAATGTAATTCACCTTCAAAGTATATTTCCCTTGTTAAAATGATCAGAAAACATTAAAATATTGGTTCAGTTCATATTTATAATGAATTAATGTGTTAATATGATTTTCTTACTGATTAGTATTAATTAGCTAGTTAAGTTTTTTGGGTTCTGTTAAATATTCAATTCAAGGCACAATACAGGTGAATTGAAATTGTAATGTTACTACTATAATGGTCAATTATGTTCTGCTTGAATTATTCATAACCCAAATACAAATGCCTCATTCTGTAGCACATATCCATGGGAAAACCAGGTTTTCAAATACATATTTGGTCAGTACAAAGTATTAGCTGGTTACTGATAACTCCGCTATAGGAGCCACAAATAAAATTACCATGACAAATATGCTTAATGGTTATTCTGCAGATGTTCCATTGTAAAACCTTACTCATGTTATTAATCTTCTGAAGCCTATTACCATTCCTGCAGACAAGACCATCAACTATACTAATGCTGTTAATTGTCTAATTCCAGGAGTCTTGAAAATAGAGGTTAGAAGCAGCCTTAGGTAAAACCAAAAAAGCCTGACAATAGCCCTAATAGATAGCTTTAAGTTACAAAATGAAAAAACTCTAGACAATTTATAAAGTGAGCTTTCTGAATTTGCACACTGAATTGTCACTAATGCTGGACATATCACTGTAAATCAGTTTCAAAAAATTGTACTTTACAACTCCTAAATTAATAAAAGTTTAAAATTGTAATATTTTATTCCCCAAAACATAGTGAACAGATAAGTTTTATTTCTTATCAGCTAATTCAAATGACAGTTTTCCCTTCCTGAAGTCTGCATATATCTACGAAATGTTGCATACATCTCTCTATATATCTATATGATTTTATATAAATAATATACATTATATAATTATATATAAATGAATTATGCATATAACTATAAAAACAAGAATAGTGGAGGGTTCGTGGAGGAAATAAATAGAATCCAGGAGATAAAAAATATCTTTTTTCTAATTGCCTTTTTATTTGCAGAAGAAAAAAATAATATAAAAAAAAGTGAAAGAAAAATGTGTTGATCTGGGTACTAGCATGTCTTACTTTTTTTCTAAGAATTTTCTTCTATTGTTTCCATCTTTCTCCTTTGGTACCTCTAAATGTAACTTTCAGCTTTCAAAGGCTGACCTAGAGCTAAGCTCCTGAAGGGATATTTTTTTTCCCACTTAGCAATGTAGAATGCTGGATAGATGTGTGTTTTCTCAATGCCAATGTGATATTTAAATATCATGTGTAGTACGTGTATCACAGACACAAGTGGCCCAATGTGTGTACCTGTTAGCTGAATGAAAGGTCATACTCTCCTAAGTTCCTGTGTATTTAATTAATTGTTCCTGCCTTAAAGTCCATACAAAACAATTGTGATCTGGCCCTTGCTCTTTGCCTTCACCATTTCCTCCATAAAAATCCAGATTTAAACCATAGTTATCTTTCTTTGTGTCTTCCCACTTATTGTTTTATTTTGAGTTTTTGTTTTTTCTACCTGAAACACTCTTCCCAAGCATTGACTATCTAGAATCCTAGTAATCCTTCAGTTGCCAACTTAGACTCCTCTTTCTTTGGTCAGCCTTTTGTGATTTCCAACAGTCATTTTGCATATTTGCTTCTATAGCACCCTTGAATTTCATTATTACGTATACTGCAAACTACCTGCTTGTTGAGTTTGCTTACACTTTTATATCAGAAGCTGCATGAAAAAAAAGAGAACTTGACAGCCTAATTTTTTGTCTCCTTCATGTTTGGCACAATTCCTGACACAGAGTGGCCACCCAAGATATAGGTGCTGAATAAATTAATGGAAGACTAAGTGGAAGAATGAATGAATACCACCGTAGGAAATGATAGTGTTTATGCTACTTATGCTCATTGCATTGAATTATATCAAAGATAAACATTTGATTTCAATTCAATGACTCAAAAAAGTCATGACACAATAAGAAAAATCAGGAAAACCTTCCAAATTGGTTTTGAAAAATATCTGCATTCTTTAATATTGGACTATATTAGATGTTTGAAGAATAGCAGAGAAGCCAATTTAGAAGAGAAAAAAAAAAAAAAGCTTTTGCAATACTTTCTCCCAGATCCATCTATAAATCACACAAGCCCTCTTGAATTTAACTATGTTAATAATTTATTTTGGGACAGGGAGCTGTATATCTACTCTAATTTGCATTGTTCACTTGAAAATTAATAGTATAATTATGCATTGTGTAATATGTATAATTTTAATATATGTATAATTTATAATATATCTAGGATTAAAAAAACAGTAAAATCTCTGGAACTGTCTTGCAGAAACATAGACCTTTTGTCCAGTTTTATTTTCAGCTTGTTGGTCTGCACTGAGGGTATGACCATTCAATCATGATAGAGAATGACACCAAATGACCTTATAAAAGTTTAAGTTGCTTCCATGGTGTTGGCAATTTGATGTTAAAAATTATTTTAACATATTGGTAATACCCACTTTTTCTAAAAATTTTAATCCACGGGGAATTTTACTTTTAGCCTTTATTCTGTTTGTCAATTATGGCCACATTCTTATAAAAATGTCAAGAGAAGCCTCTGAAAACACTGGTTTTTAATGATTAAAAAATTGATAATGGAGGTAGGTGATCTCAGGATGCATTTCTTTACCACATTTTTCTCTAAAACAGATCAACCTCAAGTGAACTTATCTGGAATCCTGCAGTGAACCTGTTTCAATTTTTAATGCTTAAAAATAAGACCTTATATATTTTATATCAGTAAATGATGGTTAGCTCTTTCTTGAACTTCTATTTTATCGCAGAAATATCGTCTCCATTCAAGCATATAAACCCCTTCTGTCTTGCAGGTTATCACCAACCCTAAGAAAAAAATAAGAACACTTTGAAGAAAACTAAAGGCAAAAAAGCATTTTTATGAGCACTTAAATAAAATTCACACATAGAATTATTCTAACTGCTTGAGAGATGTATACATACAATAAGTAGCAGAAAGTTCTAATGCAATATTAAAGGTTCAGTGGGCCCCTTTCAAAGGCAAATTCTAAGACCAAACCCTAACTAAGAGGCACTTCCTTTGCAAATGCAGATCAAAAGGTCAGCAAATGTATAGAGTCAAATAGCTCTTGTTTTACTGCCCCATGGAGGCAACACACATTTAATTTATGTCTTTCTGGATCTTAAAACCCTTTAACTTGTTTTATTGGGGAGACTTTAGTTCGGAACTTAGATCAACGAGGTACAGGGGGACAAATGACAAAAAAACTAAGTGTAAGTGGCTCTGAAGCAAGTCAGTGTTTTGAACACTGAGGAGGGAAAGGAGACTTCCCTTGGGGGCTGTATAATAAATAAACAGGTGATGAAGGACAGAAGGGGTAGGTGAGCTTTTCTTTCTCCAGTTAGTGATAGTATTTGTTTGCAAATGTAATCAAAACAACAGTAAAATAAGTTAATTAATAAGCATATTTTTTTCTGATTCTGTTGTGTCATGAATAAACAATATGAAAACATAGGATGGCATTTATTTATGAGGTCCATGTTCTAAGCACAAAGAGAGGGTACGAACCAGTGACAGTAAAGGACCTGAGTCCAAGTTTGGAGTTTGCATTCGTTAACTCTGAATTTGTCATTAATCTCCCCAGTCTATGACTCAAAGAATGAGGCAACACTCGAAAGCATAATGACTATAATCTGATTGGTAAAGCTAAAAATGTCCCATGATCTTATAACATTTTCAGGTAATATTTTAAATCTTTTCAATTAATTACTTAAATTCTTCTCTTTCCTTTTTATTGCCACATTCTTTACTCAGCCCAGGCATCTGCTACTCCTGCCCAGGCATCTGCTATTCCTTTTCTGTCTCCCACAGTACGATTATATTGACTCTAGGACAGATAGGATTCCTGTTTTGATCTAGGACCATTTGCACACTGAGGTCAGGGAAGGGAGTGGGAGCAAGACTCAGTGGTCTACGTCTGGGAGAGGATGGGGGCAGGGCGTGGGGTGTGGAGGCACCATTTGTCATCTGTGCAGAATTGAACAGCAACAATAAAATCAGGGAAAAGCTGGTCTGCTTTTCACCTTGACCTGGTAGTTTAAAACAATGTCAGTAATAAAATACTCCTCATCCAGAATAATCTTTTGTTGGTTTAAGTTCTAAACAATTGCCTGCTGTGTGCTACCCAGCCATTGTCTGGGATTAGCTTTCATTCCGTCATTTCCCACTTCAAATGTAGAAGAGAAAATATCACACTGCAAAGATGAAGATGTCTCATATAAAAGTACAATGTGAAAGGAATTAATCAGCTAGACAAGTGCAGGAAAGAAGATTACTTTGTATTTAAATTAAGTCTAATAAATATGGGTTGTTATTTTAAAACAACATAATTTAATGAAGTATATAAATGTGATTAAATTTATCTTTTCTAGTCTTTATTGTTCATGAAAATGCAACCAAAATAAGAGAGATGGTAATGAGATGAGAGTTTTGATCCTACCTGTTTATACATAGAACTTCCTGAAAGTTAATCGCTAGATGGAAATAGATATTTAGCCATAATTACTTTTGGATCCAAACGTAAGTCCAACCTTAAATAATTTAATTTCAGCTTTAATTTTGAGATCACTGTGGATACACATGTACTTGTAAAGTTTATAGAGATCTTGTGTACCCTTTACCCAGTTTCCATTGATGATGACATCTTGAAAACCAGTACAATTTCATAACCAGGATATTGACATTGATACAGTTGACAGATACCAATCTTGTTTAGATTTCCCAGCTTTATCTGTACTCATGGTATGTGGTGTATGTATGCGTGTGTGTGTGTGTGTGTATACTTAATTCTATGCATATTTGTCACATGTTTGGTCCATGTATGTATATCCACCACCACAGTTAAGATAGAGAACTCTCCCATCACCATGAAACACACCTCATTCTAGCCCCATCCTTAAACCTAGAAGTCACAGATCTGTTCTCCATGTGTATAATTTTATAATTATATGAATGTTATATAAATGGAATCATACTGTAGTTAACCTTTTGAGATTGGCTTTTTTCACTTAACATCATTCTCTGGTAATTCATCCAAGTTGTTCCACATATCAATAGATTTTTCCTTTTTATCCCTGAGTTGTAATCCATGGTATCTTAGTTAATTTTAAAATAACACTTTTTGGGGGGCATGAGGATTCTCAGAATATTTTATTTTTATATTAATATTTTAAATTGGGGAGAAAAATCCTTACTGCTTTATAGAGCAGCTTTTTCCATGTTAATGATAATAGGAAATACTTGTATGCATGTATTACTGCTCGGTATTGTCTAAGCTCTTTACATAAATTAATATTTTAAGTCTGATTACAATTCTAAAAGGTAAAGACTATCATTATCATCTTTTTATCAATAAGAAGCAACACAGAAATGTTAGGAAAATTGACCACCTAGAGACGAGTGGTCAGTATTTTCACCTAGGCCGTCAGGCCCTGGAGCCTGTACCTCCTACACAAGCAGAAAGCCTGAGGATGCGGATTTTACATTATACAGCCTCTTCTCCTCTCTGTCTCAAATCTATTTTGATGCATAAATTACTGTACTATTATATCCTTGTCCTATATCAGAAGTTTATTAAACACTATCATGTGCCCAAGATTATGTTCAGTGCTGGGAAATTATAATGTGAAATGTGAGCTGGACATTTAAATAAGTAAATATATAGCAAAAGGTTATAATAATTAGAATTAGATAAAACATTTATGAACATATAGAGAACAACTAATTTTTGGAAGTGAAACATGGACAACTTTTGAGAAAACAATCTTTGAACTAGATCTTGAAGGGTTAGTAGAAATTCAGGAGGGTTTCTGATTTCAAGAACTAGAAGACAATTCTTGAAGATATGATTGTATATGTCATGACTGGGGATTATTTAGTAGTTTGGCTAGAGCTCAGAATGCATTTTAAAGGTCAGGAGCTCTTGAAAATTCAAAGAGTTAGACTGGCACTAAGGAATAAAGAACCCTATATATTATTCCAAGTTGATTGGCACGTCTTATATGCAATGAAAATCCATGATTATTTTTTTTACAAGACATCTCATGGGCCTGTCACTGTACCTGAAATCTTCTATTATAGTTATGCTTTTAGAACGGGAACCAAAATCTACTCAGAAAGCAACTGTTTAAATGCATGTATATGTTACTTGTTATATGAAGGAGAAAAGATATTCGTTAATTGAGAATCCAAGAATTCCTAGAGGTACACAGAAGTATTTTTGTAACCCCTGAGTTTTCAAGTAACAATTTAGGAACTATTCGTCAAATTATACTTTTTAAAGTGAAAATGTAGGCACATCACTTTTCCTGGAACAAAAAAATTTTGAAGAAGTGTATCATGTTGGATAGATTTTAAATAAGAGTCACAGATTTCTGTTCCTAAGGGGGCCTAGAAGTTACCTTGATATTAAGTGCACAGAAATATTGTTCACTGACACAAATTCATAAGCTGTTTCTCATTTTTCTGCTACTGTGTTTTCTTGATCATTCATTTTTGAGAGAGACACAAGGACAGAGAAAGAATTCACTTCTCTAGGGAAGAGTAACACCACTAATGTGATAATAAGTAATAACTGACATATAGGACCATTTTCAGAAATCCAAAAAGCAGTTATAAGAAGTTTGAAGAACTAGTCAGACATACTCAATCTAAATAGGGCAGCAACTACTCAGCTCTAAGCTGATAGCTGCCATGCAGAAATCAGACTTGGCATTTTTATAGATAATTTTTTTATTAAAAAAGATAAACGAGGATTATTACATTATTTTTATCTGCAGCATTTACAAGATGGACTGAAATATGCCCAGTGGTTAATGGTCTGCATTATGAGCCACTGACTCAAAGTTTGAAATTGTCAACAGGATGGGACATTGCTGCAGAACAGAAATATGGGGTGAGAATGTAGTGCTGGCTTGGAGGTATCTGGAAATAGTGATGGGAGAAAGACAAAATAAAATAAAGATAAAAAGGTAAGAGGAGAGTTAGGTATAAAGGCGGGCATTGCCAAAGACAAATAAATTTCAGTGCTTTTTATTCTACATTTATGGGATAAAACCTAGTTTAAATCTAGACCCACCTCATTTTTAATAGGCCGTTGTTTGTAATACTTCCGTCAAGCCCTAGTTAGTTGGCTAATTAAATATAAATATTTGAAATGGAATATTATATTTTAATACTTATTGTTTACTTGAAGGTTTTATCAGAATATAGGGCAATATCCATACCTCTATCAGTAGATTAATGATACAAATATCATTTTCACATGCCCAATTGAACTAAAATAAAATTAAACACATTCTTATTGAAATTAAATGTAAACTTATCAGAAAGTATCATAAATATGTAAATGAGTCTCATCTGTTATATCATAGAGTGTAAAATCTGAAATATACCCTATTTTTTACCACCTATTTTTGCCCAAACTTCTTTGTCAGAACATTGACCAAAGCTGAACAATTTGTGAATATTCTTGTCCATAGAGAACATAAAAATATAAAAAAGAAACTTCTTGAAAATTTAAAACATCCTGTTTTATAAGAGTATACAATAAAAAAAAGAACTAAAAAAAAACTTGCTCTAGAATGCACTGGATAGTTCTCAAAAAAAAAAAACCTCTTGCAATAATTTTTCTTTTATTCTTGAGGATAATATCAATGAACATATTAAAGAAATTTAATTGGCAAATGAAAAGAAAATCCTCTCAAGAACCTCAGATTTTACACTGAAAAAATTTTAAACAACTAAAATTTTATATGAACAGATCTGTGAAGACAATTAAAAATTTAAATGGAGTAAGTTAATCATGAATTATAGATATGTGTCAAAATGAGGAATAATTTAAAAAGAGTGGAAGAGTCAGAAAATATGAAATTCATATTTACTTGAGACAAAGGCCTGCCCTGGAAGTGTATAGCCTGACACTTTCTCCGTTTCACTCACATTTCTTCCCAACAGGGTCACTGGTGCATATTGTACCCAATATGAAAATGTTACAAAGCCTTTCTATGCTTTGAAACAATTATTTATGCAATGCTGCATATAAAATTATTGATATAACATTAAAATCATTTCAAACTTTTTGTACATTCATAAGTCACTTCCACATAATAAATCCTTTCATTCTCTTTATGAAAATTATACATAATACAAAGAATATATATAGCACATGTAAATACAGTACATAGTATATTTTCCCGAATATTTTTAATAAGAGAAAACTTAGCAAATGACTGCTTAGCTGTTTAATCCTCTTTCCTAAGTGTTCTTGTTCATGCTTTTTAAAAATTTAAAAGCTGAGAATTATTCCTTCTATTATTTACTGTTTTATGTCTAGGAAACTTAAGGTCCCAGTAACTTCAGTCCTATATTTAGAAGTTGATATTTATACAGAAGTTGGAAATTATTCATAATATTTGGATATGAAAAAGACTGAAAAGATCAAAAACTTAAAACATTGCCAGGAACACAACTATATGAATGATATTTAATATTAGTTGATTGTCTACCTCCATCTGGTGGTAGTATGTGGTATTACACAGTTGAGACACCTGATATCGTTACTAATATTTCAATATATAAGCACATTTTAAATGGATTATTTAATTTGATTATCTTTGAAAAGGTAAAGTTTCCCCCTCAAATATTTTTTCATTTTTTTCAAGTTCCAGTAACTGAAACAAAAATATACTTAAAAATTCCTTTCTTTTAACTTATTTGAAATATAATTTGGATAAATTGGCATTCACATTGTCCAAAAACTGTTGCTTTAAGTGATTTAATTCATGTTTAAGTTTTAAAATGTTGTATACTTTGATAAATTGTCTATCAAAACAAAAGCTTAAGCTTAAAAAAAAGTTTTTTGCTTTCATTTGCTTTCATTGTAATAGCTGTGGAAATCAATAAAATAGACTCTTAGCAATGTATATGATTACAATCAAATTTAACCCTAAGAAAATATTGCTTTTAACTTACTAACCTACTCTGGTGGGTGATTTTTAATAATAACTGTATGACGCATATTATTTAGTGCACAAATTATATTATCATCTTACTATTTGATTCCTCCAAACTGTAAGGAAACAGATTCAAACAGATGTTGCCAGGATATTGATACAAATTTCAAACCTATCAGTGTTATTTTTTCCATTGGAAAGGTTTCCCCTCTTCTTTCCCCTGCCCAGCTTCCCAAAGTAACATATAGATTCAGAAGAAAGTTTATGTACGTTCATAGAGGGACAAGGGAGAGGCATGGATCATCCACTTATTGTATTGCTGTTTTCTGGGTCTTCACGAGCCTCTGCTAAGATATGCCTCAGGCCACTCTATCAGTGTTTCTGGTGCTGGATTACAACAGTGTGGCAGATCCTGCCTAATATGGGGGCATTGTGATGGCAGCTGTTACTGAAATCTGAAAGCCCTGTGGAGTCTTTATTCAAGAAATTTCCCAAATTTGATCCTTCTTATCTCAATTCCAGGCCTATTCCAATGAAGATTTTCTCTGCATTTCTGAGTTCCCTCTACATGGCACATAGGAACTTCTGGATCAGTTGCACTGTTGATCTTAGACTGTTAAGAATATAGAATTACTGGGACTTCCCTGGTGGTCCAGTGGTTAAGACTCCATTCTCCCAATGCAGGGGGCACGGGTTCAAACCCTGGTTGGGGAAGTAAGTTCACGCATGTCGCAGAGTGTGGCCAAAAAAAAAAAAGCAAGAATATAGAATTACTGCTCAGGACACTCTCTAGAGACAACCTCTAGAACACTCCAATGATGATGTCCTGCCTGGTGTTAATTTGGACAACCCTGGAGACATGCCTCATATCCCAGTGACAGGTGAGCAAGTGGAGAGCTTTGCCACGTCTTCTAAAATTTCCCTAAATATGCACTTTTTTTTTTTTTTGCGCTACACGGGGCTCTCACTGTTGTGGCCTCTCCCGTTGCGGAGCACAGACTCTGGACACGCAGGCTCAGCGGTCATGGCTCACGGGCACAGCCGCTCCGCAGCATGTGAGATCTTCCCGGACTGGGGCACGAACCCATGTCCCTTGCCTCGGCAGGCGGACTCTCAACCACTGCGCCACCAGGGAAGCCCCTAAATTTGCACTTTTGTTGAAGACCAAATAACCATAATTGTGTTGGTCTATTTCTGGACTCTTCTGTTCCCTTCACCTATATGCCTATCCATGTGTTAATACCACACTATTTTTTTTAGTCAGTACCTTTATTCTTAAATATTCTTAAAATTGGGTAGTGTGTTTCTTCAAAGGTTGTTCTATTTCAAATTACTGTTGCTAGTCAAGTTCCTTTGTTTTCCATATAAATTTTAGATTCTATTTCTATATATCTATTAAAAAAATCATCCTGAGATTTGGATATGTACTGCGTTAAGTCTATCACTTGGGGAAAAGCTGACATCTTTGTTATGTTGAGTCTCTCATGGAATCCTTCTCCATTTATATAGGCTCTGTGATTTCTGAAATATTTTGTCTTGTATTGTTTAGTTATTGTGAAGGGAATATATATTTTAAAATTCTGATTTCCAATTGTTGATTGCTTGATTATAGAAATATGACTATTAGAAATATTAATTTTTGAGTGTTCACATTGTATTTCATACCCTTATTGAACTCACTCATTATTTCTAGGAGGGTTTTTGTAATTCCTGAAATTTCTACATGGAAAATCATGTCATTTGTGAATAGGAGCAGTTTTATTTTTACCTTTCCATTCCCTATGCTTTTAAATCCTTTTCCTTGTCTATTAGCCTGGTTAAGACATACATTGCTGTGTTAGATAGGAGTGGTGAGAATGAATATTCTTGTCTTACTCCCAATTTCAGGGGGAAAGCATTTATTTCGTCTTTCACCATTAAGTATGACATTTGCTGTAAGAATGTTGTCAATACCCTTTATTGGGTTAAAGAAGTTTCTTTCTAAATCTGGATGCTAAGAGTTTTTATCATGAATTGATGTTGAATCTTTGTCAAATGTTTTTCTGCACCTGTTGATATATGTGCTTTTTCTTCTTTAATTTGCTAACATTGTGTATCATATTGATTGATTTGTGAAAACTGAACCAGTTGTACATAACTGCAAGGATTTCAATTTGCTGAGGTGCATTCTTTTTATATATTTCTGGATTTTATTTGCTAAGACTTTGTAGAAGATATTGGTATCTATATTATTCAAAGATATTGGCCTATACTTTTATTTTTTGTACTGTTTTAAAATTTTGATTTCAGGGTAAATCTGGCTTCATAAAATGTTTTTGGAAATGTTCTTTCCTCTTCTACTTTCTGGAATAAATTGCATATAACTGGTACTATTTTTTCCCTAAAGATTTGGTAAAATTTACCAATGAAATCCTCTATACTAGGAGATTTTTTTCCCAGATCTTTACCTATGAATTAAATTTCTTTAACAGTTTAGGGTTATTCAGATTATGTATATTTGTACTTTTTAAATTATTGCTCTCTATTTTATTCAAGGTGTTGAATTTATGTGTGTAGAGTTTTTCACAGTATTCCTTTATCATTCGTTTGATGTCTCTGGGTCTGTAGAGAATTTTCTCAGTCTTGGTATTGGGAATTTATGTCTTTTCTTCTATCAGTCTTGCTAGAGGTCTTATCAATTTTATTGAATTTTTTAAAGAATCCACTTTTGGTTTCATTGATTTTCTAAACTGATTTTCTGTTTTCAACTTCATTAATTTATTATCTTAATGATTTGTGTTCTTAAGTTTCATGTTCATTTATTTTACTTTTCCCAGGTTCTTAAGTTGCAATTTTAGGTTATTGATATTAGACCATTGCTTTTTCTAACAAAAACACTTATTCCTATAAACTTTCTTGAAGCACTGCTTTATCTATGTCTCACAAATTTTGATATTTAATGTCTTTCTTTTAAGTTAGTTAAAAATATTTTATAATTTCCTTTGGAAATTCCTTCACTTGTAGCTTATTTAGAAAGCAGCAAATTGAATTAATGCCACTGAACTGTATTGTTTAAAAGAATAAAATGGCAAATTTTATAATATATAATAAAATAATTATAATATATATGAAATATTAAAAACAAATTGTATTTCTATATTCTACCAGTGAACATGTAGATGTGAACATGCAATCATTCAATAAATCAAATACATAGAGGCGAATCTAACAAAACATATGCAAGACTTGTCTGCTGAGAACTGTACAACACCAGTGAAAGAAACCAAAGATGATCTAAACAAATAGAGAGACATACAGTGTGCATGAATTAGAAGAGTCAACATAAAAATGGAGGTCAATTTCTTAAAGCTGACATACAGTTTAATGCAATTCATGTCAAAATCCCAGCAAAGATTGTTGTAAGTATAGAAAAGATTATTCTAAGCTTGACATAGAAAGGCAAAAGAACCATTCTATATTTTTTTAATTTTCATTTTTTGACACACAAACTATTGTTCTTTTTTAAAAAAATAATTTATTGAAGTATTGAAAAAAATTTTATTGAAACTTAAAACATTTTTTTAAATTAAAAAAAATTTATTGATTTACAATGTTTCAGGTGTACAGCAAAGTGATATATATATATATAATTTTTTTCAGATTCTTTTCCCTTATAAGTTATTACAAGATATTGAATATAGTTCCCTGTGCTATATAGTAAGTCCTTATTGCTTATCTATTTTTCTAGTGGTGTGTATCTATTAATCCTAAATTCCCAATTTATCCCTGCCCCTGCTTTCCCCTTTGATAACCATATGTTTTTTTTCTATGTCTGTGAGTCTATTTCTGTTTTCTAAATAAGTTCAGTTGTATTACTTTTTAAAATTCCACATATAAGTGATATCATATATTTGTCTTTCTCTGTCTGCCTTATTTCACTTAGTGTGATAATCTCTATGTCCAACCATCCTATATAAATGGATGCCAAGTTTTGCCTAAAACTTTGTCAAGTATCTGAGAAAATCAAATCCACAGCAAATGTCTATGGCAGACATAGGCTGAAATACATCTAGAACAGTATGTGAGTATTAGTGTGAATGTTGAATTATCAAGTAAGCAATTTAAATTCCCTTGGTAACATGAACTCCTGTAGCCCCCATTATTCAGTTTCCCCCAGTGGTAACATGTGGTAAAACTATAAGACAACACCACAACTAGGACATTGACAGTGATACAGTAAGCTAGAGAACATTTCCATCAGGACGAGGGTCCCTCATGTTGCCCTTATAAGCCTTATCAATTTCCTTCGTACCCCTATTCCTTCCTTAACCACAACAACCACTAAGCTTTTATCCATATCTGTAATTTTGTCCTTTAATAATATTATATAATTAAAATCATACATTATGTATCTGTTCCAGATTGCTTTATACTACTGAGTGGTAATACTTAATATGGATGTACCACAGTTTGTTTAAACATTCACACATATAAGGACATCCTGTTCATTTCTTCTAATATTTTTACTATTATGAATAAAATTGTTAAACACATTCATGAGCAGATTTTATGTAAACATAAATTTTGATGTCTCAGGATAAATATCCAAGAGTGCAATTACTGGATCAGATGGTAGTTGCATGTTCAGTTGTATAAGAAACTATCAGTTTTCAGGAATAACTATACAATTTTATATTCCCGTAAGCAAAAATCCACTTGCTCTACATTTTCACCAGTATTTAGTGTTATCACTATTTTTTATTCTATTTCTTTTCATAGGTGTGTGGTGATATCTCATAGGTGTGTGGCTTTAATTTGCATTTCCCTAACAGCCAATGATATTGAGGATTTTATCATGTGCTTATTTGCCATATGTATAATTTTTTAGTGAAATGTCTCTTCATGTATTTTGCCCACTTTGTAATTGGATCTTTTGGTTTTTTATTGGTGAATTTTGAGAGTTGTTTATATATTCCAGATACTATCCTTCTGTTAAATATGTGATTGTGTATATTTTCTTCCAGGCTCTTTACAGAGTCCTTCGGAGAGCAAAAGTTTCTAATTTTGATTAAGTCAAAACCATCAACTTTTTCTTTTTTCTTTTTTAATGAATTATGCTTTAGTGTTAAGTCTAAGAACTTTTTGCCTAGACCTAAATTCCAAAGATTTTTTTTCTATGCTTTTTATAAAAAACTTATAGTTTTAACATTTACATTTACATTTTATAGTTTTACTGTTTGTACCTGTGAGCATGATTCATTTTGAGCTAATTTTTACATAAGGGGTGAGACTTCTTGTATTATTACCCTTTCTAGTCCCTTGTTTCTGTCATCATTTCTTCCTGTGAACATTTTGGTGTGCAAGAAAATGTTAATATCTTTACTTATGCCATCATTACTTTCTACAGAAACACTTCAGCTATGTGACAAAGTTCACTCTACCATTTTACCATTACACATCCTAACCAAGATCTGATTCCTGGGATTCAGTTCTAATATCAAACATCTACAAACTAAGACAGACCTGAGCCAAGTACTCCCTAAGAAACTGAGGTTTCTCCCCCTCCAAGAAGCTTACACTGAATAGCCCACTTGGAAAGAAGATCTTTCATTCAAAAATCTATAACAGGGCTTCCCTGGTGGTGCAGTGGTTGAGAGTCCGCCTGCTGATGCAGGGAACACGGGTTCGTGCCCTGGTCTGGGAAGATCCCACATGCCGTGGAGCGGCTGGGCCTGTGAGCTATGGCCGCTGAGCCTGCGCGTCCGGAGCCTATGCTCCACAATGGGAGAGGCCACAACAGTGAGAGGCCCGCATACAGCAAAAAAAAAAAAAAAAAAAATCTATAACACATTTTATAGCTTTCATTGGATACATCTTTAACCTGTTTGAAATCAGGATTTTATTTATATAAATTTATAAACAAACATATGTCTTACCTTTCCATGTAACCTCTGAACTATATGATACTTGAGATCAAATCTTATGTTTCATTTTATCTTTCATAGTACTTTTCATAGGCATCAGAGCAAATATTTGATTATTTACAAATAGTTATCAGAGATAACTTAAATCCATCTTAGATCAGATCCTCACAAACATCACCAATCATGTGCTTGTATTTCCTCTAGCATATATTTTGACAAATCCAGCCCATTCTGAACACTTACTGAGATGTAAAACACAGTTTCAAATATAGAACTTTATCTCTTAACACCAGTAATATAGTTCCAGTTTTTTCATCTTTAATAAAACAATTATTCAAAGTTAGGGCCTTTTCATTTCAGGGGTATTTTCCATATATAAAAATAAAAATAATAATATAGATAAAACCAAATAAACGATACAGTAAGAGAGTTAACTTATGCATATTAAGCAATTTTATTAGGGTAAGACCACACTTAGGCCGTTAAAAGTGCCTCAAATTTGATTTGAATAGGAACTACTCAGTTGGACAAAGGAAGTTAACATTTATGAGAAAGAGGATAATTGATAATTACTTGTTAACAACAGCTTAGAGTAATGAAATGTTTATGATTCAGGAAAGAACTTGTTAGGAACTAAATTTAAAATCAAAGTAACTCCATAAAGATTCACCCTTGCATACCTAGCAAATAGGAGTATGATTAAAAGCTAGACAGATCTACTTAATGAGATTTCACATAGGTTCTTAATTTGGGGAATTATTTCTTTATGTAATACACAAGCTCTGATATAAAATGGTCCACACTGATAAATAGTTAATATTATTTAATAATGCAGATATTTTGAGAATTCTAAAGAAAGTTCAAAAAATATCAGCTATACAATATTTAAACTTGAAATGTTCAGAAATTAAAGTCTTAGGTGAATTTCTTCCCTTCCTTCCTCCCTTCCTCCTTTCCTTCCTCCCTCCCTTCTCTCTCCCTCCCTCCCTCCCTCCCTTCTTTCTTTCCTTCCTTCCTTCCTTCCTTCCTTCTTTCTTCCCTTCCACCTTTCCTTCTTTTCTTCCTCCCTCCCCTCTGTCTCAGTTTCTCTCAGTGTCTTTAACTCTTGTTTCTTTCTTTCTTTCTCTTTCTAATAACAGTTAAGAGCTTGGACAATAATGTAACATTTTATTCATATATTTTCATTATTATTTTAAGTTACTCTGCTTACAGTTATTAATTTTATGTAGTTAAGCAAATATAATAGTGAAATGTCATCTACTGAATAAATCAAGTTTTTATGGTAATTGATTTTTCTGTATTTTTGTGCTTACTTTCTTTTGACAGATGCTGGTTTTATACTTTCATTTGTTTCCTCATTTTCATATTATTGATTGAGACTGCTAGAAAAATTGGAATTGTTAGGCTATTGTTTTAAGGTATTAATTAATTTGATTTATATATGGATTACACTTTGAGTAATTACAGTGTGAAGAAGCAATGCTAATGTAAATAAATCACTTTATTTGAATACACTACTTTTAGTGGTTATAGTAAGTAAACCTCTCATTCCATAAAGAATATTTGTGATTAGAACAAAATCAATACCATAATTTTTCACCCTTTCCCTCACACCACAAGATTTTGTCTCTTTTTACATAGCTCTTAATCAGGGTCAAATGAAGAAAAATAGAAAAACCTAAAAATCCAGCAGGGATGATCCTAGACTCTGTATTTAACATTTTAATCAGTAGCCCAATAAAAGAGTAAACATCTTCCTTAGTATTAGGTATATTTCACAAACACTAGGTTATGGGAAAGGTACATTCTGAAGTTTTTAATACATGTTGAATTGGTAATAAGCAAGAAAGCTACCAATGACAAAATCAGGACAGAATATCTGCATATATATATATATAAATGATAAAAGAGAATGACTTTCAACTTAGATTTCTAAATCCAGAGAATAGGGGAGTTCAGATCAAGATGGCAGAGTAAGGGCTTCCCTGGTGGCGCAGTGGTTGAGAGTCTGCCTGCCTATGCAGGGGACACGGGTTCATGCCCTGAACTGGGAAGATCCCACATGCTGCAGAGCAGCTGGGCCCGTGAGCCATGGCCGCTGAGCCTGCACGTCTAGAGCCTGTGCTCCTCAGCGGGAGAGGCCACAACAGTGAGAGGCTCACGTACCGCAAAAAAAAAAAAAAAAAAAAGATGGCAGCGTAAAAGGACATGGACCTCACCCCACCCACCCACCAAGAACACATCAAAATTACATCTACAGGGGCTTCCCTGGTGGCGCAGTGGTTTAGAGTCCTCCTGCCGATGCAGGGGACACGGATTCGTGCCCTGGTCTGGGGGGGGATCCCACATGCCGCGGAGCGGCTGGGCCCGTGAGCCATGGCCGCTGAGCTTGCGCATCCGGAGCCTGTGCTCCACAACGGGAGAGGCCACAACAGCGAGAGGCCCGCGTACCGCAAAAAAAAAAAAAAAAAAAAAAGTAGCCCCTGCTCGCCGCAACTAGAGAAAGCCCGTGCACAGCAACGAAGACCCAATGCAGCCAAAAATAAATAAATAAATAAACTAATTAATTAATTACAGAAAATATGGACCAATAAGGCAAGCTTTCATAACATTAAAAAAAAAATACATCTACATGTGGAACAAGTCTCACTAAAAACTAACTAGAAAGTCACAGAAGGATTCTTGTACGACCAAGGCTGTAAGAAATATATGCACGTAATCTGGTTGGATGGGAAGAAAAGGGATCAGATTGGCACATGTGCCCTGGGACGGGACTCTGAGGAAAAGGAAGGTTGTGGTGGGGACACCTTCTCTGGGGAGTGAGCGGTTTGAACCACAGTTTAGACACCCCAGTCCTGGGGTCTTAAGTGGGGGAGAGAGGACCCCTTGGCTAGTTGGAGGACAGCTGGGACTAATAGGAGGGCTGTGGGGAGCCTGGACTCCACCTGTGAGGAGCATGTGTGCGCTGGCTTGGCCCCAAAGTACGGTGGAGAAAGACCTGCTTTAGATGCTGCCAGGTTTCCCAGGCCAGCCTTACTGCAAACCCCAGTCTGAGCCGAGTGAACACTCAGGCCCCAACTCACTCCACACCACAGAGCAGCACAGAGCAGCACTGGATCTGGGGAAGATAAGATTCTTCTTCTTGGGAAAAGAATCTACCAGGGATGAATCTGGGTGGGACTTCAGCAGTCATTGTTGGCCCTTACTCAAGCAGTGCCTCAGAAGCAGCCCAGATCTCTGACTGTGGGTGGCTCCTCCACCATAGCTCACCATCCCTCCATACATGATGAGAGACCACACAGGCCCCCCTGCCTGACCTGTTGAATGATTCCACAACAGGGCAGCAGAGGCTGGGGATAGTGATTGGTTGTGAGGAGCAAAGGGGACTTGGACCTGAGGCTGTGTTTGAGCACAGGCACTGTGCTGAACAGGTGCTGCATTGGACCTCTGTCTGTAGCCACCATGAGCCGAGAGCTTACACAGACCCCACTTGCTTCAGCATTCCCACCTCTCTGGGGCAAAGGTCTCAGTGAAGGGAGAGGGGAAAACACACACTTAAAGGGAACAGAGCCAGCTCAGGCCCAGACTTCGTGGTTTCTGCTCCAACAACTTGGTATCAGACCCCACCCCTGATAGGGTAGTGATGGCCACTAAGGAGAAGGAAGTGTTACTTCACACTGGGATCCATCTCTAGGCCCTGCATCTCCAGCCCCACCTCCTATGAAGGTGGTAGCTGCCCGTACACCCTCAGGAAAGACATGACTTCATCCACATCAAAGTCAAATCTAGTTCTCCCACCAAAGGCATTAGTTACACCACACAAAGTCTGTATAATGATGTACTGATGAAAGATCACCCTTTCAAGACTGTAATATTGTAATACTGTAACTATTGCATCATAGTGCAGAGTAACTGAACATCCAACTGAACATGCATGGGTCATGTAGAAAGGTTGAGGTGGTGGTCTGTTATGAGTTGTCAGAGTGTAAATGGGCTGAAAAAAGTAACTCTGGGTGGTAAGGAGAAGGGACAACTTCAGCAAGGGGAGATTGAATAAATAGAGCTGGATTGATGAATAAGTAAATATATTAAGGATAATGGGAGCCAGGTATTTTACTACTGGAGTTACATATATAGAAAAGAAAAAAAACAAGAACAATTTCTGTCATGTTGCATTAGAATTAATCAGTTAGAACTCATGTAGTTCAATATAGAAATAAGCACAGATGTTAATGTAGATGTATATATATATATATATATATATATATATATATATATATATATATATATATATATATATATATATATTCCCTTGCTCTGCCCACTAAAAGGACAGAGGAGCACTGATAGTCCCACACCTAGCATCCAGATATTGGTTTCTAAATTTGATTTGGCATACTAAAAGTAAACAGCACTTCTGAGAGAAACGACTGATTCCTAGGTTAGGGAAGAAAAATATAAGATGGACCTGGAAAATATGCACCAGAAAATAAAGTGCTCAAAGAAAGGTGGAACCTCATCTAAATAACATAGAGCTGATTTTAAAAGGCCTCTAGGAAAAGCTGCAAGGTGGCGGAAGAGTAAGACGTGGAGATCACCTTCCTCCCCAAAGATACATCAGAGATACATCTACATGTGGAACAACCCCTACAGAACACTTACTGAACGCTGGCAGAAGACCTCAGACCTCCCAAAAGGCAAGAAAAACTCCCCACGAACCTGGGTAGGGCAAAAGAAAAAAGAAAAAACAGAGACAAAAGAATAGGGATGGGACCTGCACCAGTGGAAGGGAGCTGTGAAGAAGGAAAGGTTTCCACACACTAGGAAGCCCCTTCGCAGGCGGAGACTGTGGGTGCGGAGGGGGGAAGCTTCGGAGCCGCGAAGGAGAGCACAGCAACAGGGGTGTGGAGGGCAAAGCGGAGAGATTCCCGCACAGAGGATGAGTGCCGACTGGCACTCACCAGCCCGAGAGACTTGTCTGCTCACCCACAGGGGAGGGGTGGGGCCTGGAAGCTGAGGCTCGGGCTTCGGAGGTCGGATCCCAGGGAGAGGACTGGGGTTGACTGCGTGAACACAGCCTGAAGGGGTTAGTGCACCACGGCTAGCCGGGAGGGAGTCCGGGGAAAAGTCTGGAGCTGCCGAAGAGGCAAGAGACTTTTTCTTCCCTCTGTTTCCTGGTGCGGAAAGAAAGGGGATTCAGAGCACCACCTAAATGAGCACCAGAGATGGACGCGAGCCACGGCTATCAGTGCGGACACCAGAGATGGGCATGAGACGCTAAGGCTGCTGCTGCAGTCACCAAGAAGCCTGTGTGCAAGCCCAGGTCACTCTCCACACCTCCCCTCCTGGGAGCCTGTGCAGTCCACCCCTGCCAGGGTCCTGTGATCCAGGGACAACTTACCTGGGAGAACACACGGTGCCTAAGGCTGTTGCAATGTCATGCTGGTCTCTGCCACTGCAGGCTCACACCACATCCGTACCCCTCCCTACCCACGGCCTGAATGAGCCAGAGCCCCCAATCAGTTGCTCCTTTAACCCCGTCCTGTCTGAGCAGGAACAGACGCCCTCAGGCGGCCTACAAACAGAGACGGGGTGAAATCCAAAGCTGAACCCAGGAGATGTTCTAACAAAGAAGAGAAAGGGAAATCTGTCCCAGCAGCCTAAGGAGCAGTGGATTAAATCTCCACAATCAACTCAATGTACCCTGCATCTGTGGAATACCTGAATAGACAGTGAATCATCCCAAATTGAGACAGTGGACTTTTGGAGCAACGATATATATATATTTTTTCCCCCTCTTTCTCTTTGTGTGAGTGTGTTAAGTGTATGCTTCTGTGTGCGACTTTGTCTGTATAGCTTTGCTTTTACCATTTGTCCTAGGTTTCGTCTCTCTGGTCTCTTTTTCTTTTTTTTTAGTATAGTTTTTAGTGCTTGTTATCATTGGTGGGTTTGTTTTTTGGTATGGTTGCTCTCTTCGTTCTTTCTTTTTTTTTAATGACTTTTAAAATATTTTTAAATTTCTAATAATTATTTTTTATTTTAATAACTTTTAATTTTATTTATTATTTTCTTTCTTTTTTTCTCCCTTTTGTTCTGAGCCATGTGGATGACAGGGTCTTGGTGTTCGGCCAGGCATTAAGGCTGTGCCTCTGAGGTGGGAGAGCCAAGTTCAGGACATTGGTCACCGGGGACCTCCCAGGTACACATAATATCAAACAGCGAAAATATCCCAGAGATCTCCAGCTCAACGCCAAGACGCAGCTCCACTCAATGACAAGCAAGCTACGGTGATGGACACCCTTTGCCAAACAACTAGGAACACAGGAACACACTCCCACCCATTAGCAGAGAGGCTGTCTAGAATCATAATAAGGTCACAGACACCCCAAAACACACCACCAGATGTGAACCTGCCCACCAGAAAGACAAGATCTAGCCTCATCCACCAGAACACAGGCACCAGTCCCCTCCAACAGGAAGCCTACAGAACCGACTGAACCAATTATATCCACTGGGGGCAGACACCAAAAACAACAGGAACTAGAGACCTGCAGCCTGCGAAAAGGACATCCCAAACACAGTAAGTTAAGCAAAATAAGAAGACAGAGAAGCACACAGCAGATGAAGAAGCAAGGTAAAAACCCACCAGACCTAACAAATGAAGAGGAAATAGGAAGTCTACCTGAAAAAGATTTCAGAATACTGATAGTAAATATGATCCAAAATCTTGGAAATAGAGTAGAGAAAATAAAAGAAACGTTTAACACGGACCTAGAAAAACTAAAGAGCAAACAAACGATGATGAACAACACAATATTTGAAATTAAAAATTCTCTAGAAGGCATCAATAGCAAAATAACTGAGGCAGAAGGTTGGATAAGTGACCAGGAAGATAAAATAGTGGAAATAACTAATGTACAGGAGAATAAAGAAAAATGAATGAAAAGAATTAAGGAGGGTTTCAGAGACCTCTAGGACAACATTAAATGCACCAACGTTTGAATTATAGAGGTCCCAGAAGAAGAAGAGAAAAAGAAAGGGACTGGGAAAATATTTGAAGAGATTATAGATGAAAACTTCCCTAATATGGGAAAGGAAAGAGTTAATCCAGTCCAGGAAGCACAGAGAGTCCCATACAAGATAAATCCAAGGAGAAATACTTCAAGACACATATTAATTAAACAATCAAAAATTAAATACAAAGAAAAAATATTATAAGCAGCAAGGGAAAACAACAAATAACCTACAAGGGAGTCCCCATAGGGTTAACAGCTGATATTTCAGCAGAAACTCTGCAAGCAAGAAGGGACTGGCAGGACATATTTAAAGTGATAAAGGAGAAAAACCTACAACCAAGATTACTCTACACAACAAGGATCTCATTCAGATTTGATGAAGAAATTAAAACCTTTACAGATAAGCAAAAGCCAAAAGAATTCAGCACCACCAAACCAGCTTTATAACAAATGCTAAAGGAACTACTCTAGGCAGGAAGCACAAGAGAAGGAAAAGACCTACAATAACAAACCCAAATCAATTTAAAAAATGGTAATAGAAACATACATATTGATAATTACCTTAAATGTAAATGGATTAAATGCTCCAACCAAAAGAAATAGACTGGCTGAATGGATACAAAAACTAGACCCATATATATGATGTCTACAAGAGACCCACTTCAGACCTACGGACACATACAGACTGAAAGTGAGGGGACGGAAAAGATATTTCATGCAAATGGAAATCAAAAGAGGCTGGAGTAGGAATTCTCATATCAGACAAAATAGACTTTAAAACAATGACTATTACAAGAGACAAAGAAGGACACTACATAATGATCAAGGGATCAATCCAAGAAGAAGATATACAATTGTAAATATTTATGCACCCAACATAGGAGCACCTCAATAAATAAGGCAAATACTAACAGCTATAAAAAAGGAAATTGACAGAAACACAATCATAGTAGGGGAATTTAACACCCCACTTTCACCAATGGACAGATCATCCAATATTAAAATAAATAAGGAAACACAGGCTTTAAATGATACATTAAACAAGATGGACTTCATTGATATTTATAGGACACTCCATCCAAAAACAACAGAATACACTTTCCTCTCAAGTGCTCATGGAACATTCTCCAGGATAGATCATATCTTGGGTCACAAATCAAGCCTTGGTAAATATAAGAAAATTGAAATCGTAGCAAGTATCTTTTCCGACCACAATGCTATGAGACTAGATATCAATTACAGGAAAAATCTGTAAAAAATACAAACACATGGAGGCTAAACAATACACTACTCAATAACCAAGAGATCACTGAAGAAATCAGAGGAGGGACTTCCCTGGTGGCACAGTGGTTAAGAATCTGCCTGCCAATGTGGGGAACACAGGTTCGAGCCCTGGTCTGGGAAGATCCCACATGCCGCGGAGCAACTAAGCCCGTGAGCCACAACTACTGAAGCCCGTGTGCCTGGAGCCCATGCACCACAACAAGAGAAACCACTGCAATGAGAGGCCCAAGCACCATGACGAAGAGTAGCCCCCGCTCGCTGCAATTAGAGTAAGCCTGCACCCAGCAACAAGGACCCAATGCAGCCAAAAATAAATAAATAAATTTATTTTTTAAAAAATAAAGGAAATCAGAGGAAATCAAAAAGTACCTAGAAACAAATGACAATGAAACCAAGATGACCCAAAACCTATGAGATGCAGCAAAAGCAGTTCTAAGAGGGAAGTTTATAACAATACAATCCTACCTTAAGAAACAAGAAACATCTCAAATAAACAATGTAAACTTACAGCTAAAGCAATTAGAGAAAGAAGAACAAAAAAACCCCCAAAGTTAGCACAAGGGAAGAAATCATAAAGATCAGATCACAAATAAATGAAAAAGAAATGAAGGAAATGATAGCAAAGATCAATAAAATTAAAAGCTGGTTTTTTGAGAAGATAAACAAAATTGATAAACCATTAGCCAGACTCATCAAGAAAAAAAGGAAGAAGACTCAAATCAATAGAATTAGAAATGAAAAAGGAGAAGTAACAACTGGCACTGCAGAAATACAAAGGATCATGAGAGATTACCACAAGCAACAATATGCCAATAAAATGGACAACCTGGAAGAAATGGAAAAATTCCTAGAAAAGCACAACTTTCCAAGACTAAACCGGGAAGAAATAGAAAACATAAACAGACCAATCACAAGCACTGAAATTGAAACTGTGATTAAAATCTTCCAGCAATCAAAAGCCCAGGACCAGATGGATTCACAGGCGAATTCTATCAAACATTTAGAGAAGAGCTAGCACCCGTCCTTCTCAAACTCTTCCAAAATATAGCAGAGGGAAGAAGACTCCCAAATTCATTCTCTGAGGCCACCATCACCCTGATACCAAAACCAGACAAAGATTTCACAAAGAAAGAAAACTACAGGCCAATATCACTGATGAACATAGATGCAAAAATCCTCAACAAAATACTAGCAAACAGAATCCAACAGCACATTAAAAGGATCATACACCATGACCAAATGGGATTTATCCCAGGAACGCAAGGATTCTTCATTATACACAAATCAATCAATGTGATACACCATAGTAACAAATTGAAGAATAAAAATCACATGATCATCTCGATAGATGCAGAAAAACTTTTAACAAAATTCAACATCCATTTATGATAAAAACCCTCTGGAAAGTAGGCATAGAGGGAACTTATTTCAACTTAATAAAGGCCATTTATGACAAACCCACAGCTATCATCATCCTCAATGTTGAAAAACTGAAACCATTTTCACTAAGATCAGGAAAAAGACAAGGTTGCCCATTCTTAGCACTATTATTCAACACTGTTTTGGAAGTTTTAGCCACAGCAATCAGAGAAGAAAAAGAATTTAAAGGAATCCAAATCAGAAAGGAAAAAGTAAAACTGTCACTGTTTGTAGATGACATGATATATCTATACATAGAATCCTAAATATGTTACCAGAAATCTACAAGAGCTAATGAATGAATTTGTTAAATTAGCAGGATACAAAATTAATGCACAGAAATCTCTTGCATTCCTATATATTAATGATGAAAAATCTGAAAGAGTAATTAAGGAAACCCTCCCATTTACAATTGCAACCAAAATAATAAAATACCTAGGAATAAACCTACCTAAGGAGACAAACGACCTGTATGCAAAATTGTATAAGACACTGATGAAAGAAATGAAAGATGATACAAACAGATGGAGAGATATACCATGGTCTTGGATTGGAAGAATGAGTATTGTGAAAATGACTATACTACCCAAAGGAATCTACAGATTCAATGCAGTCCATATCAAACTACCAATTGCATTTTCACAGGACTAGAAAAAATTTTTTCACAATTTGTATGGAAACACAAAAGACCCCATATAGCCAAGGCAACCTTGAGAATGAAAAATGGAGCTGGAGGAATCAGGCTCCCTGACTTCAGACTATAATACAAAGCTACAGTATTCAAGACAACATGGAACTGGCACAAAAACAGAAATATAGATCAATGGAACAAGATAGAAAGCACAGAGGTAAACCCCCACATATATGGTCACCTTATCTTTGATAAAGGAGGCAAGAATATACAATGGAGAAGAGACAGCCTCTTCAATAAGTGGTGCTCAGAAAACTGGACAGCTTCATGTAAAAGAATGAAATTATGACACTCCTTAACACCATACAGAAAAATAAACTCAAAATGGATTAAAGACCTAAATGTAAGCCCAGACACTATCAAACTCTTAGAGGAAAACACAGGCAGAACACTCTATGACATAAATCACAGCAAGACCCTTTTTGACTCACCTCCTAGAGAAATGGAAATAAAAACAAAAATAAACAAATGAGACCTAATGAAACTTAAAAGCTTTTGCACAGCAAAGTAACCATAAACAAGACCAAAAGACAACCCTCAGAATGGGAGAAAATATTTGCAAATGAAGTAACTGACAAAGGATTAATCTCCAAAATTTACAAGCAACTCATGTAGCTCAATATCAAAAAAACAAAAAACCCAATCCACCAATGGGCAGAAGACCTAAATAGACATTTCTCCAAAGAAGATATATAGATTGCCAACAAACACATGAAAGGATGCCCAACATCATTAGTCATTAGGGAAATGCAAATCAAAACTAGAATGAGATGTCATCTCACACCAGTCAGAATGGCCATCATAAAAAATCTAGAAACAATAAATGCTGGAGACGATGTGGAGAAAAGGGAACACTCTTGCACTGTTGGTGGGAATGTAAATTGATACAGCCACTATGGAGAACAGTATGGAGGTTCCTTAAAAAACTAAAAATAGAACTACCATACGACCCAGTAATCCCACTGCTGGACATATATCCTGAGAAAACCATAATTCAAAAAGAGTCACATACCACAATGTTCGTTGCAGCTGTATTTATGATAGCCAGGACATGGAAGCAACTAAGTGTCCATCTACAGATGAATGGATAAAGAAGATGTGGCACATATATAAAATGGAATATTACTGAGCCATAAAAAGAAATGAAATTAAGTTATTCATAGTGAGGTGGAGGTGGATGGACTTAGTGTGTGTCACACAGAGCGAAGTACCTCAGAAAGAGTAAAACAAATACTGTATGCTAACACATATATATGGAATCTAAAAAAAAAAAAAAAAGGTCATAAATGACCTAGGGGCAGGACCAGAATAAAGATGCAGACCTACTAGAGTATGGACTTGAGGACATCTGGAGGGGAAAAGGTAAGCTGGAACGCAGTGAGAGAGTGGCATGGACATATATACACTACCAAATGTAAAATAGATAGCTAGTGGGAAGCAGTCACATAGCACAGGGAGATCAGCTTGGTGCTTTGTGACCACCTAGAGAGGTGGGATAGGGATCGTGGGAGGGAAGGAGACCCAAGGGGGAAGAGATATTGTATACATGTATACGTATAGCTGATTCACTTTGTTATAAAGCAGAAACTAACACACCATTTTAAAGCAATTATACTCCAATAAAGATGTTAAAAAACTAAATAAGTAAAAATTAAAAAAATAAAATGCCTTGGGCTTCCCTGGTGGCACAGTGGTTGAGAGTCCACCTGCTGATGCAGGGGACATGGGTTCGTGCCCCAGTCCGGGAAGATCCCACATGCCGCAGGCCTGTGAGCCATGACTGCTGAACCTGAACGTCCAGAGCCTGTGCTCCGCAATGGGAGAGGCCACAACAGTGAGAGGCCCGCGTACTGCAAAAAATAAATAAATAAATAAAAATAAATAAAATGCCTCTATTACTTCCAATTCCTATCATCCTCATGACTAGTAAGGGAACCCAGTTACTGCAGCTCTTACCATCAGCCCTGACCTAGAGAGAACTGCCACCTCTGATTTTCTTAGTGATGTTGGTGCCCCTCTTAATAAACAATCTCTTATTGATTTTACAAATCCAATGTTCTCCAGACCCTTTCACAGAACATAGTCATAATGTGAGTTTTTTAACCTTACATCGTAAGTCCACACTAACATACCCAATTATCTGGGCCTTTAGAGTCTTTCTTCCACCATCTCTCATAGCAGTTCTGGTATTTTCACTTTATTTAGTGTGCCCATCTGTTTCTTCATGCTTCTAGTAGCCATCCTAAGAGCATCGTCTCTAAGTGTCTTTGCTGGGATATTCAATTCCGTATTGATAATCTCCCTTAACTTTGTTTTCTGCACATCTTTTCTTGATTCAGCACCTGCACAGTCCAGTCCCATATGTATTTTTTCTGACTCCTATGGGTGCATCTTGGCTAGTTCCTGTACCTTTTTTGGGATACAGATTCATTCCTTCCTTGGGAGGTCTTTCACTATGCTGGGAAGGTTATTTTTTACTTAATCCTATTTATTGGTTTAAATATTGAAAATAGTTTCTGAGAATAGGGAATAGTTTGTATCTCGCAAGGAAGAGGTCTTGGTCTTGCCTTCCAAAAAGGGGGAGGCTTTAACAGTGAGATGTGGGTCATACCTGTAGAGAAATTTGATTCTCAGGAAAATCTGGAAATTCAAACCAACGAAAATATTCCTATCACATGTGTTAGTCTTCTACTTCTCAGTCAAGTCCCTGGCCTGTCAGGACAGAGGATTCAAGCTTCTGTGGATTCCTGCTGACTCCTATGACCGAGGCCCAGGCCCAGACTTCACTTTTTTCTGCTTTGTGGGTGCAGGAAATGAGTCTCCTTGTAGATTTCAAGGAAGCCTTCTGGCTTTCACCCTCCAGTTGTCTTTCTCCAAAAGTTTTATGTGACAGCTATCTAATTCCACTGTCATTTTAACTAAGATTTCTGGTGCCCCTAATACAACTCAAATGCCCAATATGTTGCCTCAACCAGCACATTTCCTTCTACCATTATGGCAGCTTAGTTCAGTGACCATTTGAATAATTGTTCTGCTCCCACATACCAGGGAGTCTGAACATGACACCTAGGACTAGTGTGATGGGGCCCTCATTGTCAGCTGACTGACAAAGATCTAACTTCAAAATCCTAGTTTAGAGTCTTTCTTGGACCTCTCCCACAGCTAACTTAGTGGTTAGGTCCAACCATGAGAAGGAGACTCAGAAGGAGATTCATGTAGGAAGTTACTGGAGATTACCTATAAAAATGAAGAAAACAAGATTTGGAAAAGAGAGAAGTTGAATTCGAATGAAGTCATAATAAAAGTTTCAGTCAGTCCCACAGGGAGTTCTGGAGCTGGGATGGTCATACAGAGTTCCTTGTAGTTAGGGCAAGGGACATGGATATTGTTACTCCACACTGGACAGTCATTGGATTCAGGTCACTCCAGGGTGTGAGCATAATTATGGGCAAGGCAGCTCTCTTCAGATAAGGTCAACTGCAGGGAGAGAACTTAGAACTAAGCAGACAGCCTTCAGCCATCGACATTCCAAGCAGTCAGTTCTTCCTTCCTGAAGGGAGACATCTGGGCAGCACACCACATTACTATTGTAGGTGGAAATGGCTGGGCAGGTATTTTTCACTTAAAGTATTGAACCACTGGAAGTTTAATGCTGTCTTTTACCAAATGTATGCATGACATTGCTACCGCCCAGGGTCCTTGGCTTTCTCCAATCAATAGAAATTGATAAGAGGCCGGTCAAGAAATTCAGGCAACGCTTTATTGGAGCCCCTGCTGCAGCAGGGGGGAGCGAGAACAAATAACATGTTCCCTTGCTCACTCCCCAAGGGGAGTGCCTTTTGCTCCTGACATCCTGTTTTTGCTCCCAGCTCTTCAGAAGTAGCAGTTGGTTTTTTTTTTGTTTTTTGGGTTTTTTTTTGTCTTTTGTCCATAATTTGCCTCATCTGTGCATGCACACAGTTATTTTTAGTCCCACAGAGTTTCTTTGTAATTTGTAGCTTGAGGAGACATTTGTCCAGGTGCAAGCATTGCAGGCATTGCAACTAAGGGTTTCAGGTCTCAGCTTGTCTCAACATGAGAGTTGGATGTACTACAGAAGGACTGGGTATCATGGTATGTGGCATGATACTATGTTGGTGTTTTGAACTATTGAAAGAAATTCCAAGGTAAAAATCCCTTTTTTGGTTGACTTTACAACGTTTCTCTGAAAGGGCTTCCACAACTAGTCATAGAAAGGTTTGACTTGATTTGTTCAGTCCCAGGAAAATTGTATTTTTGGAAACACTTTAGACTAATATCCTACTTTGAAATTAGCTTCTGAAAATAAAACTGATGGCCTGAACTATATTCTGATAAATTTAGAGTTTCAGAGTGAAATACAAACTCCTCTCATTTAAAACCTTATAAAAAATGATTTAATAGTGTTAAACATGCTTTCTCCATTAATATTATATTAATTAAGAGCTATATATGGAATTGATTTAAATAGTGCTGTAGTAGGAAGCTAAATATGATAATGTTGAAATGCCAGAATTCTATAACATATAGAAAGTGGTTATCATAATATATTAAAAATTATGGGGCTTCCCTGGTGGCGCAGTGGTTGAGAGTCCACCTGCCGATGCAGGGGACACAGGTTCGTGTCCCGGTCCGGGAAGATCCCACATGCCGCGGAGCGGCTGGACCCGTGAGCCATGGCCGCTGAGCCTGCGCGTCTGGAGCCTGTGCTCCGCAACGGAGAGACCACAGCAGTGAGAGGCCTGCGTACAGCAAAAAAAAAAAAAAAAAAAAAAAAAAAAAAAAAAAAAAATTATGCAAACCATTCTGTGTTTAGAAATCTTAAAATACATTTTTCCCCAGTTAAAGGAGTAAATGAGTTTTATAATGCATACCATTAAACAATAAACACAAATACTGATTGTTATCTTTGTTCATAAGAAAAAAATATAAGATTTCTGGGTTCAAAAATTGAATAAAATTATAAACTTCTGAAGAATTCAATAATGGTATTTTCAATAGTATTTTATATAGTATTCTTACACAATAAAGCATGTTCGATTATATTTCTGGAAAACACATACACACACATATATATTGAGATAATACTACACACCCACCAGAATTGCTATAACTAATACTTGACAATATCAAGTTTTACTGAGGATATAAAGCAATAGAAACTTTCATATCCTGCTGGTGGGAATATAATTGGTACATCTTTTGGAAATTATTTATGTATCATACATTAAAGGTAAGATAACAATATTTGAGCCTGAAATTCCACTCTTAGAAACAGTCACACAGAAATTGGTATAAATGTGCACTAAGAGAAATGTGCAAGGTTATGTACATAATAAAGGCAGTCAAAGCAAAAATAAGAGTGAATGATTTCTAGTATTCAACAATTCAATCTATGAATTTCAAAGATTTATAGAATGCAGAAAATTATCAGAAAAAACACTTTGAACCACTCCAGTCCAATAACCATGTTCATGTAAATCTGAACCCCAAACAGCTGACCATAATGAATCTTTAGAAGACTAAGGAAACACTGCTCATGATTCTGACAGCTCTCCCTTCTGCAAAAGCACAGATTAGATTTTTTTTTTTTGTAAATCTCAGGCAGCTTTTCTGAACAGAACACTTTGTTGGACCCTCATACCCACATTTGATTAGATTGTATTGGCTTCCCATAAAACTGCTTTTACTGAGTTGCAATTTGATATGAAGCCATCAGGTTATATTGAAGGCATCTAAAAACACAGTCCTATAAAATTCACTATAAAGATGATGAGAATATTTCTCATTCAATCACACAGTGTTTTTTCTCTCCATAACCCCCCACTTCAATTAGGGTATCTTGAAATTAATTCTCCTTTGGTGTAAGTATAAGAAACAAACCATATATCTTAGAATTCAAAGCAAAGTTTAAGCAGAAATGAACCTCTTATATGTTTAGAAGACAACTTTTGCAATAAATACATAAGCATGCATTAAATATTCATGCTATATAAAATATTCCAAAATGAATACAATATTGTCAATGTTTTCAATTCATTTTGGGGAAATTACTTCTTTCAAACATCAATACTTGATAAGGTAACACCATAAATAGCATTATAGCACCAAATAAATAAATTCAAGTGATAGTGGAACATTAACAACTCTTAGAATTGGAGGAAAAGATAGACAAAAAGCAAGAGCACAGATGATTTTAAAAATAAAATCATAGACATATATTTTAATAGCTAGAGTTCTTCCAATCTGTGTTATAAGCAGATAATATGCTTTCTTTACTGGCTTTCCTTAACTACTAAAATGGCTTAAAAATTACATGTATACACACACACATTTGATAATCATAAAGAAAACTTCAATAAATTTCCCAAATTGGAAATTACTCAGTCTATACTTTCTGTAAATATCACAGTAAATTTAGATAATAATAATAGAAGTAAAAATATATTAATAAAGAAAATAATGACTCCATATGAAAATAGTACATTGTCTCAAACCAACTGTTAATGAAAAAGAAAATAAAAACTGAATTAAAAATACTTGTAAATCTATGGGTTTTTTTTTTGTTTGCATGTCTTTGAAACATATTGATATCATATACATTTTAAACAAAAGATTCAATATAGTTAATTGAGGAATTTAATGAGAAAATCCAATAGAACAATTTTAATAAAAGCTAGAAAAAATAAATAATAATTCAATATAATTTTAGCATTAAAAAGGTATGGATTGATAAAAACAGTAAGCAGTACAACAGAAAACAGTTTAATCAAGTTCAATCAAGAAACAAAATAATTATAAAAATTAAAGCAGAAATAGAAACATATTCTTATTTAAAACTTAATGATAGAGCTTCCCTGGTGGTGCAGTGGTTGAGCGTCTGCCTGCCAATGCAGGGGACACGGGTTCATGCCCCGGTCAGGGAGAATCCCACATGCTGTGGAGTGGCTGGGCCCGTGATCCATGGCTGCTGAGGCTGCGTGTCCAGAGCCTGTGCTCCGCAATGGAAGAGACCACAACAGTGAGAGGCCCGTGTACCGCAAAAAACAAACAAACAAAACTTAATGATAGTGGTTTTTTTTGAAAACTTGATAACAGATTTTTTGAAATATTAGCTAATTAATTCAAGAAGAAATAAAGTAATCAAAGTGTATGCATGCAATAAATACTGCATTATTAAATAAATTCTGTTAAATAACCCCATCCAAAATGGCATAATGCAAATTCTCTCATATTTTCAAAATGCTGATCATTTCCACATCAAATAATCTAGTCCAACATAAATAAGGTGAAATACTTTGCAATTAATTTTATGATTATTATCCTAAAAAACAAAGTACCTGATACGTAAGGTAATGTAATATAATATAATATGTAATATTATAACTGATAATGTAACACAGTAACTAATGTTAGAGATTTAACTCACATGTGAGCAGTAGAGACAAATAACTTTAGAAAAAAAAACCACTAGTAATTTAATCCAGCAGTGTACTAAATAATAGTTTAGCAAAATCAAATAAAGTTTATTGTAGGATAGTTACAAAACCAGTTGGTATAATTAACTATAATAATAATTCAATAAAAATAATTAATGAAATAATGAATAATAAAATTAGTTTTGATAGCAGTTGAAATATAAGTCAGTACAATTCAACTTTTATTCCCCCCAAAATATTTTATAAATAAGAAATAAAAATACTGTTTATTAGTATAACTAATATCTAATTGATACATCATTCATACCATTAAATGCATTTCTATTAGAATCTGAAAATGTATCACAATTTACAACATAATTAACATATATTCAATACATTTAAGATAAACATATATTTGTTTCTTAAAATGTGAGGACTGTATAAAACTAATAAAATATTCTCATGTATATTTTAAATAAATTATTTTCATTATACTATTACTTAAACATGTAGAAAATTTACAAGTACTTGTAAACCTATTCTTCTGACTTTTTTAGAAATGCAAAATCCAAGTAAATCAAATACAATTAATTAAATGTAAAATACTGCCATCAATTTTATGTGAAAGACAATATTATTTGATGAAACAAAATGTCTTCTTTCAACACAGCTATGACAGTAATCACTATTGACAAAGGTTCCTAAAACTTCAGCATTTCTATACAAACACATGCCAAAGTTATCTGAATAATTCATTATTTTTTAAATTAATTAATTATTTTATTTATTTATTTTTGGCTGCATTGGGTCTTCGTTGCTACATGCGGGCTTCCTCTCTTTGCAGCGAGCGGGGGCTACTCTTCATTGTGCTGCGTGGGCTTCTCATTATGAAGGCTTCTCTTTTGTGGAACATGGGCTCTAGGTGCAAAGGGTTCCGTAGTTGTGACACCCCGGCTCTAGAGAGCAGGCTCAGTAGTTATAGTGCAAGGGCTTAGTTGCTCCACAGCATGTGGGATCTTCTCGGAACAGGGCTCCAACCTGTGTCCCCTGCATTGTCAGGCAGATTCTTAACCTCTGTGCCACCAGGGAAGTCTGAATAATTCATTATTCTGCACATTTTATAGACCAAAAATAGTTTTAAATCATTATTGATGTAGTACATCTACCTTACTTCTTTTTTCATTAGTCTCTGATGATTAAAATAGCACACTACTGTGTCACAAAATGTCCTTTTCATGTGCTGGCAAATTCATACACAATTTTTAAAGTAACTTCATTGACTATACCCTTACTATTTAAAAATAGACTTTTAATTTTGAACTGTTACTGAAAACATCTTTGTATGCAGCTATTTAAATAGTTTAGATAAATTTAGATAAATCCAGGGGTCCACAAGGACTATTGTTGCCATTTTGTGCTTAAGATGTGTTGACAAAAAAAACACACAACCTAAAAGCTGTGAGTTATGCTTTATTCCAGGACCTTACTGAGGACTATAGTCTCAGACACAGCCTCTCAGATAGCTCTGAGGAACTGTTCCGAAGAGGTAAGGAAGAGTCAGGGTATATAGGAGTTTTCACTGGAAAAACAAAGCAAAACAAAAAACCAAAAAAAAAAAAAAAAAATCAGGTAGTCAGACATCAAAAGATTACTGCTAATCACACACACAAAAGACACCTCTAGTTAATGATTTTAGTGCTTTTCTATGTAGGGGAAGTTGCAAGAGTCCTTCAAGCCTCCTTGAAATTATTCCTTTGATAGGCATGTTAACTATCTAGGGCCAGTATCCTGTTTTTCTTCATCCTGAATTCCCCTCAGGGTGCAACGTTGGGGGCAGCTGCAGTGGCTGAGGGCTTGAGGGCAGAAATACTCTTTCGTTTACTGAAATATCAGACAACATTCTTTGTCCACAGATGTGTCAGTCTAACCAAAAACATCTGTAAATTAGAAACAATATATTAGAAATTAATCACTTATATTTTAATGTTCACCTGATCAATTGATCAGGTGAACATCACAGTATCACTGTGATCAATATCCATAAATGATATTGGCAATCTATCTGGAAGCACAAATAAATCAACTGAAAACTATTATACTTAAGAGGAAAACAAAAATACATCATGATGTTTGAATTATTTGCTCTAAGTGCTTATTTTCTTTACCTATCTTTTCTGTGGTAAAAGGTAAAACAAGTCTCACTGAATGACTTGTGTTCCATGGCAAAGTCTATTAAGTCTATTTCTTTCAACTTGTTTCAATTTACATTGCATGATGTCAAAAAAAATGCTGTAATTTATTTACTAATCCACAACTTTAAATTTCTTAGAATGAGATAGATTAAGAAATTGTGTGGGGATTTACTCTCATTGCCTTGGGAAGAATCAAATCTTTTTTATAAATTGGAGCTAATAGTGGTCACCATGTAGTATAGTTCAAAATCGTTAGGACCATGTTACATGACTCTAGAGTACAGTATATTTTTAAAGACTGAGTCTGCAGTCTTAATATTTTATGAATATTTTATTTTATAGGTTGTAAGTAATGAGTTTTCATAACCTATGAAAAGACCTTAGAGATACTGTTAGACCTGCGCGGTCTCCTAGGAGTTTCGACTCGCCCAGGAAACAACAAGAGTCGGAAGTCGATGCAAAACGCAAGAGGTTTATTGAAGGCCGGTGCACCGGGGTTCCTTGGTCCTCACGCAGGAGGTCGAAGAAGGAACCCCTTTTGGGGGCGAATATGTCAGTTTTATAGGTTCCCACTTCCCCGTATGTAAATTATAGATTTGGTTGTGTTTTCCTGCTGATTGGTCCCGGCTTAGGCTCGGACCAGAGAGGGAACTTGTCCCCAGCTTCCTGATTGGTCTTTGACAGACACCTTTTTTACATTTTGTTTATCTCCCTCCTTCTCGGAAGGGGGCCGGACATCCTGGAAATTCACCCATTGTCTAAGAAGCCCCTATTGTCTGGAGAGTTCTTAATCATTAGCTGGAACAATGTCCCTCGAGTCCCACAATACATAATATTAAATAGTTGTTCATAAAAAAAATTGCATATTGGTGAATTCATCAACAGAGTAAAGTAAAAAGAGAAAATAACAGAAAAAGCTCAAGATTGGGAATGTGAGTTATGGTCCTACAACTCCTATGTATTCACTGGGTTTCCTTAGGTTAGTCACTAAGTTTTTTTGGATCTCAGTTTCCTCATCTGTCATAATCAAGAAGCTTGGACTCAAAAACGTCTAGATGCCCAAGTTCTAAAATCCTGTTTTTTACTGTGATGTTAATTCCATTATTTTTGCACTTATTCCAGAATAGCATTCTATCCAGCAAGCTTTCTCTAATTATCGAGACAAAAATAAAGTAGCTTTTCTTTAAATACCTATAGCTCGCATATACTAATTTTGCAGTATTTATTTTGATTTATTTGGTCCTTATCAATTCATTTGTCTTGGTTCCATAAAAGAAGTCAGGGGTCATTTTGATGACTCCCCTCCTTCTGCATTACCCCTACCACAAGGGCCTTCTAGTGCCACATATACATGGAGGGTATAGTAAAAGTTCAGTAGAAGTACGCTGACCCAAACTTGAATCTTATCTTGCCTAAAAGAGCTACTAAATCTTCCTCTTAACTTACTTGATTATTTGACCTTATCAATACTTCAGATAGTCCCTAGAAATCTCAGCTCTGAATAAATCAATGTTGATTTTTTGAACTTGCTAATGATATGATCCTCTCAGTTTCAAATATACTCTCTACTATCCCAACTAATAACTCTAAATCTCTTTCATGGGCCAGATTCCCCTATTTCTGTCACTGGCCTTTATCAGAAACTTAGAGCAAAGCTCTTTTTCAGTATTTTCCCTACTTGTAAAATATTTTTTAACGACTTGAAAGAAAAAAAAATTGTATTGTGAAGGGATTGCCTGTTTCTTTCAAATCACTATATTGTACTTTTATCAGAGCATTGTTCATGCTTCATTTTAATTGTACATTAATTTTTACTACACACTAGGCTATGAATTTCTAAGGACAGGGATTTTTGTCTTTAATCTCTGTTTACTCTGTACTTAATATAAAGCCTACCAGAGGACCCCACAGAGCATGAACCACCTGAATAAACAAGCTCTGTGCCAGGGCCTGGGTGGAATACATGAGAACTATAAATTGTGGTTGATGCCTGAGAAAAGTTCACAACCTATTTATGATGACAGTGTAGGTGTATAACATGTGGCAATAGAAAAATCACTGGGTAACACGTAGGTCTTTTCTTTGAGGAAATTAAATCCTTCTTGATAGGACAAATCTAAATATTCAGCAAAGAAGGGATAGAAACATGTCAGAAGAGGTATGGGGATATCAGAGTTAATTGATTGAGGCTATAATACTATTTATATTCATCTCACAATATTGCAGAGTGTTTAAAAATGTGAAAATGGATGTATAGAGAATATAAACATGATAAATTAGTATTATTCTTGGTGAAAGTGCAGAAACCCATAGGTAAAGGCTTCAAAAGAAACAAATCAAAATTAATGGCATTCTTCTGAGTGAATATTGATACCAACATAAATTATAATTTCTATAAAGTTCATGAAGTATAAATTAAAATTCTGCCCTACACAGCATTGCATAATGTATGTATGTAAATGTTAGTGATAACATGTTTTACTACTCATAATTTATCATTTTCAAAATTATAGATGTATATTTATCTATTGAAAATTATATTCTTTTCCAGAGATAATTCCTTTTTGAATATATATATATATATATATTTGTATAGGATATATATATGTATATATATATAAAATATATATATATCTCACGGTCAGACAATCTCTCTATACCTATATACAAACACATATATTAATTGACTGTGATTGTCCTAATTTCATGTTTTTCTAATATCTATTATGTGAAAATATTAGGGGGGAACTTTCCAACCTAAAATTTAAGGTCTTTAATATATTTGATATTAATAGTATGTTTTACTTTTCAAAACTAAGCTCACCAGTAATGTCACCTATTTCTGCATTCTATAGAATAATATCCAATTTATTTTTTTCTAAATATTGCTCTTAATTGATGAATATAAATAGCTCATTTCCAAGTTTCCTAAAAATAATTGTATATTTCTTAGGAGTACTACACTAGAAAAATCCTGAAACATCAATATTAGTAAGATAACTTCCTACTAGTTTGGAATATATGAACATTTTATCAAAATATCACAATAAACAAATTCAAGAAATCTGAATTTTCCTTTCCATTTCAGCATTCTAACCTCCACCTTAGAGGTTAGAGCCATCTTCCAAAAGCAAGATACTTGAATTTGTTTTTGACCGCTTGAAGTTGCACATTCCATGGGGCATAAAAACACTAATGGCTGAATAAGTAGAGGAAACTGTTCCTTAATAGGTTTAATGTTACTATTATTATGGTTAACATGAATTCAACCTTGCTATTTGCCAGACACTGTGCTGATTGCCTTATGATCAATTTTTTCCTCATGTTTTCTCAATTTTATTTTTACAGATGAATGTCAGAAATATTATGTAACTTGGTCAGCATGACACGGCAAAATCAATTTAAAATACACGTTTTATGTCTTCAAGCCAGTGATTCATAGACTACTCCAAGAAATTCTACTCTCGTTAAGCCACACTGTAATATATCTCATTACAATACAGTGAAAGGGACATGACGGTGCTTTTTGCAAGTCAAGAAGTATATCAAAGACATTGTAATACCAACAAGGACTATTTTAAGAATGAGTCTTGGAATAATGAGAATTTAGAAAGCACATGAGAGTCTATATATGGTCCTGTACAGAAATAGTTAATACTTGCTAGGGAAATCATTTGGATGAGAGGAAATTCGTATAGAAATCAAACAATCTTCGTCTCCTTAATTCAGTTAGAATTCTCACAGAAAATGTATTTTTGTGAATATTCTTTAAAATTCAAGCTTTTATGAACTCATCTAATATCTAACTTGTCCATCCTCTGTTAGGTAGATAACTAACCAGCTTGGAGCAGCTAACAGCAGCATCTCAGGAAGGAGGAAAGCACGGTCTTTAATAATTAGAAGAGCAGAATTTCATTCTCACCTTGCGGCCACTTCTGTATATTCTAGTTTCTTCATATGAGATATTAATATTATTTCACATTTCTTTTGAGATACCAGTGTATTTCTCATAAGATTTCTGTAAAATGCCAAAGAGCTATATACAATTGAAGTTTTAAATGTCCTGCTATGCAACACATGGCCGTTGGGTGGCAGAGCAGAGGTTCTGCATCAAAGGAACAGGGAAGTCATCCTGCCACTCAAGATCTCTACAGAATAGCTCGCAGGCGAGTTCACTGAAGACCAGGTCTAATCAACTACACATAGATGATTGTTTCATGAACTGAATTATGATAAGCAATTAAAAAAAATCAAGTGATTGATTATAAGATGGCTATTGAATCCAAGCAAAGATATTTATTATTGAGGCAAGTTTTAACTGGGTCACTCTCAAGCCTGATGAAATCTTCCTGTCTGAGACAGAATGTATCTCTTTTGTGTGCAGGATGTGATGAATAATAGCATGGTTTCTGGAGTCAAACAGATGACAAATTCTGACTCCATCATTTATTTGTTGTGTGACCCAGGGAAAGCTACTTAATCTAGATACGTGTGCTTCAATTTACTCTTTGTAAAATAGGGGAAATTATGGTTCCTAGCCCAATATATTGAAGGAAGGACTGAACGAAATAATATATGCAAAATAAGCAGTATCTAGGACAGAGTAATTATTCATATTTTATATTAGTAGTACTAGTATTAGTAGTAGTAGCATGATCCAAACAATGGTAACTCATAGACTCAAGACAACCGTGTTTAAAAAATTTTTTGAATCTAAAAAAAATTTTTTTTATTGAAGTATAGTTGATTTACAATGCTGTGCTAGTTTCTGGTGTACAGTAAAGCTTCTGACCATCCTTGTCCATTTCTCTTTCTCTTTAATCGTCCTGCTACAGAGATTATTTAGTAATCCTTGCATCATGTAGAGGTCACATGTGAAAGTAAGCAAGCTTAAAGGGAAAATTTTATTCCTTACAAGCAGCGTATCTTAAACATTTTGGCTTTTTACACTCTTCAAAATCACTGAGGACCCCAAACAACTTTTGTTTATTTGGGTGTTACCTATTATTATTCACTGAATTAGAAATTAAAAATGAGAAATTTTAGAAAATATTTGGTTTAGTTCATTTACCAAGGATGTTAATATATTAATTACATGTTAACAAAAGTAAAGTATTTTATGACAAATAACCACATTTTGTAGCAAAAAATGTTGAGAATGGCATCCTTTTTGCAAATTTATTTAATATTTGTCTTATTAGAAGGCAACTGGATTTTCATATTTGCTTCTGCTTTATATCTGCAGTAATATATGTTTCAGTTAAAATATGTGAAGTAAATCTGTAAATCATAATACAAGTATGTTTTTGGAAATGGGAGAAAACTTTAAAAGACTTTTGGGATAATTATGAATATTATTCTTTGAAACTCCACTAAGCAGACAGGTATTAGTTCCTAAAATATGAGTTGCAATGTGGAATCTAAAATTATATTAAAGGTCTTTTTGTATTCTGCTATATTAATCCAAATTCTAACTTGTCCTTTTAATGCATCTTTTCTTTATACATGGGTTTCAAAATATTATGCAGTTTTGCATAAAACTGGTTCATTGAGTTATACATACTTATCAATGTTGACACATTTCAATATACAATATTTTTTTAAAAAAATATTTGTTTATATCATCACCAATCTCAAGAGAAAACTCTTTAGTGTTGGAAAGATTTCAAGTTTACATGGGAGGATCCTATTTTTCCAGAATTCTAATATTCACTTGAAAGTTTGAATTTTATCATTGGTAAAAACATTGTCTCTTCTTTTCCCTAAGGTGACATTCATTTTTGAGCAATATCTGCCAAATCCCTATGTCTAAATAACTATAGTTTATCATTGTTTTTAAAGTAAAAATGACTTCTCATGGAAAAAAAAATAGTTCAACTCTAAACTTAATCACACAACTACTTTTTGCTCAAGGAATTTACTTAAAGTTGGGTATGCAGCACAAGTGCTTTGTTAGCTCATCTCATTTCTTCATACAGCACATTAAAAAGACTTGTATTCAAAAGCTGAAATTTCTAAAAGTGAATGTCCTTTACTGATTCATCAAAGCATTCTTAAATGAATTTTTTTTCTTTTTTAACATTATTATTATTATTATGCACTGGTAAAGTATACAATGAAAGCTAGTGAGGCTTGGTTTCACCACCTTAACTCATGCTAAGGCACTATCAGTTTTGTCCATGATTACTTTTGCACAATGAGTGAAAATATCAATTTAGTGGAGACGGAAAATAGCGTTTTGGCATATTATGAGAAAAGTTTTGACCACAAGGACCCTCTGAAAGTGGCTTGGGAACCTCAGGGATTTTATGGAGCACTTTTAACGAATTGTTTTCTTAGAGCAGAATTTGAGCAGATTGGATCTTCCCTAAAATATTTTATTTTGAAAACTATAATTATTTCAGAATTTCTATTGACAACTTGTAAAATGTTCCTAGAGAACATTCAAACTAAAATAAAGAAACTTTATCAAAATTAAATGGTTTGCATTAAGTCACAAAAACACTAATGATAAAACAAAAATCGTGTCTTTAGATCAGCCTTAGCTTTTCTCTCCTTTACTATTCCCTCTTAATTTAACCTTGTAAAATAAAATTTGTCAAGGCATTGATTCTTTCTAAATTATTTCCAATTTCTGACAAACAAATATTTGACAGAAATCTTTAAGATTTAGGAGTAACAGTCTTGAAATTATAAGAAATCACAAATTCATAACAAATTTGAGACAGTAAGGTGAAGAAAATATGATGCAATTAAAAGGTGAAACTACATTAATTACTCTCAATAAAAAATCACATCATATGTAAAAAGAATTTCTAAGCTACATGTTTTGGCATAGCAGAATAGTACACACTGAAAGAATAAATTTTATTTTTTTCCTAGTGTTATACGTTATCAATCATTTATGGCTATCTGTGAAAATCCAATGTCTTTTTCTATTTAGACCAGCTAAAAATATAAGAAAAAAAATTTTGCTTTTTTTGGCAACATGATAAATTAATTATGAAAGGACTGCAATTTTGAGTTGTACAGTACTGTGGCAAACACAATAATTAAAAGGTAAAGTATTAACATGGTTATTTCCAAAGAGTTTTTCTTATTTTCCTATGCATGCTTCAATAAAATTAATCAAATGCTTAAGGATTTTAAAAGTTATAAGAATGAAAATATTTCCTTAGGAAAGCCGATATATGTATGTATGTGTATATATTTTATATATATATATATATATATATATATATATATATATATACAATTTCTTTACAGTAAGGAACCTGGATAGTACAAATGTGGTTTTCAAATTTCAAGGGTTTTGGTCAAACTAAGCCTGAGGTTTGTATCTTTTCTGATTAATCAAAAATATAATATTTTATCTTATAGTCTGATAATTTTTGGAACATGTCTCTAAAGACCACATAGTCTTTGTCTCCATAGCCCTCTGTGCCAAACGTAATGCTTTCCATATAGTGCACACAATAAATGCTGATCAAAATGAATTTTTAAATGAACATTCAGAATTCCCCATTTTCCTGGTAGAATAATGTTCATATGACCTATGAAAGATGGAGAGTAAGATGAAGAATGGATCATTTAGATTTCATTCTCCAGAGCACATGGTCTTTTTTATATGCCAGCATAATGGATACACAGGTGAAGGGAAGTTGGAGGATTTTTCTCCTGGGCTGTTCCATATTTATCATCTATGTTGTCATTGGGTACACAAGGTCTATGCACTTTATAAGAGGATTTCTGCCTAGAAAGCTATATTTTATTTTTCTGCTAAGATGATCATTATAAAAATGACAAAGTGTTTGCAGCCCGAGTTTAAAAGTAGTTCCTGAAACTAGAGCATGTTTTTCTCAGTCTTAATGGAGCCACCAGTGTAGCCAATTGTTTAATGCTTATTTCAGTCGTATAGAGGTGAAAACCTTGAAGAATCACTTGGGCTAAAATTAATAAACTGAGCAAAGGAAAAGGCCAATTTGCTATTTATATGAGTCAAAAGGATGCACAAATAAGCTACTGCCCAATTTACGATTATATTTACACAGCAAAATAAAACAGTGCTACACTATTTCCTTCCAAGGATATTGTCAATTAAGGTAACTGTGAAAATTACTATGAAGTGTTTTGATATCACAAGGAAGGATATTGAAAATGCAGTATCAATCTTGTTACCATTCATGAAACATTTCAACTGAACAATATTTTTGGGTGCCAATCTGCTCATTCCAGTATAAGGGGTTCAAACTAGAGGTTAAATTGTAGATACTTCTGAATATCAATAGTTGAACTACAGTATTTCTAACAGCCTTTTCACATCTCTGTAGAAAAGATTGGATCAAGTATGAAGTAAACAAAATCACACAATTCAAGAGAAAATACTGACTTCATTGAACTATAATTCTTTGAATGATATTTATTTCCATCAGTTATATTATTAAATACTTATGGAGAGTGACACATAGATTAAGTTTTATTTATTAAATTTTGGATTCTTAATCTTTATATTTTTGTGGTGTATTTTTCTTAAGTTTAAAAAAGCTTAAAAAAGATGAAAATAGAACAGATTAGGAGGTAAAATTTGAAGAGTAAGGACTGAAGTTTATTTCTAAATTTTCTTTTGACAACAAAATAATGGACTAAGTTTTTAGATATTCTACTGAATATTAATTTTAAAATATGCTTTCTTAAAAATCTTAAATTCCATCTTTCTTTTGTGGTGATGCTTATATCTCAAAAAATTGTGTAGGAAGTGATTATAATATGATGTATTATTAAATAAATTGATATTGATATTCAAGCTTTCAAACTGTGTTTCCTGTAAGGAATATAAGAAGGTGTCATTTGGTGGCATGTGATTTAGAGAAGACTTTTTTTTTAGGGTAACATTTTCTCTAAGTAGAAAAGTCTGTGATACTGACAATGTATGTGCTAGAGTGGAATTACTCTGAGTACTATTACCTAGCACAGTTTTTTAAATTTAGAGTCTGAAAACTTATTCTTAATGGAATAAGAGTTTTTATAATAATTTTAATAGTACTTTTACTTATTAATGTTTATATAATACTTTTACTTATTACAGTGAATGTTTCCATCTCTTTTTTAAATCTTCTCTTGTAATGATTCCACTGAAAAGTTGAAATTGTTAAAATTTCTCTAACTCATGATAATGATGACCAAAAAAAAAAAACCAACTACAGCTTATTGAATATTTATTATGAACCAAACAACACACCAGACACTGTACATGTGTGATTTTTGTTAATCCTCACAGTGACCTCTAGGCAAAAACCACAATACATTCAATTCACAGATGAGAAAAGGGTCTCTGGGAGTTTAAATAACTTTTCTAAGGTTGCACACTAGTAAGTGACAAAACTGGGATTCAGACCCAGGGCCTTTTCTAGTGTGAATGATTTCCTCTGAGTTTAGTTGGAATTTGACTTGTGAATGAAGTTGATTGTAACAATCACAATGAACTGTAATGTATAGCTAAGTATCTTTATGCTATGTTTTCATTAAGTATCATTTAGATTATATTTTAGGTCAGCAAGAGCTGTTTAATGGTCTGTTCATTCTGTATTCTTTTGCTGTTTCCCAAAACATAATCTGCTGTCAGAAAGGATGAGGCATTTATAAAAGAGAATGATGCCGTATAATTATATATATATATCACCATCTATCAATGGTGAGCAAGGCTTATGAGCTCTAATCTAGTATTTGAATCAACTCAGTGCTTAAAATGGTTACATTGGGATTTGTTACAGTTTAGGACATTAGTCAGTTTTCTTCCTGGGTTAATAGGCTAAGTAATTTTCATTCTCTATTAAGGCAATAAGGACTCATTAATTTATAGGAACGAAATATATCCTAGTAAGGTCACTCATGGCCTTTTCTTTACCTAAGAGAAGAAAATTTAAAGAATTATGAACTTGGATTATTAAAACTCCTTTTCCATCTATAATACCTTTCATTATGCAATATTTACTGAGCAATACCCAGATCTAGGCACTGGTCTGGAACCTGAAATATAGTTTTCTCTATGGTCTCATGTGCTTACATTTGCGGTGGGGAATGAAGAAGGAGACAGACAATAGATGAGAAAAATGTATATGAAAAAAATAATGAAGTGACATTATATAATAAAAACAAAGTGGGAGCCGCAATGTAGAATAATAGGGCTGGAGGAGTGTCTGTATGAACAAGTAACACAAAGCTAAGGACAAAAGGGACAGACAGTTGCAAACAAAGGTAGAATTTGGCTTTTAACAATAAACAAATGACAACAACCAAACAGACAAAAGTCCTGTATTTCTGAATTGTATGGAAAATGTAAGAGAGTGAATTGGGATAAATTCCGAGAGTATTCAGGCAGGGGGCAGATGCTATCAAGAGATTTACATTTTACACACAAATACATACACACTTGCACACATGCATCAGCTTCATTAGGACATACCTCTCTGAGTGGTGCCACAGATCTTAACACTGAAAATCTGGAGATATCACAGATTGGTGTTTGCTCATCAAGAGAACATACGTCTCTACACAAATTGGGTGAAGTTTCTAATTATCACAACTAAGTAGTTGGACATTTTTTCTTGGTTAAGGACTTCAGCTGATGGAGCTTTAGCAGGATTTTCTCTTATGCAGAATTTCAAATGTATCCTACTAAAGTACTGTCATTATATGAGATAGCCATGGGGGAGAACACTCAGACTGTGTCACAGAATGTCACAGAAATTAGAGTTAAGGTTTAAATATGTATGCTGTTCAAAATCTGGATAACTGTGCAACAATGTTAGAATACCGTAAGAATAGTTGCATAAATAGACATCTGGCAATTGTATAAGAGTGATATTTCTTTGATGATGTTCTGATGATACACATATCCATGAATAAACTTGTGTCATCTTGATGCAACCAGTATGTTAAAAAAGTAAGAAAAAGAGAAATGCGAGCAGATATATTTTCAACATAATTTTTATTGGCCTCTTCTATTAATATTATTGTTACCACATTCCAGAAGAAAATATATATACATGAAAGCACAGGTAGCCTAATTCAGAAAACAATTTGGTATGCTCTGTAAGACTTAATGCGACATCTGATATCTATCATATCTGAATAAAAGCGGTGATTTCTTAGCTTCTTTATTGCTTACTAGAAGTAGACAAGATATCACATTGCACTTAGCTAATATAAATATACTTCCTAGAATATTTTGGGCTTATTGACATCATTATCCTGCTACTACTATGCAAGATAAATATTTCTTTCCCAAACGCTGTCTTGCTTTGAAGATTATGGTATCCCTATAATACAGCACCAACAGGGTATTATTCATACAGCGATAGACTCCATGCTTTACAACTTGTACCTTGCAACAAATTGCAGTTTGTGAATTGAAAATACATTTTAGACAGGGATAAATATATTCCTACTCTCCAAATATTTACCATATTATAAACTTAAGAATGTACATTCTAATCCTTACCTAGAATCAAATTGAAAAAAAAAAAACATGTACAGAAGAAATACGTTAAATAGTGAACGTAATTCCCTTAAATTTTATATTATTAATTTAAAACTTTTTATCAAACTAAACTCATGTTCTATCACTATTCTTCTTAAAGCCCTCCAGTAAGTCCTCACTGCAAATTTGAATAGGATTTAAATATGTTAACTGGCCTGAAAGACTGTGCATAGCCTGATTTCCATTTATTTCTCCAAACTCATTTCACTCTGCCTGTCTTTCTCCAACTGCTATACTCTACTTACACTGGTCTCCTCTCTCCCTTGAACACATCAATCTCATTTCTGTCTCTGGGCCTGGGAACATTCATTTCTTTTTCCCTGAAGGCTACTCTCTCTGGACTTACCATTACTGCTTACACTAATTACATGGTTCTCATGTTAAATTTCACCTAATTGTGAGAGCTATTTTAACCACCCAAGTGAAAGCAACCACCAAACACCTTCCACACAGATCATTCTAGTTCTACTCTATCTCATGACTCTTTTCAAATTTCATTCATATTACCCCCAGTTTATTTTTGTTTTTGTTTTTTTTGATTTTGCGGTACGCGGTCCTCTCACTGTTGTGGCCTCTCCCGTTGCGGAGCACAGGCTCCGGACGCGCAGGCTCAGCGGCCATGGCTCACAGGCACAGCCGCTCCGCAGCATGTGGGATCTTCCCGGACCGGGGCACGAACCCGTGTCCCCTGCATCGGCAGGCAGACTCTCAACCACTGCGCCACCAGGGAAGCCCTACCCCCCGTTTAATAGATAATTCAATCTGGAATTACATGACTCACTTTGTACTTTAACTTCCATCTCACTCTGCAGAAATTTTGAATGCTGTATGGATAGAAATAATGCTTTTTCTATTCACCACTGTTACCATAATAGACCACAATAGTGCCTGGCACATGACATATTGTCCATGAATAATGATTTGGAAGACACAGACAATAAAAAATTGCAATTTTTAGATCCTGAAAGAGTTGCCTTTACTATCATATCTGCATGCACTAGAGATGCTACAAGAAAAGTCACAAGCATCCATTTACTGTATTTATTGTAGAAATGTTTTCAAGGGTTTTTCACTAATTACTTTGGGGTCTTAATGAAAAGTCTATCAACATTAAGAAAACTAGTATTTGTTTTAAACATTTGTTTGTTCTGTTTCTTATGCACTTTATCATTCTTGTGAAAGTATTGTTCTCTTTTCTTTAGTTACTAAGGATTTCAAATCAAACTTATGACATTATTCCAGTGACATGTAGGGTCATGGGATGTAAATATCTACATGCCATTTTTATCTGTCTTAATTTTTCTTGCTTTGAATTCCACTTATCCAACTTTCACAATAATTTTATAAATACATCTTATATATTTATAATATTATAATGGCCTTAAATATTATGTGGAATAAAAAAGTGAATAAAACTTTCTATCCTAACACTGAATGACCACTTCAAAATTTTTGGAAATATGAAACAACAACAATAGTTTTGAAGCTAACCCAACTAATATTTATTGGTTACCTTTTATGTAATGTGTTCTTCTAAATATTTCCATTAAATTAAAAAAAAATTCTAATATCATCTCTCAGGAAGACATATTGTTTGTCTAAATTACAGATAAGAAAGCCAAGAAAAATATATAGGTTAAGTAAATGACCTTAAGAGAAGAAATCTGTGAGTGATAAAATTGAATCATTAAGTCCTACACTTATGCTTAAAAATTCAGGGTTTTTTTTCAGATATTCCCTAGAGCCATCACTGAGACATCATGCATTCCACTAAAACCTAAGGACAATTACAAGAGATGTGTTTACTTTTTAAGGATGAAAATATTGATGTTAGCAAGAGTCACAAAATTTAGGACTACTTATCTTTGTCTCTTTCTTTAAAAGGCGGCAAATATTTACAGTGACCTTTAGCATAAATGATCACAATGCTGTCTGAGGATTCTCTTCTAAGCCCAAACCCTTAATTGTGGTACTGCATAGGCAGTGTGGATATTTTTGTTGTTCAGTGCTTATGACCAGACACCTGTCTTAAAGCCTTATGGGGCAATAGCTCAGGCTGACTCCATGAGGCATCTGCTGCTGACCTTCTCAGGCTATGCTGGGTCTAATTTCCTTGGATTGATGTTAGAAGTCTTCTGTGACCCACACCTTCAAGCCTATCAGATCACATTGGTGACTGCATGTGATTTCAGGGTGGACCACTTCTCAAAATGGAAATGTCAAATTGCATGAACCTGGTGACTGACGTATAAGGGATTAGAGGAAGCAAAACAATTTTACAATTTTAATATAAAAAAAAACTTGCTGTAGAATTTCTGTGCTTTCGTGAAAGCACATTTTTCCTTCAGATGACCATCTCATGTTATCTTGACACACTCAATGCACCAAGTCCAGGAACTCTTCACCTTCGCTCTTTGGAAGGAAACGTTGTCTCTTTATCTTAAATTAATTGTGTAAATTCCAAGAGATTTAAAAGGAGTAGAGACACTTGGGGTAACCTAACAGTAGGCACCCTATTTGTCTTTGAAATTCACTAAGTTAGTGGAACACTTTCAAAGAAAGACCTTTTTGATCTTAGGAAACAAGCTCTTTAAAAAATGTGCTCCCAGTTTAATCTAAAATTCAACTTTTCTAATTACAGCTCTGTACCTGTGATTAGCATTAAATGAATTAATAGTATCTATTCTTCCTGAGAATGAATCTTCATTGGACTCATTTGAGATCAAAAGGAAAAACATATTCAGACTTTCCCTATTAAATCCCAATGCCCTCAAGCAAGTTGTCTGCCTGAAAGTTGGTACAAACTATTAAAGATGCCCCAGAGCAGCATGTTAGAGGATATCAATTAATACAAATGGCCAGATTTCTATTGCTCAATATGTCACTCCTTGCACAATCAGTACTATTGAATTATTAATAGTACAGCATTCTGGGACTTGCCTCAATGATTTCCACCCAGACTTAAAGAAAAGTTTTAAGGCATATGAGAACATAGACCAGGACAGCTAGAATTTTTGTCTCTGTTTCAAGATCCTGCCTTTAGCTAGAAATTATAAGGTGATACCTAAGTTCTTTATTTGATATTAGAGATCATGGGTCCATGAGCTACTGTAATTATATTTTGTACTCAACTGCAATAACTTCTCTCTCAGAGTAGATAATTCAGAATAAAATTTCCAGAAATATCTCCTCTAAAATCAACTTGCCTATGGATATACCTACTTGAAGGACTTCTTAGAGTTCCAGAAGAAAAAAAAAGAAAGAGCAGTTCATTCCTTGCTACGGAAAGAGATGCAACTTAGTATTCCAAAATCAATCGATGTTCCAGGGTGATTAGACTCACCACTTTTCTGATTAAAAAATTGTGCCAAGGAGATAGGAGCACTGAGGTCAGTGCATAGTAACTGGTTTGTTAACATTGATTTTGTGAGAATAAATTGATTTATGGTACGGTGAGTGCAAGGGAAGGATACGTTGTTGAATATTTAATGACCTCACCTATATACTGTCTAAATAGAACTATGTGTATTGTCTCTTTATGATGATTTCTTGCTGTGTTTTATACAATTTTAATGATTATGTAGTAAAACAGTAGGACTCTAATGTCTATTTTTAAAATATTCTCAGTAACACATTTTCAATGTATCATAAAAAATAATTCATTTTCACTATATAAAATTTTGGTCTTTGAAATGTCAATATGTTTCAGCATTTGACAGGCAAAGGCATTTTTGAGAGATACTCATGATAAGCTCAGCAGTTTTGTGCTTAAAAATTTAGGAAAAAAGATTTTGACAAGCCTTAGAAACTTATACCCTGTCTATCTGAACAGGAGTAGATATTTTTAAATGATTAAGTACCACTGTAGAACCTAATGGGAAAGCCAGTACAGTCACATGTTAGAAGACATCATACTTGATCATCTCTAATATTAATTATCTTTGAAATAACTAGAATGTAAAACCATTTAAATTAAGATCTGGTTAAACAAAATAATTAGCTATAAAAAATATATGGAGCACTCCCCTGGTAGTGCAGTTGTTGAGAGTCCACCTGCTGATGTAGGGACACGGGTTCATGCTCTGGTCTGGGAAGATCCCACATGCCGTGGAGCGGCTAGGCCCATGAGCCATGGCCGCTGAGCCTGTGCATCCGGAGCCTGTGCTCCACAATGGGAGAGGCCACAACAGTGAGAGGCCCGTGTACCGCAAAAAAAAAAAAAAAAGTATATGGAGTTACAGATACTCACCAAAGTCCTAATATGAGAGAGTTAGAATGTGATAGAAATGAAAGAAAGAGTGAGAGAAAGAGAAGTGAAAGAGAAAAACTTACATAATGAAATACCATTCATTTGTGGTTCAGTCACAAACAACCAAATATACCCTAACTATTTTTTGTTCTGAAATGTAAACATATTGACAATTAAGTGATCCTTCAGAGCGTTAAAGGACTGCATGTTAAGAAATAATATTGAGAGTGTTCTAATTTCATTCTTTTACATGTGGCTGTCCAGTTTTCCCAGCACAACTTATTTAAGAGACTGTCTTTTCTCCATTGTATATTCTTGCCTCCTTTGTCATAGATTAATTGATCATAGCTGTGTCGGTTAATTTCTGGGCTTTCTATACCATTCTATTGATCTGTGAGTCTGTCTTTGTGCTAGCACCATACTATTTTGATTACTGTAGCTTTATAGTGTAGTGTGAAGTCAGGGAGCCTGATTCCTCTAGCTCACTTTTTCTTTCTCAAGATTGCCTTGGAGACACGCCTTCCAGATGGCAGAGGAGTAAGATGTGGAGATCACCTTCCTCAACACAAATACATCAAAACTACATCTACATGTGGAACAACTCCTACAGAACACCTACTGAACACTGCCAGAAGACCTCAGGCTTCCCAAAAGGCAAGAAACACCCCACGTAACCTGGTAGGGCAAAAGACAAAAAGGAAAAACAGAGACAAAGGAAGAGGGACAGGACCTGCACTGCTGGGAGGGAGCTGTAAAGGAGGAAAAGTTTCCACACACTAGGAAGCCCCTTCACTGGTGGAGATGGGGAGTGGGCCAGGGGAAATCTTTGGAGCCACAGAGGACAGTGTAGCTACTGGGGTGCAGAGGGCAAAGCAGAGAGATTCCCACATAGAGGATCAGTGCCAACCAGCACTCACCAGCCTAAGAGGGTTGTCTGCTCACCCGCTGGGGTGGGTGGGGGCTGGGAGCTGAAGCTCGAGTTTCAAAGGTCAGATCCCAGGGAGAGGAGTGGGGTTGGCTGTGTGAACACAGCCTGAAGGGGGCTAGTGCACCACAGCTAGCTCGGAGGGAGTCCTGGAAAAAGTCTAGATGTGGCAAAGAGGCAAGAGGCTATTGTTTCAGGGTGTGTGAGGAGAGGGGATTCAGAGCACCACCTAAAGGAGCACTAGAGACAGGCACAAGCCACGGCTATAAGTGTGGGCACCAGAGACTGTCATGAAATGATAAGGCTGCTGCTACAGCAAAGAAGCCTGTGTGCAAGCACAGGTCACTATCCACACCTCCCCTCCCAGGAGCCCATGCAGCCAGCCACTGCCAGGGTCCCGTGATCCAGCAACAACTTCCCCAGGAGAACACATTGTGCACCTCAGGCTATTGTAATGTCACGCTGGCCTCTGCCACCGTGGGCTTGCCTCGCATTGCATACCCCTCCCTCCCCCTGGCCTGAGTGAGCCAGACCCCCTAATCAGCCGCTCCTTTAACCCCATCCTGTTTTTGGGGGGGGGGAACAGACGCCCTCAGGCGACCTACACACAGAGGTGGGGCCAAATCCAAAGTTGAACCCCGGGAGCTGTGCGAACAAAGAAGAGAAAGGGAAATCTCTCCCAACAGCCTCAGGAGAAGTGAATTAAATCTCCACAATCAACTTGATGTACCCTGCACCTGTGGAATTCCTGAATAGACAACAAATCCCAAAATTGAGGTGGTGGACTTTGGGAGTAACTGTAAACTTGGGGTTTGCTTTCTGCATCTAATTTGTTTCTGGTTTTATGTTTATCTTAGTTTAGTATTTAGAGCTTATTATCATTGGTAGATTTGTTTATTTATTTGGTTGCTCTCTTCCTTTTTTAATTTATATATATATATTTTTTTCATTTTTCTATTGTTTTGAGTGTGTATGTGTATACTACTTTGTGTGATATTTTCTGTATAGCTTTCCTTTTGCCATTTGTCCTAGGGTTTTGACTGTCCTTTCTTTTTTTTTTTTTTTTGTATAGATTTTATTGCTTCCTATCATTGGTGGATTTGTTTTTTCATTTGGTTGCTCTTTTCTTTCACTCTTTTTTTCTTTTTTTTATTACTTTTTTATTTTTAATAATTTCTTTTTGATTTTAAAACTTTATTTTACTCTTTCTTTCTTTCTTTCTCTTTCTCCATTTTCTTCTGAGCTGTGTGGCTGACATGGTCTTGGCACTCTGGCTGTGTGTCAGGCCTGAGCCTCTGAGGTGGGAGATCCAAGTTCAGGACATTGGTTCACCAGAGACCTCCCAGCCCCACATGATATCAAACAGAAAAAGCTATCCAAGAGATCTCCATCTCAATGTTAAGACCCAGCTCCACTCAACGACCTACAGGTTAAGTGCTGGACACCCTATGCCAAACAAATAGCAACACAAGAACACAACCACACCCATTAACAGAGAGGCTACCTGAAATCATAATAAGTTGGCAGACACACCAAGAAACATCACCAGACACGGTTCTGCCCACCAGAAAGACAAGATCCAGCCTCATCCACCAGAACACAGGAACGAGTCCCCTCCACCCAGAAGCCTACACAACCCACTGAACCAACCTGAGCCACTGGGAGCAGACCTCAAAAGCAACGGGAACAACAAACCTGCATCCTGAAAAACGGAGATGCCAAACACAGTAAGTTAAGCAAAATGATAAGACAGAAATACACAGCAGATGAAGTAGTAAGGTAAAAATCTTCCAGACAAAACAAAAGATGAGGAAATAGGCAGTCAGCCTGAAAAAGAATTCAGAGTAATGATAATAAAGATGATCCAAAATCTTAGAAATAGAATGGAGAAAATACAAGAAATGTTTAACAAAGATCTGGAAGAACTAAAGAGCAAACAAGCCATGATGAACAACACAATTAAAGAAACTAAAAATTTTCTAGAAGGAATCAAGCAGAATAACTGAGGCAGAAGAATGGTAAGTGACCTGCAAGATAAAAAAGTGGAAATAACTACCGCAGAGCAGAATAAACAAAAACGAATTGAGGGGAATCTCACAGACCTCTGGGACAACATTAAACACACCAACATTCAAATTATAGGGGTCCGAGAAGGAGAAGAGAAAAAGAAAGGGATTGAGAAAATATTTGAAGAGATTATAGTTGAAAACTTCCCTAATATGGGAAAGGAAATAGTCAGTCAAGTCCAGGAAGTGCAGAGAGTCCCATACAGGATAAATCCAAGAGGAAACACGCCAAGACACATATTAATCAAACTACCAAAAATTAAATACAAAGAAAAAAATATTAAAAGCAGCAAGGGAAAAGCAACAACTAACATACAAGGGAATCCCCATAAGGTTAACAGCTTATCTTTCAGCAGAAACTCTGCAAGCAAGAAGGGACTGGCAGGATCTATTTAAAGTGATGAAAGTGAAAAATTTACAATCAAGGTGACGCTATCCAGCAAGGATCTCATTCAGATTCAACATAGAAATTAAAATCTTCACAGACAAGCAGAAGTTAAGAGAATTCAGCACCACCAAAACAGTTAAGAAAATGGTAATAGGAACATACATATCGATAACTACCTTAAATGTAAATGGATTAAGTGCTCCAACCAAAAGACATAGACTGGCTGAATGGATACAAAAACAAGACCCATACATATATTGTCTACAAGAGACCAACTTCAGACCTAGGGACACATACAGACTGAAAGTGAGGGGATGGAAAAAGATATTCCATGCAAGTGGTAATCAAAAGAAAGCTGGAGTAGCAATATTTATATCAGACAAAATAGACTTTAAGATAAAAATTATTACAAGAGACAAAGAAGGACACTACATAATGATCAACGGATCAATCCAAGAAGAAGATATAAGAATTACAAATATTTATGCACCCAACATAACAGCATCACAATACATAAGGCAAATGCTAACAGCCATTAAAGGGAAAATCAACAGTAACACAATCACAATGGGGGACTTTAATACTCCATGTTCACCAATGGACAGATCATTCAAAATGAAAAAAAAAAAGGAAACACAAGCTTCAAATGATACATTAAACAAGATGGACTTAGTTGATATTTATAGGACATTCCACCGAAAAACAGCACATTACACTTTCTTCTCCAGTGCTCATGGAACATTCTTCAGGATAGTACATATATTGGGTCACAAATCAAGCTTTGGTAAATTTAAGAAAATTGAAATTGTATCATGTATCTTTTGACCACAATGCTATGAGACTACATATCAATTACAGGAAAAATTTTAAAAAATACAATCACATCGATGATAAACAATACACTACTGAAGAACAAAAAGATCACTGAAGAAAGCAAAGAGGAAATCAAAACATACCAAAAACAAATGACAATGAAAACAGGATGACCCAAAACCTATGTGATGTAGCAAAAGAAGTTCTAAGAGGGAAGTTTATAACAATACATTTCTACCTCAAGAAACTAGAAACATCTCAAATAAACAACCTAACCTTACACCTAAAGCAATTAGAGAAAGAAAAACAAAAGAAACCCCAAAGTTAGCAGAAGGAAAGAAATCATAAAGATCAGATCAGAAATAAATGAAAAAGAAATGAAGGAAATGATAGCAAAGGTAAATAAAAGTAAAAGCTGGTTCTTTGAGAAGATAAACAAAATTGAAAAAGCATTAACCAGACTCATCAAGAAAAAAAAGGGAGAAGATTCTAATCAACAGAATTAGAAATGAAAAAGGAGAAGAAACAACGACACTGTAGAAATACAAAGGATCATGAGACATTACTACAAGCAACTCTATGTCAATGAAATGGACAACCTTGAAGAAATGGACAAATCTTAGAAAAACACAAACTTCCGTGACTGAACCAGGAAGAAATAGAAAATATAAACAGACCAATCACAAGCCCTGAAATTGAAACTGTGTTAAAAAATCTTCCAACAAACAAAAGCCCAGGACCATATGGCTTTACAGGCTAATTCTATCAAATATTTAGAGAAGAGTTAATACTTATCCTTCTCCAACTCTTGCAAAATATAGCAGAGGGAGGAACACTCCCAAACTCATTCAATGAGGCCACCATCGCCCTGATACCAAAACCAGAGTAAGAGCCAAAAAAAAAAAAAAAAGAAAGAAAGAAAGAAAGAAAGCAAACTACAGGGAAATACCACTGATGAACATAGATGCAAAAAATCCTCAACTAACTACTAGCAAACAAAATCCACCAGCACATTAAAAGGATCATACACTATGATCAAATGGGGTTTATTCCAGGAATGCAAGAATTCTTCACTATAAGCAAATCATTCAATGTGATACACCATATTAACAAATTGAAGGTGACAAACCATATGATCATCTCAATAGATGCAGAAAAGGTTTTCAACAATATTCAATACCCATTTATGATAAAAACCCTACAGAAAGTAGGCAGAGATGGAACTTATCTTAACATAATAAAAGTCATATATGGCAAACCCACAGCCAACATCATTCTCAATGGTGAAAAACTGAAATCATTTCCACTAAGTTCTGGAACAAGACAAGGTTGTCCACTCTGACCACTATCATCCAACGTAGTTTTGGAAGGTTTAGCCACAGCAATCAGAAAAGAAAAACAAATAAAAGGAATCCAAATCCAAAAAGAAGAAATAAAACTGTCACTCTTTGCAGGTGACATGATACTATCCATAGAGAATCCTAAAGATGCCACCAGAAAACTACTAGAGCAAATCAATGAATTTGGTAAAGTAGCAGGATACAAAATTAATATACAGAAATCTCTTGCATTTCTATACACTAATGATGAATAATCTGAAGGAGAAATTAAGGAAACACTCCCATTTACCATTGCAACAAAACAAATAAAATACCTAGGAATAAACCTACTTAAGGAGACAAAAGACCTGTATGTAGAAAACTATAAGACACCGATGAAAGAAATGAAAGATGATACAAACAGATAGAGAGATATACCATGTTCTTGGATTGGAAGACTCAACATTCTGAAAATGACTATACTACCCAAAGCAATCTACAGATTCAATGCAATCACTATCAAACTACCAATGGGATTTTTCACAGAACTAGAACTGACAATTTCACTATTTGTATGGAATCACAAAAGACCCCAAATAGCCAAAGCAATCTTGAGAAAGAAAAATGGAGCTGGAGGAATCAAGCTCCCTGATTTCAGACTATACTACAAAGCTACAGTAATCAAGACAGTATGGTACTGGTAGAAAACCAGAAATATAGATGGAAAAGGATAGAAAGCCCAGAGATAAACCTACACAGATATGGTCATGTTATCTTTGATAAAGGAAGCAAGAATATACAATGGAGAAAAGATAGCCTCTTCAATACATGGTGCTGGGAAAACTGGAGAACTACCTGTAAAAGAATGAAAATGAACACTCTTAACCCCATGCACAAAAATAAACTCAAAATGGTTTAAAGACCTAGATATAAGGCCAGAAACTATCCAGCTCTTAGAGGAAAACACTCCATGATATAAATCACAGCAAGATCTTTTTGACCCACCTCCTAGAGAAATGGAAGTAAAAACAAAAATAAACAAATGGGACATAATGAAATTTAAAAGCTTTTGCACAGCAATGAAAACCATAATCAAGATGAAAAGATACCCCACAGAATGGGAGAAAACATTTGCAAATGAAGCATCTGACAAAGGATTAATCTCCAAAATATACAAGCACCAAATGCAGCTCAATATGAAAAACACAAACAACCCAACGCCAAAAAAGGGCAGAAGACCTAAATAGACATTTCTCCAAAGAGCATATAGAGATTGCCAACAAACACATGAAAGGATCCTCAATATCACTAATCATTAGAGAAATGCAAATCAAAGCTACAGTGAGGTATCTCCTCACACAAGTCAGAATGGTCATCATCAAAAAATGTACAAACAATAAATGCTGGAGAGGATGTGGAGAAAAGGAACCCTCTTGCACTGTTGGTGGGAAAGTAAATTGATATGACCACTATGGAGAACAGTATAGAGGTTCCTCAAAAAACTAAAAAGAGAACTACCATACGACCCTGCAATCCCACTACTGGACATATACCCTGAAAACACCATAAATCAAAAAGAGTCTTGTACCAAAATGTTTATTGCAGCTCTATTTACAATAGCCAGGACATGGAAGCAACCTAAGTGTCCATTGAAAGATGAATGGATAAAGAAGATGTGGCATGTAGATACAAAGGAATATAAAGAAATGAAATTGAGTTATTTGTAGTGAGGTGGATTGAGCTAGAGACTGTCATACAGAGTGAAGTAAGTCAGAAAGGAAAAAACAAATACAATGTGCTAACACATATATATGGAATTAAAAAAAAGAAAAAATGGTTATGAAGAACCTAGGGGCAGGGCAGGAATAAAGACACAGCCATAGAGAGTGGACTTGTGGACACAGGGAGGGGGAAGGATAACCTGGGATGAAGTGAGAGAGTGGCATGGACATATATACATTACCAAATGTAAAATAGCTAGTGGGAAGAAGCTGCATAGCACTAGAAGATCACCTCAGTGGTTTGTGTCCACCTAGAGGGGTGGGATAGGGAGGGTGGGAGGGAGATGCAAGAGGGAGGCAATATGGGGATGTATGTATATATGTATAGCTGATTCACTTTGTTATACAGCAGAAACTAACACACCAATTGTAAAGCAATTATATTCCAATCAAGATGTTAAAAAAAAAAAGATTGCCTTGGCTATTCGGGATCTTTTGTGTTTCCATACAAATTTTAAGATTTTTTTCTCTAAATATGCAGAAAATGCCATTGGTAATTTGATAGGGATTGCATTGAACCTATAGATTGCCTTGGATAGTATATCATTTTGACAATGTTGATTCTTCCAATCCAAGAACATGGTATATCTTTCCATCTGTTTGTGTCATCTTAGATTACTTTCATCAGTGTCTTATAGTTTTCAGAGTACAGGTCTTTTGCCTCCTTAGGTAAGTTTGTTCTTAGGTATTTAATTCTTTTTGTTGCAATGATAAATATGATTGCTTCCTTAATTTCTCTTTCTGATTTTTCATTGTTAGTGTATAGAAATGCAACAGATTTCCATATATTAATTTTGTATCCTGAAACTTTACCAAATTCATTCATGAATCCTAGTAATTTTCTGATAGCATCTTTAGGATTTCCTGTGTATAGTATGATGTTATCTGCAAAGAGTGGCTGCTTTATTCTTCTTTTCCAATTTGGATTCCTTTTATTTCTTTTTCTTCTCTGATTGCTGTGGTTAGGACTTCCAAAACTATGTTGACTAAAGTAGTAACAGTGGACAACCTTGTCTTTTTCCTTATCTTAGAGGAAATGCTTTCATCTTTTTACCATTGAGTATGATGTTTGCTGTGTGTTTTTCATATATGCTCTAATTATGATGAGGTATGGTCACTCTATGCCCACTTTCTGGAGAGTTTTTACCATAATGGGTGTTGAATTTTGTCAAAAACTTTTTCTGCATCTATTGAGATGATCATATGGTTTTTACTCTTCAATTTATTAATATGGTATATCACACGGATAGATTTGTGGATATTGAAGAATCCTTGCAACCCTGGAATAAATCCCACCTGATTATGTTGTATGATCCTTTTAATATATTTTTGGATTGGTTTTCTAGCATTTTGTTGAGATTTTTTGCTTCTATGTTCATCAGTGATTTTGCCTATAATTTTCTTCTTTTGTGTTGTTGTTTTGTCTCATTTTAGTATCATGGTGATGGTGGCCTCATAGAATAAGTTTGGGAGTGTTCCTTCCTCTGTAATTTTTTGGAATAGTTTCAGAAGGATAGGTGTTACCTATTCTCTAAATATTTGATAGAGTTTTCCTGTGAAGCCATCTGTTCCTAGACTTTTGTTTGTTTGGAGTTCTATAACCATAGTTTCAATTCCAATACTTGTGATTTGTCTGTTCATATTTTCTATTTCTTACTGGTTCAGTCTTGGGAGATTGTACCTTTTTAAGAATTTGTCTATTTCTTCTAAGTTTTCCTTTTTTTTTTTTTGCGGTACGCAGGCCTCTCACTGTTGTGGCCTCTCCCATTGCAGAGCACACGCTCCGGACACGCAGGCTCAGCGGCCATGGCTCATGGGCCCAGCCGCTCCGTGGCATGTGGGATCTTCCTGGACCAGGGCACAAACTCATGTCCCCTGCATCGGCAGGCAGACCCTCAACCACTGCACCACCAGGGAAGCCCTAAGTTTTCCATTTTATTGGCATATAATTTCCTGTAGAAATCTTTTATTATCCTTTGTATTTCTGTGGTGCCAATTGTAACTTCTCCTTTTTTATTTCTAATTTTATTGATTTAGTGTTAGAACATTCTCTACACCAACTACAAAAATAAACTCAAAATGTATTAAAGACCTAAAGCTAAGACAGGATACTGTAAAACTCTTAGAGGAAAACATAGACAGAATACACTTTGACATAAATTGCAGCAATATCTTTTTGGATCCACCTCCTAGAGTAATGAAAATAAAAACAAAAATAAAGAAATGGGATCTAATTAAACTTGAAATCTTTTGCATAGCAAAGGATACCATAAACAAAACAAAAATACGACACACATAATGGGAGAAAACATTTGCAAATGATGTGACCAACAAGGGATTAATCTCCAAAATATACAAACAAGTCATGCAGCTCAATATCAAAAAAACAAGCAACCCAATCAAAAATGGGCAGAAGATCTAAGTAGACATTTCTCCAAAGAAGACATACAGATAGCCAAAAAGCACATGAAAAGATGTTCAACATCACTAATTATTAGGGAACTGCAAATCAAAACTACAATGAGGTATCACATCACACTTGTCAGAATGGCCATTATCAAAAAGTCTACAACAATAAATGCTGGAGATGGTATGGAGAAAAGGGAACCCTCCTACACTGTTGGTGGTAATGTAAATTGGTACAGCCACTCTGGAGAACAGTGTGGAGCTTCCTAAAAAAACTAAAAGTAGAGCTACTGTGTGATCCACAATCCCACTTCTGGGCATAATTCGAAAAGACACATGCATGCTAATGTTCATTGCAGCACTATTTACAATAGCTAAGGCATGGAAGTGACCTAAGTGTCCCTTGACAGATGAATGGATAAAGAAGATGTGGTACATATATACAATGGAATATTACTGAGCCATAAAAAAGAATGAAATAATGCCATCTGAAGGAACATGGGTAGACCTAGAGATTATCATACTAAGAGAAGTAAGTCACACAGAGAAAGAAAATATATCACTTATATGTGGAATCTAATAAATGCTACAAATGAACTTATTTACAAAACAGAAACAAATTCACAGACTTTGTAAACAAACTTATGGTTACCAAAAGGGAAAGGTAGGGGAGAGGGATAAGTTAGGAGGTTGGAATTAACATACACACACTACTGTATATAAAATAGAAAACCAACAAGGACCTACTGTATAGCACAGGGAATTCTACTCAATACTCTGTAAAAACCTATATGGGAAAAGAATCCAAAAAATAATAGATATATGCATATGTATAATTGAATCACTTTGCTGTATACTTGAAACTACCACAACATTGTAAGTCAACTATAGTCCAATATGAAATAAAAATTTTAAAAAACTAATGGAGGGTTTCCCTAGTGACGCAGTGGTTGAGGGTCCACCTGCCGATGCAGGGGACACGGGTTCGTGCCCCGGTCCGGGATGATCCCACATGCCATGGAGCGGCTGGGCCCATGAGCCATGACCACTGAGCCTGCACATCCGGAGCCTGTGCTCTGCAACGGGAGAGGCCACAACAGTGAGAGGCCCGCATACAGCAAAAAGAAAAAAAACAAAACAACTAATGGATTCTCTTGAAGAATGTTTTATACTCTTCTGACTAATTTGTGTTATGTTGAAAAACTACATTTCAAAAACATTTTGTATTTGAAAATCATAAAACAAATTTACTACATAAAAAAAAGAAATAATGTTGATATTAAACAGCAATTATGACTAAGGTGTTTTCACATTGAAAATGTACAAATAAATTAATGTAAATTACCTCTAAACAAATCTTGGATTTACAGAATTGCAAAGGGATGAATAATTCATTTAAGTTTATTTAGAATATTTAACAGGGAAAAATTTAAACTTTGCCATGCAAACATGTCTTCAATATTTCAGCTTGGCCATTCTCCCAACTGAATTCTTTCTTTCCCAGTGAGGGAAAGAGCATTGGGATATCTTTTTCATTCAGCACAGTTCTTTGCACATAGTGGTTGTTTAAATGTGTTTAATGGTGATCAAGGAAAAGAAAGCTGGTGATTAGGAGTAAATTCTATATAAAGAATGTTTCCTTGCTGAGCTCAGGATGTCACTGCCGTATTTTGTTAGTGCAGTGTCACACTTACTTTTAAATAAAAGCATTAAGTAAGAATTCAGAGTGTACTGAAGGTTCTTTGACTGTTTGGAGTCTTTTGTGTTTCCACATAAATTTTAGGATTGTGTTTCCTATTTATGTGAAGAATACATTGATATTTTGATATCTCCATTTGATAGACTGCATTGAATCTGTAGATAGCTTTGGGTGGCATGGATATTTTAACAATATCAATTCTTGGAATCGATAAACCCAGGATATATTTCTTTCCATTTGTGTGTATCTTCAATTTATTTCCTCAAAGTGTTGTATTGATAGTTCTCAGTGTACAGATCTTTGACCAATTTTGTTAAATTAATTCTATAGTATTCTATTATTTTTGATGATATTGTGAATGAGATTATTTCTTTCTTTCTCAGATGGTTCATTTCAATATATAAAAGCATGTAAAATTTTGTTGATTTTATAACCTGTAACATTACTTATTTTTAAAATTTTACATTTTTTTGGTAAAGTCCTTCAGGTTTTTTATATATGTCATCTAAAAAGAGAGATAGCTTTACTTTTTCCTTTACAAGTTGGATGACTTTTGTTTCTTTTTCTTCCCTAATTACTCTGTTTAAGCCTTCCAACACTATGTTGAATAGAAGTGTCAAGAGTGGGCACTCTTGTCTTGCTCCAGATCTTAAAGGAAATGCTTTCCACTTTCCAGCATTGAGTATTATGTTAGCTGTGGGCTCATCATATATTCCTTTATTATGTTGAGGTACATTCCTACTGTACCCAGTTTTCTGAGAATCTTTATCATGAAAGAATTTTGAATTTTGTCAAATGTGTTTTCTGCAACTAATGAGATCATCATATGATTTTTATCCTTCACTCTGTTAATGTGGTGTATGATAGTAATTGATAGAAATCTTACTTCTGGATATATACCCAAAGGAAATAAAAGCAGAATCAAAGAGACATTTGCACTCCCATGTTATTGCAGCATTATTCACAATAGCCAAGACTTAGATAAAACCTAAGTGTCTATCAATGGATGAAAAGATAAATATAATGTGAACACATGTATCTATGTAATGGAATATTATTCATCCGTAAATAGGAAGGAAACTCTGTCAATTATGACAACATGGATAAACCTAAGGGCATTTTGCTAAGTGAAATAAAGCAGATGGAGAAAAACAAATACTGTATGATCTGTCTTATATGTGGAATCTAAAAGAGTCAGACTCCTATAAGTAGAGTAAAATTGTGATTTTCAAGGTCTAGGGAGTGGGAGAAATAAGATATTGGTCAAGGGGTACAAACTTTTAGTTATAAGATGAATAAACTCTGGAAATCTAATATTCACCATAGTGACTATAGTTAACAGTACTATATTGTATACTTGAAGTTTGCTTAGAGAGTGGATCTTAATGTTCTCACCACACACACACACACACACACACACAGGTAACCATGTGAGGTGGTGGATGTGTTAACTAATTTTGTCGTGGTAATCTTTCACAATATATACATATATCAAATAAAAAAAATAATTCAGAGGGTTATGTGAGAATTAAAATGATCAAACACCACCAAACAGATCCCTAGATGAAACTATTATAACCATTTATGTGCTTATTTTACTGTATACAAAATTTGATTATTCAAAATTGTATAAATATGTTGATTTAGAAGCTAATTTGAGGCTAAGGTACAAATTTGGCCCAGAAGATTTTTGAGATACAATATGCCTGTTAGTTAAAACATGACAGGTAACTCTGTCTATAATTGACTGAAATGGGATTTGTAGTTCTATAATTCTACAGGGAAAACAATGTAACAGCTGCTAAATAACGTGATTCTTAAATGGCATTTTTTTTAACAAGTAGTAAGGATTTTTAATTGATGTATTTAACAGGTATTAAAGAGCTCTCTACATTCATGTCCAGTAAGAGGTGGTTGTCATGTGCCCCATGCTGTTATCCCATATGGCAGAAATGCCCACATTGAAAATTCCTTCCATTTGGATCCGATCAAAATCCCTGACTAATTTAGACTCGCAGTTGGAAGTGTTGTAAAGAAATACAAACAAAATAGCATTCCAAAGTTAAGGTTTTCCCCTCTACCTTTCGATAGCTTAGATAAAACATATGTAGCCATGTTTTATTTGAGGATTAAGGTCATGATAATTTTCCTTCATGTATTAGTTGAGATCAGATAAAACATTATTTTAATAAACTTCCTTTAAGAATAATGGACATTTCACAATGAAAACATTCTGAGTGGAATAAAAATTCCTACTTAACATCCAGGTGTATTCTAAGAGGATTAACTATATTAAATAAGTGAGAACAGTTTATAAATATTAAAGTTTGATATAAATCAAGCATACTTGGTATTATTTGTAGAAGTCATATTTTTTTAGAAGCAATTCTTTAATATGTAGCAAGAGCCTTGATTATTTTTAGTTTTTTTTTCAGTAGTTGTATTTTTATATCTTTTGTGATGAATTCCCTTATGAAGGTACCAAGGCAGCAGCAGTGAAGTGTGGTAGAAAAAGCTTAGGATTTGTTGGCAGTTTATCTAAGTTTAAATCCTGGATCTGAACGTCTTAGCTTTGTGTTTCACCTAAACTTTCTAAACTTTAGCACTCTATTCAGGAAAATGTGCATAATTCAATGATCATTGCTGTTTGGAAAAAATTCAATAAAAGTCACCTAAAACCTAGTGCAGTTTGTGGCACATTTCATTATTCAATAAATATTCAAAAAATAAGGAGTTTTAAAAAATTCTACAGGAGATTACATTTGTAATTATTAAATACATGGAATTAAAATAATTGCTATTATTGCTCTTCTGATTAAGTACCTGGAATTAAAATAATCTCATAAAATTGTACAGCAATTAAAAAAATCAAACCTATTTCTGTAGAGAGTTGTGAGAACAGATAAAAAATAAAGCTTTCTTTGAACCGATGTCTGGTATATGTTTATTAAATTATATTTATACATTATCACTGCCCTGAACTGAAGAATTAAAATATAGTTTCATCATTTTTAGAGAAAAGAAACATTTTTCCTGTTTTACAATTGTGTCCATGTGTGTGAAGGAAGCAGATGGTGGAGCAGAGGGACGAGATGGTTCACATATATTTTCAACTACACAGCATATAAATCAACACTCTTAAAACTCAAGTTTAACTTAAGAATGACTTGATCAGATTCAGTGTAAAAGTTATGTCATCTCCAACATAAAATATGCAGTTACTAGAATAATCGTTTTGGTGTTTTGTTTTGTTTTGTTTTTTTAAACTATAGTAGATAATTTAACTGAAATATATAAATTATAGATATACTACGAGGTAGTTAATAGTATGTGGAAGTTAATGAGATTCTGATTTAGAGGAATGCTATTTCCACAAATTAATCTTCATCTTGAGGACTGAGAAATCTTTACTAAATATATAAAAGGAAGACTGTATCTTTGCTGAATTTCACCCATGCTTGACATTGTAACATTTTGCCACTAGAGCTCATTGTTGCTCTTTCTATAGATTCCAGGGTTCAATTTTCCTTTCCCTTCCTTCCTTCCTTCCTTCCTTCGTTTCTTTCTTTTCTTTCTTTCTTTCTCTTCTCTTTCTTTCTTTCTTTCTTTCTTTCTCTTTCTTTCTTTCTTTCTCTTTCTTCCTTCATTCCTTTCTTTTTTAAATTTTCTTCCTTCCTTCCCTTCTTCCTTCCAGCCTGCCTGCCTTTCTACCTTCCTTCCATCTTTCTTTCTTTCTTTATTTTCTTTTTCCTTAAATCATTCTGCAAGCTGGTATAGTATCCTCTGAAAAATGTTGCATTCTAAAAATATACTGGTATTTAAGCAGGAAAATATCCCAAGATCCAGAATCGCCTTCTAAAAGTATGATAAGATATCCAAATTATGAGGATTTCTTTTTTTAATATATATTTTTTAATTTTTATTTTTTGGCCACACTGCACGGCATGTGACATCTTAGTTCACCCCCCACCAGGGATTAAACCCATGCCCCCTGCAGTGAAAGCACCAGAGTCTTAACCACTGGACTACCAGGGAAGTCTGAGGGTTTCTGATAATATAATACCTTACAGAATAATTTGTATGAATATCAGCCTGGTAAACAAATGTCTTTTAAGGAAACATATTACACCATGTGTATAAAACATGTTAAATTGCTCCTTTACAAGTATTCTCCAAGCTTGATCAATTTAATAACATATTCTAGAGAATTCTGCCATATATAATTTGGAGAACTTAAAAATCATTTCTATTGCAATTTCTTAAAACCTAACCCTTTCATTTATATTCCAATTTAGTTTAAATGTCTTATTTCTAAAAACCATTACCTAGACCAATAGCTCTTAAAGAGCTTTTGAATTCCTCATTTTACATCAAAAGAAACCTCTCCCATTTCAAATTGAGAATTTGTCATCTTCAAGTCTCTGTTTTATCTGAAAACAAATAAAAATATTTAGAACTATATGAGGAGAATATATACAGAGATAAACATAAGTTCCTTCCACATTCTGCTTTATCCTTGCTCTCCCATACATGTCAAATTAGCACATGCTCTTCTGCTCTCTTAATAACTTGGAAACTGTCTAAGTCGAACTCCAAATTCAGTCAAATAGAAAATGATCTTCTTTATCGTTGACCAAAACTCACTGAATGTAAGACTTTCCCAGGTACTGTTAGATAACAGAAGGCCAAAGAAAATATCCAAATAATAAAATTATTGCTATTTATACTAATTTAGTGATTGTAAAGTTATCATGGTCACACATACCTATTAAACTATAGATACTCTTTCCCTAGGAAAACTCCCACTTGGAAATTTCCAGGAAACACAATAGCCCAAAGCAAGTCAAAATCCCAATCTAAAACTTCCCTAAATAGCTGGGAGATGGATTTCCAACTCATGCCCTCTTTCAATTTTTCCCAATAAACCTTTGATGAAAAACATAATTTTAAAAGGTGTGTGTGCATGTTACATACACACACAGACATACACACACCCCTCTCAAGTTTGCCCACATGCATTTATGAAAGCATACTTCATAAAAGAAGAGTACTCTTTTTAAATTTATTTTATTGAAGTATAGTTGATTTACAAAGTTGTGTTAATTTCTACTGTACAGCAAAGTGATTCAGTTATACATATATATACATACTTTTTCATATTCCTTTCCATTATGCTTTATCACAGGATATTGAATATAGTTCCCTGTGCTATAGGACCTTGTTGTTTATCCATTCTACATATAATAGTTTATATCTGCTAACCCCAAACTCCCAATCCATTCTTCCCTGGCTCCCCTTTCCCCTTGGTAACAACAAACCTGAAGGACAGAGTACTTTAATCTGGTTCTTGCAAGGGTTTGTCCCACCTCAATTCAGATGCAAGCCTTATGTTTCAAGCCCACCTACCTCCACCCTCAACTAATTGAGGCTCTTCTTTAGTGATCAAAGTAAAAACTTTTCTTCTGCTCTACTCTCTGCTTCACTGAGGTAGAAATCTAAGCATTTCTCTTACAAATCTCCCATTCCCTGGATGTAAAATAATGGATAGTCAAATTGCTTATGTACTTTTATAAAACACCAGGCTATGAAAAGAAATTGGGCTTAGAATTTATGTTCATATTTTAATAACTGGTATAGGTAAATTTCTTATTTTTTGCCTAGTTAATTTTACATGCTGAGAGAGTTCCCAGAGATACAGGCAGGGTAAGGGGTAGGAGAAGGAAGATGGACAATGTAATTTGAATGAGAAAGATGTGCTGTGATACTTTTCCTTTCAAATTACCTGACAATTCAAGAGACATGGGTTATATATTAAGGAAAGAGTGTAGTTCCAGACAGCATATCCCTGTCTGCCTGGGACTGTCTTAGATAAATGGACAGCTTTCTATACAGTGGAAGTTAGATATTATATTCACGATAAAGGGTTTGACTGACAGATCAGTATCTGAGTAATACCTGGCATATCATTACCTTCATGAAAATAAGGACAGCCATCCTAAAATCATCAGCTGAGCTTTTGGCTGGGGGTGGGCCTGAATAACTAAAATCAGGAGTGCCGTAGTGCTTAACATTTCCACAAAAATCCACAGATCAGAGAAGCTATATGTGAAAACAATATAAAGTAAATGTAAAACAATATAAGGTAAATGTAAAACAACTATCAATAAAAATTTTTGAATTATTTCACTCATGAATTGTTTTATGAAACATAAAATCTTTCAAGCCTTTTTTTTGTTTTCGTTTTTTTGTTTTTGTTTGCGGTACGCTGGCCTCTCACTGTTGTGGCCTCTCCCGTTGCAGAGCACAGGCTCCGGACGCGCAGGCTTAGCGGTCATGGCTCACGGGCCCAGCCGCTTCGCGGCATGTAGGATCTTCCCGGACCAGGGCACGAACCCGTGTCCCCTGCATCGGCAGGTGGACTCTCAACCACTGCGCCACCAGGGAAGCCCTCAAGCCTTTTTATTTTATAACATATGCACAAGAGTAGTGCATCATAATAAGAATGATATCTACCTGAAAACTTTTAAAAGTTAAATGTTCAGAAAATATAAATGATGGTTATTATTAACAGATGATAGTACTTGGATTTCATTCTTTTTCTCTTTTTTTCTAATTTTTGTCATTTTGCTTTCCTTAGCATATTTCAATAATCATGTTCATTATTTTCACAAAAAATAGTAAGTCCTATTCTCAAAGTAATTAACATATTTAATTTATCTTCAACTATAGGAAACACACTCATCCTTAAAGCCTAGCTATTTTTCATTGTACCATCTTTTTTCAACTCTCCACCTCCTGTCCCACCCCAGGTTTCAGCCAACCCTTTGGGGATTTAAAATTTCCAAATTTTTGAGACTTCCATTAAATTTGTTTTCATTCTGAGATAACTTTACAACATAAAATAAAAAGTCACCAACATCAACACAGACAATGCAGTGTGAAGGTTCTTTATGATACTCTGCCTTCCTTTTTGATCCGAAGACAAAGCTTGGTTCTTGGAAACTAAAAATTGCTGGTCTCATTGGAACAGTGTTTTATAAAAGGAGTTGATGCTTATGTGAATACAGTGTGCACAATTATGCAAGTAGCCATTAACCTTTAAGCTGTATCCAGCTCCTCCTGAGCACAATCATTTACTTGGGGGTATCAAGTTAACATCAACTGAGCTGTTATCATCTTACAGACCTGTGAAAGTATTATTTGGCATTTACAGTCTATTGTCTCTTCACCTGTGGCTTATTTTCCTGTGGTTCAAGAACTCAAAACTACGTCTTCTTATACAGTAAAGCTGAACAAAAATTTTTGATGTTCCACTTTTCTTTTACAGAAGACACTGATTTCCCCAGTGGTTGCATAGAATTGTTTCAAATTCCTGGGCAATGTAGTTCCAAAGTCTATATTTATTTGAATTATGCAGATAAGATTCTAAAGAAATCCTCTTCATATTCTTTATTATTTTACCTGTGGGAACAATTCATGTTTTGTATGTGCACGTGTGTGTGTGTTTGAGGAAGGGTTATAGAATTATGTGTTAGTCCATGTAATAAACAAGGAAAGTCTGTAGTGATCAGCAGAATAGTTAGAAAGCGCTACTTCTTGACCATAAGGGGTGGAAGAGGTTTTTTTTGTGTGATATATTTTCAAATGTTTCTATATGAATTGTTTGTTTTTGTGCTTTATTTCTGGTCATTTATTTTTCTATTTTAAATCATCTTTCCAGAAAATATCAACCAATTCTTAGGCTGTACCAGTTTCCTGACAAGATGAAATGAGCAAACACAATGAATAAATTTTATCACATACTCAAATGCTGTTTAGATCTCTTGAATAAAATGAAAGAAACTCATATATATTTACAACTACCTCAAACTTCACAAATATCTCTTAAGGAGTTTATACTTTTCTTTGTTTATCTTCAACCAGCTGAACTGGCCATTCTATTTACAATGAGTTGGTCCGAAACCTGTGTGTCATCCATGAATTTACTATTTTCCACATCCTTACTTCCAAATAACCATCCCTTAAAGGTCACTAAATATTGATTTCTTTTCTTCATACCCCTAACACTTTGCTAGTGTGGTTTCCCATTTTCCTTCTTGTGGTTTACTGTAGTAGCCTAATTTGTCCGCACTGTTGAAAACTTCCAGACATGAACCAACATTTTACTGAAGAGGATAGCCAGATGGCAAATAAGCACATGTAAAGTTGTTCAACATCATTCATCATCAGGGAAAAGTAAAAACCACCATGTGATTTCACTAAATATTTATCAAAATGACTAAAATAAAAAAAACTGTGGAAACATCAAATGCTAAGGAAGATGCAGAGACACAGGGTCCCTCATGTTTGCTGATAGGTATGTAAAGTGATGCAACTTCTTTGAAAACACTTTGGCAGTTTTATTATAAAACTAAACATGCAAGACTTATGTTTACACACAGACCTGTACATACATGAATGTTTATAGCAGCTTTAATCATAATAGCTGAAACCTCGAGACGACCTGGATGTCTTTAAACAGGTATATGCTTAAACAAACTGTGATACAGCCATGCCATGGAATACTGCTTGACAAAAAATGCAACAAACTACTAATACATGTAATAACCCAGATTAGTCTCCAGAGAATCATGCTGATTCACGTCAATCTCAAAATGTTATATAATTTATGAATCCATTTCAATAACATCATTGAAATGACAAAATTATAGAACTAGAGAACAGGTCAGCGGTTACCAAAGGTTAAGGACCTGGCAGGAAGAAAAGAAGAAATCATATTAGAAAAAGGCAATACAAGGGATCCTTGTGGTCATGGAACTATTCTTTATCTTCACTGTGTGATGGGTGAATGAATCTAAACATGTGATAAAATTGCACAGAACTAATCACACACACACAAGTACAAGTAGATCTGGGAAAATTTGAACAATGTTGGTGTGAAGGGAGAGACTACTGAAATAGAGGAGAGAGATTGAAACAAAGGGCAGGAGAGGTTTTAAGCTCTGGGGCATGCTAGTGAGAAAACATTACTGGAAGTTAGTGGGGAGGTTGATCATGATGATGAGGCCATCTGTGTTTGCTAATGGGTGCTCATTGAAGTTAGGCTTCTGTTCTCCTACAGAGACCTGGATATATGTCACTACTTTAATGACTACATTTCAAAGGGATGGATCTCAGGTCCTTGAGAAGGACATTCCTGGGCTGTAGAAGTTTTACATCTCAAAGAGGCATCTCAAAGAATTTACAATTTACAAAGAAATACTCTTAAGAAAAGGGAGGTCAGGGGCCTATATCAGGAAAAAACACAGCTAAAATTTAGCTTAGCTGAGGGAAATGTTCAGGCTGTCTTGGTCACTTCCAATCCATTCCTCACATTGCAGCAATTTCTTTAATTCTTTGGTGAAACAGCCATTAGAAGTTTTCCTGAATCCATTATACCTCTTCTATGAAAATTTTGAAGGCATCTTCTACTAATGGTATTTTTATTATTCTATCTCACGCAGTGGACTGCAAGCTCTTTGAAAGCAAGTACTGTGTTTGCCACCTTGTGTTCTTTGCATTAGGCTAGAACCTGGCACATAATTTTTTTATTCATTTGGCAAATCTCTATTAGGCAATTCAAATATGTCAGAAACTCTATAAACCCTCTTTGTCATGTCACTTGCTTTTTTTTTTTCCTTTGGATTTCTCTCCTAATACCCACATATTTTGCACCTCAGAACAAAATTTGTGCACACACGTAGTTATTATTTTTTCCAAGTGAAAAAATAGTGTCTGTTCACTCCATTCAGGATATTCAACAGACTTAAAATTTAATTATACTTTTTGTTCCCTCCAAACCTGTTCCTTTTCCTTATTCTTTATTTGTAGTTTAGGATAGCAATATTCATGTCATTACTCAAAACAGAAAAAATGAAGTCATCCTAAACCCTTCTTTGTTTTTCAGGTTGTGAACAAAGAGAAATGAACAACATTGTTCACCACCCAGTTCTACAAGGTTTAAGTCACAACCCACTGCAATTGTCCACCTACCTGCACCCTGAGAAGAATTCAGGGTGAAAAACCGTCAGTCCGTGCTTTGGATAAAAAAGCAGATAAATAGTTAGATACATATCTCAGGAAAATTTCAATAACCCCAAATTTTCACATTTTCCCATACATAGAAAAGCACTAAAATCATTAACTTGAGATGCTTGTTCTTTGTGATTAACAGTCATCCTTAACAAGATGTATGCTTGACTGTATGTTTCTCTTAGCCAGAAAATTCATATATAAACTACCTTTTCTACAAAATACTGAGTTACTGAGAGGCTATCATCTCCCAGGCTATAGTCCACAGTAAGGTTCCTGAATAAAACTTAAACTCACAATTCTCATGCTGTGCATTTTTCTTTAAGTTGAGAATCCCCTATTTTTATTTGGTGAGCAGGCCCTAATGATTGTGCCACTAAAGTGGCATTTCCATCTCCTCTTTTTCATACCTAAAGTCATTCCTTTAGGTCATCAATAACCTGGTATTAATCTCTCTGACTTGCCCAATCCTTTGTCCACATTCCAATCAAGTAATTTTTTAAAAAAATAGAATCTAATCATGCCACAATTCCGAAGCACTTCCTACTCTCTCTTCCCTCTACCCCCATCACCAAATATAAACTCTAGAGTCCTTAGCATGGTATACAATGATCTTCAGGATCCAGCTCCCACCTCCCTCTCTAGACTCTTCACGTTCCTTCACTCATGTTATGCTCCAGAAATGAGCTTGCAGTCTCAATACTTCTGTGAGACTGCAAGCTTGCCCATGCTTTGGTATTTTTGCACATTTCTCTTTTTAATTTCTTTTCCTGGAATTATATCCCTCTCCTTTACCTCCACCCACACGCTTGTCCTCAGTATATTACACAAAATAATCCTCCAAGTAGAAATACACCTTCAGTGGGAAAAGTTTCTCTGACTACACCCTACTCTTAAATTGATTTAAGTGAACACTATAGATTTCCATCTGCCTGTCTGTCTGTCTGTCTATCTATCAATCATCTCTCTATCTCTTTAAAAGTTTTAATCAAACAAGTGTTACAGGAAATTAGGCACACTCAGAAAGGCAAGAAGATTCACAATCTAGAAATATTGGAAATCATAAATACATGGAGGAACAAATGCAGAGCATCTCCTGATCCTTGCTCTTAAAATGAGAAACAGAATTGAGGGAGGTTTTATCATGCTTCACTGGCATGCCCAGGATTATTTACCAGAACACTTAAATGAAAAAGGTCAGATGCAGTATATTACAGTCCTTTTCTTAACAATGTAAATCATTTGAAACTAGTAACGGTGTAAAAAAAAAAAAAAAAGGTGAAGTTTCAAGAGCAGAACAAAATACGTTGAAAAGACTTGAGCCCAGAATTCTTATTATAACATGTGCTGTAAAAATGTGCAGCTCAGATTTCATGTAATCCATGAAGAAAATAAAATATAGCTTTTGCATAATGCATTTCATAGTAATAACATTATCCATGATAGATGAATAAAGCTAAAGAATTTGCTTTATTACTGTGTGTCTTGTCTGAATAACGGCTAAAATGTACTTGTGTTTTCAATTAGTATCATTGCCTTTATATAGAGAGTCAAGTGCGGCCAAATTGCATAGAGAGGTGAACTGACAATTCGTCAATTCATTGGCTCAATTACACACCCAAAGAACCACTTTGGGTTTTAGATTCAGGACAGATTATTTACACTGATTGAATTAACTGGTTCAGAGATAAATCTCCAACTCTGAAGACATAACTTGGAAATGAATATATACCTACGAATCATTTAAAATTTGTTGCTGGCTCAAACTTCTATGTTCTAAACTTCACAACTAACAAAACAAAAAGAAAGACAGTTACCGTATATCTTTGCTTATGGGTACTTTATCTAAGATATTGAAATTTAGGTAGGTGCTAGATTCCTAGAGGATGCCCTTTAGAACTGGAATGAAGAGCCCTTTACAACAAGGAAAGGGAGATGTAGCTTTTATTTGCAAAAGATATCTGATTTCTCATAATGCTTTATTGCTTCCTAGAGCACATAGCCACTGTATTTTTGTTCTAAGTAAGAACACAGAGCCACTGCACATTTTTTCTAATTATTCTTGTTAGAATTTAAGTTGAATTCATTGATGAAAATGGGTATTTCATCATATGTAATAGAAAGTTAGATTTAATTAGAAGACTTGTTGAGAATAAAAATATTCCAATAAGAAATTCTCACTTTATAGAGAGAATACCATTTATTAGCAAATTTTGCTTGTAATATTTTCCTACGTTTACTTGCTATTTTATTTGCTTTTTTCAGTATATACTTCTGAAATATTTTAGAATGTAAATCAGAATAAATGCTTAAGAATAGTAAATATGGCAATTTTTTGAAAGGAAACCCTATGCGATAAAAGCATTATTTTAAGAACGTTGTTCTGGACACAGAGCCAAGGCCAAAAAAAAAAAAAAAAAAGAAGAGGTATTAGAAATGCAATATCTACCAAAACCTGAGGTGGTGCTAAGTGCCTGTGTTAGAAAAAAAAGAATGTTTTTCCTATACCTTGGTGTTACAAACTGCATCCCTTCATTATCCCTACATTCACTCCTTTGCAAAAATGTTCCCTCTGCCTCAGTACCTGTCTCTGTAAAAATGGAATCTTCTCTTTGATACTTGGCTGAGATTCCATCCCTTGTGAGGTGATCCTTTATTATTCTGATTAGTATCAAACGTTACTAATTCTGTACCCCTGAGGCCCAGGGAGTCGAGTGTGAGCTACATGGTTTTTTTTTTTATTACTATTTCCCGATATTTCTGCTATTATTTTGCATAATTATTTATAGGCTCATTGGTTCTGTCTTCTCAACTAAACTTTATTTTCCTAAAAGCTTTGATTGTAACTTTTACTTCTTTTACATTTCCATAAGGATTAGCAGTGCCCTGATTCTCACTTTCATACTACTTTTTTTCTATGGGTCTTACCACTCTCTGAACTCATCTTGTCCATCCATGTGTGTAAATGCTTTTGTTGCCTCTATCCACACTAGGATGTGAGCTCAAACAGTGCAGGGATCTTGTCTTTCTTGATCCCAGCAGTTTCTCAATTCATAGAAGAGTTCTTGGCCAAGAACGGGCCCTTAAATATTTGTTGAAAGAATGAAGGGGTAGGGTTCTGGTTAGGTAGTAGCTGTGTGTACATAATGGTTATTTTGAGCAAGGGTTAAGGAACAAGTGTTCTGAAAGTTCAAGCCCTGCAAAGTATTGGAAAGATATTCCAGAGAGTAGGACCAGTAGAATTCCATTCAATCCAACTCTTCCCCAATCAGCTCCACGACTTGGGCAAATCAGTAATACTCTCTCAGCCTCAGTCTCCTCATTTGTAGAATGGGGCTGACAATATAACTGTATTTTTTCTACCCATAATCTTGTAGGTTAAGTATGTGAAAATTATTTTTCAACCTATATAAGAGACTGTGCTGTCCAGTGCTATGATATTGGCACATGTGCTCGCTATACCCATGTCTCTTAGATTCATTCTTTTCAGTTTTAGTAGATGTTAATAAGTAGATTGTCTTTATAAGTATAAATGAATATATGCTTATCCACTAGAGTTTTATCTGTCATACATTTAGTGTTAAAAGATGTATTCATTTTCTGTCGATAGATGGCAGCAATGTACCAAATCTCACGTAACGATAGTCGACCTGGTGAAAAAGTTATCTGTATGCTAAATACCATGTTCTCTTAATAGTACATGAAAATTATTTAAGAAGAACTATAGCATCAATAGAATATGAACAAAAATATTTTAAAAATCCTCCACAGCCAGCCTCAGTCCTTTATTCAGTGAACTAAAGCGTTTCTTCAGTTTGCCCAGCATGGGAGTCTTTGTCATTTTAACTGAATGTCACAATAGATATTGATAAAAATAAAACTCTTTTAAGATAATAGCAATTCAAAACAATACCAGGAAAATGCCCTGTCTTTCAGTAGTGGCTATTAAAAATGGATTAATACATGCATGCAGCTCTCTTTTATTTGTTTAAAAAATTAAAATGACTGGAAAGTGCTTACCTCCAGAAACCTTTTATAAGGAAAGAATGGGAGAAAGTAAAGAAAGGAGATTTCCAGATTTAGACACTGAGGACAAAGCAAACGAAGAGAAATGGGCCCATGGGAGACAAGAAAAGCTACAAGACGAGATTGAACTGGAGAGAAATATAATAAATCTAAACAATGCCTCAGACTGCCTATCAGAGCACAAAACATATTTCGGTCAGCTATTGAATTTTCTGTCTATAAAATTATCTGTCACATGTTGAATCACATCAGCTTATTTTTTTCCCTTTCTAAATTAACAGTTCATTATGAATACTTTGGAAATTATACCAGTGTTGAGAATCCAGTTGTGTGGAAGAAATATATTTCCATGTTAAATCATGAGAATTAAAAGAGCAGTGTGAAATTCCTCTATTATGCAACATTTAAAATCTGAAAATAACATTCTGGTAATGAAAATATTTTAGCACTTAATTTAAATGATTTGGAGAGAAGCATGCACCTAAAGAAAAAAAAAAGAAAGACGAAAATAGGGAGAAAGAACTTTTAAGACAGGCAGAGAGAGACAACGGAGACACCTCAAGCTGCCCAATGTACAGCTAAACATGGATGCAGCCCATCGAAGAGAAAGGACTGTTGAGTTAAGGTTCAAAGCAAAACTCCAAAACAACTTACAGATGTGGGATTTATCCATATCAGGGGTAGGTCTTTTAATATTGTTTTACTTAGCTCTTTGACTCTAAAAAATCCTAAGTCCTGTAAATCCTCTAGGGCCTACTATCTAATTATATTGGATATCCTGCAAGTCTCCTCAATAAAAACTACCTTATTACTTAATAACTGGACTTTGGAGTCTTTGAAGACTAGGTTCTGCTCTGTTGGAAATAAATTTAAAAATGTTGCTTTCCTTTTACTATAGTTCTTAATTTGGACCTTAATTTTCCATCTCATTATTTCACAACCAACAACAATCATGTATTTTCCTAAATGAATGCATTTTCACAAATCCAGCAGTACAGACAGGAACTGCCCCTTTTTCTTGTTGTTTTTTTTCCCCATATGGTAAATGTCTTTTCTAGTACAACAAAATATGAATTTCATGCTATCGGTCCCACCTGTTTATAATTCTGTTAACTCATAGAAAACTAAATCAACAACAACAACAACAAATCAGGTTTTAGCATTATCCTAAAATAAGAGGTAAAAATAACAGATACAGGGAAGCATACAGAGCATTTGAAAACTACTAAGCTTTGGCACAAATTTCAAATTGTCTATTAGTCATAAATTTGAGTTTTTAAATTTATATTTTCTTTAAGTAAATCTGCAGGTTAAAATGTACCAAAAATATCTTAATTGCTACTGCATGAAGAGGAGATGATAGCAGTGATTCTTTTTGGAAACTATTTTATTTTTGATAATATTCTGAAAAGCAAAACCTTAAAAAAATGTTGTTTGTTCTTTGAAATTGATTACTCAGTTGAATAAAAAATAAGATTCAAATTGAATATTGTGTAACATGTATCTTTAAACAGTGTCTCCCTAAACTACCTAAGGGGAAAAATAACTGATAGATGTTATACCTACATTGAAATATTTTGGGGGGAGAAAATTCTAAAAATATTTTTAGAAAAGAATTTTAAGGGCATTTATTGCAATTTTGAGTCCTGTTGTTATTTTGAGCTAGAAACATGATCAAACTTCTTACTGAAATCACTGATATAAAAATACTAGTGGAATTTTTTTGATTACTCTTTGTCACTTTAAAAATAATTAGAAAGGTGAAGATCTACTCCTATTAGGAAATATAAAATTCTTTCAAGACAATTCTTACACCCAGTTCCATAATCTTCTAGTGTTAACTTCTGGTACAAATAAAATCAAATGACAAAATGTACTTTCTGAGTGCACTGTTAATCACTAGACACTCAACAGTGCAACTATCTAATGTAAATTATTTCTGAGATGACTGTGTCCAGGTAAGTCACCCCCCAAATATGTGTTTTATTTTATCACCCTATTAAATGAAAAAATAATCTCTCTCCTTTAACAAATGGGAAGGGATACTGAAGTGAAAGTGGTACAGTATATATGACCAAATATCCTTGTACTAGAGCTAGTGTATTCATCAGACTGCAAATAAAATGATTGCACAAATGTTTAAATGTCTTCTTTCCATTAACAGAAATGATGAAGTCCCCAGAAAGCTAAATGTTTAAAAGTTGGTGGGGGGGAGGGCAGATTCTAATCTAAAATGCATAGTGTATACTGCTGCATATCTCAGAAAGCTGTTACAGTGATTGCAAAACAGAAACGGTGAAGTATACAGTGTGCTTTTCGGAAGCCAGCATGGTTGAAATTAAAGTGCCAAGAATCAGCCATGTGATATGTGGTCCACATTTACAGGAGGGAAAGAAGGAGGGGGAATTCTAGCATTAAAAAGTCATCACAGCAGTATGAGGTATTAAAAACTGTTAATTAAAAAACATATAAAATTATAGTTCATATGGTTCTGTCTTTGAGAATTTAGATGTAGACTATAGTTCTATAGAAAATTCCTAAGAGTTACCAATAGAAGCCAGGAATATTCTGACCCTGAAATTAAGATCTATTTTTGCATTCTCATTTGTTGCTGTATTCATTAGTGTTACAATTCTATCATGAAAAATATTCTTACATAAAATGCATATATAATAAAGTTATAACATCATTTCTGTTGATTTTTATAGTAATATATATACTTTAACATTGTCTACAAGAAATAATCCTGTATTACAAATACTTTCATTGTTTCTTGCCCATGCCATAGTTATTTTTTATATTAAATTTAATGGGTAATTCATAAACATTTATCAATAAGTGAATTGTATAATTTCTTCCTAAAAATGAAAGACTCCCCAGCCAGCACTACATGGTCAAGAGGTATATTAGAGAGACCCTTCCTTCCTAATTCTAACATCCATATCCCCTTCTACAATAACAAACCAGTTAAATCTGCTATTGGGTTCATAACAAAAATACATCAACAGGTCAGTAGTTCTATTTTTTTTCACAATCTCTTACAAAATAGGTTGGGCATACTCATTTTGCCAATGACAAATTACTTCTGCAACTACTTGGTGTCTCAAGAATTTTTCCTACAAATGATTTGAATTTGGGGTCTCAGTCTTTCACTTTTTTCTCATCATTGCTCTAATTTTCTATTCCGTAGTAAAATATTTACATAAACTGTTTAGCTAGTGATTCTTTTAGTTAAAAGACATTTAGTACAATGGATTCCTTACCACTGGAGGTTTTTCATGGTAATTGCTGGAGATTCCTTGTTATTACAACCATGCATTCTAATTCTGCCTAATGAGCCAATTCTAGTGATAAAGAAAACCCCAGGGTAGAGTGAAGGCTGTCACTTTTGGAAAAACAAATGGTATAAAGGACACCTGAAGCCCAAGGTTTGGAATGGAGAGCATGAGGTAGAAGGAGGTTTTATTTTTGCTCACAATAGACATCAGCATAAGCTAAATGGTAAACTCCCTGAGAGATTATAATTGCAATATTTCTGACAAGATGGGGTGTGACATTAAAAACTCTTGTGAGTCTGAAAGGATGAAAACACAAAAGTAGTTTCTGTGGCTTAGAAGGTACACAAGAGAGTTTTGTTTATCTAGGTCATAGGTCATAAGAGAAGCATTTTTCCATCTATTGACAGACATTTTGAATATGGTAATGTGAGATATAAGAGGAAGGAAACCATCATTTTGGGGACATTTACTGTGTGTTAGAACCACTGTATATACTGTCATTTAATGATCACAACAATCTAAAATAGGAATTTATATCCCTTTTTAAATATTAAAAAACTAAGATTTAGAGAGATTAATTGCCCTCAGAGATATAACTCAAAGGGACAAGGCTGAGATTTGGGAATTGGGTTTCTCTGACTACAATATTTAGCTCTTTTCATGCTGTCACATACTCACTTTGCTTTATACAGTGTTTTTGTAGAGGGATGAACCAGATACATGGGAAATAGACAAAAGACTCAGCCAGTGGCATTTACCTGGAGCATTTCGGTCACGGATGGTTAACGAGGAGAGAGTAGTTGAGTTGTGTCAAGAAGTAGAGATGATTTGTCAGGCAAAAAAGATGGTCAGAGAATTCCATCGTAAGGAATAGGAAAGGCTCTGGTATGTGAGACACTCATGAAAAATTCAGCATGAATGGATCTCAGGGAATAGGAGAAGCCTGTTGATAGAAGTGAAGCTAGAGAGATAGGTTGGAACTAGAACTGAAAGAGCCTTATTGCCCAGGGATAGGATGGCCAAATAATTAATATTAAAGAAAATTACTAATATATAAACAAAAACATAGTCACCAGCTATATGATTAAATATTTTCCATCCATCAGTTTTCTTCCTCTGGGAGTAGCATATAGTCAAATATTTTATTTTATTTTAATTTTTTAATATTATATTGAAGTATAGTTGATTTACAATGTGTTAATTTCTGCTGTATAGCAAAGTCATTCAGATATATATATATATATATATTCTTTTTCATATTCTTTTCCATTAAGTTTTATCACTGGGTATTAAATATAGTTCCCTGTGCTATAGAGTAGGACATTTTCTTTATCTTCCTCTTGGAGGAGTAGCACATAGTCAAGTATTTTAGACCATTTTACACTCTCAACTCATAACTGAGAATATTGAGAGATTCATAAAAGTAATGTATTTTCTCAATGTCTTAAAGTTACTTTTGAAGGAGCATGGTCTAAAATCCAGATCTTATAACTCCATAACTTCTCCATCATGCTATGTATTTTTGCTGCTTTTTGACATATGCTGAAACATGTGTTAGCATATAAATATGAACATGGTCTTTGACATATTACACCTGCAGATATAGATGAAAATAACTAAGGTCTATTCTAGAATTATAATATTTCAATTTGCCCAAAAAGAAATGCCAAATGCTCTGTATTCATCTTGCTACTTACTCTAAAACTCCCATGGATGCGTGGTAGGAGCTCTACGGCAAAGCCAATTCCTGGAGATAAAATGGAATGATAACTATTGTCAGTGATCCTTAGAAAATGGCCTGGCAAGTGGCCCACATCAGAGCAGAAAATGAGGACTTTGGAGGTTCACCTCCTGAGGTAGGAAGGCAGGAGGGAACCTGGTTGTTGTTGTTGTTTTTAATTTGTGTCTTAAAAACTGACAGGTTTTGGGACTTCCCTGTGGTCCAGTGGTAAAGAATCCACCTTCCAATGCAGGGGACGCGGGTTTGATCCCTGGCCGAGGAACTAAGATCTCACACGCCACAGGGCAACTAAGCCGACACGCCACAACTACTGAGATCACGGGCCTTAACTAGAGAGGCTGCGTGCCGCAAACTACAGAGCCCATGTGCCCTGGACCCCGTGCGTCACAACTAGAGAGAGAAAAACCTGCACACCACAACTAGAGAGAAGCCCGTGTGCCACAACCAAGAGCCCGCACACCACAACGAAGATCCCGCATGCCTCAGGGAAGACCCTGCGTGCCACAACTAAGACCCGACACAGCCAAAAAAGAAAAAGAAACCTGACACGTAGCCTCCAGGTAAGGGAGAAATGTCCAAGGGTCCTCCTAATACAGAGAGAAAGTTTTCTGCCACTACCTAAAGGGAAGTAGAAAGTTAAGAATACTATTTAGTAGGAGATACCTAAGGGCTGGCCAAGTTCTGTGAAATTTGAGAACAGCTATATATGACTTTCTGTTTCCAGTACCCACATTTTAAATTCCTGTCTGTTATCCTAAGGCATTTAGTTATAATCTGGTTGTAGTTAACGTGTGGGGAAGTGATAGAAGAGACTAATGTCAATATTTAATATGCCAATTTGAAATAATATCAATAGGAAAAAGCAGTATGAAAGAGATAAAAGGTCTTTCTTTTAAGGGAGGTGATTGCAATATGAAAACAGATGAGTATTTAAAAGGGGAGCTCTGAGGAGATAAGCTACATTGAGTTGAATTTGTGAATTCCAAAATCTCCCAATTGGAGACTTCCAGAAACATCTGGGGAAGGAAATCTAATAAAATATCCAACTCCTACCACTTAAGCGGAATGTGGGTTTAAAGGGTGTGTGACATAAAAATCTGGCTAAATCTGGGTTGCATGTTTACCAGAATAATGTTTAAGGAAGATAATGGGTCAAATAAGTGTGATAGGGTTACAAAATTAATTATAAAATTCTAAGATATGCAGAGAAAATGAAGCTTCTGTATTTTTCTGTAACAGATTGATCTTATACTTCACAAGCATGGCAGGGGGTGGGGTACAGGGGAGATCAGAGAGTTGAAGCTGATAATCTCCATTGTGTCCAAAAATCTAAACATCCCTTTGGATATTCAGTTGCTTGGAAGACTTGATCTTTCAGAATCCCATCCCTTCTTTCTGTTTCAATCTGACGTAATATGTGGGTACAGATTAGATAGATGGGCGGTGATGATAAGCGTGGCATATGAGACGTGACATGGGTTGTCCCTTAAAACCACTAGTTGACCATGGATGTGTAACAACTAGCCCATCAGGAAACATGCTTATATCCACTGCCTTAGACCATAACACTGGCCATTCACTCTACTGTTGAAGTTCCTGTATAAGTAGTCATTTCATTTCAACTCAGTGCTTTTGTTAGTTTATTGACCCTTTTAATTCACTTCCACATTCCCTCACAAGTCAGGAGAAAACCCAGGATCCCTTGGACACCATTCACATGCCCATGTGTCTACCTACTACTCATAGCCCCTCAGCACTCTCATAACAATGTCATGTTTGACTTAGATGAAGGTTACAACTACCAAGTTGACTTTTATATCTATGGAAAAACAAATTTTAAGTTCTAAAATAATTGGGGAATGCAATTTACCAAATATAGGACTATCTTTATTTGCCTTTAATCATAAATAAAAATTTTATATAAATAATTATATATTTAAAATACTGATAGTATAGAAAAAAATGAATGTTTTTTCTGAGTTATAATGGCATTACATTTTTAAATATAATTGATCTTAGTTATTTTAAGAGGGGAAATATTCTTACATGACAGCTTATTAAAATTGTTTCTCTTTTCTTTTAAAAAATTTAGTAATGACAAGATAGCTAATTTATAAAACACTGAGTGGAAACTATAGTATAGAAGTACTACAGATTTATATGGGTCTTAGTGTGAGTATGCATACTGGTACCACAGTAAGAAGTTTACAAGGATTGTATGATATAATTCTCACAACGATCGATTAGGTAGCTTTGATTTTATCCTTCATATTATAGATGAAGAAATACAGGCACCAGAAATTTAAATAAGTTTATCAAAGTCTCAGTGATACCAAATATTAGTAGGATTCAATCTTAAGCATTTTGACTTTGCAACACATCAATATAAATTTATATTTATGCTTGTTTTTTTGTGGGCTTTTAAAATATAATGGTTGATACAAGATTCAAATATTACAGAAATGCTAACATAGGATTAGCATATTATTCTTAATTCTTAAAAGATGAAATTTGAAAAGCAATCTAAAATTATTATTAGCTAGCACACAACATTTTATTCATTCTATTTGTCTAGCACATTAGCTAGCACACAGCATTTTATTCATGCTATTCATGTTTATTTGTCTATGTAATTTCTACTTTTTCTGTTTATGTTTCTCAGATGAATTCATTTAGATAAAAACATGGCATTGCTAAATTTAGAGTATATCAAATAAGGTGTTTATGGTCATCTAACAGGTTGAAAAAGAGCTAAATAATTCAATAGCTACCTCAAAGTATTAAGCTCACAGTAATTTAAAAGGTCTCTTAGTTCAACACAGCCTTAAGATATTACTGATATAATATATTCACATTATTCTGTGTCCCTGAACTTTTTATAAACTAAAATGACTTAAATCACTGTATTATTTAAAAGATCATTTATTTAAGGCTCGGAAAACCTATGTTATCTGCATAAATCTAGGATGTACCAAGATAGTTTGAGAAAGGTGTGTGTACTGGTCTAGAGTAACTATGTTTGTTGCTTAATCTACCTCAATAGTAATAATTTCTAGCTATCTGTTGAACTTGGTACTATGTAAGCCTGGCACAAGAAAATTCTGATTTCTCCAAAACATGGATTATTTTTAATAATTGAAGAGTTGGAATTGTGGCAAGAAGTAAAAATGAAATCCATCCAATTATGATTCTAATGACACATATACTGTTACATTAGCTTAGTGTACATAACTCATAAATCTAAGCACTTAATCATATGGCCTTGTAAGGTTGACATTATTTCCCCTCATTTTCAAAATCTTGCTGAACATGAAAACATCACCAAATGGATAGGTTTCAGGGAAAAAATGATACAGCCTGACTTAGAAAGGTAATACAATCCTCACATTTTAAAAAACATATTAGACCTTTGGACATTTGCTAACTTAAATGTTTTAGTATTTGAGAGATCATTTCATTTAGCTATTGAAAATTGAGGTAACTAAGTCTTTGGATATTTAGAAAATAGTCTTAAATATGCAACAGTATAATAACGATAACAGTTTATTGCAACCATTTAATTAAGAGTAACAGCTTTTTCAAACTCTAGAATCCAATCCAAACATAAATGCATGGGATTTGATAACTAGAGAATTGTCTTTGAAAGGAAGGATGACATGATAGCTAATGCATGCACATGGAAACTAATTAGATTTTTTAGTTAATGAATCCCCATTTAAATAAATGTGATTCGATAAATAATGGATCCCCATGGAAATGAATAGAATTGGATGACTAACACACCCCATTGAAATGAATGTTATTCGATAGTTATCGCATCCTCATAAATGTGTTAGATTGAATCCCATTCATTTTAATTGCAATAAATTAAAATAGCTTTTGTTCATGGCCTTTTGGCTAAGACCAAACATTCTGTCCTCTATTTGGGGACTATATTCCAGCCAACCAGACAACTCAGACTTACTGATCTATTAGGTCCCTTCCTTCTGTAACTATATGATCTATAAATTACACATGCCATTCATTCCAGTAGGGATGACTCACTACTAAAACCCATTCATTTCAATGAAGCATTTGATGTCAATAAGACTCTATTAATTTAAATGGAGAATTTTTAGCTACTAAAAATAGAACCATCCAAGTAATGTATTTAGATGCCACTTTTCCAGGAAAAAGTCAAAAGCATATTTGCATATATAAAATTGATTTAGTAATGCATGCTTTTTGTTACATATTACTAAATTCAAATAACTATTTAAATACATTAAAAAGGAATATAATTTATTTTTTTAATTTTTTTATTCTTTTTAAATAACTTTATTTATTTATTTATTTTTAACTTTGGCTGCGTTGGGTCTTCATTGCTGCATGCAGGCTTTCTCTAGTTGCAGAGAGTGGGGGCTCCTCTTGTTGCGGAGCACAGGCTCTAGGTGCGCGCGGGCTTTAGTTGTGGCATGTGGGCTCAGTAGCTGTGAGCTCGTGGGCTGCAGAGCTCAGGCTCCATAGCTGTGGCGCCTGGGCTCAGCCGCTCCGCAGCATGTGGGATCCTCCCGGACCAGGGCCTGAACCCGTGTCCCCTGCATTGGCAGGCGGATTCTCAACCACTGTGCCACCAGGGAAGTCCCGGAATATAATTTATTAATAAATGTATAACTTACATTTGAACTTGTGGAAATAAAATATGGAAAATAGAATTTTGAAAACAAAGCACATGATTATCAAATATAATAACAATCCACCATGAACAAACCTCTTTTGGAGCATTTATCACATTTACTTAATTATATTTATTTATTTTTATTTTTTCCCATTTGTTTGTGTGTTTGGGGGGTCCAAGACTGTTTTATATACCTGTGTATTCCAAAATTATACAGCATGAGAACATAGTAAAGACTTGATGAATTGGTTGAATAGGTAAATGTACAGATAAATAGATAAGTAAATTAATACTTGAATGATTACAAGATGTCAGGGAAGAAAAAATGTATTGAACATTAAACAGTAATATACTTACAGGGATAAATATGATATTTATGCATATATTCATGTGTGTGTATAATCTTTATTTACTTTTCATAACTACTCCCTGCAATGAATGTTGAGATTTTAAAAATGAGTAAACTGAGTCCAAAATAGAATGAATAAAAGATCCTATGGCCAACAAATTATGGCCAAAACACAGATATTCTAAATAAGAAAGACACTGGATTATTCCTTACACTATGCCTTCCTCACTTAACATGCAAAGTTCTCCTGTAGGAATGCCTTTAGTAAATTTGAGAATATAAACAGTTACAACTTGGGGAAAATATACAGTACTAAAAATAAATATTTAAATAAAATGAGTAAAAAAAGCCTTATAATAAAACCTATTTTAAGCACTGGTTTCAAGTATTCAAATTTACAAGATAAAAATACAGAAAGAGTGTGGTTGATTGAAAAGCATAAGAAGTATTACTTAAATGATATGAGTAAAAATACAGTAGTGATATTCAGTTTAGCTAAAGACTTACTAATCTTCCACCATTGCCCTCACACAAATGCAAACATAGACATGGAAAATATGAGAAGGTTCAATAAAATTATCTCGTCAGAATCTTGAAAGAAAAGATAGAGTTTGAAAGTGATTCTTTAGATAGCTTCCTGAAAATTTAAGAAATCCAATCCCTATTTTTCTCTAATTTCTCCTTCTTTCTTCTTTTTTTTTTTTTTTTTTTGTGGTACGCGGGCCTCTCACTGTTGTGGCCTCTCCCGTTGCAGAGCACAGGCTCCGGACGTGCAGGCTCAGCAGCCATGGCTCCCGGGCCCAGCCGCTCCGCGGCATGTGAGATCTTTCCAGACCAGGGCATGAACCCGTGTCCCCTGCATCGGCAGGCGGACTCTCAACCACTGCGCCACCAGGGAAGCCCCTCTCCTTCTTTCTTAATGATTTCCTGATAGAATTTAAATTATTTCAAAAAAATATAACTTCAATAATACTTCTATGTTATTAATGCACAAGCAAACACTGGCCAGTAAAAAAGGATGCCATGCATAGGAAATATTTCACACAGAATACAGTTTATTGTTATTATATGCACATTTTACTGAAACGTAATCAGGAAGTCACACAAGAAAGCAATAGCTCTTACCAGAAACAAAATTTCAAGTATATTAAAATAAGTCAGAGATTATAAATATCTTTAGCATATTCACTATACTTTGCACTGATTTAAAAAAACAAATCCCCAAAGAATAGTTTTACCATTGATTTTATGGTAGGTGATTTTAAATTATATTTTCCTATATATAAGATTTACAAAAAAATATATGTACAGATTGTTTTATGTTCTTGTGATAAAAAACATGCTTGATGACTCCCAATTTCCACTGAATACTATCTGTACTCTCAAACATTACATATGAAGACCTTCAATTTTCATTAGCTGCAGAAAAAGTCATTGAATATTCAGAAACAAGAAAGAGTAAAGAAAATAAAGATGGAAATTCCTTTACAAGTACAGGGAAGTAATGTATAAGAAAGTATTTTTTTAACAGAAACTGAACATAACAAGATATCTTTTAATGTGTGGCCCATAAAAGAATTTTTTTTATCTGAGACAATATTCACAAACATAGCTTTCAAATGATTTATGAAGATTTTTTAAAATAAAATAAACTGACCTAATATAAGACATTTGTTTCCAGAAATAATCATGGTATTATAATTACTTACAGCTTTCTGGAATAAGAAAGATCTCTATCAGAAACTTTTTTCACTTGTTGCATCCTCAATTTACGTTAGCCTTTTGAAACTCAGGCCCAAATTTCTTGTTTTCCACCTAATACTACATTTTTCCCACATTATTTTAGAAGTTTAAATATATTTTTTCCTGCTTAACTGAGATATGATTGACATGCAGCACTGTACAACTTTAAGGTGTACAGCATAATGATTTGACTTACAGACATCATGAATGATAACCAAAATAAATTTAGTGATATGATAAATGATAACCAAAATAAACAACAAACAATTGTTTTCCCTTGTGATGGGATTAGTATTTACTCTCAACAATTTTCATTTATAATGAAGAGCAGTGGTAATTATCATTATCATGCTGTACATTACACTGCTACTACTTAGTTTTCCTTACAAATGGAAGTTTGTAACTTTTGACAACCTTCATCTAATTCCTCTCCCCCTACCTCCCACCTCTGGTAACCAGAAATCTCTCTTTTTCTATGATTCTGTTTGTTTTTGAAGTATAATTGACCTATAACACTATGTTAGTTCCTGTTACATAACAGTGATTTGATATTTGCATACATTTCAAAATAATCACTATGATACATCTAGCTGTCATCTGTCAGCATAAAAGATATTACATAATTATTGACCATATTCCCCACACTGTACTTTTTATACCAGTGACTTATTTATGTCATAACTGAAAGTTTGTATCTCTTAATCTCCCTTACTTATTCTTTACCTCCTTCCACCCCCCTCCCTCCTGTTACAACCTGTTTGTTCTCTGTATCTATGATGGATTCTGTTTGGTTATGTTTGTTCATTTGTATGAGAGTATTCTTTTTTTTATCATCTTTATTGCAGCATAATTGCTTTACAATGTTGTGTTGGTTTTTGTTTTATAACAAAGTGAATCAGATATACATATACATATATCCCCATATCTCCTCCCTCTTGCCGCTCCCTCCCACCCTCCCTATCCCACCCCTCTAGGTGGTCACAAAGCACCTAGCTGATCTCCCTGTGCTATGCAACTTCTTCCCACTAGCTATCTATTTTACACTTGGTAGTGTATATATGTCCATGCTACTCTCTTCATCCCAGCTTACCCTTTCCCCTCCCTGTGTCCGCAGGTCCATTCTCTACATTTGCGTCTTCACCCCTGTCCTGCCACTAGGTTCTTCAGAACAATTTTATCTTTCTTTTTTTTTTAGATTCCATATATATGTGTTAGCATATGGTATTTGTTTCTCTCTTTCTGACTTACTTCACTCTGTATGATAAACTCTAGGTCCATCCACCTCACTACAAATAACTCAACTTCGTTTCTTTTATGGCTGGGCAATACTCCATTGTATATACGTGCCACATCTTCTTTATCCATTCATCTGTCGATGGACACTTAGGTTGCTTCCATGTCCTGGCTATTGTAAATAGTGCTGCAATGAACATTGTGGTACATGATACTTTTTGAATTATGGTTTTCTCAGGGTATATCTCAGTAGTGGGATTGCTGCATTGTATGATAGTTCTATTATTACTTTTATAAGTAACCTCCATACTGTTCTCCATATTGGCTGTATCAATTTACATTCCCACCAACAGTGGGAGTGTTCCCTTTTCTCCACACCTTCTCCAGCATTTATTGTTTCTAGATTTTTTTGTGTGTGTGGGTGTGTGTTTTTTCTTTTTTTTGGTACGAGGGCCTCTCACTGCTGTGGCCTCTCTCGTTGCGGAGCAACAGGCTCCGGACGCGCAGGCTCAGCGGCCATGGCCCACGGGCGCAGCCCCTCCATGGCATGTGGGATCCCCCGGGACCGGGGCATGAACCTGTGTCCCCTGCATCGGCAGGCGGACTCCCAACCACCGCGCAGCCAGGGAAGCCCTGTTTCTAGATTTTTGATGATGACCATTCTGACCGGTGTGAGGTGATACCTCACTGTAGTTTTGATTTGCATTTCTCTAATGATTAGAGATGATGAGCATCCTTTCATGTGTTTGCTGCCAATCTGTATATCTTCTTTGGAGAAATGTCTGTTCAGGTCTTCTGCCCATTTTTGGATTGGGTTGTTTGATTTTTTTATATTGAGCTGCGTGAGCTGCTTGTAAATTTTGAAGATTAATCCTTTGTCAGTTGCATTCTGAGGGTTGTCTTTTCATCTTGTTTATGGCTTCCTTTGTTGTGTAAAAGCTTTTAAGTTTCATTCGGTCCCATTTGTTTATTTTTTTTTTTCTATTTCTCTAGGAGGTGGGTCAAAAAGGACCTTGCTGTGACTTATGTCATAGAGTGTTCTGCCTATGTTTTCCTCTAAGAGTTTTATAGTATCTGGCCCTAGATTTAGGCCTTTAATCCATTTTGGGTTTATTTTTGTGTATGGTGTTAGGGAATGTTCTAATTTCATTCTTTACATGTAGCTGTCCAGTTTTCCCAGCACCACGTATTGAAGAGGCTGTCTTTTCTCCATTGTATATTCTTGCCTCTTTTATCAAAAATAAGGTGACCATATGTGTATGGGTTTATCTCTAGGCTTTCTATCTTGTTCCATTGATCTATATTTCTGTTTTTGTGCCAGTACCATACTGTCTTGAATACTGTAGCATTGTAGAAGAGTCTGAAGTCCAGCAGCCTGATTCCTCCAGCTCCGTTTTTTATCTCAACATTGCTTTGGCCATACAGGGTCTTTTGTGTTTCCATACAACTTGTGAAAATTTTTGTTCTACATCTGTGAAAAATGCCTTTGGTAGTTTGATAGGGATTGCATTGAATCTGTATAATGCTTTGGGTAGTATAGTCATTTTTACAATGTCGATTCTTCCAATCCAAGAACATGGTATATGTCTCCATTTATTTGTATCATCTTTTTTTTTTTTTTCGGTATGTGAGCCTCTTACTGCTGTGGCCTCTCCTGTTGTGGAGCACAGGCTCCGGACGCACAGGTTCAGTGGCCATGGCTCGTGGGCCTAGCCGCTCCATGGCATGTGGGATCTTCCTGGACTGCGGCACGAACCCATGTCCCCTGCATGGGTAGGCGGACTCCCAACATTTCGCCACCAGGGAAACCCTGTTTGTATCATCTTTGATTTCTTCATCAGTGTCTTATAGATTTCTTCATACAGGTCTTTTGTCTCCTTAGGTAGGTTTATTCCTAGGTATTTTATAATTTTTGCTTCAATGGAAACTGGGAGCATTTCCTTAATTTCTTTTTCAGATTTTTCATCATTAGTGTATAGGAATGCAAGAGATTTCTGTGAATTAATTTTGTACCCTGCTACTTTAACAATCATTGATTAGCTCTAGGAGTTTTCTGGTAGCATCTTTAGGATTCTCTATATATAGTACCATGTCATCTGAAAACTGTGACAACTTTACTTCTTTTCTGATTTGGATTTCTTTTACTTCTTTTTCTTCACTGATTCCAGTGGCTAAGACTTCCAAAACTACATTGAATAATAGTGGTGAGAGTGGACAACCTTGTCTTGTTGCTGGTCATAGTGGGAATGGCTTCAGTTTTTCACCATTGAGAACGATCTTGGTTGTGAGTTTATCATATATGGCCTTTATTGTGTTGAGGTAAATTCCCTCTGTGTTTACCTTCTGGAAGGTTTTTATCATAAATGGGTGTTGAATTTTGTTGAAAGCTTTCTCTGCATCTATTGAGATGATCTTATGGTTTTTCTCCTTCAATTTGTTAATATGGTTTATCACATTGATTGTTTTGCATATATTGAAGAATCCTTACATTCCTGGGATAAACCTACACTTGATCATGGAGTATGATCTTTTTAATGTGCTATTGGATTCTGTTTGCTAGTGTTTTGTTGAGGAGTTTTGCATCTATGTTCATCAGTGATATTGGCCTGTAGTTTTCTTTCTTTGTGACATCTTTGCTTGGTTTTGGTATCAGGGTGATGGTGGCTTCGTAGAATGAGTTTGGGAGTGTTTCTCCCTCTGCTATACTTTGGAAGTGTTTGAAAAGAATAGGTGTTAGTTCTTCCCTAAATGTTTGATAGAATTCACCTTTGAAGCCATCTGGTCCTGGGTTTTTGTTTATTGGAAGATTGTTAATCCCAAGCTCAATTTCAGTGCTTATGATTGGTCTGTTTATATTTTCTGTTTCTTCCTGGTTCAGTATTGGAAAGTTGTGCTTTTCGAGGAATTTGTCCATTTCTTCCACGTTATCTATTTTATTGCACAGTGTTGCTTGTAGTAATCTCTCATGATCCTTTGTATTTCTGCAGTGCCAGTTGTTACTTCTCCTTTTTCATTTCTAATTCTATTGATTTGAGTCTTCTCCCAGTTTTTCTTGGTGAGTCTGGCCAATGGTTTATCAATTTTGTTTATCTTCTCAAAGAACCAGCTTTTAGTTTTATTGATCTTTGCTACTGTTTCCTTCATTTCTTTTTCATTTATTTCTGATCTGATGTTTATGATTTCTTTCCTTCTGCTAACGTTGGGGTTTTTTTGTTCTTCTTCCTCTAATTTCTTTAGATGTAAGGTTAGATTGTCTATTTGAGTTGTTTCTTGTTTCTTGAGATACGATTGTATTGCTATAAACTTCCCTCTTAGAACTGCTTTTGCTGCATCCCATAAGTTTTGGGTCATCATGTTTTCATTGTCATTTTTTTCTAGGTATTTTTTGATTTCTTCTTTGATTTCTTCAGTGATCTCTTGGTTCTTTAATAGTGTATTGTTTAGTCTCCATGTGTTTGTATTTTTTACAGATTTTTTCCTGTAATTGATATCTAGCTCCATTACTTTGTGATCAGAAAATATACTTGATAGGTTTTCAATTTTCTTAAATTTACCAAGGCTTGATTTGTGAAACAAGGTATGATCTATCCTGGAGAATGTTCCATGAGCACTTGAGAAGAGAGTGTATTCTGCTGTTTGTGGATGGAATGTACTATAAATATGAATTAACTCCATCATGTTTAATGTACAATTTGAAGTTTGTGTTTCCTTATTTATTTTCATTTTGGATGATCTGTCCATTGGTGAAAGTGGGGTGTTAAAGTCTCCTGCTATGACTGTATTACTGTTGATTTCCCCTTTTATGAGTGTTAGCATTTGCCTTATGTATTGAGGTGTTTCTATGTTGGGTGCATAAATATTTACAATATTTACAATTGTTATATCTTCTTCTTGGATTGATCCCTTGATCATTATGTAATGTCCTTCTTTGTCTCTTGTAATAATAGTCTTTGTTTTAAAGTCTATTTTGTCTGATATGAGAATTGATACTCCAACTGTCTTTTGATTTCCATTTACATGGAATATCTTTTTCCAACCCCTCACTTTCAGTCTGTATGTGTCCCTAGGTCTGAAGTGGGTCTCTTGTAGACAGCATATATATGGCTGTTGTTTTTGTATCCATTCAGCTAGTCTATTTCTTTTGGTTGGAGCATTTAATCCATTTACATTTAAGGTAATTATCGATATGTATGCTCCTATTTCCATTTTGTTAATTGTTTTGGGTTTGTTATTGTAGGTATTTTCCTTTTTTTGTGTTTCCTGCCTAGAGATTTCCTTTAACATTTATTGTAAAGCTGGCTTGGTGGTGCTGCATTCTCTTAGCTTTTGCTTGTATGTAAAGGTTTTAATTTCTCCATCAGATCTGAATGTGATCCTTGCTGGATAGAGTAATCTTTGTTGTAGCTTTTTCCCTTTTATCACTTTACTATGTCCTGCCACTCCTTTCTGGCTTGCAGAGTTTCTGCTGAAAGATCAGCTGTTAACCTTATAGGGATTCCCTTGTATGTTATTTGTTGTTTTTCCCTTGCTGCTTTTAGTATTTTTTGTTTGTTTTAATTTTTGACAGTTTGATTAATATGTGTCTTGTCCTGTTTCTCCTTGGATTTATCCTGTATGGGACTCTGTGTGTTTCCTGAGGTTGATTGACTATTTCCTTTCCCATATTAGGGAAGCTTTCAACTATAATCTCTTCAAATATTTTCTGAGTCCCTTTCTTTCCCTCTTCTTCTTCTGGGATCCCTGTAATTCCAATGTTGGTGCATTTAATGTTGTCCCAGAGGTCTCTGAGACTGTCCTCTTTTCATTTTTTTCTTTATTCTGCTTTGTGGTAGTTATTCCCACTATTTTATCTTTCAGTTCACTTATCTGTTCTTCTGCCTCAGTTATTCTGGTATTGATTCAATTTAGAAAATTTTAAATTTCATTTATTGTGTTGTTCATCACAGGGTTTTTTTGTGTGTGTGTGCTTTAGTTCTTCTAGGACCTTGTTAAACGTTTCTTGTATTTTCTCTGTTCTATTTCCAAGATTTTGGATCACATTTACTACTACTATCACCTTTGGATTACTCTGAATTGTTGTTCAGTAGACTGCCTATTTCCTCTTCATTTGTTTTGTCTAGTGAGTTTTTACCTTGCTCCTTCATCTGCTATGTGTTTCTCTGTCTTCTCATTTTGCTTAACTTACTGTGTTTGGGGTCTCCTTTTTGCATGCTGCAGGTTCATAGTTCCCACTGTTTTCACTGTCTGCCCCCAAGTAGCTAAGTTTATTTCAGTGGGCTGTGTTGGCTTCCTGGTGGAGCAGACTGGTGCCTGTGTTCCGGTGGATGAGGCTGGATCTTGTTTTCTGGTGGTCAAGACCATGTCCAGTGGTGTGTTTTTGGGGTGTCTGTGACATTATTATAATTTTAGGCAGCCTCTCTGCTAATGGGTGGGGTTGTGTTCCTCTCTTATTAGTTGTTTAGCATATGGTGTCCAGCACTGTAGCTTGCTGGTCATTGAGTGGAGCTGGGTCTTAGTGTTGAGATGGAGATCTCTGGTAGAGTTTTCATTGTTTGAGCTGGGAGCTCACATGGAGCTGGGAGTTCTCTGGTGGACCAATGTCCTGAACTCAGCTCTCCCACCTCAGAGGCACAGGCCTGAATCCCAGCTGGAGCACCAATACCCTGTCACCCACATGGTTTTTAGGGCTGTTCTTGGGGCCACATGCTGTGGAGTTACTATATGTCAATAATTCCTGCTAGTGTTGGAGGTTCTCCTGCAGAGGCGGGGGGCTGCTCTCACTCACCCCAGAGAGAAGGACACTGGCAGCAGAATTTCTGGTAAGTATTCCTTGGTATGAGCCCTCCAGGAGTCCTCCATTAGCCCCACCAAAAAGCCTGTAAAAGAGTATTCTTAAGGACACAAATTTAATGTAAAGTGGGAAAGGAAATTATCAGCAAACTAACAAAATCTTTCAAAAATAATGCCATTAGGGTTGTTATAAAACATGTTACATTATGTGGACATACTTAGCTGGAATTTCCTATGTGACTAATTTTGCCCCAAACAGATCGTATGGCATCACCAATTAGTTTAATACTTTGATGATAATGATAATAAAACATGCTGCTAAAAAATAAATCAGATGAAAAGCTTTGTTTTTTCAAAAATAGTCAGTGTAGCATGGTGCATAGGAGCGTGTACTCTGGATTTAGTGTCAAAACTCTAGCTTTGCCATTTATCTTTATTGTGACTCCTGGTGGGAAACTACCCTCTGTAGCCACAGTTAATTCATGTGAATTTCTCTATGAAAGAGGAATAATGATTATACCTATTTCATATCATTACTACATTAATTGATTTTTTTAAAGAACCACTTAGAACAGTGCTTTCCACATAATAAGCACTATATAAGTGACTTCTAAATATATTTTTGAAGCATGTTATACCTAATTTAGGGAAACAGAAAAATCCCTTAAAACTGGATTTATCTTTAACTAAAAATAAATTACATTGGAATGGATGTTAAAAACCATACTGACGAGAATAATATTACTTTATCTATTCAAGTAAGATACTGGGAAGTTGATTCTGTATTTTGCCCCTGGCACATGACTGAAGAGTGCTTTTGAACCCTAAATTATCCAACATTTATATTGATTAAATTTATTGACTGATTAATATCCTGGGTAAATAAAGATATAATAATCAGAGAAGTAATCATTTTTCATGGAAAGCCAGAAGAAGACACATTCTATTAGAAAGATTATTTTATATTAGAACAGAAACTTCTCAAGATCATTTCCCACTCTTTATGTCATCTTGATTATTCCTTACCTGTCAAAAAATTTAAGTGGTTATGCAGCTGTGAGTTGAATTTCTTTATATTGAGAGTTACTTTATTTTATTTCTATCCAGCAATGACAGATATGGCACCATGTTGTCTATGGTTTGTGATTTAACTCTAGTGAGTTTTATGGAGAGCATTTAGACTAATGGTATAAACACGGTGCTGTTATTTTAGGAAATAGTGGACACTGGAAAAAGTGTTGAGTAAATGGAAACATACCAGTTGGTAGTTTGGTTTTGATAACATCATTTAGCTTAAAGTGGAAAATTGTTATTTCACACTAGAGGGGATTTCTGATTTTAATTTAGCCTTCCCAAAAAGGTGAGAAGCTTCATTAAAGATATCCCTCTGTTCATTAATTAATTGATAAGCTGTTGTAATAAAGTGCTTAGAGGAGTGCTTGTCATTAGGAATTTCTCTAGAGGCAATATTTTAAGAACAAACTATCAACTGAGGAATATTCTAAAAGAGTGTTTAATATGCACAAAAAGAAAGGCCAGAGGAAGTTTACATTTCTCTGAAGCTATGAGAAATAAATTTTAAAATCTCAAAGTAATTCGATACTTAAGCCATGATTCCCATGAATTTAATAAATAGTTTAATAGCACACAAGAGATATGGGTAATTGTTTAATAGGCATGTTTATATTAAATATTTATACATAATTTTAAATATTTTTTAATACTGTAAATGAAATAGGTATTTTAAAAAAGTAATTAGAAACATCTTTCTTTCACTTTCCTTTTTTTTTTTTTTCTTTTGGTCTCTTACAGCAGTAGACTTTGTAATATTGCTTGGCTTTGCCCAACATATTCCTCACCCTCTTTTCCACTCCTGTTCCCTTTCTGCCCCACACACAGATTTTCAGTTGTTTTGGAGCTAGTTGTGATGCATTTTTTTTTTTACAGAACCTATTCACATTCTCTAGGATCAGTTGTCCTTGGACCCACAGAACACTTTACTATCACTAGAGTTTGAGAGGCAGTCAGCAGTCACACACACAGGTAAATATATTACATGACTGACTCTGGAATAACAGAGTGAGGAACACAGATGACTTTCCACCAACATTTTACTGGAGAAAATTATACTAAAATGCAAGCATTTAAAGTTTCTAGAAATTGCCTAGGGGTATACAGCAAATGGGAAAACATTCATTCAAGAAAATGTACTAAATCTAAGTAAGAGAAGCAAGATTGTGGTATTGGAACCATGACTAGCTCCCCTACATAAATTCTTCCATTTATAACAACTATCCCTGGCCCTCCTTCTCCAATCGAGAAGATGGGGATCTCTTTCTCTCCATGTCCCAGTCTTGGGCTACATTTTCACCACAGATTGGGCAGGTTGCTGGTGTTTTTCACCTATCTCAGTCCCCTGTTGCAGAAGCTCTATTCTGGGCAGACACAGCTGAAATGCCTAGAATAACTTTCTTCAACCCAGGCCTGAATTGTTGGGCATAAGTTCTACTCACGGTGTAGTAGGCAGGAGCATTTGACCCTGAACACTCAGAAACCAGCTAGCACTTATGATGGATGTGCCAAGCAGGAGGAGCAAGCCAAGAAATCTAGGACATATCCAACCAATCTTGTTCATAGAGCAGGTACGTCTCTCCAGGGTAAGGGGGATGCAATCCTCACTCTTGTGAAGTAGTCCAGAGATTCTGCCGGAGAGAGAAACCATAGGATCAAACCTTCACAGCTCTGCTTGAGGGTAATGATTTCATTTGGAACAGAGCATGAAGAGTTCCATGCCTTGAGGTATTTTTCAAAATAATGGAGAGAAATAACGAGGGCAGTTTTAGCTCCTTGATACTATAGATACAAGTGAAAAGGCAGAACAATAAGAAGTCTAACAAAGAGAACCAAGGAAAAAGACAGCCAAGAAGACTCATCCTGAGATCACAGTCACTGGGATTAGGAAAATAGTATACAACGCTAGGGTAACACGAATTCAGTATCATCCAATGTATAACATGCAGAATACGTGAAAACATTCCACAAACTGCATACAGATCAATCAATAAAGAGTGGAATCCTCACTGGAGATAAGGGTTCATGCATAACCTCTGATCAAACACTGACTGAAAATAAGTGACACTGACCAGGAGTGATTCCATAGAAACCAGGCTTAAAAAAAAAATCACATGAATTCTTGGATGTCTGTAAACTTATGAGAAAGCCTAAAGCTGCACCTTTTTGAGAGTGATGAGAGAAAAAATTCAAGCTACTAGTATTTTGTTAAATAAGTGGCAAAAATGTAAATTCAAACTGTGATAGAAACACCCAACACCCACCAAACAACTGCACACACACATCTAGTGGTAAAGCTCAATAATCTAACTGACCATCAAGGTTTAAGCACAACTTTTGTCCATTATGTGGCTTATACTGACCCAGGAGTGATGCATAGGTAGCCAGTCTAAAAGATGAGAACAAACAAACAAAAATATATGAGTGGAGACTGCAAAACTACACATTTCAGGAGAAATTGACTTCACAGAATTATTTCAGCCATGTCACTAAATATAGTAAGTGACTAAGTAAACAATAACAACATCAACACCTTGGTGAGGAGATCAGTATCCAGAGTAGCTAATATATTACCTAAAATGTCCAGTTTTGAACAAAAATTATGACACATAATATTTTTTAAAAGGTAAAGTAAAGAAAAAGAAAAAAATTCAATAGAAATTTCTTTTGAAGGAGTCCAGATGTTGGACTTCTTAGAGAAGAAAGTCCCCAAAGCAATTATTATACTATTGTATTTTCATAAATATGTTCAAAAAAATGAGATCATGCCCAAAGAATTAAGGAAGATGTAATGAAAATATCTTATCAAATAAAGAATATCATTAAAATATACAAATGTTATAAAAGAATGAAATGGAAATTCTGGAGTTAAAAAGTACAATAGCTGCACTGAAAAATTCACTAGAAGAGCTTAACAGTAGTTTGAACTGACAGAAAGAAGAATCAACAAAGATAGATTGATAGATATTATATAGTTTGAAAAGCAGAGATTAAAAAAAGGAAAAAAAGAAAAAGCCTCAATGAAATATGTGATACCATTAAGCACACCCACATATTTATAATGTGAGTAATAGAAACAGAGAAGAGAGAAAAATGCAGGAAAATATTTGAAGAAATAATAGCTGAAAACTTGTCAAATTTAATGAAAAACACTTATATAGCAAATTTAATGAAAAACACTATATAGCAAAGAAACTAAAAAACTTCCAAGTAAAATAAACACGAAGAGATACACATCCAAACACATCAAATTCAAAATGTGAAAAGACAAACCAAAACAATCTTGAAAGTGGTAAGAGAAAAACAACTCATTACCTACAAGCAAAGCCCAATAAGATTATAAGCTGACTTATCATCAGAAGCAATGAAAACCTAAAGAATTAGTATGAAATATATTCAAAGTGTCAAAAGTGAAACACTGTCAGTCAAGAATTCTATATCCAGTAAAACTACTTTTCCAAAATGAAGGGAAAAGAAAACAAAACAAAACGAAAAAAAGATTATGTAATGTGTTTCCAGCAGGCCTGGCCTACCTGAAATACTAAAGGAAGTTCTCTAGGCCAACACTTAATGACACCAGATAGTAGTTTGAATATACAGAAAAATAAAGAACACTGATAAAGGTAATTATGCTGATATATATATATATGATATTATAAAAGACAGAATAATTATGTATTACTTATACTTTTTTTCTCTTAAGAAGCAATTTCATAAAATAATACAATATATGATTGTTTTATTGGTATTTTAGCATATATATGTAATATATTTAACAATTAGAGCACAAAATATACGGATTTGAGAAAACCTGTACCAAAAGGTAACTGGAATCCAGTGGAAAAAATTTAAAAATGGTAATTAGGAAGCTTGATATAACAAACTCTATTAACACACACTTGCTTTTCCTCTATTCTTTCAGCTTCTTTAAAAGAGATAATATAAAGACATAATTATAAGAATGTATTCTTGGGTTTGCAATATGTATAGACATAATATGTTTAATGATCACAGTACAAGGGTGGAGCCAAAGGAGCTATATAGGAGTAAAGTTTCTATACTTTACTGGAAGTAAGTTAGTATAAAATAGTTTTTGACACATTGAGAATACTGTAAGCTTTAGAGAATAAATTAAATCACTAAGAAAACTATAGAACATTGATGAAAGAAAGTTTAAAACACACAAATAGGTAGAAAGACATTACATGTTCATGGACTAGAAGAAATAATATTGTTAAAATATCCTTACTACCCAAAGCAATCTACAGATTTGGTGCAATTTCTATCAAAATCCTAATGGCATATTTTACATAAATAATAAAAAAATAATTATATGGAACTACAAAAGATCTAAAATAACCAAAACAATTTTGAGCAAGAAAAAAGCTGCAAACAATCATGCTTCCAGATTTCAAAATGTATTACAAACATACAGTAATCAAAACAATGTGATACTGGCATAAAAGCAGACATATAGACCAATGGAACAGAATAAAGAGGCCAGAATTAAACCCTTCTATATGTATGTGATTAACTAACCTTTGAGAAGGGTACCAAGAATACAAAATGGGAAAACATTATCTGTTCAACAAATTGTGTTGAAAAAATTGTATATCCATATGCAAAGAATGTAACTGGACCCTTATACCATACCCCAAAATCAACTTAAAATGGATTAAAGACTTAAATGTCAGATGTGAAACTGTAAAACTTCTAGAAGAAAACAAAGGGAAAAAGCTCTTTGACATTGCCTTAGCAATTATTTCTTGGATGTGATACCAAAAGCACAGACAACAAAAGCAAAAAATAGACAAATGGAGTTATATTAAATTAAAGATTTCTTCACAGGAAAAGAAATAATCAACAAATTTAAAAGGCAGCCAGTGGAATAGGAGAAAATATTTATAAACCATATATCTGCAAAAGGGTTAATATCCAAAATGTATAAGGAATTCCTACACCTCTATAGCAAAAACAAAAACAAGTAATCTTATTAAAAAATAGGCAAAAGTCCTGAAATGACATCTCTCCAAAGAAGATAAACAAATGACGAACAGGTTAATGAAAAGGTACTCAACAACATCAGGGAAATAAAAACTTAAACCAACTGCAATGAAATATCACCACACACCTGTTAGAATGGCTATAATCAAACAAACAAACAAACCAAAAAACCAAAAGATATAAAGTATTAAAGAGAATATGGAGAAAAGAGAACTCTCACACACTGTTGGTGAGAATGTAAATTGGTACAGCCAGTATAGAAAACAGTATGGTCCTTGAATAATTAAAAATAGAACTAACATATGATCCAACAACCACCCTTCTGGGTATTTATCCAAAGGAATTGAAAATAGGATCTCCAAGGGATATCTGCAACCCTGCCTTCACAATAGCCATGATATGGAAAAAAGGTAAATGTCCACTGATGGGTAAATTGGGAAAATATTGGATTTATATAAAATGGAATATTATTCAGCCTTAAAAAGAAACATCTTGTAATTTGTGACAAAGTGGATGAACATTATGCTAAAGAACATTATGCTAAGTAAAAATAAGCCAGTCACAGAAGAACAAATACTATGTGATCCTACCCATATGAGAAATTTAAACTATTCAAATTCATGAAGCAAAGAATAGAATGATAATTAACAGGGGCTTGGGGGACAGAGAAACATAGAAGCCATGGTCAAAAGGTACAGTTTCAGTTATACAATATCAATAAGTCCTAAAGATCTACTCTATTGTATAGTCCATAGTAAATACTGTATTGTATAATTAAAAGTTTTCTAAGAGGATACCTTTTCTAAGTGTTCTTATCAACACAAAAAATAAATAAATAAAGCAGGAGAAAACTTTTGGAAGTGATTAATATGTTTATGGCATATATTGTGGTGATGGCTTCAAGGGTATATACATGTCTCCAAACTCATGAAATGTATATATTAAACATGTATAGTTTTAGTATGTCACTCATACTTCAATAAAGCATTTTTATTCATCAGTTGCATATATATATATATACTATACATTTATATAATGAAGAATCCAAAATTGAAACTAAGAAAACCATTCAATTTACAATATCATTATGAAAATAAAATAATTAAGAATAATTTTAAGTGCAAGCCTCAGGTACTGAAAACTATAAAACATTGTCAAGAGAAATTAAAGAAGACCTACATAAATAGAAAGACACCTCCTTGTTCAAATGGTACCTACTGTAGTAGATACTCTGAAGTGCTTATTGGCATACCCCATGTTTTAGTGATGGAAATCAAAGGGCTCAGAATAAACTTTTTCTTATTATTTCTTTTCATTGGTTTCTAAAGATCCTGTTATAACCATTTGTATGGTAAATGCTGGGAAAATGCGGTGAAGTCCCTGTTTCAGCCCCCCTAAAACTTGATATAGGATGTAACTTGAGAGAAACACTTGCCAGACTCATATTTAGGCCAGGGGTTTTCAACCCTGACACTAATAACATTTTGGACAACATGATTCTTTCTCTAGTGAGGAAACTAGCTTGTTCGTTGTAGAATGTTCAGTCCACTCCTGGCCTTTATCTACTAGATGCAAGTCAAACCCCCTATTCCCCATCGCAGTTTTCTTTAGCCCACAACTTCAGCTCAGTTGTGACAACCAAAAATGTCTCCAAAAAAAAAAGTCTCCAGACATAGCTAAATGTCTCATTGTTCTTGCCCTGTGTAAAAACAACAATTTATAGACAATGTGAAGAGCTTCTGAATTCATGCTCATTTTGTTGTTTTTAATCTGGGAATCCCTTCCTGTATCTCTAGCTGTAACTTTCTGTTTGTCTGCCGGTACAAAGTAAAGTACTACTACTGCCATTTACTCAGTTTCTGATTTTTGTTCAATTATCTTATTTTCTTCTTAGTTCCTAGGGAAACTATTAGGTCACAAGACAAGGCATTAAATGATGTATTGCTTTATATTATTTTCTACTGATTTATGTTTGTTGACTTTTTCTCCACGGAGACTGTATACTTGTGACCAGGAAATATGTCTTTACAAAGTGCGTTTTCTGTGTGTGATCAACAAAGTTTAAATGCTCACTTAATAAGTGTTAGGTGTTTCCAAGAGTTAAACACACACAAACACACACACACACACACACAGACACCATAAAGGGGAGAGAGAATCAAGTATCTTAGTAAAAGAACTATAAACAAATTTACCTTGGATGTGGCAATTTACAAAGTACTTTCAATATTCTATGATCATATAGTTTCTGGTGTGTAGTAGGAAACAAATTCACATTTGGTGAATGACACATAACAAACAAAGTCCTACCTGTATAAACTATCTTAAATTTTTTCCTATCTCCTGGCAATACATTTTTTTATCTACTCCAAGTATGCAAGCTACAAGTGAATTTGTTAAAATTCACTTCCATTCTCAACATTTATAAATATAATAGGCAATTTGACTTATGATAGCAAAAATAATGGACATGTGGAAAGGATCAGCTGAGGAAGTGTTTTCAGTGAAATTAAGAAGGATCTAGGCCCTTTCACGAATATTCCACTACTTGAAAGGAAGTTAGTAATTCTGAGATTATAGCATTCATTGGACTTTTTAAAGTTAGGAAACATTTCAAAGGTTAAACAAAGTTATTAAATGGCTCTAGGAGTTCATAATCACTATAGATATTTTTTTAACAAAGGCACTTTAAAATAAAGCAGAATGATTTGGAATTGTATTGATTTCTTCAGTTAAATGTGCCAATATATATTCCCTTTCACTTTTCATTTAGAGATATAACCAGGAAAATGTTAGTTCTACTGATTGTAATTTTTGATATTAAATTAGAATATTTAAGTAGATCCTAACTGATTTTTGTCCATGAAGAAAAAGTCACTAAAAATGTATTTGAAAGGAAAAGTGTCTGCCCTTATGTATCTAAGGTGGTAGAATAATTTGGAAAAATATAGCACTTGGTGAAATGTGCAAAAACACAGGAGGGTAGAGAAATAAAAACTCTTTCATGACTAATTCTTGAGTTGTGTATAAAATGCATCTTCTGATTTATGGCTTTAAAAGAAATTCTAAGTAAAGCTCCAGTTAATCAGTTATTTCATATAATTGGGAAAATTCTGTAAAATAATGTATTTCATGATGAAGAAATCTCTGGATTTCAAATTTTTGAGGCAACTGAAAGGTGGTAGAAATACAGAAGATGGAGGTGGAGATGGAATGTGGGACCTGATGGAGAGAGACAAAAAGAGCTTCTGTTGTTTGCTTATTTTATTTTATTTTATTTTTTGAGTCAAAATGCACTGGGGAAAAGGTGTAGCATGTCAAAATCTAAAAAGTCAGAAGAGGTGAAAAAACAAAAGAATAAGCAGTCACTGTGTCAAGGCAGGGTGAAACAAGGGAGATGTCTTGATCCTTTGTAGCTCTTTTCAACATGTGCTTGTGCCGTGTCTTAGAGTGACTCTTTCATCCAATGCTGGGTATGTGTGTTCTGTGTGTACTGTAAAGGAGGGAGTTGGGAGATGGTTACATCACTAACAGTGCCTGCTCGGTATAGGAGCATGTGAAAACAACCTATTCTGATGCATATGACTACCTGCCCCAGCAATGATCTCCTTTGTGAAGCAAGGGCAATTTATTTTGCACATTATCCTCTCAACATACTTACTGGAAATCTGTTCTCATTGGAACTCTTTCCTTAGGCAGGAAGAGCCTTCAGTCTGAGGCCACTTGAACTCTAAATCAATACACAGTAAGGCTTAAAAAAATTCAACCCCAACTACAATACCCAAGTTCTTGATTTGCTTTTCCTATGGCAAGTCTTCGTTTCTGCCCTTTCTACTTACTGCTTGCTGTGTCTTGTATCTATGTAATCCTTCAGGTTCAATCTGACAAGACCTTCCTCACTTGGTGGGCCTGGATGCATGTTTTTAAGTTAAATAGCATTATGCCTCCACTGAGACTATTACTATATGAACGACACTATCTGAACAGAAAGCAAAAGCAATGCAGAGAAGATAAAGGAGAATTAGAACATAAGTGGGGTTTATTGTTATAGTTTCAAAATGGAGAAAATAAGTTTAGAATGAGTGGCTAGAGTGAGGAATACCACCTGAGACATGTGACTAGACTCCATCTTTTCTTAAAAAGATATTAGCAAGAAATGGGAAACTTATTTCCTTTAAATAATATATTAAACTCTGAGCTAAATCTACATCTCTCATTTTATGCAGCTTTTATCTTATTGATAATCACTATCCTATATTTCAGAAGTGTTATGCAATGACCCCATTTTGAAAGGAAGTATACCTGTTTCAATAAAAAGCACTGTTGTACACGTTACTATATTTAAAATAGATAACCAACAAGGACCTACTGTATAGCACGGGGAATTTTGCTCAATATTCTGTAATAACCTAAATGGAAAAATAATTTGAAAAAGAATAGATACATGCATATGTATAACTGAATCACTTTGCTGTACACCTGAAACTAACACAACATTGTTAATTAACTATGCTCCAATATAAAATAAAAATTTTTAAGAAAGTACTTTTTTATTTACTTTAGCTTTTATTTCCATAATTTCATATGCTTTGATGTCAAAAAAATTCACTGCTTTCCCCCAGCCATACAGACTTTGCTAACATGAAATTTAAATCCTGAAGAAAGGCAATAATGATATAAAGACTTTTCCTGAGCACATTAATTTGTATCACAATCTGTATGGTGAACTGTCCAGAAGACACAGCATATACACAGTGTTCAACATAAGGGTAAGTATGAAACTTGCTTTAAGGGATTATGCAATTATTCATCATGCAATGTGTGTCCACCTACAGATCATCTGTGCCCAGACTTATATGTATGTACATGCATATTATTTGAACATATAAATCTCTGTCCTTTTCCATCTTCCCCCCTGGAGCTCTAGCCATCTTTTCTTTTAACCATTCAGATTAAAATACTATCAAAACCAGGCATGATTAGCCATCATTTATTTTATTATGGTAACATTTACCTTCATTTGAACAGTCATTAGCCAACAAACCTTCAGATGTTGTGTTACAGTGCCTACTTTCTGATATACAACAATATATAGAATTCTCAATAGAATGCATATAATTCAGAATTATGTAACTGAAATGATCATTAGATCTCTACATTTTGCTTAAAAGAAGTCAAAGAGGAAGAAGGTGAGGAAGACAAGGCCCAGAGAGTGACTTGGCCGGAGCCCTTAGCAGGTAAAGGGCAGATTCCCGCCTTCGTTCCTTACCCAGACCCTGTGCAGCCTCCCTCCCGGGTGCACTGCTGTCCCTCAGAATCCCTGCCTTTGCCTTTGAGCATCTCCCTTCCACCTTCCAACCTGTACTTGGGTGGTACCCTGAAAGGAGCAGCTCCGTTGTTACCCACTTCTGGCCGCCATCGAGTGGATGCTTCGGAACATCAAAGGTGCTTCCTGGGAGACAGTGGATACAGGGGAAGATGGCAGAAGAGAAAGATGCAGAGATCACCTTCCTCCCCACAGATACATCAGAAATACATCTACACGTGGAACAACTCCTACAGAACACCTGCCGAATGCTGGCAGAAGACCTCAGATCTCCCAAAAGGCAAGAAACTCCCCACGTACCTGGGTAGGGCAAAAGAAAAAAGAATAAACAGAGACAAAAGAATAGGGACAGGACCTGCACCAGTGGGAGGGAGCCGTGAAGGACGAAAGGTTTCCACACACTAGAAGCCCCTTCGCGGGTGGAGACTGCGGGTGGCGGAAGGGGGAATCTTTGGAGCTGCGGAGGAGAGCGCAGCAACAGGGGTGCGGAGGGCAAAGCGGAGAGATTTCCGCACAAAGAATTGGTGCCGACCGGCACTCACCAGCCCAAGAGGCTTGTCTGCTCACCCGCTGGGGCGGGTGGGGCTGGGAGCTGAGGCTCGGGCTTCGGAGCACAGGGAGACGACTGGCGGCGTGAACACAGCCTGAAGGGGTTAGTGCACCACGGCTAGCCGCGAAGGAGTCTGGGAAAATGTCTGGACCTGCCAAAGAGGCAAGAGACTTTTTCTTCCCTCTTTGTTTCCTGATGCGCGAGGAGAGGGGATTAAGAACGCTGCTTAAAGGAGCATCAGAGACGGGCGCGAGCCGCGGCTAACAGCGCAGACCCCAGAGACGGCCATGAGATGCTAAGGCTGCTGCTGCCACCACCAAGAAGCCTGTGTGCGAGCACAGGTCACTCTCCACACCTCCCTTCCAGGGAGCCTGTGCAGCCCGCCACTGCCAGGGTCCTGGGATCCAGGGACAACTTCCCCGGGAGAACACACGGCACGCCTCAGGCTGGTGCAACTTCACGCTGGCCTCTACCGCCACAGGCTCGCTTCACACTCCGTACCCCTCCCTCCCCCTGGCCTGAGTGAGCTGGAGCCCCCGAATCAGTGGCTCCTTTAACACCATCCTGTCTGAGCGAAGAACAGATGCCCTACAGCGACCTACATGCAAAGACGGGGCCAAGTCTAAAGCTGAACCTCAGGAGCTATGTGAACAAAGAAGAGAAAGGGAAAACTCTCCCAGCAGCCACAGGAGCAGTGGATTAAATCTCCACAATCAACTTGATGTACCCTGCATCTTTGGAATACCTGAATAGACAATGAATCATCCCAAATTGAGGAGGTGGACTTTGAGAGCAAGATTTATTATTTTTTCCCCTTTTCCTCTTTTGTGAGTGTGTATGCTTCTGTGTGAGATTTTGTCTATATAGCTTTGCTTTCACCATTTGTCCTAGGGTTCTATCCATCCATTTTGTTTGGTTTTTTATTTGTTTGTTTGTTTTTTACTTTAAAAAATGTTTTTCTTAATAATTATTTTTTTATTTCAATAATATTATTTTATTTTACCTTTATTTTATCTTCTTTCTTTCTTTCTTTCTTTCTTCCTTCCTTTCTTTCTTTCCACTTTTTCTCCAATTATTCTGAGACATGTGGATGAAAAGCTCTTGGTGCTGCAGCCAAGAGTCAGTGCTGTGCCTCTGAGGTGGGAGAGCCAACTGCAGGACACTGGTCCACAAGAGACCTCCCAGCTCCACATAATATCAAATTGCAAAAATATCCCGGAGATCTCCATCTCAACACCAACACCCAGCTTCACTCAAGGACCAACAAGCAACACTGTTGGACACCCTATGCCAAACAACTAGCAAGACAGAAACAAATCCCCACCCATTAGCACAGAGGCTGCCTAAAATCATAATAAGTCAACAGACACCCCAAAACACACCACCAGAAGGGGACATGCCCACCTGAAAGACAAGATCCAGCCTCATCCACCAGAACACAGGCACTAGTCTCCTCCACCAGGAAGCCTACACAACCCACTGAACAAACCTTAGACACTGAGGACAGACACCAAAAACAATGGGAACTACAAACCGGTAGCATGCAAAAAGGAGACCCCAAACACAGTAAGATAAGCAAAATGAGAAGACAGAAAAACACAAAGCAGATGAAGGAGCAAGATAAAAACCCACCACACCTAACAAATGAAGAGGAAATAGGCAGTCTACCTGAAAAAGAATTCAGAATAATCATAGTAAAGATGATCCAAAATCTTGGAAATAGAATACAGAAAATTCAAGAAACATTTAACAAGGACCTAGAAGAACTAAAGATGAAATGAGCAATGTTGAACAACACAATAAATGAAATTAAAAATATTCTAGAAGGGATCAGTAGCAGAATAACTGAGGCAGAAAAATGGATAAGTGACCTGGAAGATAAAATAGTGGAAATAACTACTGCAGAGCAGAATAAAGAAAAAAGAATAAAAAGAACTGAGGACAGTCTCAGAGACCTCTGGGATAACATTAAATGCACCAACATTTGAATTATAGGTGTTCCAGAAGAAGAAGAGAAAAAGAAAGGGACAAAGAAAATATTTGAAGAGATTATAGTTGAAAACTTCCTTAATATGGGAAAGGAAATAGTTAATCAAGTCCAGGAAGCACAGAGAGTCCCATACAGGATAAATCCAAGGAGAAATATGCCAAGACACATATTAATCAAACTGTCAAAAATTAAATACAAAGAAAACACATTAAAAGCAGCAAGGGAAAAACAACAAATAACACACAAGGGAATCCCCATAAGGTTAACAGCTGATCTCTCAGCAGAAACTCTGCAAGCCAGAAGGGACTGGCTGGACATATTTAAAGTGATGAAGGAGAAAGACCTACAACCAAGCGTACTCTATCCAGCAAGGATCTCATTCAGATTTGATGGAGAAATTAAAACCTTTTCAAACAAGCAAAAGCTGAGAGAGTTCAGCACCACCCAACCAGCTTTACAACAAATGTGAAAGGATCTTCTCCAGGCCAGAAACACAAGAGAAGGAAAAGACCTACAATAACAAACCCAAAACAATTAAAAAAATGGGAATAGGAACGTACATATCAATAATCACCTTAAATGTAAATGGATTAAATGCTCGCACCAAAAGACACAGACTGGCTGAATGGATACAAAAACAAGACCCATATATATGCTGTGTACAAGAGACCCACTACAGGCCTAGAGACACATACAGACTGAAAGTGAGGGAATGGAAAAAGATATTCCATGCAAATGGAAACAAAAAGAAACCTGGAGTAGCAGTTCTCATATAAGACAAAAGAGACTTGAAAATAAAGACTATTAGAAGAGACAAAGAAGGACACTACATAATGATCAAGGGATTGATCCAAGAAGAAGATATAACAATTGTAAATATTTATGCACCCAACAGAGGAGCACCTCAATACATAAGGCAAATACTAACAACCATAAAAGGGGAAATTGACAGTAACACATTCATAGTAGGGGACTTCAACACCCCACTTTCACCAATGGACAGATCATCCAAATGAAAATAAATAAGGAAACACAAGCTTTAAATGATACATTAAACAAGATGGACTTAATTGATATTTATAGGACACTCCAACCAAAAACAACATAATACATATTTTTCTCAAGTGCTCATGGAACATTCTCCAGGGTATATCATATCTTGGGTCACAAATCAAGCCTTGGTAAATTTAAGAAAATTGAAATTGTATCAAGTATCTCTTCTGACCAGAACGCAATGAGACTAGATATCAATTACATGAAAAGATGTGTAAAAAATACAAACACCTGGAGGCTAAACAATACACTACTTTTTTTAAAATATTTTATTTTTTTTTATTTTTTAACATATTTATTGGGTATAATTGCTTTACAATGGTGTGTTAGTTTCTGCTTTATAACAAAGTGAATCACTTATAAATATACACACATTCCCACATCACTTCCTTCTTGCGTCTCCGTCCCTCCCACCCTCCCCATCCCACCCCTCCAGGCAGTCACAAAGCACCGAGCCAATATCCTTGTGCCATGCAGCTGCTTCCCACTAGCTATCTACCTTACGTTTGTTAGTGTATATGTCCATGCCTCCCTCTCGTCCTGTCACAGCTCACCCTTCTCCCTCCCCATATCCTCAAGTCCGTTCTCCAGTAGGTCTGTGTCTTTATTCCTGTCTTACCCCTAGGTTCTTCATGACATTTTTTTAATTAAATTCCATATATATGTGTTAGCATACGGTATTTGTCTTTCTCTTTCTGACTTACTGCACACTGTATGACAGACTCTAGGTCTATCAACCTCATTACAAATAGCTCAATTTCATTTCTTTTTATGGCTGAGTAATATTCCATTGTATATATGTGCCACATCTTCTTTATCCATTCATCGAATGATGGGCACTTAGGTTGTTTCCATCTCTGGGCTATTGTAAATAGAGCTGCAGTGAAAATTTTGGTACATGACTCTTTTTGAATTATGGTTTTCTCAGGGTATATGCCCAGTAGTGGGATTGCTGGGTCATATGGTAATTCTATTTGTAGTTTTTTAAGGAACCTCCATACTCTTCTCCATAGTGGCTGAACCAATTCACATTCCCACCAGCAGTGCAAGAGTCTTCCCTTTTCTCCACACCCTCTCCAGCATTTATTGTTTCTAGATTTTTTGATGATGGCCATTCTGACTGGTGTGAGATGATATCTCATTGGAGTTTTGATTTGCATTTCTCTAATGATTAATGATGTTGAGTATTCTTTCATGTGTTTGTTGGCGGTCTGTATATCTTCTTTGGAGAAATGTCTATTTAGATCTTCTGCCCCTTTTTGGATTGGGTTGTTTGTTTTATTGTTATTGAGCTGCATGAGCTGCTTGTAAATTTTGGAGATTAATCCTTTGTCAGTTACTTCATTTGCAAATATTTTCTCCCATTCTGAGGGTTGTCTTTTGGTCTTGTTTATGGTTTCCTTTGCTGTGCAAAAGCTTTGAAGTTTCATTAGGTCCCATTTGTTTATTTTGTTTTTATTTCCATTTCTCTAGGAGGTGGGTCAAAAAGGATCTTGCTGTGATTTATGTCATAGAGTGTTCTGCCTATGTTTTCCTCTGACAGTTTGAAAGTTTCTGGCCTTACATTTAGATCTTTAATCCATTTTGAGCTTATTTTTGTGTATGGTGTTAGGGAGTGATCTAAGCTCATACTTTTACATGTACCTGCCCAGTTTTCCCAGCACCACTTATTGAAGAGGCTGTCCTTTCTCCACTGTACATTCCTGCCAACTTTATCAAAGGTAAGGTGTCCATATGTGTGTGGGTTTATCTCTGGGCTTTCTATCCTGTTCCATTGATCTATCTTTCTGTTTTTGTGCCAGTACCATACTGTCTTGACTAGCTTTGTAGTATAGTCTGAAGTCAGGGAGCCTGCTTCCTCCAGCTCCGTCTTTCATTCTCAAGATTGCTTTGGCTATTCGGGGTCTTTTTTTTTTTTTTTTTTTTTTTTTGCGCTACGCGGGCCTCTCACTGCTGTGGCCTCTCCCGTTGTGGAGCACAGGCTCCGGACGCGCAGGCTCAGCGGCCATGGCTCACGGGCCCAGCCGCTCCGCGGCACGCGGGATCCTCCCGGACCGGGGCACGAACCCGTGTCCCCTGCATCAGCAGGCGGACTCTCAACCACTGCGCCACCAGGGAAGCCCTATTCGGGGTCTTTTTTGTTTCCATACAAATTGTGAAATTTTTTCTTCTAGTTCTGTGAAAAATGCCAGTGGTAGTTTGATAGGGATTGCATTGAATCTATAGATTGCTTTGGGTAGTAGAGTCATTTTCACAATGTTGATTCTCCCAATCCAAGAACATGGTATATCTCTCCATCTATTTGTACCATGTTCAATTTCTTTCATCAGTGTCTTATTCTTTTCTGCATACAGGTCTTTTTTCTCCTTTGGTCAGTTTATTCCTAGATATGTTATTCTTTTTGTTGCAATCGTAAATTGGAGTGTTTTCTTGATTTCACTTTCAGATTTTTCATCACTAATATATAGGAATGCCAGAGATTTCTGTGCATTAACTTTGTATCCTGCTACTTTACCAAATTCACTGATTAGCTCTAGTAGTTTTCTGGTAGCATCTGTAGGATTCTCTATGGATAGTATCATGTCATCTGCAAACAGTGACATCTTTACTTCTTCTTTTCCAATCTAGATTCCTTTTCTTTCAATTTCTTCTCTGATTGCTGTGGCTAAAACTTCCAAAACTATGTTGAATAACAGTGGCAAGAGTGGGCAACCTTGTCTTTTTCCTGATCTTAGTGGAAATGCTTTCAGTTTTCACCATTGAGGATGATGTTGGCTGTGGGTTTGTCATATATGGCCTTTATTATGTTGAGGAAAGTTCCCTCTATGCCTACTTTCTGCAGGGTTTTTTTTAATCATAAGTGGGTGTTGAATTTTGTCAAAAGCTTTCTCTGCATCTATTGAGATGATCATATGGTTTTTCTCCTTCAATTTGTTATTATGGTTTATCACATTGATAGATTTGCATATATTGAAGAATCCTTGCATTCCTGGAATAAATCCCACTTGATCATGGTGTATGACCCTTTTAATGTGCTGTTGGATTCTGTTTGCTAGTATTTTATTGAGGGTTTTTGCATCTATGTTCATCAGTGATATCGACCTGTAGTTTTCTTTCTTTGTGACATCCATGTCTGGTTTTGGTATCAAGGTGATGGTGGCCTCGTAGAAGGAATTTCGGAGTGTTCCTCCCTCTGCTATATTTTGGAAGAGTTTGAGAAGAATAGGTGTTAGCTCTTCTCTAAATGTTTGATAGAATTCGCCTGTGAAGCCATCTGGTCCTGGGCTTTTGTTTGTTGGAATATTTTTAATCACAGTTTCAATTTCAGTGTTTGTGATTGCTCTCTTTATATTTTCTATTTCTTCCTGATTCAGTCTTGGAAGTATATGCATTTCTAAGAATTTGTCTATTTCTTCCAGATTGTCCATTTTATTGGCATAGAGTTGCTTGTAGTAGTCTCTCATGATCTTTTTTATTTCTGCAGTGTCAGTTGTTACTTCTCCTTTTTCATTTCTAATTCTATTGATTTGAGTCTTCTCCCTTTTTTTCTAGATGAGTCTGGCTAATAGTCTAACTGTTTTGTTTATCTTCTCAAAGAAACATCTTTTAGTTTTATTGATCTTTACTATTATTTCCTACATTTCTTTTTCATTTACTTCTGAACTGACTTTTATGATTTCTTTCCTTCTGCTAACTTTGGGGTTTTTTGTTCTTCTTTCTCTAATTGCTTGAGGTGCAAGGTTAGGTTGTTTATTCCAGATGTTTCCTGCTTCTTAAGGTAGGATTGTACTGCTACAAACTTCCCTCTTAGAACTGCTTTTGCTGTATCCCATAGGTTTTGGGTCATTGTGTCTCCATTGTCATTTGTTTCTGGGTATTTTTATATTTCCTCTTTGATTTCTTCAGTGATCACTTCGTTATTAAGTAGTGTATTGTTTAGTCTCCATGTGTTTGTGTTTTTTACACATATTTTCCTGTAATTGATATCTAGTCTCATGGCGTTGTGGTCAGAAAATATACTTGAAACAATTTCCATTGTCTTAAATTTACCAAGTCTTGATTTGTGACCCAAGATATGATCTATCCTGGAGAACGTTCCATGAGCACTTGAGAAAAATGTGCATTCTGTCGTTTTTGGTTGGAGTGTCCTATAAATATCAATTAAGTCCATCTTGTTTAATGTATCATTTAAAGCTTGTGTTTCCTTATTTATTTTCATTTGGATGATCTGTCCACTGGTGAAAGTGTGGTGTTGAAGTCCCGTACTATGAATGTGTTACTGTGGATTTCCCCTTTTATGGTTGTTAGTATTTGCCTTATGTATTGAGGTGCTCCTCTGTTGGGTGCATAAATATTTACAATTGTTATATCTTCCTCTTGGATCGATCCCTTGATCATTATGTAGTGTCTTTCTTTGGCTCTTCTAATAGTCTTTAGTTTAAAGTCTATTTTGTCTTATATGAGAACTGCTACTCCAGGTTTCTTTTGGTTTCCATTTGCATGGAATATCTTCTTCCATCCCCTTACTTTCAGTCTGTATGTGTCTCTAGGTCTGAAGTGGGTCTCTTGTAGACAGCTTATATATGGGTCTTGTTTTTGTATCCATTCAGCCAATCTGTGTCTTTTGGTGGGAGCATTTAATCCATTTACATTTAAGGTAATTATCGATATGTATGTTCGTATTCCCATTTTCTTAATTGTTTTGGGTTTGTTATTGTAGGTCTTTTCCTTCTCTTGTGTTTCTTGTCTAGAGAAGCTCCTTTCGCATTTGTTTTAAAGCTGGTTGGGTGGTGCTGAACTCTCTCAGCTTTTGCTTGTCTGTAAAGATTTTAATTTCTCTATCAAATCTGAAAGAGATCCTTGATGGGTAGAGTAATCTTGTTTGCAGGTTTTTCTCCTTCATCACTTTCAGTATGTTCTGCCACTCCCTTCTGGCTTGCAGAGTTTCTGCTGAGAGATCAGCTATTAACCTTATGGGGATTCTCTTGTGTGTTATTTGTTGTTTTTCCCTTGCTGCTTTTAATATGTTTTCTTTGTATTTATTTTTTGACAGTTTGATTAATATGTGTCTTGGCGTATGTCTCCTTAGATTTATCCTGTATGGGACTCTCTGTGCTTCCTGGACTTGATTAACTATTTCTTTTCCCATATTAGGGAAGTTTTCAACTATAATCTCTTCAAATATTTTCTTTGTCCCTTTCTTTTTCTCTTCGTCTTCTGGAACCTCTATAATTCGAATGTTGGTGCGTTTAATGTTGTCCCAGAGGTCTCTGAGACTGTCCTCAGTTCTTTTTATTCTTTTTACTTTATTCTGCTCTGTGGTAGTTATTTCCACTATTTTATCTTCCAGGTCACTTATCCGTTCTTCTGCCTCAGTTATTCTGCTATTGATCCCATCTAGAATCGTTTTCTTTTCATTTATTGTGTTGTTCATCATTGTTTGTTTCATCTTTAGTTCTTCTAGGTCCTTGTTAAATGTTTCTTGCTTTTTGTCCATTCTATTTCCAAGATTTTGGATCATCTTTACTATGATTATTCTGAATTCTTTTTCAGGTAGACTGCCTATTTCCTCTTCATTTGTTTGGTCTGGTGGGTTTTTATCTTGCTCCTTCATCTGCTGTGTGTTTTTCTGTCTTCTCATTTTGCTTATCTTACTGTGTTTGGGGTCTCCTTTTTGCAGGCTGCAGGTTTGTAGTTCCTATTGATTTTGATGTCTGTCTCCAATGTCTAAGGTTGGTTCAATGGGTTGTGTAGGCTTCCTTGTGGAGGGGACTAGTGCCTGTGTTGTTGTGGATGAGTCTAAATCTTGTCTTTCTAGTGGGCAGGTCCCCTTCTGGTGGTGTGTTTTGGGTTGTCTGTGGCCTTATTATGATTTTAGGCAGCCTCTCTGCTAATGGGTGGGGTTGTGTTCTGTTTTGCTAGTTGTTTGGCATAGGTTGTCCAGCACTGTAGCTTGCTGGTCATTGAGTGAAGCTGGGTGCTGGTGTTAAGATGGAGGTCTCTGGGAGATTTTCGCCGTTTGATATTATGTGGAGCTGGGAGGTCTCTTGTTGACCAGTGTCCTGAAGTTGGCTTTCCCAACTCAGAGGCAGAGCCCTGACTCCTGGCTGAAGCAGCAAGAGCCTTTCATCCACACGGCTCAGAAAAAAAGGGAGAGAAATTAGAGAGAATTAGTAGAAGTAGGAAGAAAGAAAGAAAGAAAGAAGGAAAGGAGGGAAGGAAGGTAGGAAGGAAGGAAGGAAGGAGGGAAGGAATAAATAAAGAAAGAAAGAAAGAAGAAAAGAAGGAAAGAAGGCAAGAAGGAAAGAAAGGCGGGAGGGTGGGAGGGAGGGAGGGAGGAAAGAAGGAAGGAAGGAGGGAAGGAAGGAAGGAGGGAAGGAAGGAAAAAAGAAAGAAAGAAGATACAGTAAAATAAAATAAAGTATAATAAAGTTATTGAATTAAAAAGTTATTTAGAAAAAAAAAATGGATGGATAGAACCTTAGGACAAATGTTGGAAGCAAAGCTATACACACAAAATCTTACACAGAAGCATACACATATACCCTCACAAAAAGAGGTAAAGGGGAAAAAATCATAAGTCTTGCTCTCAAAGTCCACCTCCTCAATTTGGGATGATTTGTTGTCTAAAGGAGGGAACGAAGGAAAGAAAGAAAGAAGGAAAGAAAGGAAGAAAGATAGAAGATAAAGTATAATAGAGTTATTAAAATTAAAATTAATTATTAAGAAAAAAATTTAAAAAAATACAATGAACGGATGGAACCCTCGGACAAATGGTGGAAGCAAAGCTATACAGACAAGATCTCACACAGAAGCATACACATACACATCCACCAAAGGGGAAAAGGGGAAAAAATCATAGATCTTGCTCTCGAAGTCCACCTCCTCAATTTGAGATGATTCGTTGTCTATTCATGTATTCCACAGATGCAGGGTACATCAAGTTGATTGTGGATATTTAATCCACTGCTTCTGAGGCTGCTGGGAGAGATTTCCCTTTCTCTTCTTTGTTCTCACAGCTCCCAGGGGCTCAGCTTTGGATTTGGCCCTGCCTCTGTGTGTAGGTCGCTGGAGGGCTTCTGTTTTTTGCTCAGACAGGACGGGGTTAAAGGAGCTGCTGATGTGGGGACTCTGGCGCACGCAGGTCGAAGGGGAGGAGGGGCACAGCGTGCGGGGTGGGCCTGCGGTGGCAGAGGCCGGCGTGGCGTTGCACCAACCTGAGGCCCGCTGTGCGTTCTCCCTGGGAAGTTGTCCCTGGATCCCGGGAACCTGGCAGTGGCAGGCTGCACAGCCTCCCTGGAAGAGGAGTGTGGATAGTGACCTGTGCTCACACAGAGGCTCCTTGGTGGCGGCAGCAGCAGCCTTAGCGTCTCCCGCCCGTCTCTGGGGTCTGCGCTTTTAGCCGCAGCTCGCACCTGTCTCTGAGGTCCGTGCTTTTATCCGCAGTTCGCACCCGTCTCTGCGGTCCACACTTTTAGCCACAGCTCGCGCCTGTCTCTGGGGTCTGCGCTTTTAGCCGCGGCTCGCGCCCATCTCTGGAGTTCCTTTAAGCAGTGGTCTTAAACCCCTCTCCTCGCACACCAGGAAACAAAGAGGGAAGAAAAAGTCTGTTGCCTGTTCGGCAGGTGCAGACTTTTGCCCGGACTCCCTCCAGGCTTGCTGTGCTGCACTAACACCTTCAGGCTGTGTTCGAGCCGCCAACCCCAGTCCTCTCCCTGCGCTCCGACCAAAGCCCGAGCCTCAGCTCCCAGCCCCATTCACCCCGGCAGGTGAGCACACAAGTCTTTGGGCTGGTACTGCCGGTCGGCACCAATCCTCTATGCAGGAATCTCTCCACTTTGCTCTCTGCACTCCTGTTGCTGTGCTCTCCTCCGGGGCTCCGAAGCTCCCCCCTTCGCCTCCCACAGTCTCCGCCCACGAAGGGGCTTCCTAGTGTGTGGAGACCTTTCCTCCTTCACAGCTCCCACCCACTGGTGCAGGTGCCATCCCTATTCTTTTGTCTTTGTTTTTTCTTTTTTTTCTTTTGCCCTAACCAGGTACATGGGGAGTTTCTTGCCTTTTGGGAGGTCTGACGTCTTCTGCCAGCATTCAGTAGGTGTTCTGTAGGAGTTGTTCCACGTGTAGATGTATTTCTGGTGTATCTGTGGGGAGAGAGGTGATCTCTGTGTCTTACTCTTCCACCATCTTCCCAGCACCCCCTAAACAATACACTACTTAATAACGAAGTGATCACTGAAGAAATCAAAGAGGAAATAAAAAAATACCTAGAAACAAATGACAATGGAGGCAGGACTACCCAAAACCTATGGGATACAGCAAAAGCAGTTCTAAGAGGGAAGTTTATAGCAGTACAATCCTACCTTAAGAAACAGGAAACATCTGGAATAAGCAACCTAACTTTGCACCTAAAGCAATTAGAGAAGGAAGAACAAAAACCCCCAAAGTTAGCAGAAGGAAAGAAATCATAAAGATCAGATCAGAAATAAAGGGAAAAAAATGAAGGAAATGTTAGCAAAGATCAATAAAACTTAAAGCTGGTTCTTTGAGAAGATAAACAAAATAGATAAACCATTAGCCAGACTCATCAAGAAAAAAAAGGGAGAAGACTCAAATCAATAGAATTAGAAATGAAAAAGGAGAAGTAACAACTGACACTGCAGAAATAATAAAGATCATGAGAGATTACTACAAGCAACTCTATGCCAATAAAATGGACAATCTGGAAGAAATAGACAAATTCTTAGAAATGCACACCTAAGACTGAACCAGGAAGAAATAGATAATATGAACAGACCAATCACAAGCACTGAAATTGAAACTGTGATTCAATCGTCCAATAAACAAAAGCCCAGGACCAGATGGCTTCACAGGCGAATTCTATCAAACATTTAGAGAAGAGCTAACACCTATTCTTCTCAAACTCTTCCAAAATATAGCAGAGGGAGGAACACTCCCAAACTCATTCTATGAGGCCACCATCACCCTTATACGAAAACCAGACAAGGATGTCACAAAGAAAGAAAACTACAGGCCAATATCACTGATGAACATAGATGCAAAAATCCTTAACAAAATACTAGCAAACAGAATCCAGCCGCACATTGAAAGGATTATACACCATGATCAAGTGGGGTTTATTCCAGGAATGCAAGGATTCTTCAATATACGGAAATCAATTAATGTGATACACCATATTTACAAATTGAAGGAGAAAAACCATATGATCATCTCAATAGATGCAGAGAAAGCTTTCGACAAAATTCAACAGCAATTTATGATAAAAATCCTCCAGAAAGTAGGCATAGAGGGAACTTTCCTCAACATAGTAAAGGCCATATATGACAAAGTCACAGCGAACATCATCCTCAATGGTGAAAAACTGAAAGAAATCATTTCCACTAAGATCAGGAACAAGACAAGGTTGCCCTCTCTTACCACTCGTATTCAATATAGTTTTGGCAGTTTTAGCCACAGCAATCAGAGAGGAAAAGGAAATAAAAGGAATCCAATTTGGTAAAGAAGAAGTAAAGCTGTCACTCTTTGCAGATGACATGATACTATATATAGAGAATCCTACAGATGCTACCAGAAAACTACTAGAGCTAATCAATGAATTTGGTAAAGTAGCAGGATACAAAATTAATACACAGAAATCTCTGGCATTCCTATATACTAATGATGAAAAATCTGAAAGTGAAATCAAAAAACACTCCCATTTACCATTGCAACAAAAAGAATAAAATATCTAGGGATAAGCCTACCTAAGGAGACCAAAGACCTGTATGCAGAAAATTATAAGGCACTGATGAAAGAAATTAAAGATGATACAAAGAGATGGAGAGATATACCATGTTCTTGGATTGGAAGAATCGACATTGTGAAATGAATCTGGTACCCAAAGCAATCTACAGATTCAATGCAATCCCTGTCAAACTACCACTGGCATTTTTCCCATTTTTAGAACAAAAAATTTCACAATTTGTTTGGAAATACAAAAGACCCCGAATAGCCAAAGCAATCTTGAGAATGAAAGACGGAGCTGGAGGAAGCAGGCTCCCTGACTTCAGACTATACTACAAAGCTACAGTAATCAAGACAGTATGGTACTGGCACAAAAACAGAAAGATAGATCAATGGAACAGGATAGAAAGCCCAGAGATAAACCCACACACATATGGACACCTTACCTTTGATAAAGTTGGCAGGAATGTACAGTGGAGAAAGGACAGCCTCTTCAATAAGTGGTGCTGGGAAAACTGGGCAGGTACATGTAAAAGTATGAGATTAGATCACTCCCTGACACCATACAGAAAAATAAGCTCAAAATGGATTAAAGACCTAAATGTAAGGCCAGAAACTATCAAACTTTTAGGGGAAAACATAGGCAGAACACTCTATGACATAAATCACAGCAAGATCTTTTTTGACACACCTCCTAGAGAAATGGAAATAAAAACAAAATAAACAAATGGGACCTAATGAAGCTTAAAAGCTTTTGCACAGCAAAGGAAACCATAAACAAGACCAAAAGACAACCCTCAGAATGGGAGAAAATATTTGCAAATGAAGCAACTGTCAAGGATTAATCTCCAAAATTTGCAATCAACTCATGCAGCTTAATAACAAAAAAACAAAAAACCCAATCCAGAAATGGGCAGAAGATCTAAACAGACATTTCTCCAAAAAAGATATACAGACTGCCAAAAAACACATGAAAGAATGCTCAACATTATTAATCATTAGTGAAATGCAAATCAAAACTCCAATGAGATATCATCTCACACCAGTCAGAATGGCCATCATCAACAAATCTAGAAACAATAAATGCTGGAGAGGGTGTGGAGAAATGGGCACACTCTTGCACTGCTGGTGGGAATGTGAATTGGTACAGTCACTATGGAGAACAGTATGGAGGTTCCTTAAAAAACTACAAATAGAACTACCATATGACCCAGCAATCCCTCTACTGGGTATACACCCTGAGAAAACCATAATTAAAGAAGAGTCATGTACCCAAATGTTTATTGCAGCTTTATTTACAATAGCCAGGAGATGTAAACACCCTAAGTGTCCATCATCAGATTAATGGATAAAGACGTAATGGCACATATATACAATGGAATATTACTCAGCCATATAAAGAAACGAAATTGAGCTATTTGTTATGAGGTGGATGGATGTAGAGTCTGTCATACAGAGTGAAGTAAGTCACAAAGAGAAAGACAGATACCATATGCTAACACATAAATATGGAATTTAAGAAAAAATAAAAATGTCATGAAGAACCTAGGGGTAAGACAGGAATAAAGACACAGACCTACTAGAGAATGGATTTAAGGATATGGGGAGGGGGAAGGGTGAGCTGTGACAGGGCGAGAGAGAGTCATGGACATATACACACTACCAAACGTAGTAAGGTAGATAGCTAGTGGGAAGCAGCCGCATGGCACAGGGATATTGGCTTGGTGCTTTGTGACAGATTGGAGGGGTGGGATAGGGAGGGTGGGAGGGAGGGAGATACAAGAGGGAAGAGATATGGGAACATATGTATATGTATAACTGATTCACTTTGTTATAAAGCAGAAACTAACACACCATTGTAAAGCAATTATACTCCAATAAAAAAATAAGAAATCAAGGAAAAATAAAATTAGTGTATACCATTTCTAAATTGCCCATATTAAACCCTAGAGAGTTCATGAACAAACTTAATTCTGCTTTTCTGACAAATAAAGCAAAGCAAAATGCAATGATTTTCATCTATTTAGTAGTACTGTAGCACACAAGTGTCATTCTCTGGAACCCATATCTATCAGGCTAAATGAATTTACATCAGCTATTTGATGGAATAAAATAAAGTCATTTTAATAAGGCATACACAGTGGATCAATGTTTCTTGCTTTGAAAATGAACATCTTAGTTTTCCCTAGGTATTTATGTGGGAACAAGAGATCATTATTCTATGACAGTGTTTCATTCTGCTGACATTTCTAAACAGGGAATACTTCTTTCCATGTGGGTCTATGAATTTGTTCATAAATAGCATGTATATAATTGGGGTAGGAGGAAATCCATCCTTTTGAAAAATGTGCATTTTAAGTGATATTAAGTCTGATTTGTCGAGTGTTTTAACTATTCCTTTTTTATAAGTGAAGTACCACTGAAAAGTATATTAACTCTTTTAAGAGACAAGGATACTCTTATTGACTAAATGACTGAATTGATTCATTAAATAGTGCTTTAGCAGCCTAAAAGAGTAAATGCAACTTCAAAAGGTGCCAAACCTGCAACCATGGAACATCTCTGGTACTAAAATAATCAATATAACTATTCTATTTTCCATTTTGTGAAGGATTTTATGGCCATATAGTAGAGTTCCTAGGCCTTGTTTTTAGATGTTTTTTTTTTCTTTCAAGGATACCACATAGGCCTGAATGATACAGCATGCAGAGAAAAAAAAATAACTGCTATATTTAGGGTTCAGGTTATAATGAAACAGAGTGACCTATTACCAGCAATGTTTTAAAAATCTCAGAAAGCCACTATTATGTAGAAATCACAGTGGCTTGGGGCAGTCAGAAATTTGATTCTTCTTTTTGAGAAATGACTTAGTGCTGAATCTAAACCAAAATAGAGGCTCTGTATAAAAGGGTTTTTTTCCCTATGAGTTTCAAGGACCATGGGTGGAGAGTATGTTAGTAGATAAGACACAGAAAGCTGTATTTAGCAGTGTTATTTTTGGACACCATACATATACATGACAAAACATGATTATCTCACATTTTTAATAATGTACTTTATTCATCCACTCAAAAATTTTTAATGAATATCATCTACATGAAATGCTAAGGATACAGAATTGAGATAAGCTCTTCTGATGAGTTCACAGTCTGATAAGGGAAAGAAATAAACAGTCATGGTATGGATGAACACATAACCACAACCACCATTTTATTCACACAACTGCAGATTCTGACAATCTTCCAAGATGCACCCACATATCAGAATCTTACACTGTGTCCACTATTTATTGGCTTCTGTACATAATGCACTTTCTATGTTGTAATGAAGCATCTGCTCTAAACCACAAGCTCCCCTATGTATACATAACTGAGCCTCTGCTCTTCTAATGACCCCATCCCCAGCTTATTTTCAAATTAATAAAGGAATAATCTGTGAACTCCCTGTCTTATGGTCCCACTGCCAGAATTACCAGTCCATTTGTTTCTTTACCTACGTGTTCTATCTTTTCTCCTCCTATGATGGTTCAAGAGTCTATTTCTTTAAAGACCAATCCTCCCATTTGTCTGAAGAATCTCTTCCCTTCTTGTCTACACAGAAATTTTGGTTTTACATTTATCTCCTTTCCTTTTCACTGAAACATGAGATAAATAGAGTTCTGCCTTGTTTAATTTGCTATTATTTGAAGTCTTTGCTGAAAGGAGCCAAACAATATTTGCTAATACACTGGCCTTCCTGAATCTCCAGGTCTGGAATGGATCTACTTAATCTTACAATTTGTATACTTTGGGTGAAAGGAGCACTTCAGTATGGACAAATCTTCATAAGGTATATTCAGAAGTATGGGAATGTACTGTCTAAAAGGCACTAGCAAATGGTGTTAAGATAGAGAGGACACAAAGTCTATCTGCATACTGTTGATAAGTAATTTATCTCTAAGTTCTCTCCTTTCTCTAGTCATGAATCTGAATACAGATAATCAGTCTTTCTTCTTTCATCCAGTTATTATGTCTGGCATAGTAAAGCCATCTCTATCAACTGAGTAAACACAAATAACAAAGGAAACAACCCACACATAGAAATTTTGTAGACACCTTTAGATTTTTTTAATCCTTCTCTGCTTTACTAGTGAAAAGATAAAAACTATAACTTTATTTTGTCTTCCAACTATACTGTAATTTTGACCAAGTCATTAAAATATCCTTGCTACAAGTTTATTCATTTATATAGTAAGTAGACTGGACTAGAGGATCCACCTATAAAATTTATTTCAGCTCCAAAATCCTATGATTTATAGAAGTCTGTATGTTAGCAAATGGAAGTAAAGGAAAATCCATATTAGCTAAATGTTACTAAAATTAAAAGTTCCAGCTTAGACATTTAGGCAATTTGAATGCAGCAGTAGTAAATAGAACAGGTATTAATTAGCATAATTTCCAATAAGACTAGGTTGAATTAAGGTTTTAAAGTCCAGATTAGATTTTTTCAATAAATTTCCATGTGGTAATTACTGAAGAACATGGAAAAAATAACCAAGTTTGAATTTTATTCTTTTTTAAAAAAATTTAAGTCTCTCCATTAATTGCAAAGAGATAAATGCTTGCTTGTTTAAAAATGTCTTACACTTTTCAATCCTGAAACATATATGACATGTTCTCTTGTTCTATTGTTTTGTTTTCTTCACATATATTCATTTGGGTATCTGATTATGTTAGGATATTTATCCTAAAATGCTTATGACATGTATATTTCCACTTTTCAAACTTAAAACAAAATGAAATAATGATCTTAATTCCCCCTATCTACCAAGCACTGATATTCAAAACACCTAACAACTGATAAAGTACCAGCATCAATAATCAGAACACACATCTGCACCCACCTGGATATGGCTGCTTTGGAAACAGCCAAGTCTTTCCCTAAAAATAGGTAGATGAAGAAGAATATGAGTTCCTATTCAGTTTCAACTATAAATAATTGTTTCTGCAAGTCTTGGGAAAAGGCACCAACGTGTTAGTAATTGCTGTCCTTAGAATCTGACAGTAAAAGATTTTTTCATCAGATATGACGGTATTCTTCCCATTTGTCTATATATTTCAATTTTTGCTATCTTTTATCAAATATGGCTCTATAAAAAGTGCTTCCACATTTATAGAGCTTCCAGGCTTTTCTGGTGCATTATACTTCTAAGCCAATTCCCCTTTTCTACAATTTAATGTAAGTATCCATGAGTTAATATCTGGAATTTTCAAATTGATTTACAACCAAGTTCTGTTTATATCCTCACAAAATTCTTCTTAGGTAAATGAAATTATTGTCTCCCATCTTACAGCTGAGGAAACCAGAGCTTAGAATGGTTACATATCTGTCCAAGGGGTATTTAGTAAGTGGAAGGACTAAGATCTTAATAAAGATGAGTTTGACAGAAATTTATGCTTTTAACCACTAGAATATACTAGCAAAGTGTCAATTTTAAGCCAGTTAAAGTGTGTAAGAAAGTTGGAAATAGTTCTTCAAGTATAATGGGTGGAATGCATGGAAACTGGTCCACAATAGGGTGATAGTATAATTAAGTATATGGACTGCTGTCAGTTTTACCCTTAAATCCCATAATCCTAAAAAACCTCACATATGTAAGTTTATATTCTCTATCAGTACAAGATGAAGGAAAGTAGGAATTTAAACTTAATACTTACGCTGAAAAAAATAAAATAATTATTTCTCTCCATTCACTGACCATAACTGATGGGAAAAAGTTTAATTTCAGAGTTTTGAATGTTAAGTGTTTGAATAGTATTCTCGAGCAATGGCTGGTTCAAAAAGTTGTCAGTGTCCCCTTCTGTTGTTTTCTGAAATCTGGCTGATCCCTCAAAGTGGGAGGAAAAACAAGTAACGTGATACCCTCTTCTTATGATATGTAAGAGGACTTATATAATTTTAAGCATTAAATAGGTAAATAACTATCAGGTTTATGCAGCATGGTAAGCTGTTTAATGGTCATTTATTATTATTCTTTAGATTACTGTCAAGATTTTTTATTTCATTATACACTTTAAAATATATAAATCTATTTTTAAATCTTTTTTGTCGGGAACTAATTCTGGAACCACTTTTGCACTCTATTTTTTAAAATTCATATTCAAACTCATGAGCTACCATTGTTTTATTGGTAAACCAACAAATAAAACAATACAATTTCAACTGTTTTGTCCAATACTTAGGGGAAAAAGGGTGATCTTCATATATTATATATGGTACACTTTTCAAAATTTAAACAAAATAGTTTAGATTTAGTTAATTAATTTTAAATCAAATATACTGTTTTTCTAATTAAATTTTAGGAATGTATTTTGCAATTTAGGTAAAAGTATATTAATTGAGAGTTTACACTTTCTTTTAAAATTTCCCTTGCAAGGCTAGAAATGCAAAGGTAAAAAAAGACAACTCTCATTTTGGACAAAAAGAAGATAAGGTACAGTGTATAATAATTACAAGCATGTGTTTCATATATGGTTTTTGAGATGTAGGTGAAATAAAATCACACTAACAAGAAAAATGCAACCATGCTTTGAGAGAAAAGAGGTAGATTAATTTGAGTAGGCAATAAAGTAAGTTTGCGATGGCAAGTTGGAATGACATTGGTATCAAATCTTAAAATTAGGAGATTTAGTTTAGTTTTAGAGATAACAATGTCATTGATGATAGTAAAAAATCACAGAAACTTTGTCCATTAATCTTGCAAAACTTCTTACCTGCCTGCTATATATAAGGAGTTTAAAACAAAGTAAAATCTGCTTCAAGTGCTTATATCTCTGGCCTTTAAGACCCAAACTCATCATCTATATAAGCTTCTAGAGTAAACACAAAGCAGAGGTGTCTTATATTAATGGACACTAGTGAAAAAACAAATGAAAGTATTTCGAAACATATTTGAGGCGCTATGGATCATTATGATCCCTGACGTTTCTAGAAAACAGAAACTCTTTGGGGCACATAAAAGTATCTGGTATTTTTCCTTTCCCTATTCCACTCTAAATATGGTTTTCTTAACAGCACAGAAACAATAGTTTTCTTTCCATAGTCTTAGACACATTTTATAACAAAAAGTAAATGTGCTCTTACCAACATTAAACCTGTCTTTTCTTTTGCTAAATACATTTGCTCTAATAAGTACATAATTTGTGTTGTTATTCACTGTTACGTATTTCAGAAGACTCAGATTTAATCTCCATAATTATTATTAATATGTAGATACATTTTCACTCAAAATTTCTTCCTTTAATATGGAATCATGTGATGACATAAGCCCCTCAATTTAAAATGCACATTAGATTGTCAATTTGGGGAAGCCTATTAACTGGGCAACTGAGAACTACAATGGTAAGGTACTGATCCCACCCTGACCCTAGATTGTAATCTTGTCACCTTACCTCTGCCTTGTTTAGGATAAGATTAACCCACATTTTCATCTGCTTATGGTCAACAGCTTCATGCTCACAGACACCCACAACTAGCAGGTAATATAAAGCAAGTCAGAGGATGAAAAACTCTCTCCCTGGGCAGCAGGATTATCCAAGTTCCAATGTGAATACTTAGACTGCCAATATTCTAAACTCTTTAAATACCTGGAGACCATGTTTTCCTCTCTGCTGCAGCTGATTTCCTTGGACTCAGCCTGTATGTTAGCACAATTTTCCATATCTGTAGAATGATGCCACTATTGTGACATGACTTCCTCCAGTCACTACTGACATTATCTACCATTTTGCTTCCAATAACTTGAACTGATACTTCATGATGACTTTTTACAAATACAACTAAGTTAAAGTAAAACTAAAGGAAATCTTGAAAAAGAATATCAATCATATTAAGGCAATAAATATTCAGAAGTCTGTGTGGAATTGGAATGCCTTATCCCATGATAGCACATGTAGGCTATGTGTATTCATGTGTATGAGGCCAGGAGTTTTTATCTGTATGTTAATTTCACTTTAGCATAAATTGTCAGAATTACCTCTCTTAACAACATTGATGGCTTTACCAAGTCACTAGTCAATATTCAATCAGGAAGGTAGCAAGAGCATCATTCAGTTCTTGGGCCTGGGCTAAGGACCATATCTGAAGGTAGCTTTAGGTATCACATATACAACTCTATGTGTCACATAATCCCAAAATAATTTCATAAATTTAGGTAAGATATAGTTGAATAAATCATATATCACTAACTGGCTCTAGTCTTGAAGACACACACACAAGCATAGCACATTCTTAGATTTTGATTTGTAACTCAAAGTGGATAAGAACTCCAGAGAGTTCAATATGGATACCATTAATTATCATGCTTTTAATTAGGCAAGAAATCTTTCACTTTAAATTTGTCATTAAGCAATCACTTTTACTGTATATCTTGCCAAATACTACAGTACTTAGTGTCATGGTTAGTATTGCCTTGAAAGATATATTGCTGCCAGTACATGTTTTTCTAAGGATCATAGACTCTATTTTCTGAACTTAAGGGTAAAAATCTGGGTTCAAAAACAAAATATGGGGTTTCCCTGGTGGCGCAGTGGTTGAGAGTCCGCCTACCAATGCAGGGGACACGGGTTCGTGCCCTGCTCCGGGAAGATCTCACATGTCGCAGAGTGGCTGGGCCCGTGAGCTATGGCCGCTGAGCCTGCGCGTCCGGAGCCTGTGCTCCGCAACGGGAGAGACCACAACAGTGAGAGGCCTGCGTACCGAAAAAAAAAAAAAAGGACTCTAAATTTATTTTTTTAAAAAACTCTTTTAATTAATGGCTATGTGTTTTGTGCTTACATAGCCTCAATTTGTCGTTTGTAGGTTTCACAGATAAAACTTGTCTGAAATGTTTGAAAATAATGGATATTTAACCAATTCTTAATTCTTCCATTTTTTTTTAAAGAAAAATGTTAACATCTTTATTGGAGTATAATTGTTTTACAATGTTGTGTTAGTTTGTGCTGTATAACAAAGTGAATCAGCTATATGCACACATATATCCCCATATCCCCTCCCTCTGGTGTGTCCCTCCCACTGTCCCTATCCCACCACTCTATGTGGTCACAGAGCACTGAGCTGATCTCCGTGTGCTATGCAGCTGCTTCCCACTAGTTATCTATTTTACATTTGGTAGTGTATATATGTCAATGGCACTCTCTCACTATGCCCCAGCATACCCTTCCCACTTCCCGTGTCCTCAAGTCAATTCTCTACATCTGCGTCTTTATTCCTGTCCTGCCCTTAGGCTCTTCAGAACCATTTTTTTTTTTAGATGCCATATATATGTGTTAGCATACGGTATTTGTCTTTCTCTTTCTGACTTACTTCACTGTATAACAGACTCTAGGTCCATCCACCTCACTACAAATAACTCAATTTCGTTCCTTTCTATGGCTCAGTAATATTCCATTGTATATATGTTCCACATCTTCTTTATCCATTCATCTGTCGATTGACACTTAGGTTGCTTCCATTTCCGGCTACTCTAAATAGTGCTGCAATGAACATTGTGGTACACAACTCTTTTTGAATTATGGTTTTCTCAGGGTATATGCCCAGTAATGAGTTTGCTGGGTCATATGGTAGTTCTATTTTTAGTTTTTTAAGGAACCTCCATACTGTTCTCCATAGTGGCTGTATCAATTTACATTCCAACTGACAGTGCAAGAGGGTTCCATTTTCTCCACACCCTCTCCAGCATTTATTCTTTGTAGATTTTTTGATGATGGCCATTCTGACCAGTGTGAAGTGATACCTCATTGTGGTTTTGACTGGAAGTTCTCTAATGATTAGTGATGTTGAGTATTTTTTCACATGTTTGTTGGCAATCTGTATATCTTCTTTGGAGAAATGTCTATTTAAGTATTCTGCCCATTTTTGAATTGGGTTGTTTGCTTTTTTTGTTTGTTTTTGTTTTTTTTATGTGGTATGCGGGCCTCTCACTGTTGTGGCCTCTCCCGTTGTGGAGCACAGGCACCGGACGTGCAGGCTCAGCGGCCATGGCTCACGGGTGCAGCCGCTCCGCGACATGTGGGATCTTCCCAGACCAGGGCACAAACCCGTGTCCCCTGCATTGGCAGGCAGACTCTCAACCACTGCGCCACCAGGGAAGCCCGGGTTGTTTTCTTTTTTGATATTGAGCTGCATGAGCTGATTATAAATTTCAGAGTTTAATACTTTGTCAGTTGCTTCATTTGTAAATATTTTCTCCCATTCTGAGGGGTGTCTTTACGTCTTGTTTATGTTTTCCTTTGTTGTGCAAAAGCTTTTAAGTTTCATTAGGTCTCATTTATTTATTTTTGTTTTTATATCCATTTCTCTAGGAGGTAGGTCAAAAAGGATCTTTCTGTGATTTATGTCATAGTGTGTTCTGCCTATGTTTTCCTCCAAGAGTTATATAGTGTCTGGCCTTACATTTAGGTCTTTATTCCATTTTGAGTTTATTTTTGTGTATGGTGTTAGGGAATGCTCTAATTTCATTCTTTTAAATGTAGCTGTTCAGTTTTCCCAGCACCACTTATGGAAGAGGATGTCTTTTTTCCATTGTATATTCTTGCCTTCTTTATCAAAAATATGGTGGTATTATGTGTGTGGGTATATCTTTAGGCTTTCTATCCTGTTCTGTTGATCTATATTTCTGTTCTTGTGGCAGTACCATACTGTCTTGACAACTGTAGCTTTGTAGTATAGCCTGAAGTCAGGGAGCCTGATTCTTCCAGCTCCATTTTTCTTTCTCAACGTTGCTTTGGCTAAACAGGGTCTTTTGTGTTTCCATACAAATTGTGAAATTTTTTGTTCTAGTTCTGTGAAAAATGCAATTGGTAGTTTGCGAGGGATTGCATTGAATCTGGAGATAGCTTTGGGTAGTATACTCATTTTCACAATGTTGATTCTTCCAATCCAAGAACATGGTATACCTACCTCTCCATCTGTTTGTATCACCTTTAATTTCTTTCATCAGTGTTGTATAGTTTTCTGCATGCAGGTCTTTTGTCTCCTTAGATAGGTTTATTCCTCGGTATTTTATTCTTTTTTGCAAAAGGTAAATGGGAGTGTTTCCTTAATTTATCTTTCAGATTTTTCATCATTAGTGTATAGGAATGCAAGAGATTTCTGTGCATTAATTTTTAATGTTGCTACTTTACCAAATTCATTGACTAGCTCTAGTAGTCTTCTGGTAGCATCTTTAGGATTCTCTATGTATAGTACCATGTCATCTGCAAACAGTGACAGTTTTATTTCTTCTTTTCTGATTTAGATTCTTTTTATTTCTTTTACTTCTCTGATTGCTGTGGCTAAAACTTCCAAAACTATTTTGAATAATAGTGGTGAGTGTGGCCAACCTTCTCTTGTTCCTGATTTTGGTGGAAATGGTTTCAGTTTTTCACTATTGAGAATGATCTTGGCTGTGGGTTTTTTCATATATAGCCTTTATTTTGTTAAGGTAAGTTCCCTCTGTGCCTACTTTCTGCAGCGTTTTTATCATAAATGGGTGTTGAACATTGTTGAAAGCTTTTTCTGCATCTATTGAGATGATCATATGGTTTTCTCCTTCAATTTGTTGTCATGGTGTATCACATTGAATGATTTGTGTATATTGAAGAATCCTTGGATTCCTGGGATAAACCCCATTTGATCATGGTGTATGATCCTTTTAGTGTGCTGTTGGATTTTGTTTGCTAGTATTTTGTTGAGGATTTTTGCATCTATGTTCATCAGTGATATTGTCCTGTAGTTTTCTTTTTTTGTGGCTCTTTCTCTGGCTTTGGTATCAGGGTGATGGTGGCCTAATAGAATAAGTTTAAGTGTGTTCCTCCCTCTGCTATATATTGGAAGAGTTTGAGAAGGATAGGTGTTAGGGCTTCTCTAAATGTTTGATAAAAATCACCTGTGAAGCCTTATGTTCCTGGGCTTTTGTTTGTTGGAAGATTATTAATCACAGTTTCACTTTCAGGGCTTGTGACTGGTCTGTTTATATTTTCTATTTCTTCCTGGTACACTCTCAGAAGGTTGTGCTTTTCTAAGAATTTCTCCATTTCTTCCATGTTGTCCATTTTATTGGCATATAGTTTCTTGTAGTAATGTCTCATGATTCTTTGTATTTCTGCAGTGTCAGTTGTTACTTCTTTCTCATTTCTAATTCTATTTATTTGAGTATTCTCCCTTTTTTTCTTGATAAGTCTGGCTAATGGTTTATCAATTTTCTTTATCTCCTCAATGAACCAGCTTTTAGTTTTATTGCTCTTTGCTATTGTTCCCTTCATTTATTTTTCATTTATTTCTGATCTGATCTTTTTGATTTCTTTTTTTCTGCTAACTTTGGAGGGTTTTTTGTCCTTTTTCCTCTAATTGCTTTAGGTGTAAGGTTAGGTTGTTTGAGATTTTTCTTGTATATTCAGGTAGGATTGTATTGCTGTAAACTTCCCTCTTAGAACTGCTTTTGCTGTATCCCATAGGCTTTGGTTCTTCATGTTTTAATTGTCACTTGTTTCTAGGTATTTTTTAATTTCCTCTTTGATTTCTTCAGTGACCTCTTGGTTCTTTAGAAGTGTATTGTTTAGGCTCCATATATTTTTATTTTTTACATATTTTTTTCTGTAATTGATATCTAGTCTCCTAGCATTGTGATCAAAAGACACTTGATATGATTGAAATTTTCTGAAATGTACCAGAGCTTGATTTACTTCCCAAGATATGATCTATCCTGGAGAATGTTCCATGAGCACTTGAGAAGAAAGTGTAATTTGCTGTTTCTGGGTGGAATGTGCCATAAATATCAATTAAGTCCATCTTGTTTAATGTATCATTTGAAGCTTGTGTTTCCTTATGTATTTTCACTTTGAATGATCTATCCATTGGTGAAAGTGGGGTCTTAAAGTCCCCTACTATGATTGTGTTACTGTTGATTTCCCTTTTTATGGCTGTTAGCATTTGCCTTATGTATTGAGGTGCTCCTATGTTGGGTGCATAAATATTTAAAATTTTTATATCTTCTTCCTGGATTAATCCCTTGATCATTATGTAATGTCCTTCTTTGTCTCTTGTAATAGTCTTTATTTTAAAGTGTATTTTGTCTGATATGAGAAATGCTACTCCAGCTTTTCTTTGATTTTCATTTGCATGGAATATCTTTTTCCATCCCATCACTTTCAGTCTGTATATGTGCCTAGGTCTGAACTGTGTCTCTTCTAGACAGCATATATACAGGTGTTGTTTTTGTATCCATTCAGCCAATCTATGTCTTCTGGTGGAACATCTAATCCATTTACATTTAAGGGAGTTATCGATACATATGTTCCTATTACCATTTTCTTAATTGATTTGGGTTTGTTATTGTAGGCCTTTTCCTTCCCTTGTGTTTCCTGCCTAGAGAAGTTCCTGTAACATTTGTTGTAAAGCTGGTTTGGTGGTGCTGAATTCTCTTAGCTTTTGCTTGTCTGTATAATTTGAATTTATCCATCAAATCTGATTGAGATCATTTCGGGTAGAGTAATCTGGGTGTAGGTTTTTCCTTTTCATCACTTTAAATATGTCCTGCCACTCCCTTCTTGCTTACTGAGTTTCTGCTGAAAAATCAGCTGTTAACCTTATGGGGATTCCCTTGTGTGTTATTTGTTGTTTTTCCCTTGCTGCTTTTACTATTTTATATTTGTATTTAATTTTTGATAGTTTGATTAATATGTGTCTTGGCATGTTTCTCCTTGGGTTTTTCTGTGTGGGATGCTCTGCACTTCCTGGACTTGATTGGCTATTTCCTTTCCCAGATTAGGGAAGCTTTCAACTATAATATTTGAAATATTTTCTCAGTCCCTTTCTTTGTCTCTTCTTCTTCTGGGACCCTTATAATTCGAATCTTGGAGTGTTTATTGTTGTTCCAGAGGTCTCTGCAACTGTCCTCAATTCTTTTCATTCTATTTTCTTTACTCTGCTCTGTGGTAGTTATTTCCACTATTTTATCTTCCAGGTCATTTATCTGTTCTTCTGCCTCAGTTATTCTGCTATTCATTCCTTCTAGAGAATTTTTAATTTCATTTATTGTGTTGTTCCTCATTGTTTTTATTCTCTTTAGTTGTTCTAGGTCCTTGTTAAATATTTCTTGTATTTTCTCCATTCTATTTCCAAGATTTTGGATCACCTTTACACTCATTACTCTGAATTATTTTTCAGGCATACTCCCTATTTCCTTTTCATTTGTTTTGTCTGGTGGTTTTTTACCTTGCTCCTTCATCTACTGTGTGTTTCTCTGTCTTCTCATTTTGCTTAACTTACTGTGTTTGGCGTCTCCTTTTTGCAGGCTGCAGGTTCATATTTCCCATTGTTTTTGGTGTCTGACCCCAGTGTCTAAGGTTGTTTCAGGGGGTTGTGTAGGTTTCCTGGTGGAGGGGACTGGAGCCTGTGTTCTAGTGTATGAGGCTGGATGTTGTCTTTTTGTTGGGCAAGACCATTTCCAATGGTGTGTTTTGTGGTGTCTGTGACCTTATTTTGATTTTAGGCGGCCTCTCTGCTAATGAGTGGAATTGTGTTCCTATCTTGCTAGTCACTTGGCATAGGGTTTCCAGCACTGTATCGTGCTGGTCATTGAGTGGAGCTGGGCCTTAGCATTTAGATGCAAATCTCTGGTAGCCCTTTCACTGTTTGATATTATGTAGAGCTGGAGGTCTCTGGTGGACCAATGTCCTGAACTCAGCTCTCCCACCTCAGAGGTATAGGCCTGACACCCAGCTGGAGCACCAAGACACTGTCAGCCACATGGCTCAGAAAGGGAAAAAAGGAAAGAAAGAAAGAAAAATAATAAAATAAGTTATTAAAATAAAATACAAAAAATTATTAAAAATTAAAATATTAAAAAGTAATAAAAAAAGAAAAAAAGGAAAGAAAGAAGATACCAACCAAACCAAAAAACAAATCCACCAATGATAACAATCGTTAAAAACTATACTAAAAGAAAAAAAAGAGACCACTGATGGGGGCTTCCCTGGTGGCGCAGTGGTTGAGAGTCTGCCTGCCAATGCAGGGGTCACAGGTTCGTGCCCCGGGTCAGGGAGGATCCCACGTGTCACGGAGCAGCTGTGCCCGTGAGCCATGGCTCCACAGCAGGAGAGGCCACAACGGTGAGAGGCCTGCATACTGCAAAAAAAAAAAAAAAAAAAAAAAGACCACTGACAGACAGAACCCTAGGACAAATGGTAAAAGCAAAGTTATAGGAGAGTCTCCTGGGGGGAGGGCTGTCCTGAAGGCCACCGGCACCTTTTCCGTGAGCTTTCTTGGCCGGGTCTCAACTCCCCCTCCCACCTTCTCCCGTTGCTGGTGGGATCCCCTGCTCGCCCCAGGTGGAATGGCTCAGTCAGGGTTAGGGAGGAACCTGGGAAACTGGCATCCTGCTGAGGCCATGGATTGGGCTGCGGAGACGACAGTACTTAAGGGCCTGGGTGAGCTCTGACCGGTGCCAGTGTCCTCTTCCTGGGACAGGTGTCCCCGTGGGGGTCGGCCGGGCATTGCCAGAGCTGCCCTGAGCAGGAGTGAGAGGCGGCCCGGCCACTCCTCCTGCCCCCACGTAAGCCCTGCGACGGGCAGGGTGGGGAGCAGAAGAGAGAATTCCAGGCGCCGCAGGGGTGGCTGGAGAAGCTTCCAGGTCCCACCACTCTTCCCCTTCTGTTCCACATCTGGGTGGCTGATACGGGACACCAGGTGCCCTCTCCTTTGGCTCCCATGGGAAGGTCTAGCCAGCCATTTCTGGACCTGCTTCCATCCTTCCCTCCTCAGCGGCTACATTGTATACATCAGATACATCTACACGGGGAACTGCTCCCATAGAACACCCACTGAATGCTGGCAGAAGACCTCGGACCTCCCAAAAGGCAAGAAACTCCCCATGTACCAGGGTAGGACAAAAGAAAAAACAAAGACAAAGAATAGGGATGGGACCAGCACCAGTGGGAGGGAGCTGTGAAGGAGGAAAGGTTTCCACAAGTAGGAAGGCCCTTTGTGGGCAGAGATGGCAGGTGGCGGAGGGGGGAAGCTTCAGAGTCTCAGAGGAGAGCACAGCAACAGGGGTGCAATGGCAAAGCGGAGAGATTCCCACACAGAGGATCAGTGCCGACCAGTACTCACCAGCCTGAGAGGCTTGTCTGCTCACCCACTGGGGTGGGCTGTGGCTGGGACCTGAGGCTTGGTCGGATGCCGGGAGAGGACTGCTGGCGTGAACACAGCCTGAAGAGGTTAGTGTACCACGGCTAGCCAGGAGGGAGTCCAGGGAAAAGTCTGGACCTGCCGAAGAAGCAAGAGACTTTTTCTTCCCTCTGTTTCCTGGTGCACGAGGAGAGGGGATTAAGCGTGCCGCTTAAAGGGGCTCCTGAGACGGGCACAGCACAGACACCAGAGATGGGCATGAGACGCTAAGGCTACTGCAGCCACCAAGAAGCCTGTGTGCAAGTACAGGTCATTATCCACACTGCCCCTCCCGGGAGCCTGTGCAGCCCGCCACTGCCAGGTTCCCGGGATCCAGAGACAACTTCCCCGGGAGAATGCACTGCGCACCCCAGGCTGGTGCAACGTCATGATGGCCTCTGCTGCTGCAGGCTCGCCCTGCATCCGTACCCCTCCCTCCCCCCGGCCTGAGTGAGCCCCCGAATCAGCTTCTCCTTTAACCCTGTCCTGTCTGAGCGAAGAAGAGACGCCCTCCAGCGACCTACACGCAGAGGTGGGGCCAAATCCAAAGCTGAACCCCGGGAACTGTGCGAACAAAGAAGAGAAAGGGAAATTTCTCCCAGCAGCCTCAGGAGCAGTAGATTAAATCTCCACAATCAACTTAATGTACCCTGCATCTGTGGAATACCTGAATAGAAAAAGAATCATCCCAAATTGAGGAGGTGGACTTTGGGAGCAAGACATATTATTTTGTCCCCTTCTCCTCCTTTTGTGAGTGTGTATGTGTATGCTTCTGTGTGTGATTTTGTCTGTATAGCTTTCCTTTCACCATTTGTCCTAGGGTTCTAACAGTCCATTTTTTTTTAATTAAAAATTTTTTTCTTAATAATTCTTTCTTAGTTTTAATTTTAATAACTTTATTTTATTTTATCCTAATTTAATCTTTTTTCATTCTTTCTTTCTTTCTTTCTTTCATTTTTTCTCCCTTTTATTCTGAGCCATGTGGATGAAAGTCTCTTGGTGCTCTAGCCAGGAGTCAGTGCTACGCCTCTGAGGTGGGAGAGCCAACTGCAGGACACTGGTCCACAAGAGACCTCTCAGCTCCATGTAATATCAAATGACAAAAATCTCCCAGAGATCTCTATCTCAACGCCAAGACCCAGCTTCACTCAACAACCAGCAAGCTACAGTGCTGGTCACCCAATACCACACAACTGGCAAGACAGGAACACAGCCCCATCCATTATCAGAGAGGCTGCCTAAAATCATAAAAAGGCCACAGACAACCCAAAACACACCACCAGACGTGGACCTGCCCACCAGAAAGACAAGATCCAGCCTCATCCACCAGAACACAGGCACTAGTCCCCTCCATCAGAAAACCTACACAACCCATGGAACCAACCTTAGCCACTAGGGACAGACACCAAAAACAACGGGAACTACGAACCTGCAGCCTGCAAAAAGGAGACCCCAAACACAGTAAGATAAGCAAAATGAGAAGACAGAATAACACACAGCAGATAAAGGAGCAAGGTAAAAACCCACAGGACCCAACAAATGAAGAGGAAATAGGCAGTCTACCAGAAAAAGAATTCAGAATAATGATAGCAAAGATGATCCAAAACCTTGGAAATGGAATAGAGAAAATGCAAGAAACATTTAACAAGGACCTAGAAGAACTAAAGAGGAAACAAGCAATGGGGAACAATACAATAAATGAAATTAAAAATACTCTAGAAAGGATCAATAGCAGAATAACTGAAGCAGAAGAACGGACAAGTGACCTGGAAGATAAAATAGTGGAAATAACTACTGCAGAGCAGAATAAAGAAAAAAGAATGAAAAGAACTGAAGACAGTCTCAGAAACCTCTGGGACAATATTAAATGCAACAATGTTCGAATTATACAGGTCCCAGAAGAAGAAGAGAAAAAGAAAGGGACTGAGAAAATATTTGAAGAGATTATATTTGAAAACTTCCCTAATATGGGAAAGGAAATAGTTAATCAAGTCCAGGAAGCACAGAGAGTCCCATTCAGGATAAATCCAAGGAGAAACATGCCAAGACACATATTACTCAAACTATCAAAAATTAAATACTATGAAAACATATTAAAAGCAGCAAGGGAAAAACAAAAAATAACACACAAGGGAATCCCCATAAGGTTAACAACTGATCTTTCAGCAGAAACTCTGCAAGCCAGAAGGGTGTGGCAAGACATATTTAAAGTGATGAAGGAGAAAAACCTGCAACCAAGATTACTCTACCCAGCAAGGATCTTATTCAGATTTGATGGAGAGATTAAAACCTTTACAGACGAGCAAAAGCTGAGAGAGTTCAACACCACCCAACCAGCTTTACAACAAATGCTAAAGGAACTTCTCTAGACAAGAAACACAAGAGAAGGAAAAGACCTACAATAAGAAACCCAAAACAATTAAGTAAATGGGAATAGGAACATACATATCAATAATTACCTTAAACATAAATGGACTAAATACTCCCACTTAAAGACACAGACTGCCTGAATGGATACAAAAACAAGACCCGTATATATGCTGTCTACAAGAGACCCATTTCAGACCTAGAGACACATACAAACTGAAAGTACGGGGCTGGAAAAGAAATTCCATGCAAATGGAAATCAGAAGAAAGCTGTAGTAGCAATTCTCATATCAGAAAAAATAGACTTTAAAATAGAGACTATTACAAGAGACAAAGAAAGACACTACATAATTATCAAGGGATCAATCCAAGGAGAAGATATAACAATTGTAGATATTTATGCACCCAACATAGGAGCACCTCAATACATAAGGCAAATACTAATAGCCATAAAAGGGGAAATTGATAGTAACACAATCATAGTAGGGGTCTTTAACACCCCACTTTCACCAATGGACAGATCATCTAAAATCAAAATAAATAAGGAAACACAAGCTTTAAATGATACATTAAACAAGATGGACTTAATTGATATTTATAGGACATTCCATCAAAAAACAACAGAACACACATTTTTCTCAAGTGCTCATGGAACATTCTCCAGGATAGATCATATCTTGGTTCTGAAATCTAGCCTTGGTAAATTAAAAAAAATTGAAATCGTATCAAGTATCTTTTCCGACCACAATGCTATGAGACTAGATATCAATTACAGGAAAAGATGTGTAAAGAATACAAACACATGGAGGCTAAACAATACATTACATTTTCTTTTTTCTTTTTTGCGGTACGCGAGCCTCTCTCACTGTTGTGGCCTCTCCCATTGTGGAGCACAGGCTCCGGATGCACAGGTTCAGTGGCCATGGCTCATGGGCCTAGCTGCTCTGCAGCATGTGGGATCTTCCTGGTTCGGGGCATGAATCTGTGTTGCAAGCATCAGCAGGCAGACTTTCAACCACTGCGCCACCAGGGAAGCCCCAATACACTACTTAATAATGAAGTGATCACTGAGGAAATCAAAGAGGAAATACAAAAATACCTAGAAACAAATGAAAATGGAGACACAATGACCCAAAACCTATGGGATGCATCAAAGGCAGTTCTAAGAGGGAAGTTTATTGCAATACAATCCTACCTTAAGAAAGAGGAAACATTTCAAATAAACAACCTAAACTTGCACCCAGAGCAATTAGAGAAAGAAGAACAAAACCCCCCAAATTTAGCAGAAGGAAAGAAATCATAAAGATCAGATCAGAAATAAATGAAAAAGAAATGAAGGAAACGATAGCAAAGATCAATAAAACTAAAAGCTGTTTCTTTGAGAAGATAAACAAAATTGAAAAACCATTATCCAGACACATCTAGAAAAAAAGGGAGAAGACTCAAATCAATAGAATTAGAAATGAAAAAGGAGGGCCTTCCCTGGTGGTGCAGTGGTTGAGAGTCCGCCTGCCGATGCAGGGGACATGGGTTCGTGCCCCAGTCCGGGAAGATCCCACATGCCACGGAGTGGCTGGGCCTGTGAGCCATGGCCGCTGAGCCTGCGCATCTGGAGCCTGTGCTCCGCAATGGGAGAGGACACAACAGTGAGAGGCCTGTGTACCGCAAAAAAAAAATTAAATAAATAAATTTAAAAAAAGAAATGAAAAAGAAGTAACAACTGACACTGTAGAAATACAAAAGATCATGAGAGATTACTACAAGCAACTCTATGCCAATAAAATGGACAACCTGGAAGAAATGGACGTTTTCGTAGAAAAGCACAACCTGCTGAGACTTAACCAGGAAGAAATAGAAAATAAAAATGGACGAATCACAAACACTGAAATTGAAACTGTGCTTAAAAATCTTCCAACAAACAAAAGCCCAGGACCAGATGGCTTCACAGACGAATTCTATCAAACATTTAGAGAAGAGCTAACACCTACCTTTCTCAAAATCTTCTGAAATACAGCAGAGGAAGGAGACTCCCAAACTCATTCTATGAGGCCAACATCACCCTGACACCAAAACCAGAAAAAGATTTCAGAAAGAAAGAAAACTACAGGCCAATATCACTGATGAACATAGATGCAAAAATCCTCAACAAAATACTAGCAAACAGAATCCAACAGCACATTAAAAGGATCATACACGATGATCAAGTGGGATTTATTCCAGGAATGCAAGGATTCTTCAATATATGTAAATCAATCAACGTGATACACCATATTTACAAATTGAAGGAGAAAAACCATATCATAATCTCAATAGATGCAGAGAAATCTTTCAACAAATTTCAACACACATTTATGATAAAAACCCTGCAGAAAGTAGGCATAGAGGAAACTTTCCTCAACATAATAAAGGCCATATATGGCAAACTCACAGCCAACATCATGCTCAATGGTGAAAAACTGAAACCATTTCCACTAAGATCAGAAACAAGACAAAGTTGCCCACTGTAACCACTCTTATTCAACATAGTTTTGGAAGTTTTAGCCACAGCAATCAGAGAAGTAAAAGAAATAAAAGGAATTCAAATCGGAAAAGAAGAAGTAATGTTGTCACTGTTTGCAGATGACATGATACTATACATAGAGAATCCTAAAGATGCTACCAGAAAACTACTAAAGCTAATCAATGAATTTGGTAAAGTAGCAGGATACAAAATTAATTCACAGAAATCTCTGGCATTCCTATACACTAATGATGAAAAATCTGAAAGTGAAATCAAGAAAACACTCCCATTTACCATTGCAACAAAAAGAATAAAATATCTAAGAATAAACCTACCTAAGGAGACAAAAGACCTGTATGCAGAAAATTATAAGGAACTGATGAAAGAAATTACAGATGATACAAATAGATGGAGAGATATACCATGTTCTTGGATTGGAAGAATCAACATTGTGAAAATAATTCTACTACCCAAAGCAATCTACAGATTCAATGCAATCCCTATCAATCTACCACTGGTATTTTTTACAGAACTAGAAGAAAAAATTTCACAATTTATATGGAAACACAAAAGACCCCAAATATCCAAAGCAATCTTGAGAATGAAAAATGGAGCTGGAGGAATCAGGCTCCCTGACTTCAGACTATACTATAAAGCTACAGTAATAAAGAAAGTATGGTACTGGCACAAAAACAGAAAGATAGATCAATGGAACAGGATAGAAAGCCCATAGATAAACCCACACACATATGGTCACCTTATCTTTGATAAAGGGGGCAAGAATATACAGTGGAGACATGACAGCCTCTTCAATAAGTGGTGCTGGGAAAACTGGACAGGTACATGTAAAAATGTACCTGTACATGTAAAAGTATGAAATTAGAACACTCCTCAATACCATACACAAAAATAAACTCAAAATGGATTAAAGATCTAAATGTAAGGCCAGACACTATCAAACTCTTAGAGGAAAACATAGGCAGAACACTCTATGACATAAATCACAGCAAGATCCTGTTTGACCCACCTCCTAGAGAAATGGAAATAACAACAAAAATAAACAAATGGGACCTAATGAAACTTAAAAGCTTTTGCACAGCAAAGGAAACCATAAAAAAGACCAAAAGACAACCTTCAGAATGGTAGAAATTATTTGCAAATGAAGCAACTGACAAAGGATTAATCTCCAAAATTTGCAATCAACTCATGCAGCTTAATAACAAAAAAACAAACAACCCAATCCAAAAATGGGCAGAAGACCTAAATAGACATTTCTCCAAAAAAGACATACAGATTGCCAAGAAACATATGCAAGAATGCTCAACATCATTAATCATCAGAGAAATGCAAATCAAAACTCCAATGAGATATCATCTCACACCAGTCAGAATGGCCATCATCAAAAAATCTGCAAACAATAAATACTGGAGAGGGTGTGGAGAAAAGGGAACACTCTTGCACTGCTGGTGGGAATGTAAATTGCTACAGCCATGATGGAGAACAGTATGGAGGTTCCTTAAAAAACTAAAAATAGAACTACCATACGACCTAGCAATCCCTCTACTGGGCATATACCCTGAGAAAACTGTAATTCAGAAAGAGTCATGTACCAAAATTTTCATTGCAGCTCTGTTTACAATAGCCAGGACATGGAAGCAACCTATGTGTCCATTAACAGATGAATGGATAAAGAAGTTGTGGCACATATATACAATGGAATATTACTCAGCCATAAAAAGAAACGAAATTGAGTTATTTGTAGTGAGGTGGATGGACGTGGAGTCTGTCATGCAGAGTGAAGTAAGTCAGAAAGAGAAAAACAAATACCGTATGCTAACAAATATATATGGAATCTAAAAAAAAGAAAACCAATAAAGGTCATGAAGGACCTAGTGTCAAGATGGGAATAAAGATGCAGACCTACTAGAGAATGGACTTGAGCATACAGGGAGGGGGAAAGGTAAGCTGGGACAAAGTGAGAGGGTGGCATGGCCATATATACATGACCAAACGTAAAATAGATAGCTAGTGGGAAGCCACCGCATAGCACAGGGAGATCAGCTCGGTGCTTTTTGACACCTAGAGGGGTGGGATAGGGAGGGTGGGAGGGAGGGAGATGAAGAGGGAAGAGATATGGGGACATATGTATATGTATAACTGATGCACTTTGTTATAAAGCAGAAACTAACACACCACTGTAAAGCAATTATATTCCAATAAAGATGTTAAAAAAAAAAAAAAGGGCTTCCCTGGTGGCACAGTGGTTGAGAGTCCGCCTGCCAATGCAGGGGACATGGGTTCGTGCCCCGGTCCAGGAAATCCCACATGCCGCCGAGCGGCTGGGCCCATGAGCCATGGCAGCTGAGCCTGTGCGTCCGGAGCCTGTGCTCCGCAGCGGGAGAGGCCACAGCAGTAGAGGCCCGTGTACCGCAAAAAAAAAAAAAAAAAAGCAAAGCTTTACAGACAAAATCCCACAAAGAAGCATACACCTACACACTCACAAAAAGAGAAAAAGAAATATATATATATCTTTTGGGAAGTCTGAGCTCTTCCGCCAGCACTCAGTAGGTGTTCTTCAGGAGTTGTCCCACATGTAGATGTATTTCTGATATATTTGTGGGGAGGAAGGTCATCTCCACATCTTACTCTTCTGCCATTTTGACAGTATCTTGCTGCTGCCTGCAGTCCAGCCTTCGGTCGCCGCTGCTGTCCTTATGTCCTGCGAGCCTTGGAGGGAGGACGAAAGAGGTGTCCCCATGGCTGGGTCAGGCTGTCAGAGAGGCTATGGGAAGGACCTGAGTGAGGAGCCAAGGCAGCTACGGCTGCTCGTGCCGTGGATTCTGCCAATTTCCCTGGGCTGGAGGTGTCGGATAGGCCGTGTCCTCAGGATTGCGGCTCCCTGAGCACAGCTCTCGCCTCTGGCTCTGCGGCTGAGTGCCGGGACGTGGTGGGCTGGGGTGGCGAGGCTGGGCTCCTCAAAGATGCTTTTTGAAGAATGTTATGGAAGATAGGTCTAATTCAGCCCTCGATTTCCCTTCATACCAGTTATTGCATTTTTAATTTATTTATGTCTTTGTGTATTTTTTCACTCTGACTCCTTCAGTAGACTGTATGTTTCTTAAGAGTGGCAATTTCGGGACTTCCATGGTGGTCCAGTGGTTAAGACTCCACACTCCCAGTGCAGGGGGCCTGGCTTAGATCTCTGGTCAGGGGACTAGATCCCGCATGTCAGGCATAAGCAAGGCAAGGGAGATCCTGGGCGAGGGGTCCCACCAGGTCACGTAGACTCCTGGACTATCTGATGTCCTTTTATTCCTTTGTAGTTACTCTAGTTTCACTTGCTCATAGGGAGCTGCGTGAAGAGGCCTCGCAGCTTCTCCTTCAGAATGGAGTCGCTTTACTACTTTTTATTCCAAATGTTTCACAAGTTCAAAAGTAAAGTTCTATAGGGCTTCCCTGCTGGCGCAGTGGTTGAGAGTCCGCCTGCCAATGCAGGGAACACGGGTTCGTGCCCCGGTCCAGGAAGATCCCACATGCCGCGGAGCGGCTGGGCTCGTGAACCATGGCCGCTGAGTCTGTGCGTCCGGAGCCTGTGCTCAGCAACGGGAGAGGCCTCAACAGTGAGAGGCCCGTGTACCGCAAAAAAATAAAGTTCTATAAATATATGAACAATTCAGATCATATTTTCAATGAAAACACCTAGGTCACTGAAGGAAAGATATACACTTTACTTAAATTGTTGTAAAGTTAACATTTTTTTGGTTTTACTTAGTTTTTTCAAAGACTGGGCATTTGGTGCCATCATGAATAGGGACTGTGCAGTATGCAGGAAAAACTAAAATGAATAATAAAGGCTGACCAGCTAATCAAGTCTCTCTTATGCTAAATCTCCTAAATCCATTTCACTATTTCAGTCTCACCATAGCCATTGTATTATGTCTGTTCTTTTTTAATAAAGAAACTTGGAATAAAAAATAAGCAAAATGCCAAATGTCTCATAACTAGTCAATAGAAGATCTAGAATCCAAACCCAGGAATACATAATTCCACACTTCTACACAAATATGTAATTTCAATTATTTGAAAGTAGGTGGGAAACCAATATAACTTTTAATTTTTAATTCATTTGCTAAGTCTACATGATTTGGTACATGATTATATCAAATAATCATTAAATATTAAGAAATGTTAAATTAATGAATTTAGGATGAATATACAATTATGAACTTTTATAAACTTTCCATTTGCAAATGACATCTTCCTTTATATTTTGTTATATTTTTTCTAAATTAAGGGAAAACGAATGCCTTGGCAATAATATTTTAAAGATGATAACCTTTTATTTTCATTATGTGAGTAATATTTTTATGCAGCTAACAGTCCAAGATTGCAAAGAAAAAATATTAAAAGGGATAAAAGTATCTATTTGTGGTTTCAGATTCTGCTTCTTTTGAATTTCTGTTATAATATGTTGAAAATGTAAACCACAAGGCTTTTTCTTTCACCTTTGAAAATGTTGCAACTAACATCTAAGAAAAAAAGATATTTAAACATAATTATATTTTTGTGAGTGCTTGATAAGAATGTGGTTTTCAACTACCTTGTGAAATTTTAATACGGTTAGGAAGAGTTTAAAAAAAAAGCCACATATCATATATTTTATTCTTTCATTACTGCATAATGTACAGACCAAAATCCTGTTCTCTCTACTATCAGTTAATAAAACATTTCCTGAATTATTTAACTTCCTTACAAATTCAAACCATTTTTATGTTTTTATCATTTTTCTGTCAACAGTCAAATCCCAAAGGGAAATGCTATTTATGTTCATGTTTGCTTTTATTTAAAATTGTTTGATTTTAAAAGGTGTAGCATGAGCAGTACAGTGTGTGTTCGACTCTGGCTGATATATGTTATTACGGGTTGACTTTGAGTAAATTGCCATCTTGTTTGCTTAGAAAAAGAAAGATAGAGCTAATTGAATGAAAACACCATACAAAGGATTACAATAGTCCATTTTCTTTATTTGAAATATGTCAACACTGAAATATGAATATAAAAGTACTATATGGAAAATATAGCAAAGATTAAAATGGTTCTTGAAGATATTTCTTTTAAAATATGGTAATTTACATGCAAGCAATCATTAATTTTCAGTGCCATGAACATTTTATATTTCAGAAGAAAGTTATTGACTTAATATTCATAGAGGCACTTTTTTCATTTCAAATCATTGTATTATCACTGTTGCTATAGTCTGTTAATGTTTTCTTTATATTAATCAGAAGCTTGCATATTAAATATGTTTACTATCAAATTCCCTTATAGTTAATAAGATAATATTATTCTACAGTTTATTAGGAAATATTTCTCAAGGTTATGACTTTTAAAATTTGATAATATTTCAATTTGTTGCAGAAATTTAAAAACAAAGTTAAGTGATAAAGAGATCAAAAAGATGATGGCTTTTTAAAAGATGTATAATACTGGGAAAAATAAGCAATATCTTTAATAGTCTTTATACTATTATACATTTTCAGTTCATATCACAAAATGTATCAGTTTAAACAACATCCCACACTAATTGTTCTAAATAACTCATTTTTTTGTAAATAAATGTCTTCTTTTAAATAAAATAATATTTTAAACTGCTACAGTAACTATTATTAAAAATGAGAAATTTGAAGAAACAATGAATAATTTGCACTGCAAAATACTTCAAACTTTTATGATTAATTTTTCTCCCTCCATTGGGTTCTCTGTATTGACCAAATGATCCAATCAACCAAGGAAACTACTGTTTATTTAAACTACGTAGGTTCAGATTCAACCCAAATATTGTCTCTTTGGTTTGTAGACACATATTATGCACAAGCATTTCCCTAGACAAACGTTGTCCCCTGAATGATCTTTTCTCCTCATCTTTCTCTTCAGTGTCATTATGTTCCACTTTATTTAAGGTCTCCTCCAGCGCTAGTCTTCTGTAGGGGGGATTTAATTTTTTCTCTAATTTTTTTCTAACCTTGAATTGGTAGAGAATTCTACTGGAATTTATTTTATTTTGAACTTATTTTTTAAATATGATTAATTTTCCTATGTGTTTCTAAATGTTAATGTTTATAATGGATTATTATATCATTTGAAGCAGTAACATATTTGCTCTAACTTATATTTGTATCTAACTTATTCCTAGTCCTTGGATAGAATCAAGGTAAACTGTAAGGAGAAGTATTTGGAGACTGGAGACTCCTTCCTTGCTCTACCCTATACCCCATACTCAGGTACTTAGAGATATTGGTACTGCTGTCAGGCAACCCTAGTGTCTGGGAGAGTTTTAAGACAGAAGTCAGCATGCACTATGGGAGGTCCTCAAGACAGAAACTTCACCATGATCAAGACTCACGCACGTCCTGTCTTATTAACTGCTCTATCCTCTCACATGTATTTCTTCTTTAAATAACATGTATTAAATATAGATAGATTCTGTGTAAAGCATTAAAAAAAGACCTGGATCTTCAGTGTTTATGATAATGAATAAGAAAACCCAGTGTTTCTTTCAAACATATTCTGTTAACTAGAGGCATAATCCTGGATATCCTTGGTCAAAATCACCCTCATAAGTGTAAAGTTTTCTAACACTCACTGTACAATAGGAAACAAAAGAGATTGAAAACATCATGTGATGATCTGTGTACACAGATCTCCAAGATGACAAATTTCACATATTGCAATAAATTAGTACATTTTATAATGTTCCTATGAACAATCTCTCTGCACCCAAATTTGGCTTACTGAAGCAGAAAGCAGGGCCTATTGCTCTAACCCCTCAGTGCCTCATGTCACAGAAGAGTGTCCTGAGCAAAAGTGAATAGAGAGGTTTACTGACTTCTTCAGCCTTATAGCAAGTAAGACAGAAATTGAATTCAAATGTGTTTGACTCAGGCTTTAAGAGTCTTAATTTCTGATTTGGATGGATAGATAAATGGAATAGGCTGAAGGATAAACAGATGACTATAGGTTTGTGTATATCTGTATACATCCACAGAAACACACTCCTGGAATATATAGATCTATAAATGGGCTTATGGATATATAGCATATTTATATATTTTCAGAATAAAGTAATACGATGAACAATAAATACTTTTTGAACAAGTTATATTTAAACATATTTGAAGCCTGGTTTTTAATTTCAATTATTATTACTTAAGTCTATGATTTAGAGGGTATGAAATGGTAGAGAAAATGTGAACAAAATAATTGAAGTGTTTAAGCTGTTTTTATAATATAAGCTTGTGACCTCCCTGAACACAGGATAATGTCTTAGCATTCCTCTGCCTCTAATGTCCAGCATAGTCAATGACATATAACAGGAAATTAAAGGATATTTGGACCCCCATAGACTGGTGATTATATTGTCTATTGAAACACTTTGGAACAAATTCTACAGGCTAACTAGTAATTTTGAATTGAATATTCCAAAGGGACTCCAATTAATACTATCCTTTTATAGGCTATATAAAAATGTGAGCAGAAATTGAGTTCATGGGATCCTCTATTTGGTGAGTACAGAAGCATTTTTGTAAGAAAAGTAATACCATTTACATAATGCCGGTCTTTTCCTGCCTGCTTAATTCACATTTGTTTTACATATTTATTATTTAATTCCAATATTTATCGGTATAAGTGAGAAAACTAAGTTTTAGATGACAAAACTATGTTTAATCACAGTATCTTCAAATCTTAGTGTCAGGCAGTAAACATCACAATCCATATTACATTATGTAAAACAAAAGGCTTTTCATTTCCAGGGATAGTTCTCAGATAACTGAGACTTTAATAACTCTCCAGTAGTTTTTTCAATAGACTTTAATAACTCTCCAGTAGTTTTTAAAAACTACTCAATGATAGAATTGTGTGGATATATGGTCACAAATGCCTATTTTATCATTTGATGATTATGAATTAATGTATTTTATAATCATCAATTCCAAAGTTTATTACTGAATATAGAACCTCTTTTCAAGATAAGATAGTTACAGATTTGTTTTAAAAAGATACTCTGGCATCTGACAAAGGTCATGGTTACATTTAAAAGCAAAACTAAACAAAAAAAAGAGAATAATGTAAAGGAGAGCAACCTGCAATCACACAGAAGACAGATCCATCAGGCTGCATTGTCAGATTTCAGCTCCGGATCAACTAGGCTGCAGGAATCATTATAAATATCTGACATATTTAGGTTAAAGCAAATGTTTGCACATGACAATGGCTAGGAAATAACAGTTGACTGTGTACATGTACAGTACAACTTTAATGCTCAGTATTGTCATAATTATATTAGAATTGTCTTGATACTCTTAAAGAAGGAAATATTACATCTTAAATTGGAGTTAAAAGATTTACATTAGATGTTAGATATTCAAGTAATGAGATTATTTAAGAAGAAACATTGCTTACAATAAGAGAGATTGTCTTTTTTGCTTAATTTTGCCAAATAAATATTTATTTAGTTAAGCATTTTCATAATAAAATGTGTTTTAGATTTGGATACTTTATGAACAAGTGTTTTCCTCCTCAAATACTATGTGTGAGGATAAAGGCAACAAATAGAAAGATTAGCAGTGTCAGTAAAATTCTACAATGTCAGCACATTAGAAAAGTCCTTATATCCAGCTTGCGTGAGAATTCTACAAATCTATATTTCTTTGAATGCTGAACTTCTTTGAGAGAAGGAGCAAAAATCTTTTTGTGTTTATGAGGGGATTTAGGTTCGTTTTTAAAGATCTCTTTTAAAAAGAGAGAGAGATTGTTTAAGACTATAAATATCTTTATTGGAATTATGCTCTTACCCTCATTTATTTTAACAAGATTTGTAATGCATTCTGGCCTTTGATCTCTTAGTTTGAAACACTGCCTGTTGTTCCATTATTCCGCCATCCATTTGCAGATAACAATACATCAGAACCTTTTTCTTGCAACAGAAACAATGCCCTTTGAGAAAGGACATTGTTTTGACAGATAAAGTAGGCATTTGATAAATTGAAACAGGTTCTGAATTATTTTGAGGGGAATATGTGCTACATCTGTCTGCTGATTTTCCACTGAAGTAGTGCTTAACTTTCTTGTCTGTATGTGATTTATTGAGCTACAGAAAAGGTTAGGAAAATTTCATGCCTCTTCTCTTATAATTTGTAAGTGAATCAAACAGCATTTGTTAATGTTTTTGATACTTAAAAGGCAAAATTACTCCTAAACACTTATTCACAATAGATATTGTAGTGACAACTAAAACAAAAGGAAATAGTAAACAAATTGTTATTTCTCCATTAGCAAATTCCATGCTGGAAAAAAAGGAACACCAAGGTAAAACTATCATCCCAGACCAGTAATTTTAAATACTATGGAATTTCACATTAGGTCTCATGTTAATAATTTACTCTTGGAATAATTCAGATATATCAAACTATGAGAAAAATACTAAATGCTACCAGGAGTGACCTCTCAGATTTTAAGAGCTTTGAAAAAATATATTAATAGTTTATATTCTTTTTTTGCTAAATGAGTTTCTAACTTTCAGAATTCTTCCTTTAATAATACTAAAGATTCTACCTGAAAGGGCAGTTATAGCCAAAGACAAAAAGCTTCCCAATTATAAAATCATTTAAAGTGCTAAACAATCCAAAAATCACAAAATTGTATATAGCATTTTCAGGTAAATTAACTGCTGTCTCCCAGAAAAGTGAAAATTAACTCTAACACAGAAAATGGGTTTAATATACAGTATAACTGTATGCTCATAAAGTTAACTATAAAGCATTCAAAATATAAACATCTACTTTTAAAAGTTATTTTTGGATCCAGTAATCCAGTCAGTCTTTGTGTTAATAGAGACAGATTTTTATACCCATTCAGCAGATGAAGACATTGAGGGAGAAAGAAAGAAAGGTCACAGAGTCATGTTAAGGTTCTGTGCTGACACACTTCTGACCTTCTTTTTAATACTCCTTTCAGGGGACACACTGCCAAGAGTTTCTCCTTAAATCTTAAGAATTAGAATCTCTAAATGGACACTCTATAAGAATTGTTAAATACCTGATCTGCAAAGTAGATTGTTGTTTGTATCTTTATGCCAGAAAAAAATAGGCAAAATGTAGTACCTTAATTGTTCTGGCTCCTGGAACATAGCTCTTTGTTTTTTTTTTTTTTGTTGTTGTTGTTGTTGTTTTGGTAACAAGCCAAAAATGCACACTTTTTTTTTGGATAAAAAGCCAAAATTAATACACAAAAATCAAATATTTAATTTGCTATATAAAATATCAAAGTGTACCATACTTTTCAATAAAAAAGTAGGATAAGTTTACAAATAGTGTTATAAGAGGAAAAATTTCTTAGAAAGATTTCCTTTAAGACAAGACTGAGGAATTAAATAAAGAGTAAGTTAAAGTATGATAGCATTGCTGTGATAAGATCTCTTCAATATGTATACCCAATGTATATATTTTGCAAGTCCCTAATACAATACACAATAATATGCCTATAGAGTGTACTTAGCAGAAAGAAAGAAGATATTTCCTATTGCTTTTATATCTTCTTTTTTCTCTATTTCTCTTATCAGAGCACGTCTTTATGTCTCTCTCTCTCTCTCTCTTCCCCTCCCTTCCCCCAACACACACACACACACACACACACACACACACACACACACACTCATGATCCTGAAAATCACAGTCATAGTTTAGCTGAGGTAATTTATTCCCAAAGATCCAAGCATGACTAAATTGTTATCTTTATATTCTTTTTGAATCACTTGTACATAATGTAACTTATTGTATAGTTAATACATTTGTTACCCAAATAGGCAGTCATCAGTGATGTAATTACTGATTATTTTGTTGCCCCTTCCTACCCCTGGCAAATTTTTTGTATGCTCACTAAAGTATGGGAAGCTGGGTGAGGCTGGGTTATTCATTCAATTAATGAATAGTTATTGAACACTAACATGTATCAGACATACTTCTAGTTACTGGGAATTCAGCAGTGCTCAAAGGAGTGAAAAGCTTGCCCTCATAGAGCTTAATTCTGAGCTTTTAACAGATATAACTTCTCCATTTCCTTCCTCCCTCCCTTCCTTCCTTCCTTCTTTTCTTCCTCTTTTCCTTAAATTTCCTTTCCTCTCCTTTCTCTTTTTTTTTTTACTGATCATTTATTTATTTATACAGTCATTCAGTAAGTATTTACCAGGCACTGTGTAAGACACTAACTTAAAATATAGCACCATTGAAGGTAACTAGTAGTGTTTTAAGTACATGTGTCACATATAGAATCACTTTTTAAAAATTTTATGGGCTAAAAGAGAAGTGCTTTTCCTTCCACCTCTTTATCTGGGGCCTAATAAGCAGTTCATCAGATCAGCTTCTTCTAAGATTGCATATTGTGAAGCAGGAGTAGATGTTATCATGTGATGTGGGAGCCCATGATCTATTTCTGATAAAATAAAATAAAATTTGAATAAGTGCACACAAACACACACACACACACACACACACACACACACACACACACACACACACCCCTCTATTGACTTTTGACCAAAAATAATAGACTACATATTATTAGTGACATTTCTCATTTAGTTTCTTTATATTTTAAGATCATGGTATCATTTTACTGAACTACCTATATATCTGTTAATTTTTGTTTCTTTAGAGGACTTAAAGACCCATTCTTATTTTAACATTCTACTACTTTACAAAAAGTGCTGTACTGTACAGAAACAAAGATGTGTCTATTAAAATCTATGCTGCCCTAAAACACAGGCTCTTTTTTCCTCTCTATAATTCAGTGGGCACTCTTGCTCCTTCTGTGCCCAATCCCTCTATACCCATCTAGCAGTTTATAATTTCATAAGTCAGTAGAATGTTTTCCTCCATGTATTTATTCCTTTTGTTTATAATGCCTCTAACCTATAGACTCTCAACCTTGACACTATTGACATTTTGGAACAGGTAATTGTTTTTATTGGGGGGGGATAGGTGGATCTGCTTTTAGGGTGGTAGGATGTTTAGCAGCATCCCTGACCTCTACCCAGTAGATGAGAGTAGCACACACAACCATTCACTCTTGGCAATCAATAATGTCCCCAGACAATGCCAAATATCTTTTGAAATGTTGGATTTGCAGATTGTTGTGAATCACTGTTCTAATCCATCTTCATCTGCCTGGACAACAACTACCCATTTTTTAATATGCACCCTAAATATAAGTTCTGTGAAGCCCTTCCTGGGCTTTCAATGACAAATGAAGAGTCCAGGCTCTGGGCTTCCAATGTAAATTTTTTGCTTTCTCTTGTTTCACTTATTTATTTAACTGTACCCTATACAAGATTACAAGTTTCTCAAGCGAACACATATTTTCTTATTTATTTTTGCCTCCCCAAACTTGTTAGCTAATAAATGTTCATTGCTCACATTCATACATGAGACAAATAAAAAAGAATGAATGTGACTTAAAGATGCAGAAAGAATGAAATGAAAGAATGAAAAAGAAAGAATCCTGTAAACAAATTGTTACCCAAGTCCATGAGTTCATGGATGTACTATTTTTTGATAGCATGATAAGGCTTTGAAAAGTGTAAGGTGCTCTACAAAACAAAGCAGTTTTTACAATGTAACTACCAATGTCTCTTCCTGGACAGTTTGTTATGGAACCAAAAAAAAAAAAACAACAAAAAAAATCAACCAATTTCTATATGTGTTATGTCAGAAGAAAATGTTTCAGATCCCCAGGCTACCTAAAATATTAGCTTCATTGGTGGAAACACTCAAATGGTCTTAAAATGTGTGTGTGTGTGCCTGCACACGTGTATGTATGGGTGTACAAGGAATGGAATTGGCAATTGTAAGTATTAAAATGGCCTGTTGTTATTTAGTTAGGAAATTTGAATTAGGCTATGAGAAAATATCTAAACAGAATTTTCTAGCTTAACTACTGTTTACTTGGCTACTAATAACGTGTTTCTGTGATATATCTCTTACAAGAAATAATTTTTTTGTACTATATTCCCATCAGGTATAAAAGACAAATATGAACCATCAACTGATGAATACTAATTTCAAATTGTTTTCAGCTCAAACTAATGTGGAAACCAGAGTTGTAATCATAAATTGCAACTATTAGGACTCTTAGCTCTAATTTTATATATTTCCTGTGAAGTAGATAATCATTTTTAAAGATTTTAATATATTTGGTCAGGTATCTCTGTAGCATTATCTTTCAATTAATTTTCCATTTTTTTTATTTTCAAAAAGCAACATTTTAGCAATAATTTGCAGTTTTCCTCTCTTAAACAGAGTCACATGACTAAATTCTAAATAGTATTATTCTATGAGAAAGTTACTATTATTCCCTCAAATTTTAAAAATTATAATCATTTTTTGTGCCTCAATATTTTAAGGAAAGTTTCTATAATTGGCTTATGTTCAAAGGGTATAAAAATGTATTCATTAAGATGTCAATTAAATTTCAGAAATAATTTTAGAAGTGGAAAACAGAACAAGCAAGAATTTTGAAAAATGTAATTAGAAACATTGGCCAAGATTGCTGTTGAATGAAATGTCAAGCTGAATTCCCAAAGAATTCCCAAAGCAAGTTGTTTAAATGTTAAATTATTTATGAAGCATTGTAAAGAATAAATATGTACAGAACTTATGATGAATAAAACTATTCAGGATTTAAACCTTATTCCAATAAATTTTAGTAATTAGTCTTCATCTTTCCCTAATGATAATACTATGCAAACTATCAAAGTGAGCGATTGGCTTTGCCATTGTTTCTGAAAATTCTCTCACAGTCAAAAGCAAACCAAAAAAAATGTTTTAAGAAAATTTGAAAGGCTCAATATTCTTAACAAAAGAGTTTTCTTAATATACTTCTCATTTTACTTAGAATCAGATATTGAGTTTAATAACCTTATACTGATTAAGTTTCACTCATTGAATGGCCACCAGCTCTTCCAGTCAACCAGAATATTTAGTTCCATTTATTCTGGAAACTGTTATTTTCCAGAATGAGCTTTCAGCATAGACAGGTGATTTCAGTTGCACCTACACCTGGTTACAAAATTACAAAAATTAGTTCTATAGGTTGCAATCTTTCTGAGAAAAAAAAATGAACATGCCAAAATAATCTTGAATTTTTAAAGATCTTGGAGACATTTTATGCAATCTCCCATTTAAGGTAAAAATCTTATTTCCAACATTCTGAAATTCAGAGATGGCAAAGCAATTTCTTACATAACTGGACAATATTTAAAAAATTTAATTTCATTGGAGCACAGTTGATTTACAATGTGTGTTAGTTACAGATGTACAGCAAAGTGATTCAGTTATACATATACATATATTTATTATTTTTTAGATTCTTTTCTCATATAGGTTATCACATAATATTGAGTAGAGTTCCCTGTGCTATACAGTAGGTCCTTGTTGGTTATCTATCTTATACATACTACATAGTATTGTGTGTGCATTCATCCTAAGCTCCTGATTTATCTCTCCTCCTCCATGTTTCCCCTTTGGTAACCATAAGCTTGTTCTCAATATCTGTAAGTCTGTTTCTGTTTTGTTAATAAGTTCATTTGTATCTTTATTTTTTAAGATTAGATTCCACATATGAGTGATATCATATGACCTTTGCCTTTCTCTGTCTGACTTCACTTAGTATGATAAATAACCTCTAGATCCATCCATGTTGCTGCAAATGGCATTATTTCATTCTTTTTAATGGCTGAGTAGTAGCTCATTGTATATATGTACCACATCTTCTTTATCCATTCCTCTGTTGATGGACACTTAGTTTTCTTCCATGTCTTGGCTATTGTAAATAGTGCTGCACTGGACATTGGTGTGCATGTATCCTTTTAGAAAATGGTTTTCTCTGGATATATGCTCTGGAATGGGATTGCTGGATTATATGGTAGTTCTATTTTTAGCTTTTTAAGGAACCTCCATACTGTTCTCCATAGTGGTTACACCAATTTGCATTCCCACCAACAGCGTAGGACGGTGCCCTTTTCTCCACACCCTCAGCATTATTTATTGTTAGTAGACTTTTTGAGTTTTATTTTTTTAACATCTTTATTGGGGTATAATTGCTTTACAATGGTGTGTTAGTTTCTGCTTTATAACAAAGTGAATCAGTTATACATATACATATGTTCCCATATCTCTTCCCTCTTGCGTCTCCCTCCCTCCCACCCTCCCTATCCCACCCCTCAGGCCGTCACAAAGCACCGAGCTGATATCCCTGTGCCATGCGGCTGCTTCCCACTAGCTATCTACCTTACCTTTGTTAGTGTATATATGTCCATGCCTCTCTCTCGCTTTGTCACAGCTCACCCTTCCTCCTCCCCATATCCTCAAGTCCGTTCTCCAGCAGGTCTGTGTCTTTATTCCTGTCTTACACTTAGGTTCTTCATGACATTTTTTTCCTTAAATTCCATATATATGTGTTAACATACGGTATTTGTCTTTCTCTTTCTGATTTACCTCACTCTGTATGACAGACTCTAGGTCTATCCGCCTCATTACAAATAGCTCAATGTCGTTTCTTTTTATGGCTGAGTAATATTCCATTGTATATATGTGCCACATCTTCTTTATCCATTCATCTGATGATGGGCATTTAGGTTGTAAATAGAGCTGCAATGACATTTTGGTACCTGACTCTTTTTGAATTTTGGTTTCCTCCGGGTATATGCCCAGTAGTGGGATTGCTGGGTCATACGGTAGTTCTATTTGTAGTTTTGTAAGGAACCTCCATACTCTTCTCCATAGTGGCTGAACCAACTCACATTCCCACCAGCAGTGCAAGAGTCTTCCCTTTTCTCCACACCCTCTCCAGCATTTATTGTTTCTAGATTTTTTAATGATGGCCATTCTGACTGGTGTGAGATGATATCTCACTGGAGTTTTGATTTGCATTTCTCTAATGATTAATGATGTTGAACATTCTTTCATGTGTTTGTTGGCAGTCTGTATATCTTCTTTGGAGAAATGTCTATTTAGGTCTTCTGCCCATTTTTGGATTGGGTTGTTTGTTTTTTTGTTATTGAGCTGCATGAGCTGCTTGTAAATTTTGGAAATTAATCCTTTGTCAGTTGTTTCATTTGCAAATATTTTCTTCCATTCTGAGGGTTGTCTTTTGGTCTTGTTCATGGTTTCCTTTGCTGTGCAAAAGCTTTTAAGTTTCATTAGGTCCCATTTGTTTATTTTTGTTTTTATTTCCATTTCTCTAGGAGGTGGTTCAAAAGGACCTTGCTGTGATTTATGTCATAGAGTGTTCTGCCTATGTTTTCCTCTAAGAGTTTGATAGTTTCTGGTCTTACATTTAGGTCTTTAATCCATTTTGAGCTTATTTTTGTGTATGGTGTTAGGGAGTGATCTAAGTTCATACTTTTACATGTACCTGTTCAGTTTTCCCAGCACCACTTATTGAAGGCTGTCCTTTCTCCACTGTACATTCCTGCCACCTTTATCAAAGATAAGGTGACAGTATGTGCGTAGGTTTATCTCTGGGCTTTCTATCCTGTTCCATTGATCTATCTTTCTGTTTTTGTGCCAGTACCATACTGTCTTGATTACTGTAGCTTTGTAGTATAGTCTGAAGTCAGGGAGCCTGATTCCTCCAGCTCCTTCTTTCATTCTCAAGATTGCTTTGGCTATTCGGGGTCTTTTGTGTTTCCATACAAATTGTGAAATTTTTTGTTCTAGTTCTGTGAAAAATGCCAGTGGTAGTTTGATAGGGATTGCATTGAATCTATAGATTGCTTTGGGTAGTAGAATTATTTTCACAATGTTGATTCTTCCAATCCAAGAACATGGTATATCTCTCCATCTCTTTGTATCATCTTTAATTTCTTTCATCAGTGCCTTATAATTTTCTGCATACAGGTCTTTTGTCTCCTTAGGTAGGTTTATTCATAGATATTTTATTCTTCTTGTTGCCATGGTAAATGGGAGTGTTTTCTTGATTTCACTTTCAGATTTTTCATCATTAGTGTATAGGAATGCCAGAGATTTCTGTGCATTAATTTTGTATCCTGCTACTTTACCAAATTCATTGATTAGCTTTAGTAGTTTTCTGGTAGCATCTTTAGGATTCTCTATGGATAGTATCATGTCATCTGCAAACAGTGACATCTTTACTTCTTCTTTTCCAATTTGGATTTCTTTTATTTCTTTTTCTTCTCTGATTGCTGTGGCTAAAACTTCCAAAACTATGTTGAATATGAGTGGTGAGAGTGGGCAACCTTGTCTTGTTCCTGATCTTAGTGGAAATGCTTTCAGTTTTTCATCATTGAGGATGATGTTGGCTGTGGGCTTGTCATATATGGCCTTTATTATGTTGAGGAAAGTTCTCTCTATGCCTACTTTCTGCAGGTTTTTTTTAATCATAAACAGGTGTTGAAATTTGTCAAAAGCTTTTTCTGCACCTATTGAGATGATCATATGGTTTTTCTCCTTCAATTTGTTATTATGGTTTATCACATTGATAGATTTGTGTATATTGAAGAATCCTTGCATTCCTGGATAAAACCCCACTTTATCATGGTGTATGATCCTTTTAATGTGCTGTTAGATTCTGTTTGCTAGTATTTTGTTGAGGATTTTTGCATCTATGTTCATCAGTGATATTGGCCTGTAGTTTTCTTTCTTTGTGGCATCCTTGTCTGGTTTTGGTATCAAGGTGATGGTGGCCTCATAGAAGGAATTTGGGAGTGTTCCCCCCTCTGCTATATTTTGGAAGAGTTTGAGAAGGATAGGTGTTAGCTCTTCTCTAAATGTTTGATAGAATTCGCCTGTGAAGCCATCTGGTCCTGGGCTTTTGTTTGTTGGAAGATTTTTAATCACAGTTTCAATTTCAGTGCTTGAGATTGGTCTGTTCATATTATCTATTTCTTCCTGATTCAGTCTTGGCAGGTTGTGCATTTCTATGGATTTGTCCATTTCTTCCAGGTTTTCCATTTTATTAGCATATAGTTTCTTGTAGTAATCTCTCATTATCTTTTTTATTTCTGCAGTGTCAGTTGTTACCTCTCATTTTTCATTTCTATTTCTATTTATTTGAGTCTTCTCCCTTTTTTTCTTGATGAGTCTGTCTAATGGTTTATCTATTTTGTTTATCTTTTCAAAGAACCAGCTTTTACTTTTATTTATCTTTGTTATCATTTCCTTCATTTCTTTTTCATTTATTTCTGATCTGATTTTTATGATTTCTTTCCTTCTGCTAACTTTGGGGTTTTTTTGTTCTTCTTTCTCTAGTTGCTTTAGGTGCAAGGTTAGGTTGTTTATTCGAGATGTTTCCTGCTTCTTAAGGTGGGCTTGTATTGCTATAAACTTCCCTCTTAGAACTGCTTTTGCTGCATACCATAGGTTTTGGGTCGTTGTGTCTCCATTGTCATTTGTTTCTAGGTATTTTTTTATTTCCTCTTTGATTTCTTCAGTGATCACTTCGTTATTAAGTAGTGTATTGTTTAGCCTCAATGTGTTTGTATTTTTTACAGATCTTTTCCTGTAATTGATATCTAGTCTCATGGCATTGTGGTCGGAAAAGATACTTGATACAATTCCAATTTTCTTAAGTTTACCAAAGCTTGATTTGTGACCGAAGATATGATCTATCCTGGAGAATGTTCCATGAGCACTTGAGAAAAATGTGTATTCTGTTGTTTTTGGTTGGAGTGTCCTATAAATATCAATTAAGTCCATCTTGTTTAATGTATTATTTAAAGCTTGTGTTTCCTTATTTATTTTCATTTTGGATGATCTGCCCATTGGTGAAAATGGGGTGCTAAAGTCCCCTACTATGAATGTGTTACTGTCAATTTCCCGTTTTATGGCTTTTAGCATTTGCCTTATGTATTGAGGTGCTTCTATGTTGGGTTCATAAATATTTACAATTGTTATATCTTCTTCTTGATCATTATGTAGTGTCCTTCTTTGGCTCTTCTAATAGTCTTTAGTTTAAAGTCTATTTTGTCTGATATGAGAACTGCTACTCCAGGTTTCTTTTGGTTTCCATTTGCATGGAATATCTTTTTCCATCCCCTTACTTTCAGTCTGTATGTGTCTCTAGGTCTGAAGTGGGTCTCTTGTAGACAGCAAATATATGCGGCTTGTTTTTGTATCCATTCAGCCAATCTGTGTCTTTTGGTGGGAGCATTTAGTCCATTTACATTTAAGGTAATTATCGATATGTATGTTCGTATTCCCATTTTCTAAATTGTTTTGGGTTCATTATTATAGGTGTTTTCCTCCTCTTGTGTTTCTTGTCTAGAGAAGTTCCTTTAGCATTTGCTGTAAAGCTGGTTTGGTGTTGCTGAACTCTCTCAGCTTTTCCTTGTCTGTAAAGGTTTTAATTTCTGCATCAAATCTGAATGAGATCCTTGCTGGGTAGAGTAATCTTGGTTGCAGGTTTTTCTCCTTCATCACTTTCAGTATGTCCTGCCACTCCCTTCTGGCTTGCAGAGTTTCTGCTGAGAGATCAGCTGTTAACCTTATGGGGATTCCCTTGTGTGTTATTTGTTGTTTTTCCCTTGCTGCTTTTAATATGCTTTCTTTGTATTTAATTTTTGATAGTTTGATTAATATGTGTCTTGGCGTATTTCTCCTTGGATTTATCCTATATGGGACTTTCTGTGCTTCCTGGACTTGATTAACTATTTCCTTTCCCATATTAGGGAAGTTTTCAAATATAATCTCTTCAAATATTTTCTCAGTCCCTTTCTTTTTCTCTTCTTCTTCTGGAACCCCTATAATTTGAATGTTGGTGTGTTTAATGTTGTCCCAGAAGTCTCTGAGACTGTCCTCAGTTCTTTTCATTCTATTTTCTTTATTCTGCTCTGCAGTAGTTATTTCCACTATTTTATCTTCCAGGTCACTTATCTGTTCTTCTGCCTCAGTTATTCTGCTATTGATCTCATCTAGAGTCTTTTTCATTTCATTTATTGTGTTGTTCATCATTGTTTGTTTCATCTTTAGTTCTTCTAGGTCTTTGTTAAATGTTTCTTTCATGTTGTCCATTCTATTTCCAAGATTTTGGATCATCTTTACTATCATTATTCTGAATTCTTTTTCAAGTAGACTGCCTATTTCCTCTTCATTTGTTAGGTCTGGTGCATTTTTATCTTGCTCCTTCATCTGCCGTGTGTTTTTCTGTCTTCTCATTTTGCTTATCTTACTGTGTTTGGTGTCTCCTTTTTGCAGGCTGCAGGTTCGTGGTTCCCATTGTTTTTGATGTCTGCCCCCAGTGGCTAAGGCTGGTTCAGTGCGTTGTGTAGGCTTCCTGATGGAGGGGACTAGTGCCTGTGTTCTGGTGGATGAGGTTGGATCTTGTCTCTCTAGTGAGCAGTTCCACGTCTGGTGGTGTGTTTTGGGGTGTCTGTGGACTTAGTATGATTTTAGGCAGCCTCTCTGCTAATGGGTGGGGTTGTGTTCCTGTTTTGCTAGTTGTTTGACATAGGTTGTCCAGCACTGTAGCTTGCTGGTCGTTGAGTGAAGCTGGGTGCTTGTGTTGAGATGGAGATCTCTGGGAGATTTTTGCCTTTGATATTACATGGAGCTGGGAGGTCTCCTGTTGACCAGTGTCCTGAAGTTGGCTCTCCCACCTCCGAGGCACAGCACTGACTCCTAGCTAGAGCAACAAGAGCCTTTCATCTGCATGGTCAGAATAAAAGGGAGAAAAAGTAGAGAGAAAGATTTAGTAGAAGTAGGAAGAAGGAAAGAAAGAAAGAAAGGAGGGAAGGAAGGGAGGAAAGAAGGAAGAAATAAAGAAAAAAAGAAGAAAAGAAGGAAAGAAGGAAAGAAGGAAAGAATGGAGGGAGGGAGGAGGGAGGAAGGAAGGAAGGAGGCAAGGAAGGAAAAAAGAATGAAGATACAGTAAAATAAAATAAAATATAATAAAGTTATTAAATTAAAAAATAATTATTTAGGAAAAAAAAAGGTCAAATGGAACCTTAGGACAAATGGTGGAAGCAAAGCTATACAAACAAAATCTTACACAGAAGCATATACATACACCCTCACAAAAAGTGGTAAAGGGGAAAAAATCATAAATCTTGCCCTCAAAGTTTACCTCCTCAATTTGGGATGATTCGTTGCCTAAAGGAGTGAAGGGAGGAAAGAAAGAAAGAAAGAAAGGAAGAAAGAAAGAAAGAAAGAAAGAAGTAAGGAAAGAAGGTAAAGTATAATAAAGTTCTTAAAATTAATTAAGAAAAAAATTAAAAAAAAAAAGGACCGATAGAACCCTAGGACAAATGGTGGAAGCAAAGCTATACAGACAAAATCTCTCACAGAAGCACACACATACACACTCACAAAAAGAGGAAAAGGGGAAAAAATCATAGATCTTGCTCTCGAAGTCCACCTCCTCAATTTGGGATGATTCGTTGTCTATTCATGTATTCCACAGATTCAGGGTACATCAAGTTGATTGTGGAGCTTTAATCCGCGCTTCTGAGGCTTCTGGGAGAGATTTCCCTTTCTCTTCTTTGTTCTCACTGCTCACAGGGGCTCAGCTTTTGATTTGGCCCCGCCTCTGCATGTAGGTCACTGGGGGGCATCTGTTCTTCCCTCAGACAGGGCGGAGTTAAAGGAGCCGCTGATTCGGGGGCTCTGGCTTACTCAGGCCGGGGAGAGGGAGGGCCGCGGAGTGCGGGGCAAGCCTGCGGCGGCAGAGGCCGGCATGACGTTGCACCTGCCTGAGATCCGCCATGTGTTCTCCCTGGGAAGTTGTCCCTGGATCCCGGGAACCTGGCAGTGGCAGGCTGCACAGGCTCCCCGGAAGAGGGGTGTGGATAGTGACCTGTGCTCACACAGAGGCCCCTTGGTGGTGGCAGCAGCAGCCTTAGCATCTCCCGCCCGTCTCTGGGGTCCGCGTTTTTAGCCACGGCTCGCGCCCGTCTCTGGATTTCCTTTAAGCAGCGGTCTTAAACCCCTCTCCTCACGCACCAGGAAACAAAGAGGGAAGAAAAAGTCTCTTGCCTCTTCAGCAGCTCCAGACCTTTTCCCGGACTCCCTCCCGGCTAGCCGTGGTGCACTAACCCCTTCAGGCTGTGTTCATGCAGCCAACCCCAGTCCTCTCCCTGCGCTCCGACCAAAGCCCGAGCCTCAGCTCCCAGCCCCGCCTGCCCTGGCGGGTGAGCAGACAAGCCTCTCGGGCTGGTGAGTGCCGGTCAGCACCGATCCTCTGTGCGGGAATCTCCCCGCTTTGCCCTGCGCACCCCTGTTGCTGCGCTCTCCTCCGCGGCTCTGAAGCTCCCCCCTCCGCCTTCCGCAGTCTCCGCCCGCATAGGGGCTTCCTAGTGTGTGGAAACCTTTCCTCTTTCACAGCTCCCTCCCACTGGTGCAGGTGCCGTCCGTATTCTTTTGTCTCTGTTTTTTCTTTTTTTCTTTTGCTCTACCCATGTACGTGGGGAATTTCTTGCCTCTTGGGAGGTCTGAGGTCTTCTGCCAGCCTTCAGTAGGTGTTCTGTAGGAGTTGCTCCATGTGTAGATGTATTTATGATGTATCTGTGGGGAGGAAGGTGATCTCCGTGTCTTACTCTTCTGCCATCTTCCCCTCCGCCCCTATTTGTAGACTTTTTGATGATGGCTCTTCTGACCTGTGTGAGGTGATACCACATTGTAGTTTTGATTTGCATTTCTCTGATAATTGGTGATGTTGAGCATCTTTTCATGTGCTTTTTGTTCATGTCATTACTGGACAATTTTAAATGTTAAAGAAAACAGCTGTGTTTAAAATAACTTTTCACATGTCCTCTACTCACTGGTCTTGGATCTTTCATGTAGAACGTTGAAGATATCCCTAAAATTACAACTTTTAATCTTAATTCTAAATAACAATTGTAACTGCTTTTTGGTTTAATTAATCTTTTCCTTTTGCCTGACAGATTATTTTTTTAGAGTATTGTAGGCAAGGACACATTGTTATACATTAGGGCAAAATGCCAGAAGAATGCTAACTGTGCAGTATTATTATGGTTCCTATTACCTCAGTTTGGTTGTTCACATATATAATTCATAGGAGTTGGGATCTTTTACCCCCGGATACAGAAGATTGATCTAAACCAGTTTTTAAACATAAGATAACACTGATGATTTCAAATTACTCCATTTGCTTCATATTAGATCTAGATCCACTATGATTCCTGTGTAGAAATTGTTGAGTTTTCTAACTTTCTTCCTCAAAATTCTTGCTATCTTAGGATAATAGATCAGAGACCCATATTACCCATGACTTGAGCCATATTTAAGCAATATGGAACTAATACAAAAGAAATTCTAGAATGAAAATTTAAACTAAGGACAGACTTGCAGTTGACCCATGGTTTTTACAATTTTTCAAGGTATTTTGTCGTATGTATTATCGTGTGTTTGTATTATCCTTACTAGCTATTTGAAATCTCAGAATTTACCAGATTTCACCAAATTTCAGTCTCATTATCTATGAAATGAGGAATAGAGACATCAGCTCTTCAGGACAAACTAAAACTTGAGTGGGTGCAGAGATTAATAGTGTCCCTGTACAAGGTAAAATGAAAAGTTGTAGAAAATTCTTTATATTTTAAAAATAAATAAATGTTAAAAGAGATGTGAGAGTGGGATACACACTTGTCAGCATGCTCCTCTGCAAGGGTCTACAAGAAAATGTTCCTAGCCAATTTCCCAAAGCCCTCTAAAATTACTTGCAAAACTTTGAACTTCTTATGTTGATCTGTATCCACATGACTCACCCATGTCTTGATCAATGACATCAACATGTTTCTTCCCTGTTGTACTTCCCTTGCTCCTTTCTCCTTCCTAAGATATACTCAGATGCTGAGATAGTCATTGTGAGATTAGGACAAACGTCTACCAAGAGTAGATTCAGTTCCCATATGCTCTAAGCAGGCCCTACCCACAACTTCTGGATGTAAGGATCCTTGAACAAGAGAATGTCTTCTCCAGACATTGTCAAACACCAAACCAGATGTAGACATATTATTTTAGCCTTCTGCTAAATGCCCAAAGAGCTGGTATGCATACTTCCTAGATAGTCAACATACTCAAACACAATCACTGAAGCATTAAACACATCAAGGACACAGAAGGGTTTTCTAGGGCCTTCCATCTGCAGTGATCCTCCATTTCTCTGTCTCCAGATATTGCCAATGCGTTTACTCCAGAATAAATAATAAGCAGGAGAAATACTGCTTATTCCTCTAACTAGAGTACATGTTTCTCAAAAAATACAATCTTTTACTAACATTCTTTTTTCAGTAATATGCAAGAATAAGATTCTCAAAGCCATGCCCTAATTTTGTGTCACTTTAGAACATGGGAGAGTAGGTGGTAGCTTCTAAATCTGTGTGAAAATACCTGACTAAATCATCATAACTTCTAGGGAGCTTTGATGTCTCCTTCTAGGAATGAGGATATTTATTTTTAAGAAGATTTTATAAAAGAGTCTGACCTTTATCTCAACTTTCATGGGAAAATAATTTTTTTTAAATTCAACTTTAGTTAAATAGCAGCAACTAAAGTAAATTTATTGATTTATTAATATACCTAAGATGTTCAAAAGAAGGATCTGGCTTCAGAAAGTACTTCAAGTATGTCTTCCAGGATCTGTGATGCTCTCTCTCTCTCTCTCTCTCTCTCCCTCTGTTTTCTCTGCTTTCTTCTGTGATAGCTTTATTCTTAAGCAAGCTCTCTTGTTGCAGTGGCTAATATGACCACCTGCAGATCTAAATTTATGTTTTTCTTCCAACTAGTATCCCCAGAAAAAAGAAACATCTCTTTTTTGATAGTTTGAGGGAAAGTCCTGGGTATGTACTTTGTTCAGCTCACCTTGGGTTATGTGCTCATGGCTGAGATTCCACATTTTAACTGCTCTTAAGTGATAGAGATGAAGAGGGATAATAATATGGAGAAAGCTAATAATAATAATGATACTAATGATGGTGAAGATATTTCCATTTGTTTGTGCCTTTCTTTTTTTGAAGATTTTCAATATGCATACATTATTTGAACCTAAAATAGCACTACCAATACATAGACTAAAATTGTAACTCCAGCAAGGATAAGGAAATGTTAATGAGAGTTGTGTAATTTGTCCTTAGTCACATAATTGATTTGAGTTATTTGCATTTAGTGGTGTTATTTCTGAGTTATTTCTACAAGTTTGACTGTGCTGTTAAGGAGAAATTTGGGGAAAGTTAGGAATGTGTGGATCAGAGCACCCTGAACAAATGGACTGCTACCCCCTGTTTCAAAGTGAGCAGCCCCCAGTTTTATTGTGATTTTTAGTATTAGATTTAATAAATGAGTGTGTTAGGTGAATATGAGATACAAACAGCCTTCATTTTTCCAGTAAAGGATTCATGATTCTTTTATGTATTTATTGATAGATTGATTGCTTATTCATTTGTTTTTCTGGTTGGATAGAGTAACTTGGGCATTGACAGATGACTAGCTGTCTTTCAAGACAAATAAAGTGAAAGACAAACACAGGCTGTACAAAAATATTTGTAAAGGATTAATAATCATGATAAATAAAGAACTTCTAAAAATCAATAAGAAACCATATAACCATATGATAAATACATATAAATCAGGAGTGAAAAAGATGAAAATAAAATAAGAAATAGAAACCGCAATGGCCAATAAATATACAATGTTTACTAAACTCAATAGTATTTAGGGAATTGAAAGGTAAACCTTTATGAAATACTATTTTATATTTTTAAGTTTGGCGAATTTTTAAAATTTGTGAAAATATCAGGTGATGGTAAGAGAAGGTGGAGGAATGTGTACCAGAAGGAAAATTTAAAACTATACTAAAAATATTCAAAAAGCCTAATACCATAGAGCAGTCAAAATAAATAAATGTTACATATGCTAACATGGGCAAATGTCAAAAGCATAATGATGAGGGAAATAGAAACATATGGAAAAATATAAGACTTTAGAGCATACAAAATAATAACAATTATTATTTATAAATGCTTGCATGCATGGTAAAATATGTAATATCCATAAAAGTGATTAATATCAAACTTAGGGAAGTGGTTATATTTAGAATGGAGAAAGATGAATGAAATTGATTTGGGGTAAGTAAAGCTTCTCATTAAATTCCTAATATTTTTAAAAGATTAGAAGCAAATCAAAAAAAGTTGCATGTTTAGAAGTAAAAATAAAAGCTGGGCATTTTATATATATTTTGCTGTTTACTGAAATATTTCATTGTAAAGAAAAAGCTAGGTATCAATTTGTAGGTGGAGATTTGAAATCACCACACTTGACAGCATAAGATATAAAACAGATTTAATCCTTTTAGTGTGGCATAATGTGGTAATCGGAGCAAACCAGACTTTTCTGCACCCAAAGAATTCTGTTCCTCTCTTGAGAAATTAAGATCCCTTGGCTTTGGCTGCTATAGTCTTGGTATCCAGAGCCATCTGAGGATAAGATCATGACTAAAATGGCTGTCCTCTAGCAATTGTCATGCTGCTCCAGGTAATAGGCTCTGAAACAAGACCACGTGGATTAGAAACCCAAGCCTTCCTTTTCTTAGCTATGTATCCCTTGGCCAGTTACTTAACAGTTTTATGGCCCATCTCACATTGTTGTAAAATGGTAACAGCGTCAAAGTGTCTTTCTTCCTTGGATAAGCTCCTGGTCAATCTCCATCCCTGACTTTAACCACCTTCTTTGTTTCCAGTTTTATGCAAAAATCCACTCACTCCCCAAATCAGAGAAAAGTAAGCCCACTCCCAACCCCTGGTATAAAAACTGGTTATTCTAAGTCAAGCTATGGTATTTCTCTAGGCTCTGTTATTCAACCATAGTGAGCCTATAGCCTAAGCAGACCAAATCATACTGAAGGAAAGCATTATACTTCATTGACCCTTGAACAGGGGCGCAGATCCTCCAAGCAGTGGAAAATCCATATGTAACTTATAATCAGCCCTCCATATACTGCAGTTCCTTCATATCCATGGTTCCATATCGGCAGTTCAAACAACAATGGACCATGTAGTACTGCAGTATTTACTATTGAAAAAATCCATGTATAAGTGAACTTGTGCAGTTAGAATCCATGTTGTTCAAGGGTCAACCGTATATACTTGACTTCCTCCTGTCCTTCCTACATGGAGCCATTTGCCTTCAATTTCCATTGGTGATCACCTTCTACCATGAAAGAAACTAGACTGAAGTAAGATGAAGGGTTAACAAAGCAGAGCAGAGGGGCAGAAAGATTGTGAGTTTTTGATGATATAAGTAAGCCCCAGACAGAACTGCACCCAAAGTCTGCCTTATCTCTGAAATTCCAATTATGGTGAGATATTAAATTTCTTTAATATTTAAACCAATTGACTTAGTGTTTTCTGTTACTTGCAGAAGAACACAATAACTGATACACTATCTCATATATTGAACTGAAAAAATAAATGAGAAAAAATTTCAAATGCACCCAGCAATGTGCTCAGCACATGGCTATTTTTAGCTAGAACAGGTTGGCCTTTAACCCTCCTTTGTCAACACATTTCTTCTGAATTTTAGGTAAGTAGCTTCTATCACTTAGCCTGTTCTTCATATAACCTTTGCCTTCTTCCTCAGTTTTAACTGTCACTATACATATTATGTTTTATAAACATTATTATTGACATGCAGTTAGCTTGTATTTTGTAATTCAGTAGCTGAAATAGTATTGGACACAAAGAAAGCACTCAATATATATTTTTAAAGGAATGGTCTTATTTGCCTACATCTAGCTTACTAAGCCTCCTCCATGGAAATATTTTATTTATACATAGTATCCTATATTGGAAATAAAAGAAATGGATAATTAATTATATATTTACTGATACAAAAGCTTTTAAAAGCTAATATTTTATCATACAAACTTTGAATCTTTGTACAAGTTTGTTCTTCAATTCTGATATAGTCACACACTAAAACTTATCCTCCGAAGCCATAGCTTAATGAGAGGTTATTCTACTATTGTTAACTTTCCTTCTTTAATTTAAGATCAAAGTTAAACAGGATAATTAGATACTCAGAAATGTCTAAGGAAGAAGTATGTCCTGAATAAAAACAAAAACAAAACAAAATTTTATATATAAGCAGTATTTGGGAAATTTAATAATAAAATATTAATTGTACCAGCTCTTAATGCCACTTCCTAGAAGGAGTTACAAGCTATAATTTAAGAAAGAAGAAAAAATATGGTATATGAAACTAAAATATTGAAAATACTATTTTAATGATAGCAAGCACAAAAACACTTAGCATGTTCACTCAAACACAAATGTTTAATCCCCCTGAATTCTTTAGATCTCTGATCTCCTTTGGGAATGAAAGAACTTCAGGGCTCAATTTGTACTGGTAGCTTAATGATTAAAGATGAAAAAGTCTTCGCCTATGCATCTGATTTTTATATGCCTTGTTTTACTGCAAATCCTATTAAAATAAACTCCGCTTTTAGTTGCTGTGAGTAATTGGATCCAGTACTTCAGAATTGAAAACTGTTGGCTTCCAATTTTAATCTTTTTTACTAAAAGATGACACTAGAAAACAAGAGTGCTGTAAGTACTCTAGAAGATACAGTTGTTGAAATAAAGTGTAGAAATAGTCAACTCAGTTTGTAAATTGTGTCTGGCTATATGTAAGGGACAACTCAAAACCATTTGCAACAGTACTTTTTTGTTTGCTATAAATAAAATGAATGCTGCACTTTTTCTATTTAATTTTCTGTCAATAAAGTAACAACACATTTTTAGGCCCAGAATAAGGAATCTAATGCTGATCTTTGTGCTGTATGTTTCATATCCTAACAAATAGCCTGATTTAAACATAATTCTGTACTGTCTGTGTGGGTACTTGTGTGAAAGAAAGACTTACCTTGATTTTGCTCACTGTGTGCACCAATATTTGACATTTAGAATGTCTTTTTTTTTTTTTTTGCCAGAATCTTTGTGCAGGGAATAAAAACTTTTGTTTAAAATGACTGAACACATATTATGTAAGGAGAAATGTATGCTGGTTCCTGTGTACAAAATTGTAGGTGATACACAGGTGGTTCTGATAGCAGATTCTAGTTCCTTCCATAAGAGAACACGGACCAGTCCCAGTGTGTGCAGGACAGTTCAGTCCTTTACTTTCTCTCTGGTTTGGTATCTCTTCTGCATATTCATATTGCCCTTGTCCCGTTTAGTCTTGTCTTTTCTAGAATAATCATTTCCTCCTGCCTCACCTTTCTTATTATATCTTTGTTTTTATTGTTTCCCTCATTTAAATAAATTTGTAAGCAATGAATCTCTCACAATTTCTCCTTGCTTTTAAGAGCATGAGATCATCTTTTTTAAAAAATGTTACTTCTTATATATAATTCAAGCAGTATAGCAAAGTACAAAGAAGAAAATAAAGGACACCCTCAATCCCACCAAACAGAAATAACCATTATTAAATTTTTAACCATTATTAAATCTTTAAACCATTTTAAAATTAAGACATAAGACAGATATGTCTTAATGCCTAATAAATTGATGGATGGATAAATAAAATAGATTAGTAGTTCTTAAAGTTTACTTTGCAATGCCGTGTGTATATTCAGGGATCATTTTAGGGAATAAAAAAGCCCAAACCATTTTTATTATAACACTGAGACAATATGTGCCTTTTTTACTGTATGGTCTTTGAACTGATGATGCTAAAACAGGGATCAATGAAACTGTTGCCTCCTTTTCACAAATTAAGGCAGTGTCTCCAAACAGCATTTGCAGTCATTGTATTCTTCACCACAATGCACTAGCAGTTAAAAACAAATCCAGCTTCACTTAAAAATGTTCTTGAAAAAGGAGCATATTGAATATCCTCGTTACCTCAAAGTAAAGCTTTTGTGTACTTATATGAGTTTGCACTACCCTAGCCCCATTTTCCATGGAATTTTTTTTTTTTATCTAAAAGAATGACTGACAGACAAAATAGGTGGAAATCTGCCTCTGTGAAACTTACAGCATCCTTGTCCTTGTAGATATATCTGATGAGGATGAAGGCAAAATTAATGTGATTTATTTTTATTTTGTTTAGGAAAATGTTAATATTAAGAACTATATAACTTATCAATATTTTCAAAATGATCAACACATGGTATTACAAAATTTTGCATTTTAGAGTTATTCAAAGTATAAGACAGACAAGTGGATTTTAATGTGACAGTTTATGAAAAGTTCATTGATATCATTTCACATTGCAACTAGTCTTTGAGAAACTTCCTCTTGTTGAGTTTTAGTGTAGTATCAGATGTAATTATTTTTCTCATTTTTCCAACTACATATCTCTATGAGGTTGGAGTTTCTTTATCTATTTCAGATACACACAAAGGTTGCAACAAATTCATTGCAGAAGCTTTTTTTTTTTAATCAGACATTATGGAAAATTATAAAAATATAAGAAAATGCCACTCTTCTTACTAAATATTTTTGTTTTGGAAAATATAGTTATTTTTCATAAAAAATATGTTAACATTTGAGGTTTTAATTTTACATAGGTTAAATAGATTACATATATTAAAAAAATATATTTTTGAATGCTCAGGTTTGTTTTCCAATATGATAAATAACTATAGATAAAAGTCACATAAACAAAAGACTTTTGGTGTTCTCAATAATTTTTTAGTGGAAAGAGTTCCTGAGAACAATATGTTTGAGAACCATTGGAATAAGTAGGTATGCTAACATATTTTAAAAATAAGAAAGAAAGAAAGAGAGAAAGAAAAAGAAAGAGAGAAGGAAAAGAAGGAAAGAAAGAAAAGAAGGAAAGAAATAATACTATAAAGAGGGTAAATTTTTGTATATTATATTTTAATAAAATATTTAAATGTAATATTTTTCCACTTTATCAAAGTCAAAAAAAGGTGAATTAAATTGAATAAATTCCTCAAATTAAAAAAAGTTTATGTATATAAGAAATATTTCCTAAAATTTACAAGGATAGATAGGAAAAGAAATTGCAAAAAGTGTTCAGAAGTTGAAGGAGTTTTAAAAAAATTATTTCAATTTCAGATAATATTGGTTGATTTATGTTTGAAAAGAGGAGAATATTAGAATTTTTCACATCTTCCACTTACTGACCCACAAATTTTTGGTTACATATGATTTTATTATTTACTGACAAGGTTTAAACATTCACAGTAGGTCCTGAAACCACAATTGCCACAGTTATTTCACTCACAAAGGGATTTGGTATTTACCAACACTGCTTCTCCATTCTCCATGAGCTTTTTAAAAAATTTTTTCTCATTATCAGAACATTTCAAGAAAGTTACAAAATTACCCTTAATTATTGTGGCTAAACCAGTAGTGTCTGTGCTTCCCCCTCACCTGCTTGGGACTACTGTTTCTCTTTCACATTATTATTCATACTATACTAACTTTTTACGTTGCAGTTAAATTTTCTTCTATTTGAATTTTGAACAACTTTTGTTTCATTCTCCAGATTTTATCTCTATTTATGCCTCATATCTGTATCGTCTCCTCATTACATTAATTTCTCAATATTATTCATGGGTATTCCCTTTTATTACCACAAACATTTTATGTCAGTAATTTGAATTGTAGTTCCTCTAGATTTTTCTAATGTGTATGTTAATTTTATTATGCTGATATCAATTTCCTTTAGTTTATTTTGCTTCACAATCTTCCCTTTTATTCCAGTTTTTTGGTTTGTTTGTAATGTGATTTTTAAATTATTGTTACACTGAATTATCTTAATGTTTCCAATTATATTACAAAACACTCATCAAAAAATTTCTTCTTACTTTGGGTTATATTTTCTTTGAAAATTAGTTATTTTGTGAATTTTTTTATGTTATGTATTTTCCTCCATCCTTTTCTTCTTTCTCTTTCTTTCTCCTCCTTTTCCCTCCCCTCTTTTCTCCAAATTCATCTTATTCTTGCTACATTTGCTTGGTCTTTTTCTTTGCTTGATTTATATAATTGTCATATCATATCCTGTATCTTACTTGTGGTTAAACTGAGAAGATACATCAACCAGAATCTATTTGGTTCCCTTAAATCTTTCTGAGACAAATTTCTTTACCTATGTCACTTTTCTACAGCCCAAACCCAAACTTTCTTGGAGGCCTAAGGTTCTTCTCGTTTGGTGTATTCTTCTAGTATGGCCTGTATCTCATATTTATAAGACAAAAGATAAAATTTCATAGAATTATGAATTTTTTCCCTTCATTGTAATACACTGTATCTTGTGCTTCCATCAGTGCAAGTAAATTTAGGTTGTCACATCCCCTGTTTTATCAGTCTCTTCTCCCATCTGGTCCTTCCCTTCTGTCCCAAGGTTACAGAAAGAAAACAATAAAGAATATTGATGGCTCATCATTTTCCATATTAGGGGCCTTAATGAAACCTTTCAGGTTTCTGTTGACTCTGTATTCTCTGTTCTGGAGAGTGGAGTTTGGGTTGGGAACTGAGCCTTGTCTCTGGAAACTAGAATATTCTGTTTTCTTTTGCTGTTGTCCTTGAAATGTTATGGCATGATGTTGCCCCATTCCTCTCTTGGATGCTGCTTCTGCTTTTTCTTTTTCCATTAGTGCTATTTTTAATTTCTATTAGATGTTGGAGCAAGAAATATTTATGGCCTATTTTATTATAGGTTTTATAGAAATTTCCCTCTCAAACTTCAAATTAATTTTTGAAAGCTTAACTTCAATTTATTTAAAGTATAAATTCTGACCATCTTTTTTTTTTTTAACCGTAGAAAAGACTTAGTTATTGTCTCTCCAGTCAGAATGCTCCATGACTCTTGGACTTTATGTCATTGTTGAGTTGATGGTCTAGTGTCATCAGTTTCATCTATAGGTAAATATTATGGGAGACTGGAGAAGGGCTAATTTCCAAACTTCTTTGGAAAGAGACTACTCTTCTCCTCTAGTTTGGAATATAACCCCAAAGCAGATTTTTTCTGTTATCTTAGCACCTTGAGACATACCTTATAATATTAAGCTTTTCCCACACAATAATAACACAGGATGCAACCATTTTATGTAAAAATGACTTTGTGGGTTTTACATGTACATGCACAATGACATGGACAATTAAGTAATTCTTTATATAATGCTTGCCTTTGGACCTGCAATGCTCAGGTTTATTTACCAATAAAAATCCAATTCATTACATATTTTATACATTTACAATTCATTTTGTTGAGTGTTGACACCTTTTCAAGATCTAAGAAAATGTTTGGATGGAAGAACATATGGATTACTCTCCTAAGGTTGAAAGTTAAAATCCTGTTCAATGTTTAAAATATAAACTGGCTTTTGAAGTAATGAAATTACTCTGAACAGATTTAATACACTTGTTCTTTTTAATGTAAGGGCATTATATATTTTGTGAAATAAATGTAGAATAAGTTTTAAAATAAATATACATGGTTCATTTACAATACTCCAGTGAAATACATGGGTGTTTCACGACATGTTTCACTGACAAAAAATAATCACATAAATCTTCCACACACAGCTGCAATTTAGTAAAATATGCAGTTTTCTGTTTTCTATTACTGTATACAGTATAAATTCTTCTGCTGGAAGACAGATTGTGACAAATTTGCAAACAGCATCTGTATTCATACATTTGAAACATTAATTTATCCAGCTATAAAAACTTTGATTTCCCAAAAGGAGAGTCATGTCTGAGAACTAATGCCTATTTTTGAGACTTAACTGAGTTTTCAATGTTAGTCATTTTCTCATGAGTTACGTGCTCCCATGGAAAAATATACAACTTAACAGCAAGCACAGAGAGTTAAAAGGGTCACACAAAACATAAATCTGTATGCCTAGTTTATGTTTGTGTATAATTCATATAAATAAATTTTTGACTACCTACAGTTTCCATTGTGGAAAATGCTTTTGTTAGCAATGATATCAAAGGAATAACAAGGAAAGCTCTATAATATATACACTAAATTAAATGCTTATGTACTACATTTTTTGAAATGATAAATATTTCTCGGGGCATAATAGTGAAACGTTTTGAAAGTGAAGAATAAAGCCTATGTTTTTTGGCTGATCCTATGGTTTATTTCTAGATATAGTATTTTCAAAAGAACTATATAAAAATAAAACAAAGTAGAGTTCTGTAAATGCAATTCTAACTATTGAAGGTGCTTTTTAAAAAAATTACTTGGAAACTTACATATCATTCAACAAGAGCCACTTTCAAACTCCCAGCTTTATAAATAATGCCACAGCATATAATTTCAGCAATAAAGAAACTGTTCATTTAGACAATTTCTATTTATTTTGTTTTGTTTCTTGTTTTTGTTTCTTCTTCCTCAGTATCAGTTATTTACATAGTTCATTCCTAAGATCTCCTTGAGGTTATTTGATTTCTTACCAATTTCTTTTCATTCAATAACTGATTTACAAAGAAAAAAGATATTTGACTAGGTTACTTACAGCAATTTTAAGAATACTTACTTACCAATATAATTTTCTCAGGAAACAACCAATCTCACCAAAACCTAAGTGAACCAACCTCTAACAGCTCCCCACAATATAACATGCAAAGATCAACCTTATTCTGATTTTTTCTGTTTCTACTGTGACCTTATAAACATTGATCAAATCATATTTAAATACATGTAAAAAATCTTTTAAATGACATACTATGAGGTTTTAAAATTCAAACAGCTTTCTCAGCTATTTGAATAGTGAGGATCTGAAATTTGCATCCATGCTGCTTTTTTAATTAAAATTTTACCCAAAGGAAAACAGTATTTAACAGTTTGTGAGCTTCTTCTCTCTAGAAATTGGGTAGTGAATTGTCTGCTCATACCATAAGGTGCTCCAGTGTCTTGGGCTTTTGCTTTACTGTCAGATCTTTTTTTTTTTTTCCCACTGCTGTTACACTTTTGACCTAATTTAATTGACAGAGGCAACAGCATTCACATTGTTCTCTGATTGATTACCTGAACAGGTAGTGAAAAAAAAGGCAAGCCACAATGCTGGCTGGAACAACCATTTCAGTCACACTAAGTGGCAGAGAGGGAGTCTCACTCAGAGAGAGCCTGAAGAAACTTTACTTGCAGGAAGGGAGTGACCCGAGAGAATTCTTCAAACTGCACGTTTATACATTTCTTTTCTTTTCTTTTTTTTTTTTTTTGCAGTATGCGGGTCTCTCACTGTTTGGCCTCTCCTGTTGTGGAGCACAGGCTCCGGACACGCAGGTTCAGTGGCCATGGCTCACAGGCCCAGCCGCTCCGTGGCATGTGGGATCTTCCTGGACTGGGGTACAAACCCGTGTCCCCTGCATCGACAGGTGGACTCTCAACAACTGCGCCACCAGGGAAGACCCCAACATTTCTATTTTTAATTAATTTCTATTTTCAAGTCAATACATTTTCATATATCATTGTCTCAGCACTGCTGTAGGAATAGAAAAATCTGAACTGCTTCACTGTTGGCATATGTGTTAGAGGTGTCTCACTCTCACCTTTTATACTGGAGGTGAATGTAATATTAACATCTCATTTTAAGAATTTATCACTTATTTCTCTTCATTGATTTCTACTTACTCTAAAAATCAAGGAATCAGGAGGGGTTTGTTTGCATTGGTTTAGTTTTTGTTTTCTTTTCTTTCTTCCTTTCTTTCTTTAATATTCTTTTTGTTAGCCATAAAGAGAATTAGAAAATAAACTAAGTTTTCCTGGTTCTTTATAAAATTCCAATTCATCACTTACAGTTACCTGAATTTAATGCATTGTTTAGCTATCTTAAGCTTCCTTAACTATGGGAACAACTTTCCATAATTTGCGTTTCATCATTCTTTCAAGAAATAGAACATGAGAAAAATGCATTCATTACAACATGAATGCACTTTGTTATTTTATTTTTTTATTTTTTGCACTTTGTTATTTTAATGATGGAGGAAATTCTTATGAATGCATTGCTTAAATTAAGGTAAGCTTATGTACGGATTGAGTTAAGGGACTTTAGGGGCCCTTAGAAAGGCAATATTTTTCCCAAACGCCTGCCTTAGACTTGGGTTATTTGCTGTATTGCCCTCAGAGCTGAGCAAGAGGTTACAGCATCTGGGATCCATGCATTAGAGGACCTTGCTCTGACCTTTCTCTGGCTTTGCCATTCACTATAGAAGTAATAATTTAGAGGAGCCAATGGGTTGTGTCTACTTAGTAGAAACCCAACCCCATCTGCACCATTCCAAGCACCTAGGACTCCAGAATTTCCTACCAAATGTCTCCGAGCCCATGTCCAGGACAGGTATCAGCTACAACTCAATCCCATCTGCCCCACTCCAAGCACCTCTGAGCCCATTTCAAGGGCAGGTACAGACTTTTCCCCATGGGTCTACACTACAAAGGGCAGATTGTACCACACCATAAGGAGAAGCAAAGGGGAGTGACTGTGGCCAGAAACTATTGATAAAGGAGAGAGGAAGGGGGTGTTAAGATCCCCTTTGATAGATAACTTTGTAACATGATCTATAACGTGAAAATATTTAGACACTTAGTCAACTGCCCTCCATTTATACACGTACCTAGATGAACATTAGGGGAGAGCTGCCACAAAGTCTATTTTATTGTTTGTATTAAGTCAACTACTCCAAATTGTGTCAAGATGATATAAAGGGGGAAAAAAGTCATCCTAGCATGAAATGGATTTGAGTTCAAATGTTTTCCTTACACCTCATAAATTCTGTATAAAAGGATGAAAAACCTGAGAAGTCCAGATAAGGAAATTCATATACACAGAAAGAACAACAGAGGTTGCTAAGAGAGAAAGGGGAGTGACCACTAATGTTTACGGAGCTTTGAAGGGAGATGAGACATTCTAAAGTTAAATAGGGAGGAGCTTCAAGACAGTGGAAGAGCAAGACTTGGAGATGACCTTCCTCCACAGAAATACATCTACATGTGGAACAACTACAGAGCACCTACTGAATGCTGGCAGAAGACCTCAGACCTCCCAAAAGGCAAGAAACTCCCCACATACCTGAGTAGAGCTAAAGAAAAAACAGAGACAAAGGAATAGGAATGGGAACTGCTCCAGTGGGAGGGAGCTGTGAAGGAGGAAAGGTTTCCACACACTAGGAAGCCCCTTCCTGGGTAGAGACTGCAGGTGGCAGAGAGGGGAATCTTCAGAGCCATGGAGGAGAGCTCAGCAACAGGGTTGCAGAGGGCAAAGCAGAGAGATTCCCACAGAGAGGATCGGTGCCAACCAGCACTCACCAGCCTGAGAGGCTTGTCTGCTCACCCGTCGGGATGGCTGGGGGCTGGGAGCTGAGGCTCCGGTTTCATAGATCAGATCCCAGGGAGAGGACTGGTGTTGGCAGCATGAGCACTGCATGAAGGGGGCTAGTGAGCCACAGCTAGCCAGGAGGGAGTCCGGGAAAAAGTCTGAAATGGCCAAAGAGGCAAGAGAATTTTTCTTGCCTCTTTGTTTCCTGGTGGGCGAGGAGAGGGTATTAAGAGCACCACTTAAAGGAGCTCCAGAGATGGGCGCAAACCACGGCTATCAGCATGAACCCCAGAGACCAGCATGAGATGCTAAGGCTGTTTCTGCAGCCACCAAGAAGCCTGTGTGCAAGCACAGGTCACTATCCACACCTCCCATGCTGGGAGCCTGTGCAGCCGGCCACTGCCAGTGTCCCATGATCCAGGGACAACTTCCCCAGAAGAGCACATGGGGCACCTCAGGTTGTTGCAACGTCACTCCAGACTCTGCCACTGCAGGCTCGCCCCTCACTCCATACCCCTCCCTCCCCATGGCCTGAGTGAGCCAGAGCCTCCGAATCAGCTGCTCCTTTAACTCCGTCCTGTCTGAGCAAAGAACAGATGCCCTCAGGCGACCTACATGCAGAGGCGGGGTCAAATCCAAAACTGAACCCCAGGAGCTGTGCAAACAAAGAAGAGAAAGGGAAATTTCTCCAGCAGCCTCAGGAGCAGTGGATTAAATCTCCAAAATCAACTTGATGTAACCCGTATCTGTGGAATACCTGAATAGACAACGAATCATCCCAAATTGAGGAGGTGGACTTTTGGAACAATGATATATATATTTTTTGCCCTTTTCTCTTTTTGTGAGTGTGTATGTGTATGCTTCTCTGTGTGATTTTCTCTGTATAGCTTTGCTTTTACCATTTGTCCTAGTGTTTGGTCTGTCCATTTTTGTTTCTTAAGGATTTTTTTAGTATAGTTTTTAGTGCTTGCTATCATTGGTGGATTTGTTTTTTGGTTTGATTGCTCTCTTCTTTCCTTCTTTCTTTCTTTTATTTTACTTTAAAAAAATTTTAATAATTAATTTTTATTTAATAATTTTCTTAAATTTTTTCTGGTTCTTTCTTTCTTTCTTTCTTTCTTTCTTTCTTTCTTTCTTTTGTGGTATGCGGGCCTCTCACTGCTGTGGCCTCTCCCATTGGAGAGCACAGGCTCCAGATACGCAGGTCCAGTGGCCATGGCTCATGGGGCCAGCTGCTCCGCGGCATGTGAGATTCTCCCAGACCGGGACACAAACCTGTGTCCACTGAATCGGCAGGCAGACTCTCAACCTTTGCGCCACCAGGGAAGCCCTCTTTCTTTCTTTTCATTTTCCCTTTTATTCTGAGCCTTGTGTATGACAGGATCTTAGTGCTCCAGCCAGGCATCAGGGCTGTGCCTCTGGGGTGGGAGAGCCAAGTTCAGGACATCCATCACCCTGATACCAAAACCAGACAAAGATGTTACAAAGAAAGAAAACTACAGGCCAATATCACTGATGAACATAGATGCAAAAATCCTCAACAAAATATTAGCAAGCAAAATTCAACAGCATATTAAAAGGATCATACACCATGATCAAGTGGAGTTTATCCCAGGAATGCAAGGATTCTTCAATATACGCAGATCAATCAAAGTGATACACCATGATAACAAATTGAAAGAGAAAAACCATGTAATCATCTCAATAGATGCAGAGAAATCTTTCAACAAAATTCAACACCAATTTATGATAAAAACCCTCCAGAAAGTAGGCATAGATGGAACTTACCTCAACATAATAAAGGCCATATATGACAAACCCACAGGCAACATCATCCTCAATGGTGGAAAACTGAAACCATTTCCACTAAGATCAGGAACAAGACAAGGTTGCCCACTCTCACCACTATTATTCAACATAGTTTTAGACGTTTTAGCCACAGCAATCAAAGATGAAAAATAAATAAAAGGAATCCAAACTGGAAAAGAAGAAGTAAACCTGTCCCTGTTTTCAGATGACATGATACTATACATAGAGAATCCTAAAGATGCTACCAGAAAATTACTAGAACTAATCAATGAATCTGGTAAAGTAGCAGGATACAAAATTAATGCACAGAAATCTCTTGCATTCCTATACACTAATGATGAAAAATCTGAAAGTGAAATTAAGAAAACACTCCCATTTACCATTGAAGCAAAAAGAGTAGAATATCTAGGAATAAACCTACCTAAGTAGACAAAAGACATGTGGGGGCTGGGAACTGAGGCTTGGGCTTTGGAGTTCAGATCCCAGGGCAAGGACTGGGGTTGGCTGTGTGAAAAAATCCTGCAAGGTGTAGTGCACCACAGCTAGCTGGGAGAGAGTCCAGGAAAAAGTCTGGAACTGCCTAAGAGGCAAGAGACCATTGTTCAGAGAGTGCGAGGAGAGGGGATTCAGAGTATCACCTAAACAAACTACAGAGATGGGAGTGACCATGGCTATCAGTTCAAACACCAGAGAAGGGCATGAGATGCTAAGGCTGCTACTGCAGCCACCAAGAATCCTGTGTGCAAGCACGGGTCACTATCCACACCTCCCCTCCTGGGAGCCTGTGCAGCCCACCACTGCCAAGGTCCCTTGATCCAGGGACAACTTCCCCAGGATAACACCTGGTGTGCCTCAAGCTGTTGCAGCATCATGCTGGCTTCTGCCACTACAGGCTGGCTCTGCATTCTGTACCCCTCACTCCCTCTGGCGAGAGTGAGCAAGAGTGCCCTAAGTAGCTGCTCCTTTAACACCATCCTGTCTGAGCGATAAACAGACACCCACAGATGACCTAAATGCAGAGGTGGGTCCAAATCCAAAGATGAACCCCAGGAGCTGTGCAAACAAAGAAGAGAAAGGGCAATCTCTCTCAGCAGCTGCAGGAGCAGCGGATTAAATCTCCACAAACAACTTGATGTACCCTGCATCTGTGGAATACCTCTTTAGACAATGAGTTATCCCAAAATTGAGGAGGTGGACTTTGGGAGCAAAGATATGTATTTTTTTTTCCATTTTCATTTTTGTGAGTGTGTATGTGCATGCTTCTTTGTGTAATTTTGTCTGTATAGCTTTGCTTTTACCATTTGTCTTAGGGTTCTGTCTGCACATTTGTTTGTTTTTTTCTTAGTATAGATTTTAGCACTTGCTATCATTAGTGGGTTTGTTTTTTGGTTTGGTTGCTCTCTTCTTTCTTTCATTTTTTTTCTTTTTTATTACTTTTTAATTTTTTATTTTTAAAAATTATTTTTTTATGTTTTATTTTAATAACTTTATTTTATTTATTTATTTTCTTTCTATCTTTATATTTTCTCCATTTTATTCTGAGCTGTGTGGTTGGCACTGTCTTGGTGTTCCAGCCAGGTGTCAGGCCTGTGCCTGTGAGTTGGGAGAGCCGAGTTCAGGACACTCGTCCACCAGAGCCCTCCCAGCTCCATGTAGTATCAAATGACGAAAGTTCTCCCTGAGATCTCCATTTCAGTGCTAACTCCCAGCAACACTCAATGTCCAAAAAGCTACAGTGCTGGACCACAATGCCAAACAACTAGCAAGACAAGAACACAACCCCACCCATTAGCAGAGAGGCTGACTAAAATCATAATAAGGACACAGACACACTAAAACACACCACTGGATGCTGTCCTGCCCACCAGAAAGCCAAGATCCAGCATCATCCACCAGAACACAGGCACCAGTCCCTCAACCAGGAAGCCTACACAACCCAGTGAAACAACCTTACTCCCTAGGGGCAGACACCAAAAGCAACACAAACTACGAACCTGCAGCCTGTGAAAAGGAGACCCCAAACACAGTAAGTTAAGCAAAATGAGAAGACAGAGAAATACACAGCAGATGAAGGAGCAAGGTAAAAACCCACCAGACCTAAAAAATGAAGAGGAAATAGGCAGTCTACCTGAAAAATAATTCAGACTAATGATAGTAAAGATGATCCAAAATCTTGGAAATAGAATGGAGAAAATACAAGAAATGTTTAACAAGGACCTATAAGAACTAAAAAGAAAACAAACAATGATGAACAACAAAATAAATGAAATTAAAAATTCTCTAGAAGGAATCAATAGCAGAATAACTGAGGCAAAAGAAAGGATAAGTGACGTGGAAGATAAAATAGTGGAAATAGCTATTGCAGAGGAGAATGAAGAAAAAAGAATGAAAAGAATTGAGGACAATTTCAGAGACCACTGGGACAACATTAAATGCACCAACATTCAAATTATAGGGGTGCCAGAAGAAGAAGAAGAAAAGAAAGTGACTGAGAAAATATTTGAAGAGATTTTTTGAAAACTTCCCTAATATGGGAAAGGAAATAGTTAATCAAGTCCAGGAAGTGCAGAGAGTCCCATATAGGATAAATACAAGGAGAAGCACTCCAAGGCACATATTAAACAAACTATCAAAAATTAAACACAAAGAAAAAATATTAAAAAGGAAAAACAACAAATAAAAAAGAAGGGAATCCCCATAAGGTTAACAGCTGAACTTTCAGCAAAAACTCAGCAAGTCAGAAGGGACTGTCAGGGCATATTCAAAGTGATGAAAGGGAAAAACCTACAAACAAGATTTCTCTACCCAGCAACGATCTCATTCATATTTGACAGAGAAATTAAAAACTTTACAGAGAAGCAAAAGCAAAGAAATTCAGCACCACCAAACCAGCTTTACAACAAATACTAAAGGAACTTCTCTAGGCAGGAAACACAAGAAAAGGAAAAGACCTAGAATACAAAACCAAAAACATTAAGAAAATGGATATAGGAACATACCTATCGATAATTATCTTAAATGTAAATGGATTCAGTGCTCCAAGCACAAGACATACACTGGCTGAATAGATACCAAAAAAAGACCCATATATATGCTGTCTACAAGAGACTAATTCTGGCCTATGGACACATACAGACTGAAAGTGAGGGTATGGAAAAAAATATTCCCTGCAAATGGAAATCAAAGGAAAAATGGAATAGCAGTTCTCCAATCAGACAAAGTAGATTTCAAAATAAATACTATTAAAAGAGACAAACGACACTACATAATGATCAAGGGATCAATTCAAGAGGGTATAACAATTGTAAATACTTATGCACCCAACATAGGAGAACCTCAATACATAAGACAAACGCTAACAGCCATAAAATGGAAATCGACAGTAACACAATCATAGGAGGAGACTTTAACACCTGACTTTCACCAATGGACAGATCATCCATATTGAAAATAAATACGGAAACACAAGCTTTAAATGATACATTAAACAAGATGGACTTAATTGATATTTATAGGAAATTCCATCCAGAAACAACAGAATACACTATCCTCTCAAGTGCTCATGGAACATTCTCCAGGATAAATCATACATTGGGTCATAAATCAAGCCTTGGTAAATTCAACAAAACTGAAATCCTATCAAGTATGTTTTCTGACCACATTGCTCTGAGACTAGATATCAATTACAGGAAAAAATCTGTGAAAAACAAAAACACATGGAGGTTAAAAAATACACTACCTAATAACCAAGACATCACTGAAGAAATCTAAGAGGAAATTTAAAAAATACCTAGAAGTAAATGACAATGAAAACTCAATGACCCCAAACCCTTGGGATGCAGCAAAAGCAGTTCTAAGAGGGAAGTTTATAGCAATACAATCCTACCTCCATAAACAAGAAACATCTCAAATAAACAACCTAACATTACACCTAAAGCAATTAGAGAAAGAAGAACAAAAAAACTCCAAAGTTAGCAGAAGGAATGAAATAATAAAGATCAGATCAGAAATAAATGAAAAACAAATGAAGGAAACAATAGCAAAGATCAATAAAACTAGAAGTTGGTTCTTTGAGAAGATAAACAAAGTTGATTAGCCAGACTCATCAACAAAAAAAGGGAGGACTCAAATCAATAGAATTAGAAATGAAAAAGGAGAAGTAACAAATGACGCTGCAGAAATACAAAGGATCACGAGAGAATACTACAAGCAACTATATGCCAATAAAATGGACAAGTTGGAAGAAATGGACAAATTTTTAAAAAGCACAATCTTCTGTGATTGAACCAGGAAGAAATAGAAAATATAAACAGACCAATTCCAAGCACTGAAATTGCAACTGTGATTAAATATCTTCTAAAAAACACAAGCCCAGGACCTAATGGCTTCACAGGCAAATTCTATCAAACATTTAAAGAAGAACTAACACCTGTCTTTCTCAAACGCTTCCAAAATATAGCAGAGGGGGAACACTCCCACACTCATTCTATGAGACCACCATCACCCTGATACTGAATCCAGACAAAGATGTCACAAAGAAACAGAACTACAGACCAATAACACTGATGAATATAGATGCAAAAACCCTCAACAAAATACTAGCAAACAGAATCCAACAGCACATTAAAAGGATTTACACCATGATCAAGTGGGGTTTATCCCAGGAATTCAAGAGTCTTCAATATATGCAAATCAAACTGTGTGAGAAACCTTATTAACAAATTGAAGGAGAAAAAACATATGATCATCTCAATAGATGCAGAAAAAGCTGCTGACAAAACTCACCACCAATTTATGATAAAAACCCTCCAGAAATTAGGCATAGAGGGAACTTATCTCAACATATTAAAGGCCATATATGACAAACCCACAGCCAACATCGATCTCAATGGTGAAAAACTGAAACCATCTCCTCTAAGATCGGGAACAAGACAAGGATGTCCTCTCTCAACAGTATTATTGAACATAGTTTTGGAAGTTTTAGCCACAGAAATCAGAGAAGAAAAGGAAATAAAAGGAATCCCAATTGGAAAAGAAGTAAAACTGTCACTGTTTGCAGATGACATGATACTAAACACAGAGAATCCTAAAGATGCCACCAGAAAATTATTAGATCTAATCAATGAATGTGGTAAAGTAGCAGGATACCTAATTAATGCACAGAAATCTCTTGCATTCCTATACACTAATGATGAAAAATCTGAAAGAGAAATTAAAGAAACACTCCCATTTACCACTGCAACAAAAAGAATAAAATACCTAGGCTAAAACCTACCTAAGGAGACAAAAGGCCTGTATTCAGAAAACAATAAAACACTGATAAAAGAAATTAAAGATAATACAAGCAGATGGAGAGATGTAGCATGTTCTTGGATTAGAAGAATCAACATTGTGAAAATGACTGTACTACCCAAAGAAATCTACAGATACAATGCAATCCCTAACAAACTACCAATGTCATTTTGCACAGAACTAGAACAAAAAAATTCACACTTTGTATGGAAACACAATAGACCTCAAATAGCCACAGCAATCTTGAGAAAGAAAAACGGAGCTGGAGGCCTCAGGCTCCCTGACTTCAGACTATACGGCAAGGCTACAGAAATCAAGACAGTATGGTACTGGCACAAAAACAGAAATATAGATCCGTGGAACAGGATAGAAAGCCCATAGGTAGGGCTTCCCTGGTGGCGCAGTGGTTGAGAGTCCACCTGCCGATGCAGGGAACACGGGTTCATGCCCTGGTCCAGGAAGATCCCACTTGCCATAGAGCGGCTGGGCCCGTGAGCCATGGCCACTGAGCCTGCATGTCCAGATCCTGTGCTCTGCAATGGGAGAGGCCAGAACAGTGAGAGGCCCGCGTACCGCAAAAAAAAAAAAAGAAAGCCCAGAGGTAAACCCACACACTTACGTTCACCTTATTTTTATTAAAGGAGGGAAGACTGTACAATGGGGAAAAGACAGCCTCTTCAATAAGTGGTGCTGGGAGAACTAGACAGCTCCAAGTAAAAGAATGAAATTAGAACACTCCCTAACACCATGAACAAACATAAACTCAAAATGGATTAAAGACCTAAATGTAAGGCCAGACACTATCAAACTCTTAGAGGAAAACATAGGCAGAACACTCTATGATATAAATCACAGCCAGGTCCTTTTCGACCCACCTCTTAAAAAAATGGAATTAAAAACAAAAATAAACAAATGGGACCTAATTAAACTTAAAAGCTTTTGCACAGCAAAGGAAAACATAAATAAGACAATAAGACAACCCTCAGAATGGGAGAAAATATTTGCAAAAGAAGCCACTGACAAAGGATTAATCTCCAAAATTTATAAGCAGCTCATGCAGCTCAATATAAAGAAACAAAAACCCAATCCAAAAATGGGTCAAAGACCTAAATAGACATTTCTCCAAAGAAAATATACAGATTGCCAATAAACACATGAAAGGATACTCAACATCACTAATCATTAGAGAAGTTCAACTCAAAACTACAATGAGGTATCACCTCACACCAGTCAGAATAGCCATCATCAAAAAATCTACAAACAATAAATGCTGGAGAGGATGTGGAGAAAAGGGGACCCTCTTGCACTGTTGGTGGAAATGTAAATTGATACAGCCACTATGGAGAACAGTATGGAGGTTCCTTAAAAAACTAAAAAGAGAACTACCATACGACCCAGAAATCTCACTACTGGGTATATACCCTCAGAAAACCATAATTCAAAAAAACCTAGTGTACCACAATGTTCATTGCAGCTCTATTTACAATAGCCAGGACATGGAAGCAACCTAAGTGTCCTTCGACAGATGAATGGATAAAGAAGATATGACACATATATACAATGGAATATCACTCAGCCATAAAAAGAAACAAAAGTGAGTTATTTGTAGTGAGGTGGATGGACCTAGAGTCTGTCATACGGAGTGAAATAAATCAGAAAGGGAAAAACAAATACCTTATGCTAACATATATATACGGAATCTAAAAGAAAATATGGTTATGAAGAATCTAGTGCTGGACAGGAATAAAGATGCTGACGTAGAGAATGGACTTGAGGACATGGGTAGGGGGACATGTAAGATGGGACGAAGTGAGAGAGTGGCATATGTAATGTAAAATGTAAATGTAAAATAGATAGCTAGTGAGAAGCAGCCGTATAGCACAGGAAGCAGCCGTATAGCACAGTTCAGTGTTTTTTGACCACCTAGAGGGGTGGCATAGGGAGTGTGCAAGGGAGACGCAAGAGGGAGGAGATATTGGGATATAAGTAAATGTATAGCTGATTCACTATGTTATAGAGCAGAAACTAACACAGCACTGTAAAGCAGTTATACTCCAATAAAGATGTTAAAAAAAAAAAAGATGGGTGAAATTAACAATATCTGCATCTCTTGTTATTTCTTACATCCAACCATAAACAATTTGTTGTGACAACCCTAGGCTGGGATTATGGCATTTCGGATGAGGTCTTGTTATAGCTAAAAATAGACTCGTGTATTGAAAATCCACATAAGAATAATAAATTGAAATTTTGTGAAAAAAATAATTTTTATGGCATACAATATTACAGTCAATAATACAGTATTGAAAACATTGTTATATTTTTTAAAAATGGAAACGTTATATTTTTTTAAAAAAACACCTGTGATCATAGGCTTATACACAGTTTCTCCAAATAAAAGAGAGAGAGGCATTCTACAAGGTAACGTAAGTGTTTGAAAACAAAGTAAAACAATAATAAAACTAACCTATTATTAATTTTATGTTAAATATAGCTCCCCTTTTGTCTATGTAAGGATAGGCTACCCACTTCAATGGCATTCTTGCACACAATATTCTACGCATACATTTTTGTATATTTATTGAAAAAAATCCATGTATAAATGGACCTATGCAGTTCAAATCTATGTTGTTCAAGGGTCAACTGTATATACTGCTTAAGAGTTCTGTTGTAGGTTGGTTTCCCCTAGAAACAGTCTCTAAGATAGAGATTAGAATGCACTCAGGGAGTGCCTTTGGAATCACCACCTATGGATAGGCCAGGAAGGAAGTGGGATTTGGCAGAGAAGTAAACTGAGCTTGATGTATTCCCAATGATGAGTTAGCCAACCTTATATGTTGACTTCAACCTTATAGGCAGCTTGAACTTGGCATGGCCCTTCAGAGTTTTCCTAAGTTGGGGGAAAGAAGGGAGTCATCTATGTTGATCAGGCACTGGATACCACTGTCCCATGAAAACAGGTATGACTTTGGATAAGGAAGATGTATTTAGGTGAGGCAGTCCTCAAACAGGCTGAATCTGAGAGACATTTTCTATTATACTAATAGCAGTTGAGGACAAATAATTTCATTCCTGAAAGGGGATCTGGGCAACACATCAGAATCTACCATGTTCTCTTAACCAGTATTTCTTTTGTTAATGATAGCATAGACATAATTCAATGAAAGAATGTAAGTCCAAAGGAATGAATATATTATCATTGAGAATTGAATGAAATAATTTGTGTTGGAGATTAATGGGAGATATACTTAATATGTACTATTGGAACTGACTTTAGGGTTATAAAATCTGGAAGAGGAAGTTGGATTTGATACAAGCAAGCAATATAGTGGTCCTCGTGCTTTCATGATCGGATTATTACAACAGTGGAATGTTGATTAAGTTGAAGAACAGAAGACTGGAAGTCAGGAGATCAAATAAATGACTCTAACAGTAACAGGTTTTAGTAAATGTAGGTATAGACTTGTTAATATTGATGATAAAAACAGAAAACACATATATGAGAAACATTTTAACAACCAAAAAGGCATAGCAAGAAGAGAGAAACAATGATTTGGATTTTGTTGTTACGTTAATAGGAAAACTTAAAAGATATTGGCACCACTGAAAAGACATTTGTATTTTTATAGACTTTGACATTAAAAAATGAAATTCTAATGTTGAAAATTGCATTATCAGGGGGATGGAAATTTTGGATATATTAAAGCAAGGGATTTTTAAATAGCATAATATAGATAGATTTCTACAACAATTATATATGGATGGCATTCCAATAAATTGATTTTACAGTGTGTTTAGGACAGGCAACGCCAGGATTGATTGCTTTTAGAGGAAAAGACACCAGTAGATATTAATAACCCATGCCTTAGCTGTGTTGCATCAGAAGTTGATTATGCAAGGCTCAGTAGCTGCCAGGAAAAAGATTATATCCACAGACCCACTGCTTCTTTTCCTGTATTATAAGACAGGTCCACTAGGCTCTGAATGAGTAAATGATAACAGGCTATATAAGTAGCTGATGCATTTGGGATTTTTCCAGAATCTTCAGTGAGGATTAGGAGATATTGTTCTCTTAGCTACCATGTAGTAAACTATAAAAACAGCACTGTGCTACACAGTCAGAAGGAAAATGACTGTCCACATTGAAATATATTTATTTCACGGAGTGAATTTAAATTGAAATTTCTACCAAGGTTCAATCTATTCTTTGAAGTTATTTTTTAAAATAACACCACTATTGAGATAAAATTCACATATAAGTTACTCTTTTAACCATTCAACTTAATGGTTGTATTATTATTCATAAGGTTGTTCAATAATCAGCAGTATTTAACTTTAAAAATTTTTTTTATTATTATTTTTAGGTTTACAGTATTTATTATTTACTTATTTTGGAATTGATATTTGAGTGACATTTTTAAATTTATGTAAACTATCTGGTTTGGATAAGTACAGTCATTTCAAGATAATTTACTTTATCAATAAAATTCAGCAAGAAAAGTCTTAAAATAAACAATGATCTATAAAAAGACCAATATTTTCACCTGTTATTCTTCATGTATTAAAAATTCTAGCATAAACAATTTTCCCAGAATTTTCTAATGATCTTTCAATAACTGAAAACTATTCAGTACTTGAGCACTTATTTTTATAAGATTATATATTTATTTTAATTAATTAATTATTTATTTTTTTGACAGTTTAGGTATTTATTTTTTTTAACATCTTTATTGGAGTATAATTGCTTTACAAGGGTGTGTTAGTTTCTGCTTTATAACAAAGTGAATCAGCTATACACATACATACATCCCCATATCTCTTCCTTCTTGCATCTCCTTCCCTCCCACGCTCACTATCCCACCCCTATAGGTGGTCAAAAAGCACCGAGCTGATCTCCCTGTGCTATGCAGCTCCTTCCCACTAGCTATCTATTTTATATTTGGTAGTGTATATATGTCCATGCCACTCTCATTTGTCCCAGTTTACCCTTCCCCCCTCCCTGTATCCTCAAGTCCATTCTCCAGTAGGTCTGTGTCATTATTCCCATCTTGCTCCTAGACAATTCATGACATTTTTTTTTTCTTTCTTAGATTCTATATATATGTGTTAGCATACGGTATTTGTTTTTCTCTTTCTGACTTACTTCACTCTGTATGACAGACTCTAGGTCCATCCACCTCACTACAAATAACTCTATTTCGTTTCTTTTATGGCTGAGTAATATTCCATTGCATATATGTGCCACATCTTCTTTATCCATTCATTTGCTGATGGACACTTAGGTTGCTTCCATGTCCTGGCTATTGTAAATAGAGCTGCAATGAACATTGTAGTACATGACTCTTTTTGAATTATGATTTTTTCATGATATATACCCAATAATGGGATTGCTGGGTCATATGCTAGTTCTGTTTTTAGTTATTTAAGAAAATCCCAAACTGTTATCCATAGTGGCTGTATCAACTTACATTCCCACTAACAGTGCAAGAGGGTTCCCTTTTCTCCACACCATCTCCAGCATTTATTGTTTGTAGATTTTTTGATGAGGGCCTGTCTGACCAGTGTTAGATGATAACTCATTGTAGATTTGATTTGCAATTGTCTAGTGATTAATGATGTTGAGCATTCTTTCATGTGTTTGTTGGCAATCTGTAACTCTTCCTTGGAGAAATGTCCATTTAGATCTTCTGCCCATTTTGGGATTGGGTTGTTTGTTTCTTTGATATTGAGCTGCATGTTTTGCTTGTAAATTTTGGAGACTAATCTTTTACCAGTTCCTTCATTTGCAAATATTTTCTCGCATTTTGAGGATTGTCTTTTTGTCTTGTTTATGGTTTCCTTTCCTGTGCAAAAGCTTTTAAGTTTCATTAGGTCCCATTTGTTTATTTTAGTTTTTATTTCCATTTCTCTACGAGGTGGGTCAAAAAGAATCTTGCTGTGATTTATGTCATAGAGTGTTCTGCCTATGTTTTCCTCTAAGAGTTGGATAGTGTCTGGCCTTACATTTAGGTCTTTAATCCATTTTGAACTTATTTTTGTGTATAGTGTTAGGGAGTGTTCTAATTTCATTCTTTTACATATAGTTGTCCACTTTTCCCAGCACAAATTATGGAAGAGGCTGTTTTTTCTCCACCGTATATTCTTGCTTCCTTTAGCAAAGATAAGGTGACGATATGTGTGTGGGTTTATCTCTGGGTTTTCTATCCTGTTCCATTGATCTATATGTCTGTTTTTGTGCCAGTACCATACTGTCTTGATTACTGCAGCTTTGTAGTATTGTCTGAAGTCCAGGAGCCTGATTCCTCCAGCTCCATTTTTCTTTCTCAAGATTGCTTTGGCTATTCATTGCCTTTTGTGTTTCCAGACAAATTGTGAATTTTTTTTTCTAGTTATGTGAAAAATGCCACAGGTACTTTGATAGGGGTTGCTTTGAATCTGTAGATTGCTTTGTGTAGTGTAGTCATTTTCATAATGTTGATTCTTCCAATCCAAGAACATGGTATGTCTCTCCATCTCTTTGTGTCACCTTTAATTGCTTTCACCAGTGTCTTATAATTTTCTGCATACAAGTCTTTTGTCTCCTTAGTTCGGTTTATTCCTAGATATTTTATTCTTTTTGCTTCAATGGTAAATGGGAGTGTTTTCTTGATTTCACTTTCAGATTTTTCATCATTAGAGTATAGGAATGCCAGAGATTTCTGTGCATTAATTTTGTATCCTGCTACTTTACCAGATTCATTGATTAGCTCTAGTAATTTTCTGGTAGCATCTTTAGGATTCTCTATGGATAGTATCATGTCATCTGAAAACAGTGACAGGTTTACTTCTTCTTTTCCAGTTTGAATTCCTTTTATTTATTTTTCATCTTTGATTGCTGTGGTTAAAACATCTAAAACTATGTTGAATAATAGTGGTGAGAGTGGGCAACCTTGCCTTGTTCCTGATCTTAGTGGAAATGGTTTCAGTTTTCTTCAATTGAGGATGAAGTTGCCTGTGGGTTTGTCATATATGGCCTTTTTTATGTTGAGGTAAGTTCCATCTATGCCTCCTTTTGGAAGGTTTTTTATCATAAATGGGTGTTGAATTTTGTCAAAAGATTTCTCTGCATCTATTGAGATGATCATACTGTTTTTCTCTTTCAATTTGTTATCGTGTTGTATCACATTGATTGGTTTGCATATATTGAAGAATCCTTGCATTCTTGGGATAAACCCCATTTGATCATGGTGTATGATCCTTTTAATATGCTGTTGGATTCTGCTTGTTAATATTTTGTTGAGGATTTTTGCATCTATGTTCATGAGTGATATTGGCCTGTAGTTTCTTTCTTTGTGACATCTTTGTCTGGTTTTGGTATCAGGGTGATGGTGGCCTCATAGAATGAGTTTGGGAGTGGTCCTCTCTCTGCTATAGTTTGGAAGAGTTTTAGAAGGATAGGTGTTAGCTCTTCCCTAATGTTTGATAGAATTCGCCTGTGAAGCCATCTGGTCCTGGGCTTTTGTTTGTTGGAAGGTTTTTGATCACGGTTTCAATATCAGTGCTTGTGATTTGTCTGTTCATGTTTTCTATTTCTTCCTGGTTCAGTCTTAGAAGGTGTGCATTTCTAGGAATTTGCCCATCTCTTCCAGGTTTTCCATTTTCTTGACATATAGTTGCTTGTTGTACTGTCTCATGATCCTTTGAGTTTCTTCAGTGTCAGTTGTTGCTTCTCCTTTTTCATTTCTAATTCTATTGATTTGAATCTTCTCCCTCTTTTTCCTGATGAGTCTGGCTAATGGTTTATCAACTTTATTTATCTTCTCAAAGAACCAGCTTTTAGTTTTATTGATCTTTGCTATCATTTCCTTCATTTCTTTTTGACTTATTAGAGATATGATCTTTATGATTTCTTTCCTTTTGCTAACTTTGGGGTTTTTTTATTCTTCTTTCTCTAATTGCTATAGGTGTAAGTTTAGGTTGTTTATTTGTGATGTTTCTTGTTTTTTTGGTAGGATTGTATTGCTATAACTTTCCTCTTAGAACTGCTTTTGCTGCAACCCATAGGGTTTGGGTTGTCGTGTTTTCATTGTCATTTGTTTCTAGGTATTTTTTGATTTTCTCTTTGATTTCTCCAGTGATCTCTTGGTTATTAAGTAGTGTATTGTTTGGCCTCCATGTGTTTGTATTTTTTTCCACTAATTTATATCTTGTCTCATAGATTTGTGGTTGTAAAAGATATGGGATACAATTTCCATTTTCTTAAATTTACCAAGTCTTGATTTGTGACCCAAAATATGATCTATCCTGGAGAATGTTCCATGAACACTTTAGAAGAAAGTGTATTCTGTTGTTTTTGGATGGAATGTCCTATAAATATCAAGTCCATCTTGTTTAATGTATCATTTAAAGCTTGTGTTTCCTTATTTATTTTCATTTTGAATTATCTGACCATTGGTGAAAGTGGGGTGTTAAAGTCCCCTACTACGATTGTGTTACTGTTGATTTCCCTTTTTATGGCTGTTAGTATTTGCCTTACAGTATTGAGGCAGAGTATTGAGGTGTTCCTATATTGGGTGCATAAATATTTACAATTGTTATATATTATTCTTGGATTGATCCCTTGATCATTACGTAGTGTCCTTCTTTGTCTCTTGTAATAGTCTTTGTTTTAAAGTCTCTTTTATCTATGAGAATTTCTACTCCAGCTTTCTTTTGATTTCCATTTGCATGGAATATCTTTTTCCATCCCATCACTTTCAGTCTGTATGTGTCCCTAGGTTAGAAGTGGGTCTCTTGTAGACAGCATATATACGGGTCTTGTTTTTGTATCCATTCAGCCAGTCTACATCTTTTGGTTGGAGCATTTAATCCATTTACATTTAAGGTAATTATCTATATGTATGTTCCTATTACCATTTTGTAATTGTTTTGAGTTTGTTATTGTAGGCCTTTTCCTTCTCTTGTGTTTCCTGCGTAGAGAATTTCCTTTAGCATTTGTTGTAAAGCTGGTTTGATGGTGCTGAATTCTCTTAGCTTTTGCTTCTCTGCAAAGGTTTGAATTTCTCTGTCAAATCTGAATGAGATCCTTGCTGGGTAGAGTAATCTTGGTTGTAGATTTTTCCCCTTCATCACTTTAAATATGTCTTGCACTCTCTTCTGGCTTGCAGAGTTTCTGCTGAAAGATAAGCTGTTAACCTTATGGGGATTCCCTTGTGTGTTATTTGTTGTTTTTCCCTTGCTGTTTTTATTATTTTTTCATTGTATTTAATTTTTGATAGTTTGGTTAATATATGTCTTGGCATGTTTCTCCTTGGATTTATCCTTAGGACTCTCTGCTTCCTGGACTTGATTAACTATTTTGTTCCCCATATTAGGGAAGTTTACAATTATAATCTCTTCAAATATTTTTTCAGTCCCTTTCTTTTTCTCTTCTTCTTCTGAGGCCCATATAATTCAAATGTTGATGCGTTTAATGTTGTCCCAGAGGTCTCTGAGACTGTCCTCAATTCTTTTCATTCTTTTTTCTTTATTCTGTTCTGCAGTAGTTATTTCCACTATTTTATATTCCAGGGCACTTATCCATTCTTATGCTTCAGTTATTCTGCTATTGATCCCTTCTAGAGGATTTTTAATTTCATTTATTGTGTTTTTCATCACTGTTTGTTTGCTCTTTAGTTCTTCTAGGTCCTTGTTAAGCATTTCTTGTATTTTCTCTATTCTATTTCCAAGATTTTAGATCGTCTTCACTATCATTAATCTGAATTCTTTTCAGGTAGACTGCCTATTTCCTCTTCATTTGTAAGGTCTGGAGGTGGGGCTTATTTGCTGCTTCATCTGCTGTGTGTTTCTCTGTCTTCTCATTTTGCTTAACTTACTGTGTTTGGGGTCTCCTTTTTGCAGGCTGCAGATTCGTAGTTCCTGATGTTTTTCATGTCAGGCCTCAGTGGCTTAGATTGGTTCAGTGGGTTGTGTAGGTTTCCTGGTGGAGGGGACTAGTGCCTGTGTTCTGGTGGATGAGGCTGGATCTTTTCTTTCTGTGGGCAGGTCCTCATCTGGTGGTGTGCTTTGGGGTATCTGTGACCTTATTATGATTTTAGACAGACTCTCTGCTAATGGGTGGGGTTGTGTTCCTGTCTTGCTAGCTGTTTGTCATGCGTGTCCAGCACTGTAGTTTGCTGGTCATTGAGTGGAGCTGGGTCTTTGCATTGAGATGGATATCTCTGGGAGATTTTCACCATTTGATATTACATGGATCTGGGAGGTCTCTTGTAAACAAATGTCCTGAACTTTTCTCTCCTAACTCAGAGGCACAGCCCTGATGCCTGCCCTGATAACAGCACCAAAGTCCTGTTATCCACACGGCTCAGAATAAAAGGGAATATATAAAGAAAGAAAGAAAAAATCAGATAAAATTTAAAAAGATTATTAAATACAAAATAATTATTAAAAATAAATTTTAAAGTAATAAAAAAAAGAAAGAAGGAAAGAAAAAAGCAACCAAACAAAAAACAAATCCACCAATGATAATAAGCACTAAAACTATACTAAAAAATCCCCCAAGAAAAAAAAATGGACAGACCGAACTCTAGGACAAATGGTAAAAGCACAGCTATACAGAGAAAAATCACACACAGAAGCATACACATACACACTCACAAAAAGGGCAAAAAATATATATATCATTGTTCCAAAATTCAACCTCCTAAATTTGGGATGATTCATTGTCTATTCAGGTATTCCACAGATGTGGGGTACATCAAGTTGATTTTGGAGATTTAATCCGCTGCTCCTGAGGCTGCTGGAGAAATTTCCCTTTCTCTTCTTTGCTTGCACAGCTCCTGGGATTCAGTTTTGGATTTGACCCTGCCTCTGTGTGTAGTTCACCTGAGGGCATCTGTTCTTTCCTCAGACAGGACAGAGTTAAAGGAGCAGCTTATTCAGGGACTCTGGCTCACTCAGGCCGGGGTGAGGGAGGGGCACAGAATGAAGGGTGAGCCTGCAGCGGCAGAGCTTGGAGTGATGTTGCAACAACCTGAAGTGCTCCATGTGTTCTTCTGGGGAAGTTGTCCCTGAATCACGGGACACTGGCAGTGGCGGGCTGCACAGGATCCCAGCAGGGGAGGTGTGGATAGTGACCTGTGCCCCCACACAGGCTTCTTGGTGGCTGCAGCAGCAGCCTTAGCATCTCATGCCGGTCTCTGGGGTTCGTGCTGATAGCCGCGGCTTGCGCCCTTCTCTGGAGCTCCTTTAAGCCGTGCTCTGAATCCCCTCTCCTCGCGCACCAGGAAACAAAGAGGCAAGAAAAATTCTCTTGCCTCTTCGGCCATTTCAGACTTTTCCCCGGACTCCCTCCTGGCTAGCTGTGGTGCACAAATCCCCTGCAGGCTGTGTTCACGCAGCCAACCCCGTCCTCTTCCTGGGATCCAATCTATGAAGCCCGAGCCTCACATCCCAGCCCCCATCCATCCCGACGGATGAGCAGACAAGTCTCTCGGGTTGATGAGTGCTGGTCGGCACCGATCCTCTCTGTGGGAATCTCTCTGCTTTGTCCTCTGCACCTCTGTTGCTGCATTCTCCTTCGCGGCTCCGAAGCTTCCCTCCTCCACCACCCACAGTCTCCACCTGAGAATGGCCTTCCTAATGTGTGGAAACCTTTCCTCCTTCACAGCTCCCTCCCACTGGTGTAGTTCCCGTCCCTATTCCTTTGTCTCTGTTTTTTTCTTTAGCCCTACCCAGGTATGTGGGGAGTTTCTTGCCTTTTGGGAGGTCTGAGGTCTTCTGCCAGCATTCAGTAGGTATACGGTAGGAGATGTTGATGTATTTCTGATGTATTAATGGGGAGGAAGGTGATTTCCACGTCTTACTCCCCCATAAAAATGTTATAAAGATTCTTTCATTAGCGTACAAACTAGGCTACCATTAGGCAATTGTATTAATTACACTAGGCGAGGGGAGACCTGCAAGATGAGACCTGCAAATCAATTACACTAGGTGAGGGGAGACCTGCAAGATGAATGAGGAGTAAGACGTGGAGATCACCTTCCTCCACACAAATACATCAGAAATACATAAACAACTCCTACCGTATACATACTGAATGCTGGCAGAAGACCTCAGACCTCCCCAAAGAAAAGAAACTCCACACTTACCTGGGTAGGGCAAAAGAAAAAAGAAAAAACAGAGACAAAGGAATAGGGACCGGACCTGCACCAGTGGGAGGGGGCTGTGAAGGAGGAAAAGTTTCCACACGCTATGACGCCCCTTCATTGGCAGAAACAGGGGTTGGCATGGGGGAAGCTTTGGAGGCATGCAGGAGAGTGCAGCAATAGGGCTGCAGAGGGCCAAGAGGAGAGATTCCCACACAGAGGATCTGTGCCAACCAGCACTCACCAGCCTGCGAGGCTTGTCTGCTCACCTGCCAGGGCGGGCAGGGGCTGGGAGCTGGGTCTCGGGCTTCGGAGGTCAGATCTCAGGGAGAGGACTGGGGTTGGCTGCATGAAAACAGCCTGAAGGGACTAGTGTGTCACAGTTAGCAGGGAGGGAGTCCAGGAACATGTCTGGACCTGCCAAAGAGGCAAGAGACCATTGTTTCGGGATGCGCGAGGAGAGGGGATTCAGAGCACCGCCTAAATGAGCTCCAAATACTGGCACAAGCCATGGCCATCAATGCGGAGACCAGAGACAGGCCTGTGACACTAAGGCTGCTGCAGCCACCAAGAAGCCTCTGTGCAAGCATGTGTCACTATCCTCACGTCCCCTCCCGGGAGCCTGTACAGCCCACCACTGCCAGGGTCCCTTGATCCAGGGACAACTTCCCCACGAGAATGCACAGTATGGCTCAGGCTGGTGCAACGTCACACCAGCCTCTGCTGCTGCAGGCTCACCCCACATTCCATACCCCTCCCTTGCTACAGCCTGAGTGAGCCAGAGGCACCTAAGCAGCTGCTACTTTAATCCTGTCCTGTCTGGGCAGGGAATAGACACCCTCAGGTGACCTACACGCAGAGGCAAGGCCAAAACCAAAGCTGAACCCCAGGAGCTGTGCAAACAAAGAAAAGAAAGGAAAATTTCTCCCAGCAGCCTCAGAAACCTCAGATTAAATCTCCACAATCAACTTGATGTACCCAGTATCTCTGGAATACTTGAATAGACAATGAATTATCCAAAAATTGAGGCAATGGACTTTGGGAGCAACTGTAGACTTGGAGTTTGCTTTCTGCATCTAATTTGTTTCAGGTTTTATGATTATCTTAGTTTAGCATTTAGAGTTTATTATCACTGGTAGATATGTTTATTGCTTTGGTTGCTGTTTTCTTTTTTTTAATGTATAGATATATAATTTTTCCCCTTTTTCTCTTTTTTTGAGTGTTTCTGTGCATGCTTCTTTGTGTGATTTTGTCTGTATAGCTTTGCTTTTACTACTTGGCTGAGGATCCTGCCTGTTTGTTTTTTTTTTTTTAGTATAGCTTTAGTGCTTGTTATCATTGGTGGATATGTTTTTTAGTTTAGTTGCTCTCTTCTTTCTTCTTCTTCTTTTATTTTTTCCTTTTTCTTTTTAGTTTTTAATGTTTTACTTTTAATTTTTTTATTTTAATAACTTTGTTATATATTTTCTTTCTTTCTTCCTCTTTTTCTCCCTTATCTTCTGATCCATGTGGCTGACAGGGTCTTCGTGCTCTGGCTGGGTGTCAGGAATATGCCTCTGAGATGAGAGAGCTGAGTTCAGGACATTTGTTCACCAGAGAGCTCCCAGCTTCACGTGATATCAAGGGGCAAAAGCTCTTGCAGAGAACTCCATTTCAAAACTAACACCCAGCTCCACTCAATGACCAGCAAGCTCCAGTGCTTGACCACTATGCCAAACAACTAGCAAGACAGGAACACAACCCCACCCATTAGCAGAGAGCCTTCCTAAAATCATAATAATGTAACAGACATACCAAAACACACCACTGGACGCATTCCTGCCCACCAAAAGACAAAATCTAGCCTCATCCACCAGAACACAGGTACCAGTCCCCTCCACCAGGACGCCTACACAACCCACTAAACCAACCTTAACCACTGGGAGCAGACAACAAAAACAACGGGAACTACGAACGGGCAGCCTGTGAAAGGAAACCACAAAAACAGTAAGCTAAGCAAAATAAGAAGACAGAGAAACACACAGCAGATGAAGCAGCATGGTAAAAACCCACCAAAGAGATGAAGAGTAAATAGCAGTCAAACTGAAAAAGAATTCAGAGGAATGATAGTAAAGATGATTCAAAATCTTGAAAATAGAATGGAGAAAATACAAGAAACCATTAACAAGAACCTAGAAGTACTAAAGAGCAAACAACAATGATGAAAAACAAAATAAATGAAATTAAAAATTCTCTAGAAGGAATCAATAGCAGAATAACTGAAGCAGAAGAATGGATAAGTGACCTGGAAGATAAAATAGTGGAAATAACTACTGCAGAGCAGATTAAAGAGAAAAGAATGAAAACAATTGAACACAGTGTCAGAGACCTCTGGGACAGCATTAAACACAACAACATTCAAATTATAGAGGTCCAAGAAGAAGAAGAGAAAAAGAAAGTGACTGAGAAAAATTTGAAGGGATTATAGGTGAAAATTTCCCTAATATGGGGAAGGAAATAGTCAAGTCCAGGAAGGGCAGAGAGTCCCATACAGGATAAATCCAAGGAGAAACACACCAAGACACATATTAATCAAACTATTCAAAATGAAATACAAAGAAAATATACAAAAAGCAGCAAGTGCAAAACAACAAATAACATACAAGGCAATCCCCATAAGGTTAACAGCTGATGTTTCAGCAGAAACTCTGAAAGGCAAAAGGGACTGGCATTACATCTTTAAAGTGATGAAAGGGAAAAACTTACATCCAAGGTTACTCAACGCAGCAAGGATCTGACTCAGCTTCAAAGAAGTAATTAAAAACTTTACAGACAAGCAGAAGCTAAGAGAATTCAGCACCACCAAACCAGCTTTACAACAAATGCTAAAGGAACTTACCTAGGCAGGAATAGCAAGAGAAGGAAACGACCTACAATAACAAACACAAAACAATTAAGGAAAAGGTAATAGGAACATACACATCTATAACTACATTAAATGTAAATGGGTTAAATGCTCCAACCAAAAGACATAGACTTGGTGAATGGATACAAAACTAAGACCTGTATATATGCTGTCTACAAGAGACTAATTCAGGCCTAGGGACACATATAGACTGAAACTGAGGGGATAGAAAGAAATATTCCATGCAAATGGAAATCAAAAGAAAGCTGGAGTAGCAGTACTCATATCAGAGAAAATAGACTTCAAAATAAAGACTATTACAAGACACAAAGAACACTGCAAAATTATCAAGGGATCCATCCAAGAAGAAGATATAACAGTTGTAAATGTTTATGTACCCAACATAGGAGCACCACAAAACATAAGGCAAATGGTAACAGCCATAAAAAGGGAAATTGAAAGTAACACAATCATAGGAGGGGACTTTAACACCCCAGTTTCACCAATGGACAGATCATACAAAATGAAAATAAATAAGGAAACCAAGCTTTAATGATACATTAAACAACATGGACTTAATTTATATTTATAGGACACTCCATCCCAAAACAAGATAATACACTTTCTTCTCAAGTGCTCATGGAACATTCTCCAGGATAGATCATATCTTGGGTCACAAAACAAGCCTTGGCAAATTTCAGAAAATTGAAATCATATCAAATATCCTTTCCAACCACAAAGCTATGAGATTAAATATCAATTACATGAAAAAATCTGTAAGTAATACAAACGCATGGAGACTAAATAATACACTATTAAATAACCAAGAAATCACTGAAGAAATCAAAGAGGAAATCAAAAAATACATAGAAACAAAGGACAATGAAAACAAGGCGACCCAAAACCTATGGCATGCAGCAAAAACTGTTCTAAGAGGGAAGTTTATAGCAATATAATTCCAGCTCCATAAATAAGACACATCACAAATAAAAAACCTAACCTTACATCTAAAGCAATTAGAGAAAGAAGAACAAAAAAACCAAAGTTAGCAGAAGGAAAGAAATCATAAAGATAAGATCAGAAATAAATGCAAAAGAAATGAAGGAAACAATAGCAAAGATCAATAAAACTAAAAGATGGTTCTTTGAGAAGGTAAACAAAATTGATAAACTATTACCCAGACTCATCAGGAAAAAAAGGGTGAAGACTCAAATCACTAGCATTACAAATGAAAAAGGAGAAGTAACAACTGACACTGAAGAAACTCAAAGGATCATGAGACAGTACAACAAGCAAATATATGGCAAGAAAATGGAAACCCTAGAAGGAATGGACAAATTCTTAGAAAAGTACAACCTTCCGAGACTGAATGAGGAAGATAAAGAAAATATAAACTGACCAATCACAAGAACTGAAATTGAGACTGTGATTAAAAACCTTCCAACAAACAAAAGCCCAGGACCAATGGCTTCACAGTCAAATTCTATCAAATATTTAGAGAAGAGCTAACACCTATCCTCTTCAAATTCTTCTAAACTATATCAGAGGGAGGAACACCCCAAACTCATTCTATGAGGTCACCATCACCCTGATACCAAAACCAGACAAAGGTGTCACAAGGAAAGAAAACAACAGGCCAATACCACTGATAAACATAGATGCAAAAATCCTCATCATAATACTAGCAAACAGAATCCAACAGCACATTAAAAGGATCATACACCATGATCAAGTGGGGTTCTCTCAGGAATGCAAGGACTCTTCAATATATGCGTATCAATCAATGTGATAAACCATATTAACAAACTGAAAGAGAAAAAAACATATGAGCATCTCAAGAGATGCAGAAGCTTTTGACAAAATTCAACACTTATTTATGATAAAAATCCTCCAGAAAGTAGGCATAGAGGGAAATTTCCTCAACATAATAAAGACCATATATGAAAAACCCACAGCCAACATTGTTCTCAATGCTGTAAAACTGAAAACATTTCCTCTAAGATCTGGAACAAGACAAAGTTTTCCACTCTCACAACTATTATTCAACACAGTTTTGGAAGTTTTAGCCACAGCAATCAAAGATGAAAAAGAAATAAGAGGAATTCAAATCGGAAAAAAAGAAGTAATGCTCTCAATGTCTGCAGATGACATGATACTATACATAGAGAATCCTAAAGATGCTACCAGAAAACTACTAGAGCTAATCAATGAATTTGGTAAAGTTCCAGGATACAAAATTAATGCACAGAAATCTCTGGCATTTCTATATACTAATGATGAAAAATCTGAAAGAGTAATTAAGGAAACACTCCCATTTACCATTGCGCAAAAAGAATAAAATACCTAGGAATAAACCTACCTAAGGAGAGAAAAGACCTGCATGCAAAAATGTATAAGACACTGATGAAAGAAATGAAAGATGATACAAACAGCTGGAGAGATATACAACACTCTTGGATTGGAAGATTCGATATCGTGAAAATGACTATACTACCCAAAGGAATCTATAGTTTCAATGCAGTCCCTATCAAACTACCAATGGCATTTTTCACAGAACTAAAACAAAATACTTCACAATTTGTATGGAAGCACAAAAGACCCTGAATAGCCTAAGCAATCTTGAGAAAGAAAAACGGAGCTGGAGGAATCAGGCTCCTTGACTTCAGACTACACTACAAAGCTACAGTAATCAAGACAGTATGGTACTGGAACAAAACCAGAAACATAGATCAATAGAACAAGATAGAAAGCCCAGAGATAAACCCATGCACATATGGTCACCTTAGTTTTGATAAAGGAGGGAAGAATATGCAATGGAGAAAAGACTGTCTCTTCAATAAGTTTTGCTAGGAAAACTGGACAGCTATATGTAAAAGAATGAATTTAGAACACTCCCTAACACCATACACAAAAATAAGCTCAAAATGGATTAAAGACCTAAGTGTAAGGCCAGACACTATCCAACTCTTAGAGGAAAACATAGGCAGAACACTCTATGACATAAATCACAGCAAGATCCTTTTTGACCCACCTCCTAGAGAAATGGAAATAAAAACAAAAATAAACAAATGGGACCCAATGAAACATAAAAGCTTTTGCACAACAAAGGAAACCATGAACGAGATGAAAAGACAACCCTCAGAATGGGAGGAAATATCTGCAAATGAAGCAACTGACAAAGGATTAATCTCCAAAATTTACAAACAGCTCTTTCAGCTCAATATCAAAAAAACAAAAAACTCATTCCAGAAATGGGCAGAAGACCTACATAGACATTTCTCCAAAGAAGATATACAAATTGCCAGCAAATACATGAAAGAATGCTCAACATCATTAATCATTAGAGAAATGCAAATCAAAACTACAATGAGATATCATCTCATACTGGTCAGAATGGCCATCATCAAAATATCTACAAACAATAAATGCTGGAGAGGGTGCGGAGAAAAGGGAACCCTTTTTCACTGTTGCTGGGAATGTAAATTGATACAGCCATTATGGAGAACAATATGAATGATCCTTAAATTCTAATAGTAGAACTACCATACCACCCAGCAATCCCACTACTGGGCATATACCCTGGTAATACCATAATTCAAAAAGAACCATGTACCACAATGTTCATTGCAGTTCTGTTTACAATAGTCAGCACTTGAAAGCAACCTAAGTGTCCATCAACAGATGAACTGATAAATTAGATGTGGCACATATATACAATGGAATATTACTGAGCCATAAAAAGAAATGAAATTGAGTTATTTGGGTGAGGTGGATGGACATAGAGTCTGTCATACAGAATGAAGTAAATCAGAAAGTAAAAAACAAATACCATATGCTAACACATTTATGTGGAAACTTAAAAAAGAAAAAAATGACCATGAAGAACCTAGGGGCAGGACAGGAATAAAGATGCAGACCTACCAGAGAATGGACTTGAGGACACAGGGAGGGGGAAGGGTAAGCTGGGATAAAGTGAGAGAGTGGCATGGACATATGTACACTATCAAATGTAAAAATGATAGCTAGTGGGAAGCAGTTGCATAGCACAGGGAGATCTGTTTGGTGCTCTGTGACCACCTAGAGAGGCGGGATAGGGAGTGTGGGAGGGAAGGAGATGCAAGAGGGAAGAGATATGGGGATATATGTATACGTATAACTGATTCACTTTGTTATAAAGCAGAAACTAACACGCCATTGTATAGCAATTATATGCCAATAAAGATGTTAAAAAAGTAAATAAATAAAAAATAAAATGCTTCATAAACACAAATAAACCAATGTCAGGTATAATTGCCTTAATGTGGTCTCCCTTGCCATGGTAGCAGGAACCATGCTTTTAATTTTCTTTTCTCTGTCTCTCCTGCTCCTCTCTCCACCCACATATTCTGGTACAATTGAAATACAAACTATATTTTAGGTAGATTTTCTTAAAAGTACAGAATTTACATCTTACTGAATACAGGTAATTTTAAAATCATAGTGGTAACCAAGTAAAATTTGGAGAAATGATTAATTTTGGAGTATTTCGTTGATGATCTCGTCTCATGATATATAGATGTAACATGAACTTACTAAGTATTTGAGAAATTATTGAACCATATATGGAGAGTAAATACAATTACAAGTGTCTATTTTTCTAGTGATAGCCAAAAAACTGCACTACCTTCACTGCTTCTTTTTGTCACCACTTGTTATTAGGAAAGAAAAGGAAGAAAGGAAAGAAGGAACAAAGGAAGGAAGGAAGAAAGAAAGGAATGCAAAATGAAATCTGTTCCTTATCTGACCAGCCAATGATGTGTGATCTATGATGGCAACATAAGCCTAGCTCCTGAATGAGCCACTGGTCTTTGAGGAAGGACACAGGTCCCTCAAATCCAAGCTCAATTAAGAGAGTCGGTAGTTGGGATTTTTTTCAACTGATACTGCAGTGGTTGTCCATTGCTCCACAAAGCTTAAACCTTAGGTATAGAGGTTTGGGAGAATTTTCAGTATTGGACAGAATTTGTGTGTGTCTATGTCCATGCCCATGGGTCTTTAGGTCCTTTATTGAATCTAAGTGAACAAATTTACTTTAAGAGAAATTAATTTCACATGCTCACTGTTTGTGCTTGCAGCTGCTCATTGATAAGAAACACTCTGGCACATCATTGTCCTAGAATGACAAAGTCGAGGTCATTGACCCCTCTGATCCACATCCCCTCCAGCTTTGCAATTTAGGGATGTCAAGGAAGTCATCCCCTTTGGTATTTAATTAAATACAAAAGAGTTGATAATTCTCTATTTCTAGAACAATGACTGTTTATTCTTCCTATATTTATCTGAAAAGCATACATAAATAACTGTTTCAGACATTTAAATTCTGTTTGTTTAGATTAAGAAATCGAACAAATCTGCCTTGATAAATCTAATTGTTTACACATACTGATGGGAATGCTTACCTCCATTTTACAGAGGAAAAAACAGAACTGAAAAGATTAAGTAACTTACTCAACATTAGTTAACTATGATGGAAAATAGTACTATCTCACACCGAAATATTAATTTCTTATACTATTGTATACATTAAAAAAGTCAAGAGATACTAATATGCATTCCAAATACTTTAATATGTAGAGTTGGTTGTCAATATTAGTGTAATTGAAGTTTGAGTCGTCATTTTATGATTCTCTAATAAGAAGCATTTACATTTTTTCATGAGTTTAAGATGTCCACTGAATAAGATCATAATTCATATTTATTGGAAAAAGACGGGAATGTTTTAACTTCTCTGCCTACAAATTGCTTTTTGAAAGATAACTACTCTTCACTCACAAGACAAACTAGATGCGAAGAAAAAATAATATTTGGATGCTTTGTATCTAACATTTCATTTCCTCTTGGCAGCTCTTGGAATTCTGTCATTAGGCTGTCATCATATTGTGCTTATTTCATCCTGATAGCAAGATACATGTTTATATAAAGAAAACCAGAGAACTATTTAGCTGAATAAGAATGCCTTCAAAATTAAAAGTAAAATTAAGGTTTATTTTTTAACTACTAAACACACAGCAGTTAATCAATAAAATTTCTTTGAATAAATAGATGAACAAATGAATTTAAGAATTAAAGTGTTGTTCTAATCTTTTTAAGTAGGAAGGGAAATAATTTATCTGAAGTCAATAAGAAACACAATTTCCACCTTAAATTTTTAGAAGAATGTGATTAAGGAGGGAAGGGAGGGAGGGAAGGAGGGAGGGAGATAGGAAAATAAAGGGTCACTCTTCCAACAATCACTCTACCTACACACCCATTCTCAGTGGGGCATTGATGGTAAAGGAGGGGATACGGATTGTCATCCCTTGTAATGGACAGTGTGACAGAAAAGTGGCACCTTAATTGTCCACTGTCATGTGTTGCTGAGATTCCCCCTCAGGATCAAGGCACTTATTCTTCAGCTTCCAGAGGCGTTGGCCATTGAGACCAGACAGCTGACCCTCTTTCCAGAAATTTCCCTCATATAAAAGAGCTACTTCACCCCAAAGTATGCCCTTTTCTTGGGGGCAACCTGCCTACTGGTACAATATTCCATGTTTATTTCCTTGACCTTCTATATCTCTTTCACTCTCATGCTCTCTCGCTTTCTCTCTTTCTCTAAATGCACACACACACACACACACACACACACACACACGCAGATGTTACCATCTAATAATAAATTATTGGAAAACCCAAATATCAGTGAAGAAATATCAATATTTAAATAAGTTCTAGCTTATGAATATATTTAATTCAACATTTTTTTTTTCTTTTAGGCACTATACCTGCTACCATTTCCATTTTACTTTCTTTTCTCTCAGCTTTGGAGATTGAGTTAATCATAAGCTTCAGTCATTGCAAACTAATGTCATCAAGTATTGTACCAGTTAACATAAAGTCAAGAAAAGAGAAACCATTCTAGATGTTTTACAGAGCAATTTAATACAGGGGTTTGGTTGCAAATTTGTTGGGAGGACTTTGATAAATGAAGGTTCAAAAGGGCTTGGAGAAACAACAGAAGTTGCTAATGCCCCTGGAGGGAAGCCTGGGAGCCAGATCCTGCTCTTGTGCTGTTGGAAATACTGTTACAGTTGGTTTTGGTCACCATGACCTTTCCTTTCTTCCTAATAGACAACCACTACAATGTGGCTGATCTATATTCTTGAATACATGTATGTCCTTGGAAAATAAGCATTGTGCGCCTTTAATTTGCATGCACTAAAGTTGTATTTCATTTATGTTCTTACTTCATAGTTTTCAGTATTTATTTCTATAGTCCCTCTTCTTTGCTTGATGTATAGCTAGTTCCTGACTTGTAACTAATTCATAGGATTCCATGGTGTGCATTTGTATATTTTATTTATCCACCTCCTTAGTCATATATAACTAGGTCTCTTCCAATCTCCTGCTGGCTCCAAAAATACTGCAACAAATATGTGCATAGGCACCTCGTCTGGGATGACTAACAAGCCAAGGGATCACTGAGCCATGGATGATAAATATAACTAACCTAACAAAGAACTGCCAGAATATATCCCCAAATAGCCATAACAGCTTCACTCCTTAATAGTGCAGGAGGATCCCCCTCTCCACATCATCAAACGATGGTGATATCCAAATTTCTAATTTTGTCAATCTCTTTCATGGAATGTTTTATTTCATAATAGTTTTAATTAGTATTACTCTAGTGAACTTGAACATCTCTTCTTACATTTGTTAACCATTTGAATTTACTCTCCGTGAAGAACGTGTTCACACCCATGTCCATTTTGCTATTGGATTTCTCATCTTTCCCTGGTTGATTTTCAGAACTATTTTATAATTTCCTTATTTTCATATATTCATTCATTAATTCATTCACTAATTAGATTTTTACTGACACTTACCATGTTGCAGGCATTGATTTTAAACACTTAGAATATACTAGTGAGCAACAGATTGATGACAAAAAAAATATCCTAACCTGAAGCTTATGTTCTAGTTGGCAGTAGAGGAGGATGGTAGTGAGTAGAAAACAATAAAGAAGGCAATGATGAATGAGAGAATTAAATAGTATGTTAGAAGGTGATAAGTAGAGAAAAAAGAAGAAAAGTAGAACAGGATAAAGATATTGGGAGAAGGGTGATTAGCATAGAACTCTTCCAGCAGGTGACATTTAAGTAAGGACTTGAAAAAGTCATGGCTATTACCTGGCAAGATATCTGGAGGAAACATTCCAGGGAGAAGCTAACCAGAAAATTAAGATGGGCTCATAATGCCAACTGTTTGAGGAAGAGCATGAAAGCTAGAGAAGAGACAAATGATAGTAGGAGATCTGTAAGAGAAGTGACACAACTTTTATTCTGAGTGACATGGGATAGCAGTGGCAATTGTTAGTTAAAGAATGGCATGCTCTGGCTTATGATTTTTAAAAAGTCATTCTGGTTGCTCTGTTGAATAGAGACAGTAGGCAGGCAGGTATAGAAGTAGGGGGACCATCCAAGAAGCTATGTAACATCCAGGCAAGAGAGGATACGGCTTGAACTTGATGTTAGCAGAAGAGATGGTGAGAAGTGGTTAGATTCCGGATATAATTTGAAGGTAGAGCCAAAGGATATCAATTTCTTGTGGGTTTTCATTGTTGTATATAATATCTACAAACCTGCCATCTGACTCTTTTGTTTATTCATAGTGTTCTTTATTCAATAGAAGTCTTTAATTTCAGTGTAATCAAGTCTATCTAATTTTCACATCATAGACTGTGTTGTTTATGTCAAGTTTAAGCAGTTCCTTCCAGCACCGATCTCTTATATTTCTTTGTATTAACCTCAGAGTTTGACATTTTATAGTTTGGTCTTTAATCTTTCAGTCATTTATCTTTGTAAAATATAAGGTAGGAATCCAGCTTTATTTTTTGTCTCCAGATAGTAAATCAGTTTTTCCAAAAGCAGCTCTTATTTTCCCCACTGATTTGTGGTATCACCTATATCATATACATGTCCCCATAAATACATGGATCTTAGTAAGGTATAATTGTCCACTATTTTTCATAATATAATAATTGGAATTATTTATACATTAACTAAAATTTTTTAAACTTTTATACAAAAAAGTGTAAATACTATAAAATTGATTTAAACTTCTAGCACCATTAGGACCAAAAAATCCCAACCAATGTCTTCTATAGAGGTCAAAATGTTTGAGTTAACCCATGTCTTTTTTTTTTTCATTATTTAGTAATAACTTTATTTTATTTTTTTTTAACATCTTTATTGGAGTATAATTACTTTACAATGGTGTGTTAATTTCTGCTTTATAACAAAGTGAATCAGTTATACATATACATATGTTCCCATATCTCTTCCCTCTTGCGTCTCCCTCCCTCTCACCCTCCCTATCCCACCCTTCTAGGTGGTCACAAAGCATGGAACCCATGTCTTTTAAATGCTCTGAAAAATAACCTGAGTCAGAAGTCTGTCTCTTGGAGGACTTGTATAAAAGAATTTACACCATTCAGTTTTTACAAGTAAGGTTAATAATAGGCTTTTTTTTTCTTAAGAAAGAGAACATATTAGAGGCTTAATTTTAAAATCAATAGTTTCACCAAATTTACATAATCAGTGACTAGATAAACCCGTGTCAAATTTTGGCTTCAACTCTTACTATCTGGGTAAATTTCTGAGGTTTTGTTATCTTCAGTTGTCTTCCTGTGCAAAGGAAATAAAAATGCCCATGGCTCAATTTTGATATGAGGGTTAAGACAACAATGAGTGGAAGGTGTAATTGATTAATTTGTCAAAATTAGCAACAGTGATTTAGGGGTAACTCAGTTCTAGGACAAGCAGTCTGTTTTATCTTTCCTCTGTTAGTTATCCTCTGTGTAAGAGCTCCACTGTGAAACAATTCACAGTAGACCAGTCTGTAAATGACAAAGACAGACGTCTCAATAGCAGCTTTTCTCTTTAAGAAGAGGGCATGATCTCCTGCTAGGCATTGAGGAAGAAGATATTATTTGACTGACTTCCTTACTGTTTTTGGCAGTGTTACAAAATGATATTATCATATGAAAAACATTGCATAAGTGTTTCCTTTAAGGTACCCAGTAAAATTTGGTGTTCAACATCACACATTTGTAAAAAGTATGTTTACAAATATTCCTATTACAGTGTTTTAGTTTTGCTTTTGTTTTAAGAAAACTCCTTAGGTGCTGAAGAAAGAAGAATGAAATTATTCATCATCTTTTGTTCTTGTTTCCAGAAATCTGTATTTAATTGTTCAGTGGATGATCAATAAATGTGTATTTACCAAATTTCTATGTACCCTAAGTTGTAGTGGCTAGAACAATCCCCCACATATAATTGTTAAATAGCTTTTCTTCAATGTTGATTACAATGGTAAGTGTACTCTAATCTTTTTATTTTTTTCCATATACAACTTCATTGTATTTCTACTGTGGTTTTCTGGGAATCTATTTAATGCTAACTCTGAGCAGATGTTTGGAGTCTAGGTTGATGGCTTAACAGCTCCTGACATAAGCATGACCTTCATAAAATTAAAGCATGGGTTGTCTAATATGGTATAAGTGGCCTTTTATTTAAATCTGAGTTGGAGGTACGGAGTCAATAATCACTGAGTATGAACCAAGTGTAATAACCCAAAGATGATGAGAAGGTATTTACCCTTTATCAGAATAAGGTTAAAATGGCTGTCAAGGTGATAGACGCTGATCAGTGAAACCTGAACAATTATGCCCAATAATCATTAAATGGAGGCAGGGAACTAGACTCCTGGGAAACCATGAGACTTTGGCAAAACAAGATGTGTTTTTATTAAGAGAATCATAGAATTTGGAGCTGAAAGTAGTACAGAATTCAAAATAAAGTCAAATTTCTAGGTGCTGCCCTGTATCATTTTAGAGGAAATGGTTAACTATGATACTTTTTTAAAACTTGCTACAGAAAAAGTATGTACATTAAGAATGCTAATAATTTCATAGTCCTCTGTAGTGGAGTGAATGCATATTATTTTTAAAATACTTTATAAGCACAGTACTGACTCTGCATTTCATGGTATATTCTTTTTCATAAGTGGATCTTTACAACATACGATCTAACTAGAGGAAAGTCATAATTGTTATTTATATACTTGAGGTAGGGTAGAAGATGAAAAGCAAAGGACCATATCAGAGTAAAATATGCTATTATTAATTTTCCTATAAGTGACCCTTATGATTGCACAATAGGATTAAAAAAGAATCCTGCTGCTATATGCACTCATCATTAAAGATGTGGTATAGAAATCATTTGACCTGAATACAATATTTTGTATAATAGAATAAATGGAATATTCAGTAACATGAAATATTTCTCTTTGTACAAAGTTAGTTTGGAAAGAAAGTGTTCCTTCAAGTGATTAGACTGAATTACCTCCTGGAATCTCTCATATTAAAGTAGAAGGTAATTTTCATTCAAGTATCCATTGATAGATGTCTGGGATTATATCATTTTACATCACAGATTACCTGAAATTTGATCTTTCTGGGAAAAATATGTTGGAAAATAAAAGAGAAATTATTCTGCTATTATGTACTGTGTACTTATCTCTTCCTTACATGGATTTGAAAAAAATATTTTTCTCAATCTGTGTCAATCTTTGTAGCCATGTTAGAAAAGAAAACAGTTGAATGGATGAACATAGAAATATAAAAATCATTAGCTAATCTTTGGCAGAAATGAATCCTTTAATAAGTTATTATGAGCGTTTTTGTAGAGGAATAAAAACAGTATTTTACTAGTGAAATATGTAGCAAATAGAATTAATCTCTTTTTGCCTTTATGCATTAGTTCCTCACATACGAAGAATATTTTTATACATTACAAGCTGTCATTAAGTACTTCTGATTGATGAAACAAAATATATTCACATTCAGTAAATATTTTGTGTCTCTGTAAAATCTGGAGGTTTTATAAATTTATGTTGCAGCATCACACCTGATTACTTTCTTTCCTTTTTTTTTTCATGTTAAAACAATTTATTAAACTAGGAAGGAGAAGTTGGTAATTGAAATGACAATAAACAGTACCATTTACAGGAGGATCACAAACCTCAAAATGCTTAGGGACAGATTTAGCAAATTAGACACAACACCAGAACAGTGAAAACTATACAATGTTTCAGAGAGAAATGAAGGAGACCTAAATAAATGGAACAAAATATTATGGTCCTGCACTGGAAGATATTGTTTTCATATCAGTTCTTTCCCAATTGATCTATAGAATCAATACCCTCTCAATAAAAATTCCAGCAGAAGAAGATGATAGAGTAAGCAGGTATGTTGCATTATACCTGATTACTTTCTATAGAGTATTTTATTCCTTCTCCAACCTCTATACCCATCATAGTCATCTGATGACTATCATCATCATCTTCTCTCAGCTCCCTAAATGGCCTCTCAGTATCCATGCTTTCTCCACAAGGTAACAACAGCAGTCCCTCTAAAATGTCAAATATGATTGTTATTACCCTTGCTCAAACTTCAAAATCTTATTGTTTTTAGGAAACAATCCCAAGTACTTAATGTTCTATAGAACAAGGCTCAACATGTTGAAGTCTTTGTCTTTCTAGGCACCAGCCTCAGGGCCTTTGCACATGCTTCCCCTCCACTCAATAAGGATAGTTTTCCGCTCCTTATCTAAAATGCTGTTTTCACCCTCATACCCACTTTTTTCAGAGCATTAAATATAATTTCTTGAGGGAAGTCACTACCGACTCCCCAGCCTAGACTGGGCACCCTTATATGACACACTCCCTGCACATTGCACCTTTCCTTCACTGAACTTAGCACAACTTAAATTATAAAAAATTTGCATAATTATTGTTGGATACTTTATTAGCAGGCCATAACGTGGATGACAACAGATGACAACTCTGTATTGTGTACAGAGTACCTAACATATAGGAGTCTCCCAAAGAATACTACTTGAATTAGTAAATCCTTCCTCTCAATGCTGCTGAAGCTTAGTATTAGTTATCAATTGCTGCTTACAAATTACCCTGAAAGATAGTATCTTAAGACAAGAAACATTTATTATCTCATAGTTTCTGTAGGTCAGGAATTCAAGCACACCTCTGACCTCTGGCTCAAGAGTCTCTCATGAAGCTGTGGTCAGAGTATACACCAGGACTGCAGGCATCTCAGGTCTTCACTGTGAAAGAACACATTTCCCAAGTTCATAGACATATTTGTTGACATTTGGTTCCTCACGACTGAGGTGCTAAGCTCATTGCTGGCTGTTAGCCAGAAGCTGACCTCAGTTCTTTGCCACATGGGCATATGCATATGGTACCTCATAACACTGCAATCTGCTTTAGCAGTATGAGCAAAGGAGAAGAGCCTCAGGACATTCCAGCAACATGGAAGTCAGTCTTTTATATGTAGTTCTCGGAAGTGATGTCCCATCACTTTTGCTCTATGCTTTTGGCTAGAAGCATGTCTCTAGATCCAACCCACACTCAAGGGGAAGGAATTACACAGTGGTCATTTCAAGAAGGACTCCCAATTACAACATTGCATCATTCCAAGAGGGAAAAACCTTAGAAGCTGCTTACCACAGGTCACCCCATCTTATGAGAATTTTCTCATTTAGCACTTGACTCTTCAGTCATCATTCCTTTTAAAGATCTTATTATCGCACACTTTATACTAGAATTATTACAAACATACAGTCTGTCATACTAAAACCCAAATTTCCTGGGCAATATTTGATCCTCAGAGCAACTAGCAGCATTCTATGAACATAGAAGGTATTCAGCAACTATTTACTGAATGAGTGAATGAATGAATACATAGAAATGAAATAATTTTTTCCTATTTTTTAAAAAAGGAGCAACATAGAAAATCCCTTTTCCATTCTTTTTTAACATTTAAAATACTTTTATTTCTTAACATGAAGATTATGAAGTTAACTCCTCTTACATCCAACAGCATATATATATACTGTGAATGTATGCCACGCAGTCACCTGTTCTAAAGATTTGGGGGGAAGAGAATGAGTTTCATCTTAGGATAAGATTCAGATTTCATCCATTTTGTAAAAGAACATAAATATTTCATTTTTAGATTTCTTATACAAATTTTTCACAGAATGAGACTTCTTGGAATGAAGATTTGTTTACAGTGTTGATAATCATGCCAGTAAACTGTACTTTCAGGTTGAGAAACAGAGAGCAATATATGTGAAGCCACAAGATTACTCCATAACTGTTTTTTAAAAATTTAATCAGTCCTGCAAATTCTCAGATCTATTCCTCTAAGGGAAAAAAATGTTCAAATTTTACAAAACAATTGCCAATTCTTAAAAGGCTAAATTAGCATTAATGAAGAAAACAGTGGAGAAGGAAGCACAACTGCCACCTGGAGAAGAGAGATGTGGAAGCATCTTCCACAGTTTCTGCTCCTGCCTTCTGAGAGCAAATACCACATTAGTTGGTGACGAAGATATGCCTTAGCCTACGGTACTCAAATACTGGCAGATCATTTTTATAAACACTGAATACTGCTCTAAAGAAAGAACCAAAGCAGTTGGCATGTTATTAGCTGACTTAAAGCAAAATACGTGCATATCAATTTATATTGCATTCCAATGATTCTGTATTCCAATGATTTTGTTCTCTACATGAGAACAAAAATAAGTCTATAGAAACAGTACTGTATTCCGGAAAGGTTCCCAGAACCTTGCATACCTGATATTAACTTGTTTAGTGACACCGAGAGAATGATAACAATAATGAACAGAGTACCTGACAATTATTACATGTGAAACAATAATATTGTTTTGAAAATAACTATTTTATACTTTCTAACCCTGCTCAAATATTAAAAATAGTCTAATACGCCTATTGCATTATTTTTCAAAACCATTTATTCAAATACTTTTTGATGAATAGCTACTGTGTCATAGGTCAAGTTCATGGCACACATGGTTCTGTGTTCCAGGCAACTAGTCTCACTACCAAATGTCATATTTTTCTTTAACTTGTTTTCAAATATACCAAAGTATATTATCTAGTGTAGTAACCCTGGTGGGATCCTAAATAAAGTAAATTAGTATACTAATTTTTTTAGTGTAGTAAAGTAAATACTTGGATTTTGGAAAATTTATATTTTTATGATATGATTTTAAACAAGAATGTGTTATATATTTCTATTTGCTCTTATCTAGATGTGTGTCTTTCAATCCCTACAGTTTTACATGCATAGATTTTATATCTTTCTTGTTAACTTTTGCCAAGGAGCTTTTGTTGTTTTTGTTGTTGCTATTATACATAGAATACATTTCACATTTCAATTTTTAGTGTTTACTACTTAAGATAACAGCTTAATATTTTAGTATTGCTCTATATTCAGTCACTTTAGTAAATTTTGTTAGGTTTCTTATTCCCCCAGATTGTTTTAGACTTCCTTAAAGTATAATGTTATTCATCAGAAATAGACTGTCTATAGTTTTTACTTATTTTATTTTAAAATATACAATGCCTTTAGTAATATTGGATATTTTGAATCTTATATGTTAATATAAATTTATATTTTATTATGCAAATCTTTTATTTGTTTTTTTATTGCTATAAAAACAATTGTGGCAATAGTGATGGTTCTGATCTATTCTTGATATTAATTTAAATGAATTTAAATTATTATTTTTTGTTATTATATTTTTTGCGGTACGCGGGCCTCTCACTGCTGTGGCCTCTCCCGTTGTGGAGCACAGGCTCCGGACGCGCAGGCTCAGCGGCCATGGCTCACGGGCCCAGCTGCTCCTCGGCATGTGGAATCCTCCCGGACCGGGGCACGAACCCGTGTACCCTGCATCGGCAGGCGGACTCTCAACCGCTGCGCCACCAGGGAAACCCAGAAGTTTTTATTTTTGAATGATTCTTGCAGTTCTGTAAATTAATTTTTTCAGTATTATTATATTTTGGTGTAATTTACACAGGACCATTAAACAAATCAGGTTGCTTTATAGCATTTTCTATATTCAAAATAATATATTTTAAATATTTCATATAGAGCTCCAGCTGTGAAATCATATTATTCTAGTGTATTTCTTACTGATAGGTTTTAAATCAACTTTTCCAATTTTATATTTTCCAATTACTCTTGCATAAATATTGGTATTCTTAGTTCATCAACAAATTATTCAATTATAGAGTTTTTTTGGTGCAGGGTTTTGTACTTTTTTCTAATCTTTATCTGTGGTTATACCTATTTTAATTTCTCTTAACATTTATATGTTTTTCCTTTTTATTGTTTCTTCAGTCTCACAAAGCTTCTAAATGACATTCTCATCTTTAGCAAACCAGTGGTTATGTTTACTTTTTTTCTTTTCCTATTTATTCAACTTTAGTTCTTTGTAAAAGCTTCAATTTCTATTTTCCTTAAAAAAAATCAAAGCAATTTCTTAGTTTCTTTACTTTTTTCTTTAATTTAATAAGGAAGACAATTAAGTGTTCACATTCTCCTTTGAATACCACGTTGCTAATCATATGAAATGTGGTTAATTGATTTCTAGGTAATTTGTAATACCAGTTCTGATTTTTTCTTTTTAATTCCAGGGTTTATATAGTGATTTTTTTTTTATTTTTAAGCAGTTAACATGTTTTCGATCACCCTTTTTAGTTTTTAATTTTATTAGATTAAGATCAGAATATTTAGCTTTTAAAATCTTAAGGTTCTGAAAATTTAGCACTATTTGTAGGTAATTAGATGTAGAAATAAATATATGTACAAATGTGTTTATGTATGTGGATGTGGATATACAGGTATTTATATGTATATTCCGGAATTATTCAATTCCTTTATGTTGTTAATTAGTTTATAATAACCTCCTCTGCATTTAACAGCTTTAATAAATGCTCCATTATAATTATTTATTCTATTCATTAAAAAAGCAAATTTAAATGCCTAGTGTTACAAGTTCTGCTTTAGGTATTGTGGAGACATCAATAAGCGCACAAAATATTGAAACAGACCTCTCCATGCCTTTCTAATAGATTTTACTCCATTGCCTTTGTTATTTGTTCCATGCAGAAATAGGACTGTCACATATTCATCAATTTTGCCTTGTGTTATTATATAATGTGTCCTTTTAATGACTTCAGTCCTCTAAATATTAAATGTCAGGCAGTTTCATAATCATGACCTACTTAGGTTTAGTTTGCATTATCTTTATGTCTTTGCCTTTTTACTTTGAACCTTTGTTTATCACATTGCTTCATTGTTTCTTTTAATCAGAACATATCTACATTTTCCCTAGCCTTTACATGTTTTCAATGAAACATGCTATACATACAGGAGTATATATAATGTATGCATAATTTTAACATTATATAGGGCCCTCTACCTGACATACGGAATCTCACTTAGTAATTTCCCTATGTTCCCCATTTCCTACCCTTGTGGTCTTTATTTTTCTCCCTTCCCCTAAAAAGAATCTTTTTCACGAATTTTTGTTATGATTTACTTTCACTTTTTAAAGCAGTACATTTTTGTATTACTGAGTAATAAATTGTTTATTCTTGCTGTTTTTCTTTATATAAAAATTCTCATAATATTGATATTCTTTAGTGATTTTTATATTATTATGATACATAATGTTTTTAAGGTTTACCCTTATACATGTGACTGCTATGTAAAACAATTTATTCATATATTCTACTATTGTTGAAATCCTGTTTTTCCAGTATTATGCTATCACAAACTTTTTGGCATGTGTCTCCTGGTGAATATATGCAAGATGTTCTACTAGGAATGGAATCATTGAGTAAGAAGCTATAGATATTCAGTGTTATTCAATAACAACAATATGGTTTTCAGAGTTAAACAAATTTACACTTCCACCAGGAGTGTGAGAGTTTTCATTGCTATACATCCTTGCCAGATATTGCAAGCATTTTAATTCTTGTGAGTGTGGAACATCATCTTTTTCTGTGGTTCTCAATCTTTTGAAATTTGTTGTGATTTGATTTATGACCTAGCAGATGAATAATTCTTGCTCACATTCCATATATACTTGGAAAATAATGTGATTCTCTCTTTCCTCTTTAGTAAGAGGACCTACAGTTTTTTTGTTTTTTTGAGACAATTGCCAGCCAGAAAAAAGGTACATTTTTTTGGTGTGTTCCTTGCATTGATATATAAGCACAGACTGAAGAAAAATCATAATTAAAAAAAACCCACAACCAAGTCAGCTGAAAAGGTTTAGTGTTCTTCAGTCTTTTTTTCTTCTTCTGACAGGCTATGTGGAGGTAATAACTGGAGCTTCAGTGCTCCATGTGGGACATGAGATGATCTGGACGAAGGAAACCACGTGCCTGTGAGTGCAAGGGCTTGTGGAAACCTGGGCCACTGGAGGCGCTATGGAGCAACTGAGCAGCTTCAGACTACATACCTCTTGACATTTTTTCACATGAAACAGAAGTAAACTCTTATTTTGTTTAAGCCAAAATTATTATTTCTTCTCATTATGTGTAGTTGAACTAATCGAATTATAGGCATTAAGTATTAAATTAAAGATTTTTTTTTTTTTTTTTTTTTGCGGTACGCGGGCCTCTCACTGTTGTGGCCTCTCCCGCTGCGGAGCACCAGCTCCGGACGCGCAGGCCCAGCGGCCATGGCTCACAGGTCCAGCCGCCCCGCGGCATGTGGGATCCTCCCGGACCGGGGCACGAACCCACGTCCTCCGCATCGGCAGGCGGACTCCCAACCACTGCGCCACCGGGGAAGCCCCTAAATTAAAGATTTTAAATCAAGTTTATTAAGCTTTGAATTTGAATGAAAGGCTGAAAGTTGAAAGCTCATAGTTAACCTGAGCAAACAAATGTGTTCCATTGTATAGAAACCCAAAAGCAAACTGCATACTTACAGAAAAAGGATATATCTGTTAGCAACTTAGGGGTTATTGACAACCATTCAGTAGTGTGTGGTTTTTATAACTATCCCTTCAGTTCGCACTAACAGAAGTATCATGATGTCAAGAATTTTGGCAGGTAAAACAGTAATTTGCCTTTACTCTGAGAACTGGCTACCAACTAGTGCAAAATGTACAGTTCTAAGCTCCATCTTTTAATAGGGATGTAAACACACTATAAAATATTTGAAAGAGATCATTTAGAAATGTACATGGATTCAGGTGATACTGATACCTCTTTGTATATTGGAAGTTGTTTCAATGGGAATGAAGCATTATTGTGGGTGATTACTCACTAATAGTGTATTAGGCACTAATGAGTAGAATTAAAATCAATTGTTAGGAGTTTCAGATAGATCAGTTTGATTTTAACATAAAGAGGGATTATGCAACAGTCAGAGCTGAACAAAATTAATAAAATTAATTTCCTCTGGACATACTGTCTTTTCTGTTACTGGTGGTGATTTAGGCCAAATAACCACATGGTGGAGATGTTGTAGAGGGAATTCCAGCATGAGACGGCTTGTTGGAATAGAGGACATTTAAGGTTACTTCTAAATTCTGGAATCTATGAATTAATGTGTCAAATACATAGGGAAATGAGTCTGAAATTTGTTATTGATGTAATATTCAAATTCTTGTAACTCAAAATTTTTGTCCTACAGCTTAATTAAATTAAAAACTCTTTACTGGATATATTTGATGTAGAAACTTTTTATTATGCTGAACACTGACTTGATTTTTAAATTTATGTATACTTGTACATTTTATGTACCTGTCATACAAAAGCTCTAGAATCAGCATAAGGAGAGTACTTTCATTTTACAAATGTATAAAATACATAAAGTTAAAATGGTATTGAAGATAAATATTACAAAGAGAACAAAATAACCCCAAAAATGGGTCAGCACAAACTATCCAATTGATTAGATGCTTGCAGAAAACCACAGCAAATGGCAAAATCAATTCACCAATCAGCTTTGCAGTGTTTTATTCTAAACTCAGCCACCTGGGCAATTAGGCATATACTCAGTGTTTTTATGTCTTTCATTGAAGAAAGCATCATTTTCCTTTGGAAGCAGATGGTTAGTAGCTATAGATGGGCCAAAGTTCACTAAAGTTCCTCTCCTATGAACAGACTAAATTTATGTCTTAGAATATGCTATTTTGAATCTTTTGAATGATTCAAAACTGAGACAGAAGCCTTGGCAAGTTGATAGTTGGTTATAGGTTTTTGTGGCTAAGAAATTGCTCAATTATATTTTAATGCTGCGATTCTCCATTGTTATTTATATAATGTTCCACACAATTTACTTTTTAAAATAATGGGTTAATAACTTATACCTCAATTTGAGAAGTAAAATTTCAAATTATTCTCATTTTAGATTTTGTTAAAATAAAGAAAAATGAGACTACATTACAATTTGTTGGAAAACCAACCTTCAAACCAAATTTGTGCTGAGGTCAAATTCTGTTTGTTTGTACTCAGCTATCCAGTAATCAGTGACTCCAGATGAAAGTTTCAAATAGCCAAGTATCAGAGCATTCTAGAACTGAGAGTGAAATTAGAGATCATTTACTCTGATTCCTTTATACAAATAAAGGATCTTATGCCTAAGATTTTAAAGATCAAATCTACAATGCAAAATCTCACCAGTCCCTCAGGTGATATTTTAATCTTGTACAATTGCCCATCCCTACAGAAGGTAGAAATATTTTAAATTACTAATTTCAGTATGATTAAGAGGGTTAAAATACTTCATTAGAACCATAGTTCATTGAAGAGAAACTACACCAAGTAATGGAACTTCCGTTATGCCATTAAAAAGGTTTTCCCTTGATCTTGCCATCAATTATGCTTGGATACTAGTCTAAGGAAATACTGCTTCAGTGCTTGATAACTTTCTAGTTAAATAATCAATTTTTTTTTAAAAAAAGGTTTCTTTTGCTTAGATATTTTGGTGACATTAGCATTCGGTTGTCAAAATTTACTTTTGAGTATGCATATGAGGTAAGATTTATAGAAATACAGAAACTAAGAAGCAGAAACTACTATTTCACTGCCTTTGACATGCTTATGGTCTGAGCTTTAAACATATTTGTAAGGCCATAGCACACACATATAGCAAGAATTCAGCTCAAGTTTGTGAATGAATGAGAGACTGAATAGATGAAAAGAAAGCATTCAATACCCTACTGACCCTAGCCAAAGATATCACACATAAAATATAAAATTTTTGATAACTCCAAAATAGACTAAATGATAAATTCCAAACTGAATAAATGTTCTGAAGTAAAATGAAATCATAAAAGTACTAGATGAAACACTGAGAAATTGTTTTATAAACTCACATTGAAAAAGGTAGAAAACTCAAAAGACAGATGAAAACAGGTTGCAAATCTAGGGGAAAAAGGTGGAAAATATATCACCAAAGACTAATTTTCTTTATGTGTAAATAGCTCTTAGAAAAAACAACAATAATAACAACTGACCAGCGTCATAGAAAAATGGAAAATTAGCATCAAGAGACAATGAGAAGGAAGGGAAATACAATCTCTTCAAGTTATAAAAACTTGCTCAACCTTACTCAATAATGACAAAATTTATAAGTAAAGCCATACTGAGATTCCATTTTTCATCTGTAAGTCTGAAAAATTAAAAGCCACATTTGATAAAACACTCTTCTGGCTAGCTGTGGGGAAAAAAGTAGTCCTATGTATAGTTTTGGGGAAGTGATTTGATAGTATCAGTCATACACTATAGTATCAGTATACACTATAGTATCAGTATACACTATAATGTATACCTACATATTTTTAAATACCAAAATGTTTTTAAAGCATCTTACTTCCTTGAAAATTCAAATTTTAATTTTGTCTTTTAAATGTTATTTTGTGCCACCTGGAATAACAGTTTTAGTAATCTCTAAATGCAGACACAAAATCTTATCCTTTTCTGATTGATTTCAAATGAAGTGAACCACTTAAATTAGAGTTCCTTTATAATTTAGTCTGATAACTTACGGGGTTGTATTTTGGTAGAGTGGGTCAAACAGCCCTTTCTATCGCTCAATTTGCCATGGACAAATGCAGTATTAAAATTGTGGAATGGGTATTTTGGGGTCACTGATTTAACTCAAAGGGGTAGTAATTCTGGCACATTTAAATTCTTCACATGTAAATCTGAAGTGCAGGGTAGCTTGGTAGGGGAGAGGGATCCTCGATCATTTTGTAACTGTAAGCATTTAAGTGGCTAACTCACAGAACAGGTGTCAACGAAATTTTTCTTTAAAAAAAAAATCTGGGAAGAACGAAGGGCAGACTGTTTGTAAAACTGAAGTCAGAATATCCTAGAATTGTTGTTCAGTGGTTCAATGTAAAAGGAACCCAAGTCAGGGGCTACTGACTACAGTTCAACTGAGATCCTAGTTGAGCTGGAGGAGAGTTACAGCTTTTGTTTTGCCCTCATTATTGTTTTGGGTATGACTGCGAGTTTAATGATGTTGGCACAAGGCCTGAAATGCAATTTGCTATTTTTATTACTCTCTCAATATGATGCATTAAGGTCCTCAATACTTTTCAACAAATGTAAAAGAAAAGAAAATAACCTTTTTTTATATCAAGCTCTGTAGAAATTAAAACAGAAATGTCTAATGTGCATTCCTCAATGCTACAGTCTAGATTAAAGCATTTGAGTTAACCTAACTTATTAACTTAAAACTATGATGAAAACCTAAACTGTATAGAGATATATGGTTTCTAGGATTGCTTCCAGGGAGTTTTTCAAGACAAGTCTCTTTTTTCTGTATCTGTACTGCAAAGGTAAAAAACAAAGACGGAAGAGAAGGCCTTGTTCTTGTCTCAGTATTTGCTGCTTTGTTTCTGGCTGGAGATAGACAAGATCCAGTTAACTAACAATCAGATGTCAAATAAAAATAAAACAGAAAAAATTGAAAAGGGATAAAATAATTTACAATTTTGATACCATTACTACTTGATGGCTTCTTATCCCTAATTATGGCACATTAAAAATACTAATATTCATTAAAGACCAAGATTTACCTCAGTCATTATACCACAGATCCCTCAAGTTTAAAGCATGACATTGTTTCCAGAAATTTCCTTTCCTCTTCTAATATCAGAAATTACCAAAGTATACCATGCAAAGTGATTTTGAAAATTGCTTGTAATTGAGGCAAATGTGTGGCTTTTGCCAAAATCTTCCATATAATTACTCAAATTCTTCATTTGGCTTTTCTCTAAAATCCCAGCATAATAATATTTTAGGTCATCTTTCTTTGGGGGAAAACAAAAGGGCTTGAAGTTTTAGATCTTAAGTAGTATCTCAGGTTTTGTTAAACTGGTGGAGTTTACCAGTGATTTAAATGCAAAGTCCTTATGAATTAGAGTTACCAAAGAAGCAGTATTGTAATTAGGTTACATTGTTTGCTGTTGTGAACCATCTGAATTCTTCCTGTCAAAACTCAGCTAGTGTTCATCTCTTTTTATATGCTAACTTTAACAATTTACTCTTGTTCATAGAAATTTCAGCTGATTTCATGGTATTCTGTTTGGTTGCGTGTTTGTAAAGTTGCTAATTTTCATAACCTCAGTCTCTGTGTCTTTACAGGAGGAGTCAGTAAACTTTTTTTTTTTTGCGGTACGTGGGCCTCTCACTGTTGTGACCTCTCCCGTTGCGGAGCCTATGCGCAGGCTCAGCGGCCATGGTTCATGGGCCCAGCCGCTCCGCGGCATGTGGGATCTTCGCGGACGCGGACCGGGGCACGAACCCACGTCCTCTGCATCAGCAGGCGGACTCTCAACCACTGCGCCACCAGGGCAGCCCAGCAATTTCTTTTCCTTGAAAGTGGTCTGAGAGGCTTACTTCCATGGCCCCCACAATAGATGTCTACTTTTTTCCTATTTATCTTTCCATTATTTTTGTTCACCTTTTCTATAGCCTCTTGATCTTATGAAGGAAATTTTAACTGTTAAAACTTCAAGTTGTGTTTGGATTCACCATTCATTCATTTACTATTCATTTAGTACTGATCAGATATCATGCACTGTACAATTTCTCCTCACAGTGAACCATTACCTGAGTCTTCAAAGTTTATAAAGAACTTTCATGAATGCTAATTTAATATAAGGTAATATATTAATATTGGGCTGGCCAAAAAGTTCGTTTGGGTTTTTCTGTACCATCTTACAGAAAAACCCAAACGAACTTTTTGGCCAGCCTAATATAATGTGGTACATTAATATATTATATTGTGTATTGCTATAATACATATAGCAATATAATGTGTATTAATGTATTTATATTTCCTTGAATAATTTTATTAAGTGGATAACTATTGCTCTCCATATTTAAATTAAAAATCTGAAAATCTAAAAATGTGTGACTTTACTAGAGTCTCACAGCTAATAAAAATGGAACCAATATTCATACATAAGAAGTTGTATCTTAGATATCTTGATTATTTTCCATGTTTTAATATTAAAGATCACACTGGGTTCTGTTGGTTTTATATACATTATGCCTGGGTTTCAAGCCTAGCTCTGTGATCTACTGTGTGACTTTGGGCTAAGTCACAAAATGTCTCTGGGCCTTGTCATCACATCCTTTACATGATGATGGTGATAGTTAATACTTCATCGTGTTGGCACTAGCATCAAATACTTGTAAATACTTGCAAAGCACTTACTCTTGAAATACAATTCCATGTAAAGCATTTTGAAGAATGCCTGGCACATAGTAACTGTACGTGTATGTAACAAAACATGTTAATGAGATTATTATCACATAATAGGTAAGAAAACTAAGTTTTGAAATATTAAGTAATTCTTCCAAGGTGAAGGAAATGAATATGTAATTATGGTTTTAAAAAAGAAAGGCTCAGCAAATGCAACTTAGTGAGGTACAGTAAGCCAATGAGCCATGCAACCTTGGCTAAGGCATTCTCCCCCTCTGGACCTTCATTTCCTCATCTGTGCAATGTTGTGTCTATACTAGACAGTTCTCAAGGTTCTTCCCAGGTCTATGGTTTTATGGATATCAAATTAAGAATTTAATTTGATATCATTAAACTCTGAGAAAAAACATTTCAATTTGATTTTGTTTCAGGGAAAAAATCTATAAAATATTTAATATAAAATACCAAAAGATCAAAATTACCAACCATGCATTCAATTATTATATTTCTAAAAACCACAAAGAGTTTAAAAGAAACTTAGTTCAAATATGTATAAAAGATTACATATATGGAAGATAATTTGAATTTTTTAATTAAAATAAATAATGTGTACCAATATATTCAGGAATTTTCTTCAATAACTTTGCAGTTGAAAGTTGTTGGAGAGTGTTGGAAATGGTAGCACCTACAGGGGAATTTTAGACAGTATAATTCTTGCTGAAAAAGCTTTGTGATTTTTTTTTCCATTGCTGTATATTCAGTGTCAAATCCAAAAGTCTTGGTTAACATAATAATACTGTTCAAGAGTTATAGTGAAAAAACACTGCCGTTTAATCTTTAAAATTCTGGTATTCATGCTAATATATGAATACATTAAATTATTTTCTGTTTAATTAGGTTAAATTGTTTAAGGCATGCTATGTGTAGGACTAAAGTTTTAAATTCATAGATTGATAATGATAAAGTGATAACATACGCATAGCATACTTTACTAGCCTATAACTGTGTCAGATACTACATGTACTCTGTCATTGAAATCTCACAGAGGATCTCTGAGGGAAATCCTATTGTTACCTCCATTTCCCAGAGGATACCAAGGAATCTGTGAAACCATACTAAAAGCTACCATTTATTTATTTATTACTTCTGTATGTCCTGTGAAACATTGTACAATACAATAAAAGCAGGTGCTTTCAGTGATACCCTGCCCTGCCTGAGATAACGCCAACCAGACTTCATCTGCATCTCCTCTTTGCCTTGAACCTTTTCTGGGGCCAGAGCCTACTCGGAAAGAAATTTTCTGAGAATTAACATCTCTACCTCCTCCACACACCTACCCACACACTATAGCATGCCTCAGATAACATCCCAGCCCCTCAGTCTTCAGATGAAATAACTCAGAATATTCCTGTTCGGGACAGCGTTATTAAGCTCCACCCACCCTCAGTATTATTTTCTATATAATGTAAACTTAATTGGCTACCTTTCCCTCTCTATCTCATTTCATTTATCCCCTTGTTGTTTGTACCAGAGTTTCCTGCAATTATATCCAAATAAACTTATTGTGTTAGAATGCTTGCTTCAGTTTGTTCTTCTGGTAGAGTCTAAGCCAAGACAACATATTATTCAATTCTTATAATAACTCTGAGGAGTAGACATTATTTTAATTTTACAGAAGTGGAAATAGGCTTAAGGAAGTTAAATGATTGTATTCAAGTTCATACATCTGTTAGAAACCAGGCTCTAGCCATATCTTTGCTGTAGTTTGTAGAATCTAAGCTCATAAACACTATCCTACCTGCCCCCTTTTCAAATAAATGCATTGAAGCTCTTTACATGGAACAGGACAAATACCATTACCACAAAAAAAAACGTTCATAACACAGCTTAGATACATTGTGCTAACTTCAAAACAAAGGGAAACAGATTTAATAGTCCATAAAGTCAATATCTCTTTGCTGTATCTGATTGTGATTATTAATTACAGTTAGCTGATGATCAGTGTTCTTCATAGAATAATACACACTTATTCTCACTTGCCAGCAAAATCTCAGGTAACAAAGATATTTTTCTGAAATAATATGGAAGACTGGTAAATCTTCTCTCATCAAATTAGGTCACTGATGAAATTGAAAATTATGGACCTTTTTCTTTAAAATGAAATCTACTTGAAGTCAAAGAAGCATAAGTACTGAAGGAAATATTAAACCAGAAAAAAATGTAGAATTCTTGATATCACTTTTCAGTATTTTCACTAAGGTCAGGTTAAGAATTTTGGAGAATAGTTCATCTTTTCCCTTCTTGTCCATTCAATAAATGTCTCAAAAAAATAAACAACATGTATTTACTCTTGAAAACATGATCACATGTGCACTTTCTACCAAAGTTAACTTTGGAAAAAAGATTGAAAAAAATGTATAACTTGTTCAGTGAAGCCCAAAGTTAGAATTTCAGTCTCTAAATTCACAAGCCATTTCACTGAGCTACTTTGTGTTATTTAAAGTAGATGCATTGATCTACTAATGGGTTTTACTTCAAAGTACTTAGGATGACTTGTGCTATTTCTACTTTTTTTGCCAGTTTTACTAAGTGAATTATATGAAAATTCAAAGAGTGTAACTAGAAAAACATAAAAGAAATTTGTGAACATATTGAGTCTATGTGTTTAGACTGATTAGATGACTTAGACGGTAAAGATTTTCTGAAAGTTCCGAAGTTCCACGGAAAGGTTTTGCCAGGTCTCCAATTCTTTTTCAATCTACATTTTCTTTGTTCAAATTTTTTCTTTCAGTTCCTTTTTAAATTCTCCATTACAAATATACTTTTAAATAATAATAGCAAACACATACAGCACTTATTACATTCAAGGAACATATTTAAGCATTTTATTAATCATTTAATTATTACCATCTTATTTATTCAGCAAAATTATTTTTACAGTAATATAATTATTATCCACATTTGAGTAAACCAATGTAAGAAATGTGAGAAAAGTCAAAGCAGTCTATGGCAGCCAACAACTGTTATGGTACTATCTGGTAGATTTTGGTGTTGCTAGAAGTTGGCCTAGAACAGAAAGTGAAAACTGAAGAAAATAACTGATAATAAGTATTACTTAATGAGGTGAGAGTTTGGAAAATTATTTCTAGGAAAGCCACTGAAGAAAGAAACCATGAAATACTCTACTGATACATGATATTAAAAAAAAATTAAACAACAACAAAAACCTTCAGAATTAATGAACATTTACAACTATTCTGATTAGGATGAATCATTTATGTTTCTTTTTTAAAGCAAAATTCATTTGATTACATAATATATTACTGAGAATGATCTTCATTTTTTCATATACAAAATTATAATTATGATTCCAGTACAAATAAATTTTTTTATTGAAATATAGTTGATTGATAATATTATATAAATTATAGGTGTACAGTATAGTGCTTCACAATTTTCAAGGGTTATACTCCATTTAGAGTTATTATAAAATATTTGTTATATTCCATGTGTTGTACAATATATCTTTACAGTTTATTTTATAACTAATAATTTACATAACTTAATCCCTTCCTCCCTTCCCTCTCCCAACTGGTAACCAATGGTATGTTCTCTGTATCTGGGTGTCTGCTTCTTGTTTTTATTCACTAGTTTTTTGTATTCTTTAGATTCCACATATAAGTGATATCATATAGTATTTGTCTTTCTATGTTTGACTTATTTCACTTAGTATAATGTCCTCCAATCCATCTATGTTGTTGCAAATTGTAACATTTTGTTCTTTTTTACGGCTGAGTAGTAGTCCATTGTGTATATATATATATATATACATATATATGTGTGTATATATATATACATATATAGTATATATATATGTGTGTGTGTGTATATATATATATATATATATATATATATACACACACACATACATACATATACCACTTCTTTATCCATTCATTTGTTGATGGACTCTTAGATTGTTTCCATGTCTTGACAATTGTAAATAATGCTGCCATGAACACTGGGGTGCATGTATCTTTTCAAATTAGTGTTTTTGTGTTTTTCAGATATATCCTCAGGTGTGGAATGGCTGGTTCAAATGGTTAATTCTATTTTTAGTTTTTTGAGAAACCTCCATACTGTTTTCCACAGAGACTGCACCAATTTACATTCTCACCAACAGTGTATGAGGGTTTCCTTTTCTCCACATTCTCTCCAACATTTGTTATCTGTGTTCTTTTTGATGATAGCCATTTTGACTTTTCATTGTGATATCTCATTGTGGTTTTGATTTGCATTTCCCTGATGTTTAGTAATGTTGAGCATCTTTTCATGTGCCTGTTGGCCATCTGTAATTTATTTTTGGAAAAATGTCTATTCAGTTCTTCTGCCCATTTTTTAATCAGGTTATTTGTTTTTTGGATGTTGAGTTGTATGAACTGTGTATGTATATTTTGGTTATTAACCCCTTATCGGCCTTGTGATTTGCAAATATTTTCTCCCATTCAGTAGGTTGCCTTTTTTTTTGTTCAAAGATTTCCTTTGCTGTGCAAAAGCTTTTAAGTTTAATTAAGTCCCATTTGTTTAGTTTTGCTTTCATTTCCATTACTCTAGGAGAAAGATCCAAAAAACTGTTGCTGCAATTTATGTCAAAGTGTGTTCTGCCTATGTTTTCCTCTAGGAGTTTTATAGTATCTGGTCTTACATTTAGGTCTTTAATCCATTTTGAGTTTATTTTTCTATATGGTGTTAGAAAATGTTCTAATTTCATTCTTTTACCTGTAGCTGTTCAATTTCCCCAGCGCTGCCTCTTCTCATATATTCTTGCCTCCTTTTTCATAGATTAGTTGACCATAAGTGCATGGGTTTATTTCTGGGCTCTCTATTCTTTTCCATTGATCTGTTTGTTTGTTTTTGTGCCAGTACCATACTGTTTTGAGTCCTATAGCTTTGTAATACAGTCTGAAGTCAGGGAGCATGATTCCTCCAGCTCCATTCTTCTTTCTCAAGGTCATTTTGGCAATTACGGGTCTTTTGTGTTTCTGCACAAATTTTAAAATGTCTTGTTTTGTGAAAAAATGTCATTAGTATGTTGATAGGGATTGCATTGAATCTATAGATTGCCTTGGGTAGTATGCTCATTTTAACAATATTAATCCCCCCAATCCAAGAAAACAGTATATCTTTCCATCTGTTTGTGTTGTCTTCAATTTCTTTCATCAGTGTCTTATGGTTTTTTAAGTATGGGTCTTTTACCTCCTTAGGTAGGTTTATTCCTAGGTATTTTATTCTTTTTGATGTGATGATAGATGGGATTGTTTCCTTAATTTCCCTTTCCAATAGTTCATTGTTAGTATATAAAAATGCCAATATAATTTTTAAATGTCATAGAGGGTTTGTTTGTATTATATTTTACAAAATAACCTAAGTAGTATGAAAAATACTTGTATCAAAAAAGTCACATTGATATTTATATAATATTTACAACAATATTTATAATACTTAGTAATAATATTATTATATTAAAATAGTTGTATTAGAAACATTAATAATATATGTACATCTTTGAAACTGTATGATTTTTAAAGACAGATTGGGTTACAGTAAATTACACACATTTATACTGAGCACTTTGATAATTTTTCACATATATATACACCCATGAAACATCTATGTATGCACATCTGTATATACTCATGGCACCAACACCACAATCAAGACTATGAAATCAGAGATCACACCAAAGTGTTTACCATAATCTAAAGATTTCACAGTCCTCAAACCTTTCTCGGTCTCCACACAAACACAACTGCTATTTATTACTATAAAGTTTTCATTTTCTAGCATTCTTTAGAATTGTATACAAATGGAATCATACCGTATGTATGAAGATACATTTTCTATCCTTACTGAATTGTTCTCTACTTGTTCTATCAATTATTGAAGTAGTGATGTTTAGATCTCTAACTATAATTGTGGTTTGTGTGTTTCTCTTTAAAGTCCTAAAAGTTTTGTGTTATGTAGAACACTGTTTTTTGAATTTCGGGTATTAGAAACAAAGTCTTTTAGAATTATTAGTTCTCTTGATGAATTGATACATTTATCAATTGAAATGACACTCTATCCATAGTAATATGCTCTACTCTGACAACTCTTCATCTGATATTGATACAATCACCCCAGATGTGTCTGCTTGCATGTGTGGGTTAGCATGGTGTATTTTTTCCCTATCCTGTTATTTTTAAACTATTTATCTTTACAACTAAAGAGGGTTTCTCAAAAGCAATATATATTTTGTTCTTACAGTTTCATCTGATCTGATGATCTGTGTCTTTTAATTATAGTACTTATACCACTTAATTTAATGTTATTATTTACATAATTGGCTTTACATCTACCATATCACTATATGTTTCTTATTTGACACATAACTTAGCTCTCTATTTCCACTGTTTATGCCTTTTTTGGATTAATTTTATAATTTAATAAATTCCATTTTATCAACTTTATTGGATTTTTTTTTTTTTTTTTGCGGTACACGGGCCTCTCACTGTTGTGGCCTCTCCCATTGTGGAGCACAGGCTCCGGACGTGCAGGCTCAGCAGCCATGGCTCACGGGCCCAGCCACTCCGCAGCATGTGGGATCTTCTCGCACTGGGGCACGAACCCATGTCCCCTGCATTGGCAGGTGGACTCTCAACCACTGCGCCACCAGGGAAGCCCAACTTTTTTGGATTTTTAACTGTAATTCTTTGCCTATTTTTAATTACTACTTTAGGATTTATAGCATACATCCTTGAATTATCACAAATAAGTTTATATCACTTTACATATAGAATAACAGCCTTACAATAATAGTTGCATTTCCACCTTCCATGCATTTATGCTATATTTGTCAACATTTCATTTCAAATGGTATAAATCTCAATCTGTATTGTTATTATTTTTTTAAACAGTTAACTTAAAATAAACAAAGAATCTTTTATATTTATCTTCCAATTCTCTTCATTCCTTTGTGTAGTTAAAATTTCTATCAAATATGATTCCCTTCTACAAGAAATAAATTATTAAAACTATAATTCAGATAGGCTGAAGATTAATTCATTCAGCTTTTCTATGTCTGAAGAAAGTCTTCAATTCACTTTTGTTTTTGAAACATATATTTTCTGAGTATAGAATTCTATGTTGCATGAGATTTTTTATTGTTTTTGTCTTTTTTTCATTGAGCACTTTAAAGATATTGCTCCATTATCTTCTACCTTGCACTTTTAGTATGAGAAATCTGCTGTCATTTTTATCTTCACTCATCTGTACATAATTTCTTCTCTCTGATTTTTGTAACATTTTATTTATATTTGATTTTAATCTTTGATGTATTCTCATTACATTTGTTATACTTGGAGTTTATTGAGCTTATTTTATCGACAAGTTTACTGTTCTTAACAAATATGGAAACATTTCAGCCCTTATCTTTCAAATATTTTTGCTGCTCCTTCAATCCTCCTGAATTCTAATTACATGTATATTACACTCCTTGAATACGGCCCACAGTTTACTGATGGTCTTTCAATTTTTTTCAGTATTTTCATCTCAGTGTTTAATTTTGGAATGTTTCTATTGTTATTTCTTCAAGTTCAGTAATTTTTATTTTGCAGTAGGTAATATTCTGTTAATAACACACAATGTATATTTTATTTCAGCTATGGTACAGATTAAATTTAGATTTTTTTAATGTCTTCTATGTCCTCTTCTTTACATGTTTAATCTTTTTTTTTTTTTTTTCCAGTACGTGGGCGTCTCACTGTTGTGGTCTCTCTTATTGCAGAGCACAGGCTCCGGACGCACAGGCTCAGCGGTCATGGCTCACGGGCCCAGCCACTCCGCGGCATGTGGGATCCTCCCAGACCAAGGCACGAACCCGCGTCCCCTGCATCAGCAGGTGGACTCTCAACCACCGCACCACCAGGGAAGTCCATGTTTAATCTTTGATCTGTCTTCTTGAGTGTATGGAACATATTTATAACAATCATTTTATGCCTGAGTCTATTATTTCTATAATCTGTTTCTTTTTTGTGCCTCTTTCAATTGATTTTTCTTCCTATTATGAATTGTATTTTCCTGCTCTTTGCATGCCTGGTAATTTTTACATGGATCACAGGCACAATGAATTTTACCTTGATGAGATGCTAAACATTTTTATACTGCTATAAATATTCCTGAGCTATGTTCTTGGATGCAGTTTAGTTTTGAGGAAAGAGTCTAATATTTAGAGCAATGGTTCTCAGCTAAAGATACTTTTGCCCCTCAGGTACCTGAGTCAATTTCTAGAAACATTTTTGGTTGTCATAGCTGATGGAGGCTGCTTACTACTGGAATCTTGTGGATAGAGGGCAGAGATGCTGCTAAAAATTCTACAAAGCACAAGGCAACCCCACAATGAAGAATTATCAGGCTTAAAATATCAATAGAGCCACCATCCATCTAAATGGAGTAATGCCCTTAGGAGTATTCTACTCGATATCCCCAAATAATCAAGGTTTTAAAACATGGCTGATGGGGAACATAGTTCATTACTGACCACATGTGAGCTTCAGTGATTGTTCCTCAGTTCCATTCATGTGGTTTTTCCCCCCTTACGTTGTTTTCTTACTCCAATGCTATAAAAGTATTTAGCTGAAGACTCAAGAGAGACTCTAGAGCTTTCTCTCTATACAGCTCTCTCCTCTGTGTTATTTTTTCTTATGAACTGTAACCTCCTTGTCCTTACGATCTCCCAGCTGTAATTTCTGTACTCAGGGAGATCATTATGCTCCACTTGTTTTCCATCCCTTAATTGTGGTTTAAAAATTTCTCCAGGAAATAAGTTGGGGCAATGTAGCCTCACATTGTTTGCTTCTCTTCTCTCAGAGATCATTGTTTCACACTATCAGTTTCCCCATGTCTGAAGAGCACAGTGTTATATATTTTATCAAATTTTTTTTACTTGTGTAAGTAGTAGGGTAAATTTGGTCTCTGTTACTCAGTCTTGATCAGAAGTCTCTTTTTATTAGATTTTTAAGACGGTGATGTTCAAAAAATGAGCAGTAAACATACACTTTCTTAGGGAAACTGGATTGGATCCATAATTTTGATGAATTTTTCAGAAGATGACACAATGTATTTCAGAAAGAATATTCTTATATATAAATAAATATGTTACATTATTCAGATTAATTGTTAAATGTCTTCCATATAATTAATTTGACTATAGATATGTCTCTGACACAGAATTTTAACAGATTGTTTTATTCTCCAATGGTATTTGAATTTTATGTGTGTAGTAAGTGATCAGCCTACAAATTTACATATAGGAAAGGCAAATTTGACTGTTTTATTAAATATACACATTTGTTTCTCCTAGGTCAAAACTTATATATTTACTAACTATTAAAAATAACATGTGAGCAAAACATATGTCTTCTTTTTAAGCTGTAATGTTGCAGAGCTGTAAAACATATTACTGATTATGAGGTGGTAGGAATAGACAAATATGGAGGCAGCAGCTGTGAGTGAAAACTCCCATTCTGCTCTCCTGAGTCTAAAAATCTGGGACCACTGATATGTGAGCTGAAGCTAGTGGATGTAGAGGACACCGGAGAGAGGATTGTAATGACAGAATGAGATGATGACTATGATAAAGGTGTATAAAACTTTCAAAGTAAATGAATGAATATAAAACAGTATTCTATGTCTGTAGGTCTCAATTTTCTTATCTCTAAATGCAGATACTGTTAAGAGGTAATATTCAGTGAGCATTTACTTTGTGAAAGGCCCATTGTACATGCTATCTGATATTTATAAGATTTCTACTTAGTTGCTGCTAAGATTATCTCTATTTCATAGGCATAGAAACAGAGGCACAAAGGAATAATCTTAATTCCAAGAAGAATAAGTAATGGCTTTTAGTGGCAGAACCAAGACGATGTCTTCTAATTTCTACTCAATATTCTTTTCAAATAGAAGTAGTGCAAGTACCATACTGTCTTGATTACTGTAGCTTTGTAGTATAGCCTGAAGTCAGGGAGCCTGATTCTTCCAGTTCCGTTTTTCTTTCTCAAGATTGCTTTGGCTATTTGGGGTCATTGCAGCTCTATTTACATTAGCCAGGACATGGAAGCAACCTAAGTGTCTATCAACAGATGAATGGTTAAAGAAGACGCGTCACATATATACAATGGAATATTACTCAGCCATAAAAAGAAATGAAATTGAGTTATTTGTAGTGAGGTGGATGGACATAGAGTCTGTCATATAGAGTGAAGTAAGTCAGAAAGAGAAAAACATATACCGTATGCTAACACATATATATGTAATCTAAAAAAAAAAAAAAAAAGGTTATGAAGAACCTAGGGGCAGGACAGGAATAAAGACACAGACGTAGAGAATGGACTTGAGGACACAGGGAGGGGGAGGGGTAAGCTGGGATGAAATGAGAGAGTGGCATGGACTTATATATACTACCAAATGTAAAATAGATAGCTAGTGGGAAGCAGCTGCATAGTACAGGGAGATCAACTCAGTGCTTTGTGATCACCTAGAGGGGGTGGGATAGGGAGGATGGGAGGGAGATGCAAGAGGGAGGAAATATGGGGATATATGTATATGTATAGCTTATACACTTTGTTATAGCAGAAACTAACACACTATTTTAAACACTTATACTCCAATAAAGATTAAAAAAAAAAAGTAGTAAGAAGAATGTTTTCTGTCTCCCTTGACCAACAGAGTGCCCTCAGAGGCTTAAGCAAAGATATATACATTTCTACCAGCAAACAAGTTCTATCATTTTACACAGCAATAAGAGTTTAATAAAGTGGGAAAAAGAGAACTAGTTATGAGTCAAAATATATGGATATTAATCTTTCTAATGCTGCTAATTCATTCACCAAATATTCATTGAGCTCAATTATGTCAGGCCTTCTAACTGTTAAACAGAAAATATAGAAATATGAATGGTAGGGATCTATCTAAATCTCTATCTACCTATACATTTATATACATTTACAACTATATATGTCTATGTAGATAGATATATACAACGATATATCTACATGCCTATATTGAGATATATATTATATATATATATGTCAGTTATATGTCAGTTACTTTTATGCCAGGTTAATTCAAAGTGCTTATCAATCTTTTTCCCTAATTCAATTTAACTGAGCAAAAATACTGTCACTTATGAATTAGCATATTTTATTATCTTCTTCAGATAACTAATGGTTGGACATTTAATTTAACTTAATAAAGAGGACTGATTTTGTTTCATAATATCAATCATGTGAAACTTAGCCAGAAACTATCCTCTTAATATTTTTCATGGATGATAGGTCTAGACATTGATGCAAGTCTTTTAACTGAAATTTACTCTGGAAGAGATAAGTAGAATGAAACCTACCACATCCTATAGAATGTAGGACTATAGAAATCTAGATCTCTATTAACTATAAGACAACAACTGCAACTCTTCACACTTCAAAAAAAACATCAAAAACTATTCTTTAACAGTACCTTTGGATTTACTTTATCTGTGTTTGGAGAAAATATATTTTAAAAATAATGAAAAACCTATCTGAAGCAATATTATTTCAGTATTTTTTCTCACAGATGTAATTTGTTGTACATTACAATATCCTGATTTTTTCTTAAAGCCACTTCATAGTGGGATATATCAATATTGTCACATACTAGGTCAGTACAAGCTGAATATATTTTCTAAATCTGTTAGCTATCATGTCAGCAATTCTTAGAAAACAGATCCAAAACAGCAGATGGCTGAGAATTTAGTTTTCCTGTACTTAAACTAGTAGTAAAGATGTCATTACTAATGCACAGACCCAACTGAATCTTAGAATTCCTCAACAGAATGTTTCTATATATTGCTTATTTTCCAGACTTGTAAGTTCAAGGTAATCTGACTTTTAACTACTGCTTATTAATCTGTCATGATATTTAGCTTATGGAATTTTTTTTATGGATTGATTTACATAGAAACATTTTTACTGACACAGAGTTAAATCTGTCTTATGTGCCAGATTCTCTGGAAAAAAGGAAAACACATATAACTGCACTTAAATCAGTAAAGAATTATAATTTTAGATAAAATGTATCTGTACAATAATCATATTCAGTTGATAGAATCAGATTTGACCTCCAAATAAGAAGTGAAAAGTTACATTATAAATCTATACCTACCAATACTCACTGTTATTCCTTATGATTTCAGTTGAATTTAATATTGTTTTAAATAGAGTTTTCAATAATTTCTGAAATTAGATTCTGGAGAAAAAGAATTTCAACTGTATTTGCAATGTGCATGTATGGAATATTTATCAATATACTGTGATAGATTTGATTTTGGATGTTGAAAGAGAAAAGTACATTCATGAATCAATATTAATAAAGATTAATATACACGATATAAATATTGTTAGTTTTAGTAATAAGTTAAAGAAACAGCAGTGAGATTGCTTATTTTTATGTAACATTATAAAACATTTTGTAACAATGAAAAAAATGTAAAAGAATTATGAGAATGTTTAAAAAGTGTTACATATTTCTGAATATATGCAATGTCAAATAGTTTTTGAAAATGAGGACATTGGAAAGATACCTGGTCATCACTGTCAACAAATATTTATAAATGACTCTCAAAGTGTAGGACACTAAAAAAAAAGTGTAGGACACTAAATTGTTAAGAAATTTGAAAATATACTTTTGATTAGGTTCTTCCATTTCAGATAAATAAATACAAATGCACACACACACACACACACCCCTTGTCTCAACAATTATACATACAGTTCTTATTATTGAAGCAATATCCATCAAAGTGATCAAAATAAAGTGACTGGGACTTCTGGGAAGGTGGAAAGTGTCATAATTTCTAAGATACTTAACAAATTAATGTAAGAAATTTTAAATGATGCAACTAATGTAAGATACAGTAAATCCCAGACTCTCTGAAATGTAAATAAATAATAGAATTTTAATTTCAGAATTCCCCATGCAATAAATGGATGACACCTATATAAGAACACTGATTGTTTGAGATAACTGTATATAACATATCACTGTATATGTTATGAACAAATACACAAAGCAATGTTGCTTTGAGTTGGATATTACCCATAACTTACAAGTGAAGAAATAATGTTTCATAGAATTAATTAACTTGCTCTAGTCACATAGTTCATAAGTGACAGAATCAAAGTTTTCATCTCACTTTTCTTATTTCAAAGTTCAGACTCTTTCTACTACTACCTTACATTGCCAGAAATAAGTATCTATTGGCAGGGTATAGTTGAAATAATTATACAGAAAAAAATACTTTATTAAAATACCAGCACATTGGAGGACAAAACAGAGAAAGAAGGTAAACAATATTATCTGAAAAAGTTAAACTACTATGCAAATAGGCAGCATAATTTTAAAATATTGAAATATATTAATAATTATTCCAATTTTGGAAAATATGTAACATACTGTAGGCAAGCACTTTCTGAAGTTTGTAGCCAGTCTATACTACCTTTTTTTTTTAATGTTAAGAATTATGCTCTTTAAATCACCATAATTTGAACAACAACATTTTTTAAAATTAATTTTATTTATTTATTTTTATACAGCAGGTTCTTATTAGTTATCTATTTTATACATATTAGTGTATATATGTCAAACCCAATCTCCCTATTCATCCCACTATCACCCTCTCCCTTCCCCCCTTGGTGTCCATACATTTGTTCTCTACATCTGTGTCTCTATTTCTGCCTTGCAAACCGATTCATCTGTACCATTTTTCTAGATTCCACATCTATACGTTAATATATGATATTTGTTTTTCTCTTTCTGACTTACTTCACTCTGTATGACAGTCTCTAGGTCCATCCATGTCTCTACATATGACCCAATTTCATTCCTTTTTATATTGTATATATGTACCATATCTTCTTTATCCATTCATCTGTTGATGGGCATTTTTATAAATACTATATTCATATATTTACATTATAAAAGTAGGAGTGGTATAAGTGACAGAGCTTGGTCAACACAAAGAAGAAATTTTTAACAGAGATACACAAATAATTGAACTAGTTGCCTCAAAATTTAGTAAGACTCTTGTCATCAGAATTGCCTAAAAAATAGGCTGGATAACAATGATAGACCCTAACAGTATATATGTATTCATCAACTAGTTGAAAAAAGTAAATTAAATAAATAAGCTAGAGTAAAATGAGTGGGTGCTATAGAGTCTGCCAACATCAAGAAAATTTCAGGGTGTTAACTTACTTAAAAATTGTAAGCTCTTAATTATAAATTGTATATCAAATTGTATTATTATTAAAGTTCTGGTCACCAATTATAGTGTGCAGAGGTGGTTTCCCCATACCAAGCAGTTCTCTGGCACCAGCTGCGTGTCTTACAATTCAACTAATTTCTGACTCAATCTATCCGGAGATAGCATCAGATTCCACAGGTTAAACACTGAAAAGTGTCAACAGGTATTATTTAAATTCTGTCAAACTAATTAAATTGAGCATGTTATGAATTTGAACTATGAAGAACCATGGCTGGTCATGTCCACAGAAGCTGTTTGTCTCTATCGTGACAAAATGCCTTTGACTGTGAAGGTAACTGCCACAAATAATTAGGACACTAAGTATGATTAAGTATGACAACCTTACAAATTAGCTTTCTTTTTGTATCATTGAGGATATATCTTCAAAGAGCCAATATAAATTCAGTAATGTCATTGAGTAAGTTGGTGCAAAAGATGTAGAGTCCAGGTCCCCTCTCTTGGGTATCTCTTTGTGAGATACACCAAATCAGTCTTTCAAGTATTGATAATAACTGGATTGGTTAATTAATAGTTAGATTCTCTTCTAAACAAATGTTTTGTTAAAAATAACTATAAGTATAAATAACACATATGTAGCTATATATACTCTTGAATAATTTTTAAGAGGAACAAACATAGTATAATATCACTTGCTCCATTTTATCTGTTTCATTGTCTACCTTCTGGCCCCTTACCCATTTCATTCAATTGAGTGGTGGGGTAACCAGACACTTCAAGTTTCATTTCCTCAACTCTTTTTAATACTGTGCATAAAAGTATACCAGTTCCAAATAAATAAACATGATCTTAATTTTATTTAATAATTAAAACAATAACTATTGGGGGCACAATTATAATCATCTTATTCAAATGCAACAGTATTAATGACAAATGACTAGGTAGCATGGTTTAGGTGAATCAAGACTTTCATTAGGTTGAGAATACTATATTGTCTTCTCTAGGCATGTAGTTAGTAAAACACTTAATCCCTTAATATCTTAGCTCTCTTTTCACCAAGAAGTTTAATAGTAATGTGGTTAAAATATAAATTACCAGAAAACTTTTACAAGCAGTGTTTCTTGTCTTTTTTTTCTTTAATAACTAACATTGTTCAATCTTCTCTTTGAAAAGTAGACAAAAAGATACTATGAGTTTGTTTAAATTACATGCTATTTGTAGGCTTGATTAAAAAATTAGCAAAATTACTAACACGTTCTCTAGCAGCAGTACTCGACAGTAAATTGTTTCTCAAAACTGTATTCTCAAGAGAACTTCCAAAATATGCTGCGACTCTTGTTAAAATGCAGATTCACAGACTCAGTGACATGTCACCTGAGTTAGAATCGCCTAGGTTGTTGCCTTTTTAGCAAGGTCCTGTGGTGTTTCTTAAGCATCTTTAAATGAAGGAACCTCTGGCATTCTGACCCTTAATGAGCTTGAGTCTTCACAAAATAATGTTCTGTTCAGCTTAGCCTTAATACTGAGAACAATATATAATATTCTCCTTCAGAATTTTCCTATTTAGTGAAAGCACATGCTCAAAAATTCTGACTGATGAACTTAAAATACCTGTGACTATATGGAAATAATTTCAAGTACAAAATTTTCAGAGGTATACAGATTCAAATTTATCTTAAGCTATATCTATAAACACCAGCTGCTCTAGTATTTTTGACTGAACAACTATTTTCTAATTTAGACTTTGTCTTCTACCACCAAAGGCCAAATGTAGTAAAACTTATTGATTTCATTACATCTCTGACATTCATCCATTTATATTAGTATTTTTTACAAACTGTATGTAGCTTTTTTTATGTGCCAGGTACAGTTTAATGAACTACCCAAATATTAAATCATGTACTTATTATTACAATCCTAAGAGTTAGGTGATACTATGATCTCCTTTCCAGGTGAGGAAACTGAGGCACAGAGAGACTATATAATTTACTTAAGACCTAGCAAGCAGCTTAAGGTGATAAAACCAGAATTCAAACTTAGGCAGTCTGGGTCAGTGTCTATACTCTTAACTCATGCTCTGCTGCCTGTGACACAAGATTGATACATTTCTTTGAGGTCAAAATTTGGAAGCTTTGATTTTATTGGGCTTTTTGCCTAACTCTTTCTATAGTAAGTGAGAGAGAAGCTAATATTTTAAAAAGTCTGTTTGAACAAGTCTTATTAGAAATAAATCCTTTTAGGCAAGCTTCTCTGCAATAATGTCTTATTTTATTTTGCAGGATTTGCAATTCAAAATTATTTCACCAAAAACTAATATTCCAAATTAGTACAATGAAGCCTGACTTTTATTTTCCTCTTGTAAAATCAGTCACTAAACAAAAAGAAATTGCATGGGGTTCTGCTGTGTGTTTGACTTCACTCTTTCTATTACAAAAGCTCTTCATCACCATAGAATTGAATGTTAGGAAAAAAAATTAATATGGTTTATAGCAGTAATCCTCTTAAATGCTTGAGACTTTGCCAGCTTTCAACTAACAAGCCAGGTTATTAACGGCTGCGGTCCTACAACACTCAGGGATTATTGTCTAGGTCTGCTGACGAGGCATTGCTAGTGACCAGTTTGTAAAATGCAATCTGTTATTTTACTTCATAACCTGATCAATGATTAAAACTGCTTGAAGTACAAAAACCTGCCTTCCCTACCAGCTGATGATTTTTGCAATACATAGAATTGAATGGCTCTTTTTATGTGTGATTAAAGGTTCTGATTATTACCTGTGTAAGTTATCTGGCAGCTTTTTTTTTTGGCTTTTGGTTTGATCAAGTAAACTTGAAAAGAACATCAAGATTAAAAAAAAAATTAACATTACCTTTAACTAAAAAAATGACAGCTCTGTCAGAAGACTGTCTCCCCTCACCTGATTCTTAATATGGAATTCATGACAAGTATACAGATTTGCCTTAATTATTTATTCATTTCATTGAAACCGTCTTCATCTGCTTTAAATTTCTAATAAGTCTATTTAAATAAAGAGAATCCTATTTGAATGTTGATTTTATACTTTAAAAATCATGAAGGTGCCTGTATTATACAGAAGTGGTATGAAGCAATGGTAATGGTTGTATCAGTAAATGGCCGAAATAAAAATGCTGATTGCATTAGGTAATGACATGATAGTATTTCAAACCAACTTAGTGTAAAATAGCTACGGATATCAATGGATTGCACAACAATAAGAAAGCACTATTGTTGCTAGAAAATATGGAAGATACAATTTGTAAAGAAGAAAGAAAGGAAAAAATTCCATATTTCCTTACCTTCATAAATTGAACAAGTTAGGTCAAATAGGACACTTTCCTCTGACACAGTAAATAGGGCAATTGTCCTATTCCCTGTGCCTAAGGCCTGGCATCAGGTTTTGAAATGATTTTATTTGTTTTGTTTGGTTTGGCTAGGTTGATTTTACTGGCTCATTAAAAACCCAATAGCTCTGATCTAAAGAACTGCCTTTGTTTTTTCCTATGGAAGTCTAGATCATGTCTTTGCAAATTTGCTTCTCATAATTATCCAGATTTATTATGAATTTCCCTACTGTTCCCCATCCCTGTCAAAAGTCACTCTTTCCACTAAAGTATGTATATTAAAAGTCTGAAGTCCTTGGATTTAAACACAGGGCAATCATCTGAAAGGCAGGTGAGGAAGACTCTAGGGATGGCGGACATTTTATTTCCAATTTAGTTCTAAAGAAATTTTTTTTTCTTTTTTTTTTGCGGTACGCGGGCCTCTCACTGTTGCGGCCTCTCCTGTTGCGGAGCACAGGATCCGGACGTGCAGGCTCAGCGGCCATGGCCCACGGGGCCAACCGCTCCGCGGCATGTGGGATCTTCGCGGACAGGGACACGAACCCGTGTGCCTTACATCGGCAGGCGGATGCTCAACCACTGCGCCACCAGGAAAGCCCTCTAAGGAATTTTTTTCCCCTGTCTTTTAAATGACAATGGGACAAAGGCAGGTAGGAAGCTTTTCCCCTCCCACATATAGACAGAGACAGATACAAGTGTAAACACTATAGACTAGTCTTACTGATGGGGGAATAAAAGTCAAGGCAAAATGTTAGCAGAGAAAGAAGCTAGGAGCTCTGTAGTTACCCCTACCTAAATTTTTCGCTCATTTAGCTTGGTGAGAATACTAGGGTCCTATACCTGACAGGCCTCAAAATACTATTTTAGTAAGAAAGGTTATAGGGAATTTTTTTTACCTTATATGTTGGAAAATTCTACCATCTATTTAATTGCTTAGATTTCTGGAAATGGAAATTTGAAATAATTTTCCTTCTGAATTTTAAGGCATTATTTGTTCCGAATTTCTTAGATGCTATTGAATAATCCAACACCATTCTAAATACTTTATAAAGTAAATAATAAAAAATAAAATAAAAACATTTTTGTCCCTCTCTGGAAGTTTTTATAAACTCATCACTAAACATATATTTTGACATTTCAAGATATGTTTTGCTGTGTTTTGTGCCCTAGTCATTTTGATGGGAACTCACTAAACCTTTGCATTCTGCAAATGTAGAAACATTTTGTAAGAATTAATTCTCAAGAAACTAGATGATACTCTCAAGAAGTACTAATTTTTGTCCCTATTTCAATTTATTTCACCCCACGTAGTGATTAAATTGTAATCATACAGTAGGAAATGCTAATCACTGATCCAGGGAAACAAGCTTAAGTTTTTGATCCCTTTTAATTTGAAAATCTCCCTAAGAAAGCTTTTATCAATAATTTATATGTCGGTGTGAGAAAGTTTCATATATGTCTTTTAAAGTTATTTTGTGTAGGGAGATGATAACAATATGAAACTAAATTGGAGTGAGATGTTTCTACAAAAAGTTAAAAAATATTTTTTAAAGGTAGACTACAGGGAGTACAGAGTTATGAAGAAGTAAGATGTTTCATCTTTTACTATTTGGCCTAAGGTAAAAATTTGCCTTCTTAAAAATCTTCATTATATTTCTGAATTGGTAAATGTAGTGTAATTTGCTATAGGTATAACTATTGGCCAAAACTGATATTTTATAAAATTGCTAATGATTCAGATAAGCTCTTTATTTCTTTTATTCAAAAGAAGTCTAATTCTGCATGTAAAGTTTCAAGTGTTTGGGCTAATAGTATATACCTAATTGTATTCAAATATTATTTACCTATTAAGAAAACATACATACTTAGATCTTTGTAATGATGAGTTAAAAGGGAAGGAGTTGGATCTGAATCTCCAATCCTTACTTGCCAAGTACTCTGATATTTTTCAAGTTTAATTAATTGTACATAGCTTTTTCTTCTCCATCAGATAAAAAAATAACATGTATAAAGATGAAATAACCAGCACAAGAATGTATTTGTGCATGATTCATATGAAAAATTTGAGAAGTATAGAATGACAGTGGTTTAGAATATAGAAAATAAATAGTCTTTCATTTTCATATATATAGATATATTGACATACAAAATCATATGCATCTCTCAAATTATAAGAATATAATAATATGTTGGACTCTTTTTGTACCTTACTCCTGAAATGCTCAAGGGATTTTCACATAGATTATCTCATTTGTTTACCCAACATTCCTGTGAGGTGGGAGCAGTTATCATACTGTGATATCTTTTTCAGAGGTAGTATATTTTGAAGTTTCACTTTCAGCTACAGTATGGCTTATTCAATGACAGAAGGCGACTTTAGGGGAAACTGTAGATATACCACTGTGGGTACCATCCGTGTAAAAATATTCTCCACAACATATTCATCAGCATTGTCTACTATGTAACTTGGTTACAGAGCTCTTTTTAAAGTTTCTCAGCACACAATTATATAACAATTCCTTCTAAGCACCCCCAAATTTGAACAAATGGATAGTAACAATAACAAAATTGGTAATGAGAATGATGGAAGTGGTAAAAAAGTAAAGCAAATTCAATATAGTTCCTGATATTCAGAAGGATTTCTATAAAATGCATAGGTTTCAACATGCCACACTGAAGAATGGGGTCTTTGTTCTTTGTTTTCCAGATGGAAAAGAAAAGAAAACTGAAGTCTTTGCAAGATCCTTCAGTGAGACACTTCTGACAAGTGATCAAATCATTGAACAATTCTTCCTGAAAAATAATGTTCAGATGTAGTCTAAGTATTCGCCCTGTGACAGCATGAACAGCCTTCCCTCTGTGTTGACATTCATTCTAATAATAGACACTGTAGACAGAATATCTGACACCTCCACCAAACCAAAAAAGACTATGACTTCATGTCTCTCATATAAAATCCTTATTAATGGAAATATTCTCATTGATTAAAAATGGTTTTAAAACTGCTTTTTTACTTTTGATTATATTACCAAAACATAAGGAATGTGGTAGAAACACAATGTAACTTAAGAAATACTGGTATTGTTCAAAAAAATGTAAATGTTACCTAGTAAGATGATGGCATCCTCTTTTATATCACGACAGTGATATATTCTTAGAAATAAATACATAAATAGCTTTTCAGTGTTTCTGTAAATAAAGGTACTTTAAAAAGTCATTAATTTATTAATAAAGTTTTAAGACACAATAAAATAGAAAGAATGGCAGAAAGGATTTTCATGCACCCATCACCTATTGCCAATCTTATTTCGTCTAGATCCCACACAACTAACCATCTGTCAAGGCACACAGAATGTTTTAAAGAAAATTCCAAATTTATCAGTAAATATTTAATGTGTATCAAACATCTCAAAACTATATGCTCTGCAAAAGTGCTAAAGAGTATGCAATTAATACTGAAAGAGTCTATGACCAAAGTGAAAAGGAATGGCTTGACATGAACCTCATCAAGGCAGAGACTGTATTACTCTACCCACCATAAGCTATACGTAAGGGAGCAAAGGTCCTCAAACACTATCATTACTGTCACTGGATAAAGTTCCACAGCTGGATTTTTCTGCTCAACATCATCATATTTAAGGAAAACTTTTTAAGAGGAGAAAAAAACAAAACAAAACACTATTTGAAAAAAATTAAAATAGAATAGCCCTTGTCAGCAAAGATTGTGGAAGCAACAAAAATACATATGAAACTTCCTTCAAAGATAGGAAACCTAAAATATTTGTATCCTTTCACTTTCAAATATAATATAATACATCCATAAATTGAATCCCTTTCCTCTTCTGAGCTCTGGTTCATCTTTTCAAATCAAGTACCTCATAATCTTCTAGTAGAATTTTGTTGAATCATTGCAATGTTTTGTTTGATTATAGTGCCATTAATATTGTTTTATGATAACTTCTGTGCTTATTTTAACACATATGCTTTTCTACTAATCCAGACCAGTTGGGAGAGAACTTCAATAAAAATTACAAGGTAAAATAAAAGTTCACAAATTAAAATTATAGGACAGGAGATGGAGTGATTACGTCTGCTTAAAAAATATTTTACGTGTATCTCTAAAAGATATAGAATCGTTTCTTAAAACATAAACTCAATATGATCAAACTTTTCAAAATTAACAAAAATTTCTATAAAATCGTCAGTGACTGAGTTCCTTTCCTATATATCCCTATCTGCCTTTTTTTAATTGCTTGTTCCTAAATATGTATATGTATAACTGATTCACTTTGCTGTACACCTGAAACTAACACAACATTGTAAATCAAATATACTCTAATAAAAATTTTCTAAAAATCATACAATAAATCAGTTGACACACTTATGTCTCTTTTAATGTGTACATTTACCCCCTCCTTCCACTTTCTGTTCCTTGCAACTTATTTTTTAAAGTAGCCTGTTCATTTGTATGTCATCAATTTTGCTCATTGCACAAATGTGGAATCATTTTCAATTTTCCACTATCCCTATTATCTTCTCTAAATTGATAGTGACATAATTAGATATCTGACTTTTTTCATCATATTCAGATTTAATTTTTTAGACAAAAAATATTTATTTTTATTATCGTAAGACTCCAAATCTTCATAACGAAGTCTCAAGGAAAAAATATGGACTTTGGGACTGGGTTTCAGTTCTACCACTTACTAGCTTTAGTGTCTGAACCTTGGCAATTATACATAATATCTGTGACTCAGTTTCCACAAATAGCCTTCCAGTGTCTTCCTTCACTGCAGTGCATTTTTCCCCTGTAACTCTTCTGGTGGGATGGGAGGAATAATTCAGTTTCAAAACTATTGGCAGGGGGCTTCCCTGGTGGCACAGTGGTTGAGTCTGGCTGCCAATGCAGGGGACACGGGTTTGAGCCCTGGTCTGGGAAGATCCCACGTGCCGCGGAGCAACTGGGCCCATGAGCCACAGCTGCTGAGCCTGCGCGTCTGGAGCCTGTGCTCCGCAACAAGAGGGGCCGCGATAGTGAGAGGCCCGTGCACCGCGATGAAGAGTAAATCTTAAAAAAAAAATTATTGGCAGGAAAGTTTTCATAAAACCTTTGGCTATAGGATAATTGAGTTATGATACATACAGAGATAGGGGGTCTTGTCAAAACATAGGGTTTTTTTCTGACTAGCTAAAAGTACACTCATAGATAAGAGTTACAAGGTACTTTATTCATTTTCTTTAATATTTTACAGAAAGGATAGACATTGGATAGAAAAAGCATTGATAAAAGAAAATGTACCAAAGATTTGACCAAGTCAAAAGGCAATCCTGAAACCCTTGTCTAATTAGTTATGTGATTGAATTAAATGTTTTTAATCTGGTAGCTGTTGCAAAGATGGTTTTCACAAAGAGTCTGATGCCAGAGAATTTCAACTTTAGACATCCAAGCTCTTTGGGACAAAGTAAGAAAATCTAAGATTAATCTATTTGGAATTATAGATAGTCACAAGTGACTAAGAGGGCTGATTTTTTTCTTATAATTTTTGCTTATTTATTATTATTATACATATATATCTGATATAGAGAATGTCGGTTAAGATTTACTGATATTTTTAATGAAGAATTTGTAACTTTAAGCAGAGTCTAAATTCTATTACAATAATATTTTAAAAGGAAAGAGGCTTTGTATCTTCTTTTTAAATACATCTATCCTTTGTCCTGGCTATGCAATCCATCATGCTGTACTTCTGAGGGTGGTACATGATTTCCAAAAGACTTCTGAAAGAGGGCCCTAGTTAACCCTATTTCAGTAAAATAACTGTCACCAAAAATATACCACATGATTAAGGTTTACTGAGTACAGAAAAAACCAGATGGAATAAGAAAAGTCCTGAAAATCTTATCATTTCAAAACTACTGAAGGAATTGGGGATGTTTAAACCAAAGACTAAAGCTTGGCCTGGACCAAATTCTTAGTTCACAAAATAAGTTGTCTTCTTAGATTTGAGGAGGTGGATTCTGAATAATAAAGTGCAATTACCTCTGTATTAACTAAAAGAGAAAACTGAGCAAATAAGAAAGGGTTAAAAAACAGGCATTTTGCTCTATATATGAAAGAATTTTACAATCATTTGATTTGACGCAATACAAAATGTATTCTTTTCAGGTGTCATTTAACTAACTGTAGCTAATTTTTCACACAAATGGCAATACTATAGAGCTGACGGTGGATCAAACATTGAGATTGTTTATCTATCAATTTCTCTATGAATTTGAGAGTCTACATACTTCTGAGTAATCACTGATAATAGCTTACTTGGAAAGGTATCTCTAAAAATGAGTTTAGACAAAAAATAATCCTTCAAGTGACAAAAGCACATGTATTTGGATAGTTTAATACAGGTATGGAGTAGACTGAATAATTTAGTGAAACAATATATAAGACTAAAACTAGCCATTTTACTTTCTATTTTGATTTTAAAATATACAATCACTAACTTTTCTTACTGTGTTCTGTTAGAATATCTACTGGTATGTTGTTAAAGCAACTGGAGAGAAATGTTGGCAAGCCATCAGTTAGCATATGTGAGGAGGAATCCTGGCCGTAATCTTAAGGACAGAAATTATCAATTTGGAGAAATTGTTTTGTACACCACAGGGTACATTTTGTTTGCTGTTTATTTATGCTATAGCTATAAGTCAAATGCCTAACAATTACTTGTAAAGGCAACTAAAACTAACTGTTCAGTTCTGTGAGAGTGTAGATTAGAATGGCCTAGAGTTTTTCATAATACATGCCTAAAAATTCAATATATAAGGTACATAATCAATTACAGCTTTAAAATAATAATAGCAACAACACAGTAATCAAACACATATTCATCTAAGTATGTCCTTTCAGAGAATTTCCTGACTTTCTGTGGATAAGGAGAGATGGGATTCTCACTCATAGTATTATTTTTTTGCAGTAATGTCAGGAATGAGAATCCAAGTGTTTGTTCAGTTTTTCTTCATTATTTCCAAATAAAGAAAATTGCAGAGTTTGAAAAAAAATATTTCAGTGAATCTAGTATGTATTGATACAAGTCTTTCAAATTTCACAGAGACAATATTTCATTATTTTAATCATAATTTAAATCAACTGTAGCAAAGGGTTGAATCTCTTTGGATGGCACCCTAAAAATGATCATCAATAATCTCTAAAAATGTAATTTATATAGTCTCTTCTCTATTGAAACTGTATTCTAAAAAGTTAAAATAAACACAGTATTCATGATGTTTCAAAAGATTATAAATTAAAACTTTATTTTGCAGAATTAAAAAATCACAATATATTTTTATGCTAGATAACAAGGGAAGGAAGAAGGAATGAATATTACTTGAAATGCTGAATACACATCAAACAAACCATGTATTATAATTCAGTTACTGTTCACAAAATTGCATGCAAAATGTATAATTAAGCCCCCTTAAAGATACAAGGATAGAGATGATAAGAAACAAATGACCAAAGTACATATAAAGGTTAATGTAGAAGGTACGTTTTCAAACTGTATCTAACTCTGTAGTCCATTTTCCTTCTACTATTCAATATACTAGTATTTGGTCTAGTATTTCTACTGAAGCTGAAGATGGAAGATCAGGTTTGAAGGAGTATGCATTTCTGTCATGTAATTCTGTGCTAAAAAGACCTAACCAAAGTCAGTCATTTGTGAAAATCAAACCCAGTAAAAAGAAACCATATGTAAATCATCATCATCATCATCATCATTATCATCATCACCAACGTTAAACCTCTATCAGAGTAAGTAATAAATTTATCACAATTTTTGTCTACATGTGTAGTATGTTATTCTCAAGGAAATATGCCTTCGAAGACATTGAAAGCTGGCTATTAAAAATATATATCTTTAACCATTATGCTTTAACTTAGTTCACTAGAGAAATGACCTATGTTTTTAAATGGTCAATTAAACATTTAAGATTAACAAGTCAGAGAAAAGAAAAGTCCATAGTGTGGACCTTATGTGTTAGGTTACCATATAAACAAACAAGCATATTTTAGAATGAGAATATGAGTAGACATATGTAATAAGCCTACTCAAATATCTTGAACACAGTTAAAAATATTTATATACCATGTCTTGTGAAACCAAAATACAATTCTATTTTTTTTCTTTCTGGGAGATGACTTAATTGTAAATAATATAGTTAATACCATGCATTCATCATATTCTCTACTAATTGTTTTTTTCCCTTTCCAGGATCTGTGAAATAGTTTCAAATAGCAAAATCAACAGCAGTTAACATGATTAAAACTGCATTCTTAATAATAATTTTATTCTAACTTGTATTAATGTTTATTTTTAAATGTTCCTGTATTGCGGAGCCATCTGTTTCTTGCCTGTTATGGTACCTAGGTTCTGTAATCATAGTACTCAAGGGAGGTCATCATTTTTCTTCATGATAGAAGAAGCATTCTACATTTCATTAAAAAGAAATAGTTTGATTCAAATTCTAAAGTAACTGGGAATAAATTGTTGATAAAATTAAAAACTGATACTTCTTGAGGTTAATTTTTTTTCTTAATATCTGCATTCACAGTGAGTTCCACATGAGTGACTAGGTTATAAATTTCCTTGTCTTGACAAAGAAAAAGATCTCAAGTCAGTCAATGAGTCCCATTTCTGAACTTCTCAAATTCTCCCTAAAACAGCAGCAATATTCTTTTGAATATATGACTTTCAAATCACCTTTTGAGCATATTGAAATCAATTAAACAATAAGTGTATTCTCATTTACAAAAGAAATCAATCAGCTGTCATTTTTGACTGATTATTCTTAGTTGGAGTGGTGTTTAATCCATGAATTTATTACACATTTTTCAACTACTATAAAATAGCATATGAATTGGAAATGATGTCACCTGGTAAATGGACAAAAAAATCCAGTTCTCTCCCGACCTTTTTTTTTTTGAAGTCTTCCTTGAAGCACATGATCATCTCTTATTGAAGAAGGTAGATTTTTTTACTAAGCATAAAACTGTAGTGCCTGCTATGCTATCAAGAACATAAATGTTAGCAAAAATTGAGGCTAAAATATGTGCCCAGAGCAAACTAATCTACCTATATTGTATTAGTATGATCCACATGATTCTTTCAAAAGACATTATTTGCTATTTTTCACTATAAAATATGCTGCATGGCCCTAAGTAAGTTCTGTGGATAAGGTCACCTAACTTGTACCCCAGTAACACTATAGATCACCGACCACTCTCATTGTTCTAAATACAGATCAGAAAAATACTTTCCACATCCATGTTCTGAGATTATAGAATTGCAACCACCCTTAATTAATTGGCATGGTGTGTTCAGTCTGCCCAGATTGAAGAGTTTATCAAACTTTTACTAAATTACTAAAGTATGGTTATGGTAAAATACAGATGACATTCAGTCAGTGTTATTATTGTTTTTAAATTTTTTACTGACAATACAGGCACTCATTGCCTGTAGCCAGCTTATTGCTCTCCCTTACTCTACCCTTGGTATGCTACTGCTTACCATGAACATCTTTTATCAGTTTCCAAAACATAAAATCTTACTCTCTCCTTAAAAAAAAAAATGTGGTAACTACATCATTTCCATTAAAAATGCAGCTAAGGAGGAAATTTACTTTGTCCATTGGCAACCTCCTTCTCTACCACTTTATTATATTTTCGAAGACAATGCTTCTCTACCCTGCATTTAACATTGCAGTTTGTTTCTGGGAGGAAAAGCAAAAGCAAGAATTGCATGAGAGTAGAAGGATAAGAATGAATAAAAGGAACTTTTACTGAAGTTATGAGTGTTCTTTTCTAAACGAAAGTAACATTTTATTAAATACATTTTATTCAGTTTATAGAGAGCATGGGTTGTTGAAACTGGCAAGGAAATGGCATATGGTCACTGTATCCATTTCTGTGTTCATGGAAAGCTGGAAATGGAGTTGTATTAACCTAAAATTAAAGTTGTAATTAAGCAAAAAGATGGTTAAGATGAGAGAAAGGGGCAGCATTTATTTAGACTCTTATTTGTGCCATGGTTTGATGTCAGCATGTCACATACATGGTTTCACATAATGTTCTCAGTTACTCTCCAAAGTATTCATATTATTTCCATTTTATCCCCATTTTATAGATCGGTAAACTAGAGATCAGAACATTTAAATGACTTGCGAAAATTTCCATAGTTAGTAAGTAGCACACAGGATTTGTATCGAGATCAGTCTGACAAAATATCTTTCAATTACACCAAAAATGCAAAGATTAGATGAAATAAACATATGAAAGTTGAGACTGAGCTCCTAAAAAGATCCTTATGGGAAAACTCAGTCAATACCAAAAAATCATAACTCTTACTATATATTCATTATATTTTAATTTATAGTGGTAGAATTACAGCCTCTGATTAAGTAAGGTAGGAAAAATCGTTAACTCAGGAATTATTTCACAACTCATCTCTATTAACTCTTATCACCAAAGAACCAAATGATTCATCCATTTTGTATGTGTGTGTGATTAACATTGAACAACTGGAGAGAAAATCTTTCAAAAATCTTTACAAATCGGTAATACAAAGTGAGAATTAAGCCCACTTATTTTTTGTTATAAAGCAGTTAAACCATAGGAATTCGCATATTTTATTACAAGTTTCATACTTTTTTTTTTTTTTTTTTTGCCGTACGCAGGCCTCTCACTGTTGTGGCCTCTCCCGTTTGCAGAGCACAGGCTCCGAACCCGCAGGCTCAGCGGCCATCGCTCACGAGCCTAGCTGCTCCGCGGCATGTGGGATCTTCCCGGACCGGGGCACGAACCTGTGTCCCCTGCATCGGCAGGCGGACTCTCAACCACTGCGCCACCAGGGAAGCCCACAAGTTTCATACTTTTGTGTTTACACACTTTACATGCCTGTTCCCTCAATATCCTACACTCTTGGAGGAGAACAGCCAAGATTAAATGGGTGACAGTGTCTGACATATACAGGGTATGTTCAAAAAATGTTTGCAGAGTAAATGAAATAGTCACAACAGATAACAGTATGACGCAGTTTAGAGGACTGAACCTGAGATCTCATCCTTTAGTAATGATTCAGGAGAATTATTTCAATATTAAAAATACAGCTGGCAATAGAAATTCATAGATAGTCAGTCATTTAACTTTAGTTTTCTTCGTTGTGATTTACAATAAAACATATACTTCTCTGAAATACTGTAACAGGATAAAGAAAATCATCAGATCACTGTATATCAAAATACTCTAAGTTGCATTAATAAAATCATGTATTTACCAAAACAGTATACTAGTTAAGTACCTAATGACCTCTCATGAAATCAATGAGAGAAAATGAATATGTTTACATTCTCTTATGGTACAAGTTGTTTTGTAATTCCTTCTAGGAAATGCTTCCTCTGAGCAATATACATATTATGGAAGAGATAGAAAACAAGCAATATTCATAGAACATATGGTAAATTTAAGGACATGTTGCTCTAATCTCATTATCCAAATATCTGTTATTTTGTGTAACACTAGTCTATTTAAAAAAATTTTTTTACTCAAACTTTCAAAAGGTTATTGGAAAGTTACTGACCAGGGTATTATATAAATTCTATCCCATTTAAAATATGAAAAATGTATTCACCTAAAATCTAACATATAAAAGAGGACAAATAGCTCTTTGTTTAAATAATTTTTGTCATAATCAGAACTTAGAAAAGTCACACAGAAATAGTTAAATGCAGTTTGATCCAACTGTATCTGCTTGCATGGAAAAACATTTGATAACAATGAACTAGACAACCAAGTTTTTTATCATGTTCTCAAACTGTAATAAAATGCTGTACTGTAAATCCAAAATGACCTGCAAAACTCAGGGGGAAAGTGAATATGATCTCTTTCCAGTTATTCTAGCAGAGACAGTATAATTTTTGAACTTCCTGACAGCTCTATTGCTTTCTCTACCAAGAGCTGGCAATGTTACTGGTGCCTTTATCAAGAAATGTTCTTTCACATAACACTGCAAAGTCAAGATTTCACCTATCATATGTTTATGACAGGGTAGCTTGACAAAGACACAGAACAAAGTGAATTAAGCTGAAAATGGATGTGAATTAAAGGTTCATAGTAGCAAATTAGCATTCTCTTCATATTTTTTCATGTCTAAAACAGTGTTATTTTTAAAATCCTTTCTGATGAAAACATTTTCATTTTTAAATGGAAACATATTTGTGCTGCATATGTAAAGACATGGAGAAAATTGAAATTTAGTCTTCATGGAAGTAGACTGAGCCTCTCCATCATGTCTAATACTTTAAATATTAACAAATAGTGATTGGTTGAATAAGAGGAAGTCAATGGGCAGAAAGCTCCTGCTTATTCATTTTTCGTCTTTCGACAATTTAAAACATATGGCTGAAAATAACAGGAAATTAATTTCTTCCCTTCATGAGCCAGGAAAATAATGACATTTCTAGAGCTTTAAAAGGACACTCAAAAAGTCTAGCAAAAATAGTTTTTATTATAATTGCAAATATTATGATCCTATTAAATGTTGGACTGATTATCTTCACAAGTTTGCATGTGATATTATGCATCAGGACAAGGTATATGAAAATAAATGGAAAAAAGTTTGATTCAGATTTATGTCAAGTGTTTTGTTTGGAGAGTGTATGATACAGAACAATTAACTTAAAAGGATCAAGTCCATGAGGAAAAGAAGACTATCAGAGGAGAATGCTAGGAAGGAAATGTTTTGCAGATGTACTGCATTTAAATTAATAAAATCTCATTAGGTTTTATGTTTGCCAATAACGGCTGGAAAAGTTACCATACATTGTAGGAACAATTACCCAAATCTTCACTGTCTCATTAGGTTTGTCATACTGTTTTCATTATAATACATTAGAACTTGCTAGTGAGCCTTCAGTAATGACATATTGTTCCAATTCTCCTTTCAGCAGGCTCTACGATATTTCAGTATTTGTGCTATAAGCCAGCAGGTGTCTTCACTTTGCGTTCTCTGAATCAGTTTTATACACAGACCTCCAGACACAGAATGGAACGTAAAAGGTTTTCAACAACCACATAAAACTGAGTCAGATTAGAGTGAAGCAATACACACTATTTTTATGATTTTATGTTAATTCAAGACACTAAAAATGTGCACCTTTAGAGTATATGTCTGCTCTGGTAAGACCTGTTAGTGAAAGCTGTATTAATGTAGATAAACCATGCAGTATATAAAGTTTAAAGATTTGCATAACAAATGGAAGACAGAGTTGATTTGAATATCTAAAGCATTATAAACTTCAATAAGAACAACCAACACTGTTTGAGCTTTCAAGGCACTTGCATTCAAATGAGAAAGATTTAAAAAGGATACGATTTTTAAAATGCTTTGAAGCTTCCTACTAAAGGTCTTAGGCAGCTCAAGGTTAAAATAAATATTGGATTTAAGGTGGGTGAAAAAAGATTTAGAAGCAATTTAAAGTAGAAATCACTTAGCAGTGAAATAAAATGAATGTTTATAGTTAGTGTAATTGTCACCTGACCTTCAAAAAGCAAAGAACCACTCTATACAAGACACAAGAATGAAGAAAAAAAACATCAGCAAAGAAAGACATCCAAATTTCTGCTTTACTTAATCCTTATGATTAAATTACGACTCTGAAAAAACTTTTCCTAAATGAATAAATGTCCCCCCCAAAGGTAGCTGAATTTAAACATTTGAAACAATGAAGATCTAAGTACTTGCTGATGCATTAAGCTATGACTGTAGTGAAATACTATTATATGAAGTGCCTTTTTAAAGTAGGTAAGTTCACAGATATCTCATCCCATTTGTGTCAAATAGGAGAACAAAAGGTATTGCTAAATATGTTACAATATTCTCAATAGTTCTGATGTACTGATTGGTGAGTCTTGGGCAGTTTCTTCATCTTATGATTGGGAGGGGGAAATAAAGACCAAAATAACCACCTTTTGCACCAAAAGTACTTTTAAAATTGTCTAAAACTCTGACATTAATAATGGAAGAATATTATTTTGCCATATATATTCATAAACTCATTTATAAGCACTTATATGTTGAACCATGCATAATTTACATACAGCTACCAGAAAAAATAGATAAGTAAAAAGATATGTGCAGAAAGAAACAAAATACAGGCTTTCCCTCCAACAAAAGAGTCATGGTTTAACCGAAGCCCTTTGATTACAAATTACTTTACATACAGATCTATAGAAAGGATGAAACAAGTCATTCACACACTGCTCATCTCCCACAGAAAGTCACTGGTAAATCTAACATTTGCCATATGAGGATTATTAGGACGTGTAGAAATCAATTTACTTTATTTAAATTATATTGCACCAGGACACCATTTCATTAATAACCTAACAAACATGTGAATTCTACAGAAAAGCATCTGCAAAAACTTTTCATTACTAGGCTGGATATATTAATGAAACAATTTTATTGCTACTATCTATAGAAGAAAAAAGATTTTCTTCTAAGTATTTGTGCTTAATCTATTTTAAAAGACCAGTGTGTGCATCCATGTACTAATTGGTTATTATACATATTATTTGGAAATTAATTTATTTGCCAATCAGGTATGCTTGTTATTGAAAGGACCCATCTAAAAGTGAGAGTTTTTGGATTAACCCCAAATCAAATAATATTAGAAAATACCTTGGAAAAATTAAACACATATGAGTAAATATACCAGATTGGAAGATATTTGTGAAGCCCTTTGACTTGGAGAACTTAATTTTAGTAAATTACAAATAATGAGAAAATTTAGGCCTTGAACACAGGTTTGTTACCTTTTAACCTGTCACTTCTTGTGCATATTTCATTCATAACTCGTAACTATCTTGAGATAACTGAATACCCTCTTACTGATCACTTCATCTGTAAACATGGATACTAAACATGAATGACAAAGTGCCAGATGCTTTCTTAGGTCTTTTATTTGTATTAACCCTTTTATTTCAGCAAATTTAGGAAGAACGAATGATCATTTTTATCATTATTCCTATTTATGGATGAGAAACAAAGACACAAAGAGGCTCAGAAGCTTGAGAAAGGTCAGATTGCTTGCGATTGCTTGAAATGGGATGTGAAACAATATGACTCGGCTTTGGAGACCATATTTTTGACTGTTGTACATACAGTCTTTTCAAGAATGCATTCAAGGTCAATATGGATTATTGCATATGAGGATTTTTGAATCCTATTTCCAAACTCTCTGCATCTCTTTGCATGTGTCTCTGTCTCTGCCTCAGTCTCTCTCTCTATGCATGCACACCCACATACATACATGCAAGTTACTGATACACATTCAGCAATAGCTTTTTCCTCTACTTGTAACACAAATGAGACAATATGTTCATGAGCTATTATCTGCTTTTGAAAACATCTATCAACATCACAACCAAGTGAGATTTATCTCAGGTATGCAAGGCTGGTCCACCATTTAAAAAAATCAATTAATATAATCTATCTCATCAATAAGCTAAAGAAGAAAAATCACATGATCATATCAATAGATGCGGGAAAAGCATTTGATAAAAATCAACACCCATTCATGATTAGAAACTCTCAATTATTTAGGAATAGATTATACAGCTAACATGTTGCTTGGTGATAAATGCAGAGATTTCCCACTAAGATGAGGAGCAAGGCAAGGATGCCCCCTCTCACTAACACTTGAATATAATACTTGAAGTTCTAGTGAATGGAATAAAAAAAGAATAGAAAACTTATACAGATTAGGAAAGAAGACATAAAACTGTCTTTGTTCACAGATGACATGATCGCTTATACAGAAAATTTGAAAGAATCAACAACAAAAATACTTCTGGGACAAATTAGCAATTATAGCAAGGTTACAAGATACAAGGTTAATATACAAAAGTCCATTGCATTCTTATATACCAACAATGAACAAGTAGAATTTGAAATTAAAAACACAATATAATTTACATTAGCATCTTCAAAAATAAAATAGTTATAAATCTAACAAACTATGTACAAGATCTATACAAAGAAAACTACAATATTCTGATGAAGGAAACCAAAGAATGAAATAAGTGGAGATAATGTTACATGTTCATGATAGGAAGACTCAATATTATCAAGATGTTCGGTCTTCCCAAACTGATCTATTGATTCAAAGAAATTTCCATCATAATTTCAGCAAATTATTTTGTGCATATCAGTGAACTGATTCTAAAGTTTATATAGAGAGACAAAAGACCCAGAATAACCAACACAATTATTGAAGGAGAAAAATAAATTTGGATGACTAATACTACTGAACTTGAAGACTTCCTGTAAAGCTACAGTAATCAAGACAGTGTGGTATTGGTCAATAGATCAATGGAACAGAATAAAGAGCCCATAATTAGACCCACATAAATACAGTCAACTGATTTTTGACAAAGGAGCAAAGGCAATATGATAGATATAAGATAGTCTTTTCAGATCGTGCTGTAAAAATTGTACATCCAACAAAGAAAAGGAAGATCTAGAAATAGATGTGTACAAAATGAATCTAGGCACAGCCTCTTCCAAAAAATTAACTCAAAATAGATTAAAAATCTAAATATAAAACACAAAACTCTAAAACTCCTAGAAGATAATGTCTGAGAAAATTCAGATGGCTTTGGGTTTGGTGATGACTTTGTAAAGTACAACACCAAAGGCATGATCCATAAAAGAAATAAATATGCTGAACTTCATTAAAATTAAAAAGTTCTGCTCTGTGAAATACACTGTCAAGGGAATAACACATCTGATAAAGACACATCTGATCAAGACACATCTGATAAAGGACAATTATATAAAATATACAAAGAACTCTTGAAACTCAATAATAAGAAAAAAACCTGATTAAAAAATGGACAAAGGACCTTAATAGACACTTCACTAAAGCAGATGTACAGATGGAAAGATGCTCCACTTAATATGGCATTTTTGAAATGCAAATTAAAAAAAATGAGATACCACTATACCCTTAGTTCAATGGCCAAAATCTGGAACACCAACCACAGTAAATTTTGGAGAGGATGTGAAGTAACAGGAACACTCATTCATTGCTGGTGGGAGTGCAATATGGTACATCCACTTTGGAAGACAGTTTGACAGTTGCTTTCAAAACTAAACATACTCTTACCACATGATCCAGCAATTGTGCTCCCAAAGGAGCTGAAAACTTAAGTCTGCACAATACCCTACACATGGATATTTATAAAAGTTTTATTCATAATTGCTAAAACTTGGAAGCAACCAAATTATAGGTGAATGGACAAACTGTGGTGCTCCCAGACAATGGAATATTATTGAACACTAAAATCAAATGAGCTATCAAGCCACAAAGACATCATGGACACTTAAATAAATATTACTAACTGAAAGATGCCAGTATGAAAAGGCTACATATTGTATGGTTTCAACTGTATGACATTCTGAAAAAGGCAAAACTATGGAGATAATTTAAAAAATTAGTGGTTACAAGGGGTTAGCAGGTTTACACAATTGCCCACATAATCTAAGAACTGGATGATATTTTATAATTGATTATTGTTAACTTCTCTGTTTTGCTCCCTAAAGATTAAATGTGTCTAGTACTCTTAGTTTATCTACATATAAACCATCTTTCCCTATAGCCATTATCTTGTAATAACTTTTAATGGAGTACAATCTGTAAAAATACTGAATCACTGTTCTGTACACTGAAAGTAATATAATATTTTGAATCAACTCTACTTCAATTTAAAAAATCAAATAAACCGTATCTCCCTAGGTCCAGAATTTTCAAGGACTTTGAAGAGGACTTAAGTGATAATTTGTACTCAGATATACTTCTAGGTAAAGACATACTCCACTTTAACTTCACTGCTTGAAAAAAAAAATTCTTTTCATTTTATTTTTCTTTTAAAATGAAGAAACAAAATAAAATGTTGGTTCAAGCCAGTGTTCAGCAAGCCTCTATGTTTGTTTGTTTGCTTGGGTGGATTAAAGTGGTAAGGGGACAATGGAGATAATAGAATCAAACAACTTTCCACTTTATTGTGAAAACAACTCATTTCTCTTGTAGTTGGGCTCTTTGCACTTACTGAAGAGTGTCCTTGTTCATTTGCCTTTATAATGTTTCCCTTATCTCTCTTTTGGGTTTGTCAGAATCTCATTAAATTGTTTAGTTTTATATTGCATTTATAATATAATAAATTACTCCTCAATATAATTTACCAAAATTTAGAAACAAACATAAAATTCAAAGTAACAAAATTGTGATGAGAGGGAAGGCACCTATAATGTTTTTATCTGCTTATTTACAAATATACTACTCATTATAATTTTTTTTAACTTTTAAAGTAATCTATTTTAGTTCTGTCAGTTTCTTTGACATGGATGTTTATCTGCTTTTCTTGATTGCAGCTGAGCTCTTAGGGGAAAAACTAGTTTTCTCCAGGGATTTCAACTACTTTATTTTAATTAGGTTTTTTTTTTAATGGACTTCTGCTTTTGGAATTAACAATGTAAGTGCTTTAAAAAAGTAAGATATAAATTCCATCATCTCTCAATTACTCACAGGAATAGAGAGAAGTTGTATAGATATTCCAGTAAAGGAGAAGATTCAACAATAATTACTTCTGACTTTAAAATAGACTATGTTATATTGTTCCCAGGCAGAAAGACATTTTAAAATTTATTTTATTAAAGTATAGTTGATTTACAAATGTTGTGTTAATTTCTACTATACATGGCAAAGTGATTCAGTTGTATATCTATCTATCTATATATATTCTTTAAAATTTTCCTTTTAATTATACTTTTATTTCAGTTGCATGTAAAATTGGTTTGCATTTGTTGAATATACAACAGGGTAAGTGTGGGCAGAAACGTGTTTTACATATGGTGAAATGTGTAAGTGTGTATATTATATCTAGAATTTCATGTGTAGGCTCCTCCAGACAGGTAACCATTAGTGATAAGAATAAGAAAATGATAGCCATATTTAATTGAGGAGTCACTGTTTTTAAGTCTTAAAATGTTAGATCTTGTAGGGCTGTAAGTGATAAATGTTGAATTCTTTCAAGAACACTTTTATTCATTAAGCTAAATAATTTCATTTTCTCATAAAAATAATTGAACTTCTTTTTCAAGAGAGATGAATCTTAGCACTTAATGAATTTCTCCATTATTTTTTGTCCATTGCATTCTATGGCAAAGCTTCCTAAAAGCTGTAATACAGTGGAGAGGTAAATTCAACCAAAAGCAATCTTGTTTTATTATGTTCAAAAAAAAAAAAAAAACGCTTTTAATACAACTTTGTGTTTGGAATCAGTTCCAACAAATGCAATTTTCTACAGGGCTATTGTTCAGAATGATGAACCACATGTATACACATCTGGCCACCTAAAAAAAGAGAATCCAGGAAAATGTAGAGATACTCCCACCGAAACAACATTTGATGAATAGAGCTTTTATCATCTTCTCTATACTCCTACCAAAATGAAAGGACAAAACATCTCTGAAAATTTGTAGAGCAGTCACATATTCATTGCAAACCCCCAACAGAGATGCATAACAGAACACTATATCCTACCAACCTGTGACTGCAAACAAGTCAAAGGCTTATATGAACAATATCACCAGAAAATGGTAAACTTCATGATATAAATGTCAGCTTGATATGATGTATTAGTGTGCCACCCCCAAATATTATCCTTTAGATGCTGTGGCAGAGAATGTTCACTTCAGCAAAATATAGAGGGACTTATGATATTTTGAGTTTAACATACCACAGGGGACACTACCCAATAACTATGAAAAAAAATTAACAAATTCTGGTTAGAGCTCCAATACTAAAAAGGCATTAAATAAATGAAATTGCCCAAGGTTTTGGTAAGTTACAAGTTTTGGAGGCTCTGTATGAGAACTGTAACATAACTCATTATAGTTTCAGGCGCTAATAAGTTATGAGGCACTAACATGTATGAGATAAACCCCATAACTTATTGGAGTCTATATCATCCCTTCATTATATCTAGGGACATGTGAAATAGCTGAAATTCAGCTCAAAACCCTGAAGTTCAGTAATAAAAGTGAATAGATCAGCACATCTATTGATTGTGCTGTCTTTTTTGTGCTTTTTGTTATCCTGCTTCCTTTTAACATCTGAAAGATTCCATCATTTTTCTTCTGAGCTTCTTCTGTGTTGGCATTTTAGGTATGCTGGCAAACATCAAAATAAACTAGGTTTCTGCTTTGCTCTCTCTCAAGAGTAATTATATTAGTCGGTCAAATCTTAGCCACTTTCTTCTTCTAACAACTAAAATGTATGGCTTTACTCCAAAGGACGAACTGTGGAGACAAATTCAAAATCCATACTCATATCATAATGTATGGTGACAAATAAAGAGAAGTACGAGAAAATAATGCAATGTATTTTAATAAAGATATAAAGGCTGAGGGGTTTTTGATAAATAAGAAATGGAATAATAGAAATCAATCATTTAAAAAAGCACCCTATATTGATCATTTCTGAAGTATGTACATTTGCATGTACCCAGGCCTTAAAAAATCAAAATGATCATAGAATGTCTTTAAAATCTGTATTTATAGAAATCAATGTGAATTTGCATACCTTGGGAGAAGGCAAAATAAGTGATACTTCTGTCTGAATAGAGTTTACATTAACAAATTCTATTCTAACAGAATTTATTAATCTAACAAAAGATAGCAAAATGTGAAAATCATAAACATAGCTTAGAAGAGATTCAAATTTTTAAATTAGGAAAAGATCATAAATGTATGATTCAAAGTGATAATGCAAATTATTCAAGCTTTCATCATTTAGTTTTATCCCTAAATGAAAGTCAAATATTTGCCTTTCTCAACAAGTCTTTACACATTACTCAACAACATTGAAACATGGGTAGCAAAAGTATACAGGTTTAGTGGAGAGCAAAGGTCATGAGAAGTCTGGGCACAGATGCTGTCACGGGCTAACTGGTGTTTGTGTGTGGTGGTGGGGTAGGGTGTTAATGCAGCTGCTTAAAGTCAGAAGCTTGTCAGGGCTTAAAGATTGTGAGCCAACTCATGGACCAGGGAGTCCAACATACTATAGTTAAAAATCAGCCAAGGATTTGGGGGTCAAAATACTGAAGTAGATTCCAATTGATATCTGTGAGAAATATACATCTATGGAAGCATAGCTATGAGGAAAGACCAAAGTTGAAGATGCCATATGTGTGTATATATATATATATATATATATATATAAAATTTTTTTCTTTCCATTCTTTCATAAACAGAAACTACATCTAACCCCACTACTTCTTAGATATAATTAAGGCTTCAATGAACTCAGCTGTTCATTTGGAAAAGTGCATAATTTGGGTATGTTTTAGGCATTAACATTTAATATGACAAAGAAATCATTTCAGTGAATCTAGAGCAAATAGAATGGAGTCCTTTAGGATGTTGCAATAGCTTTAGAAGGACAGGAATATATATGCAGACGTAGAGAATGGACTTGAGGACATTGGGTGGGGGGTAAGGGGAAGCTGGGATGAAGTGAGAGAGTAGCATTGACATATATATATATACACTACCAAGTGTAAAATAGATAGCTAGTGGGAAGCAGCTGCGTAGCACAGGGAGATCAGCTTGGTGCCTTGTGACCACTTGGAGGGGTGGGATAGGGAGGGTGGGAGGGAGGCTCAAGAGGGAGGGGATATGGGGATCTATGTATATATAGAGCTGATTCACTTTGTTATACAGCAGAAACTAACACAGCATTGTAAAGCAATTATACTCCAATAAATGTGTAAAAAACAAACAAACAAAAAGCCATTCCCGAAACCCCAGTCTACCTAAACCAAAAAAAAAAAAAGGAATAGGAAACAGAAACTGAAATGGAATTAAAGGAATTACTAAACTTTGAGTAAAATAAAGAAAACATAAAAAAAAAGAAAGAAAATATAGCCCTAAACTTAAAATAAGGTTGTCTCCTTGATGTTTGAACCTGAAAACAACTTTTTTTCTTTCTCCTGGAAACTCCTTTCTTGATAGGCTTATAAAAGTCCATCTAACTCATTCTATAGTAGTTGCACTATACTGTTCAAGGAACTATGGAATCTAATTTTTGGTTGTGACTCTCTTTGTGAGAGAGGGTTTCCATGTTCTAACAGAGGATGATAGGAAAGCTAAGGGTCAGTATCCTCACCCATGACCACAGGCCATAAAGCATATGTCTGCAGAAAAGACTCCCTTACCTAAGAGAACAAAACTAGGCTACATAAACACACTTATCTACACTTTGTCCTTAGTGTGGTAAGATTAGATATAGGGAAGAGGGTTAATGGGTTAGAAGGTAGGATTGGAATTTAGGACGGCTAGTGACTATGGCAGCTTTCAGGGATTGAGTGCTCCAGTTGGAGGTGAGTCCACTCTAAGAGGACAGGCCTTGGATTTCCTTCTAAGTTGTTTTCCGTTGTAGTTAAGCAAGGTCTCTATTTTCAAAGAAGACTACAAACTTTGATATTGAACAGAGGCCTTCTAAGAAAAAAATCATTTCTAAGGTAGAGGTTAGCTATTAACATGAACAAAACTGCAAGGATGTGTTTGTGAAACATTAAGTATTCATAATTGTTTATGATGAAGATTGGATACTTTTTTCTGTCTCAATGATTGTTTAAAATGCCACTGATATATTTCTTTTCTGCAAGATTCTTTCTTATTTATGTCAGTCTTTAGATACTAAAGGATAATAGTACAGAAACAAGTACTATTGGCAGGGTGATCATATACTCCAGTTTGCCTGGGGAAGTCTCAGTTTAAACCTCTTGCCTTGGCATAGTGATTAACTGCACCCCTTTTACTTCCAAAGTGTCCTAGTTAAGATGGTAAACTATGTGATCATATTAATTGGTGGATCCTGAGAAACACTAAACTGACAGACGTTGAAGATCTCCAGTCACCTTCAATCCATACTTTCCACCAATTTACGTACTTTGGCTATCAATTAATATTTCCTCATTTTCAGTCAAATAATCCAGCACAAAGTGTTATTTGTGTCATGTTTCATTAGTTTTACCGGGATCAAGATAGTGTCACAAACATTTAGAAATAGAAAGGTGAAAATAAGAGAAGTCATTACAATTCTTAATCAAATAGCAAAACTCTGCATTGCAGTTCTCAGGGTGAGATGCAGCCTAATCTTATCATTTGTACTCATCCAGCCACTGTTCTTAGAAATGTTTATGTATTGCTACAAAGATAATGAAGAAGTTTATCTAATTGAAATTCTGGTATTTAATAAAAACAGCAGCTAAATAAAGTAAGATCTCATAACAATGTCTACTCTTCCTCTTTGCAAGTTATGGGACCCATCCTTTTGTGCTTTTCTTCTCGGCAATGCAACATAATATACTATAGTAATATAAGATATTGACACACCATAAATCAGACATAAAAGGACAGAGAATTTTGATTACACAGAACATAATAAGATAATCTTCATGTAGCCCAGTACATTTGAAATAATGTCTGTTTTTCATTGGTTGTTTTATTTTGATAACAGACCACTGAAAAAGATGGTGGTTTAGGGGCTCTGTTTATTTTAATAATAAACAGAAGAATGTCATGTCTAGTTTCTTGCTTTGTGTTATATATTTTTTGATTAATTTCTACAAGGCTTTCATTATTACTAATAAGAGTATTTATTAAGGTTTTTTCCCCCCATATGCATGGTATAATTATTGGCAACATAAAAAAAAAAATCACTCTTTTATGTAAAAGCTGGCACTAGCTCCCTGCTATGGACTGGATGTTTTTGTCCTCCCCAAATTCATATATTGAAATCTTAACCTCCAAGGTGATAATATTAGGCATTGGGGACTTTGGGATGATTCGTTCAGGAGAGCAAAGCCCTCACGAGTGGGATTAATACCCTTATAAAAGAGGCCCTGGAGAGATCCCTGTCTATTTCACCATGTGAGGACACTGTCAGAAGGCACCATCTACAAAGAAGCAGGCCCTCACCGGACACTGAATCTGCTGGGTCCATGATCTGGGACTTCATAGCCTCCAGAACTATGAGAAATAAGTATTTATAAGCCCTCTGACCTATGGTATTTTGTTAGAGTAGTCCGTAGAGACGAAGGTATTCATCATTCACTTGAATTATGCAGACTACCTAGTGACTATCACATAGTTTACAAGGCACTTAAAACTTATGCCATTACTGATAAACTAGCTGCACTGAGCTACTTTTAGCCATGCTCTCTCAAAAATCATCCCTGTGCCTGGAAGTATTTCCTTCCTGCAACTCTTCTTTACCTAGAGAACTATATATTTTTTCTTTTCAATATCAAATCAAATGTCAGCTCCTCAGAGCAGTTTCCACAAGCAATCTCCCATCTTCCTCCCCATCTAGATCTTCCTTTGTACCTCTGTTGAAATAACTTTCCACATTGTGTGTGTATGTTTCTGGTTCTATCTCATCACTAGACATAGTGTTTCTAAGGAAAGGGGCTAAGCCATCCATCCATGTATCTCCATCTTTCAACATAAAGCAAAGTACATAGTAGATCTCAATTATTAGTTATGCATTAATGACTGAATTGACAAATAAATAAATTATAGTTAGAAATGTTACAGAATTAAAGAGATTTATTTGTTCATTCATCTCAGAATCATAGTTTGGATACCTACCGTGTTCCAGAAAATATCCTGGCAGTTCCTAAGGAAATTATTGTAACAAGGCTGAGTTTCTGTCTGTAAGTTTACCATCTAGTGAAGTAATTCACAATGTAGATCTTGCTTTTCATGATTTAAAATCTAAGCAGAAAATTAAAAAATAATTAAAATGAAGGTTAGAAAAATGCCACTTGCAAAAAGCCAAAAAACCTTAATTTTTAATGTAAAAATTAAAAAATTATATATATTTATCTTCATCTTTTGATACAGAGAAGGACTGAACAATTAACATATATGCTGTGTGTTGTATAAATGCTGATGTATTTGGTATTCACAAAAATCCTGTAGGGCATAACATCTACAGTATATCAACTCAAGTGTGAACTTATGCTCTTAGCCACTCACCTCTACTCATCCTAAAGATTTAGATTACAAATTATTAAGTGCCTAAATGCTTTGTATATATTATGGTGTTTACCCCTCACAATTATGTCCTGAAGTATAGTATTGCCACCATTTTACAGATGAAAATGACTTGCCCAAGGTCACACATTTCAAATGGCAGAGTTTGGGCCTCCACATCCTCCCATGAATTTATTTTGCTTTTATTTGTAGACATTTTATTTATTTTATTTGTAATAATCCTTCTGTATGTAGCATTTCTTCTTATTTATAATTTCCAGTTTTGGAGACTTTAAATCTCCATCGTTTGGCAACAGACAGAATTCTCTCTTTCTTAACATATAAGTCACTTGGTTAAGGGATAATTTGAAAAAAACAGTAATTAATTGTTGAGAATAGAAAAGAAAAATTAAACTTATCATAAGACAGAAATAGATACATTTATATTTTTTCTTGTTTATTGTTGTGTTCTACACAGAACTTTGGAAAACATAAAGTAACTGCCAGTATCAATCCTGAATCTTAGAAAGATTAAAAAACAAGAAATGGCTAAAGAAATTAGATAAAAAGGAAAACATATAATTTACTCATGTGTTCTGTAATTTTCTAAGAAAAGAGTAATTTTGTTAAATAGTCCTTTATACCCTCCAACTTGAGTGTACAAACCTTTCCAGTGTCCAGAACAATGTAGAGAGAGAAAAAAAATTTTGAAAATAGCATTTAAAGAAACAAGCATTATGCCAGTTAAACAGTATAGTCCTAAAATTATTTAACATTTGTTGTCTGCAGCAAACACCTCATCTTGCTTTTTCTTTTGTTTTAACTCAGATATTGTAGTCACCCAGTTATTTCCTATCCACTTACAATAGGAGCATAGATGCAGGGGCTACCATGACAGTTAAATGGATGAGTTACCATAGCAGTAAGAAATATATCTGGACATCATGATAAATGCTTTTATAATTCCTCAGTTAAAGGAAATAATTTACCCTCTGAAAAATATCCTTATTACCCTGGGGTTGCTTGAATTTAGGAGGGAACTATGGTCAATTACCTTTCTTTCCATGGATCTCCAACCACTGATTGACGGATGTAAATTTCTTTATAAACGTGAAACAATAAAAGACTGCTAAATGGTGTGCAATTGTTGGAACTTCATGTCTAATGCAATGATTGGGCAGGTGGAAAGAAACTGTACATCTATCAGAAATATTATTTGTGCTTGTTATAACTATGTAAAATATAAAGAATGAACTGAACATTTTTACCTTGGCAATAGGGAAAAATATTTTTTGTTCTTTCAAGGAAAATATAATAATAGTTATATACTATAAATACTATACTCATGTATAGAATAAAATATAAAGAAGTTGAAGCAGGGCTTTTACACAGATGTTTTCCTTTGTTCCATTCAGGGTCCTGAGGAGTGAATGCAAAGAAAATATTCTTTATCTAACCACCTCATTCTTTCTCATATAAAGCTACCTTTACACATTAGGAGATCCTTGGAATATTTTTGCTATTTTTTTTTAAGTTTATCACATTTACAATGATAATGAGTACCACATCCTTAGACATGCCTGGATCTCTCAGAAGGTATGCTTATAGGGGGGCAAATGAAGCAGAGAGACTTCCTTCTGTAGAGAACTTCACTCTGATCATAGCTTGAGATATAATTCAGTTTTGAAAATCCTTAATTCTTTAATGTCCTTATTTGTCATTTTATATATCCAAGATTCAAAATCATTAGTCTTCTTCAATATTAATATACTGGAATGAAAATCTCTGATACCTAAAAGAGATGTTTGTTCATTCAAAAATTCAATATTCATTCAAAAATATTAGTCATAGTCTTATTTCCAAGTTTATAATAATCTCTATAAATAAATGCATTATATTTCTTTATGCAATAAGGTGGAAAAATATATGATTGGTGGCTCTGTTTTTTTCAGAAATAGCAGAAGAAAGTCATGGTAATTTTGTCTTCATAAAGTTGTTAATGAATATCAATAGTTTCTTCTAAATAACTTCAGAGCTGCCTGATGCAGGATATGTTGATGTTTCAAATGGGTAACAGTTCTTCTGAGATAATTAAACCTTTGAACTATTGGAGTGTGACTTACCTCAGCATCCTTATGTTCAATGTTCTGTAAAACTTCAATGTTCTGTAAAAATCATACCTATTTTGTGAGCCATGATATAAAAAGTTTGGGCAAAACTGAAAGCCACCAAAAAAATTATGCCACATAAAAAACCTAAGAGGAATGAAATCCACAATCAAAAACTACATATTTTAAAATTATTTGTGCCATGTGCCATGGTGCAATCATGCCAATGACATGATGTAGTGTCCAATTCCTCCTTTGATATAACTTTTAAAATTTTTTACAAAATGTGTTTCATAGAAATCTTTTTATCCCAGTGTATTGTTATTTTATGATTATGAATTTAAAGTAACATTATTTTATAACTAGTAATTTGTTATGGGTTAAGAAACCAGCTAATCAACTTTGTTGGAAAGGTATATAAAATAAAATTCAGGACTTTTTATGCATGGATTTGGTGGTGTCTTTGTTTCGCATGTTTTTTTAAAATTGTTGTTGGTGGTGGTTTTTAAAATTTTTTTCCCTTTTACCTTTACTTTTTGCCTGTTTTATCCACACTTATCAATTGATGAATTATTAAATTGGACTCGATTATTTCCAGAGTGCAGAAAATAAAGTGTAAATATTTGATAAATGTTTGAAAAGGTAGTTGCTTTAAATTTTACTTACTCTAGATAGAAGATTTTTGGAAAATATGAATATGCATTATTTCCATTATTCAATTCAATTATAAATTCAACTATTCAATATGAAAGAAATGTCACCAATTGGTAATAACACTATACTTAATTCTTCTCATTGTGATTATTTTACAGATTTTGGCATAATTATAATCTGCATACCTTAACTTTGAGAACATTGATTATTACAAAGGAGGTGATATATTTATGATCTTGCTATTTTTGTAAGAATGGTGCCTTGGACTTAAGAATTTTAAGTCAATGTCCACATTGACTCTTTTATTCTAGATAGGGACTTTTGGCCATCCCCTTTTTCTTATTTGTTTTAATTTCCTTCACTCAGTTAAACACATACCATTTGATGAGATCTATGGAATTAATATCTCAGATCATGTGATATAGACTGCACATTGCCTGGAAATCAGGACGATCTAGCTGGATGACTTTGAACAATTGATCTTAGTAAGTTGGCCTCAATTTCCTCAGGTGTAATATTAGCTATTTTGAGTGTCTCCTTTAGTTTTCAAGATTTGAAATTATATTTAAAAGTAAAAAAAGAAGACACTACATATATGTTTCTTCTGCATCTTTGTAACATTCACATATCATTTAACATCCATCCAACTAGCCATTCAACACTTAGTCAGCAAATATTATTGAGTATCTGCTATATACTAGACTCTGTACAATACACACTAGAAATAAAAAGATAGTAACCAATTTCTGCCTTTAGGGGATTCAGTTCAATGAATAATTATTTAATCACTGCTGTGTGCTAGGGACTAGGCAAGACATTAACAATTCAAAAGTCAGTAGGACAAGCCCTAGAACCCTAATGGTGACATAAAGAACTACATTATAATAGGATAAGTACTGTGTGTTTACAACACACTATGGGGGCACAATGCGGAGAGTAACTAACCATGAAAAGGCCCATGAAGCTTTTGAAAAAGTGACATTTGAGTTGACCATTGTCCACTAGTTGGCACTTTTAATACCAATGGGCAAACATATTTAAGATATCAGGTAAGTAGTGTTTAACTTCATCCTCCCAAAACTTACAGTGACCATCTAATCAAATATTTACTGAACACTTGCCATATAAAAAGCACAGGCAATATGAAATATGTGAACAGATAATTCAGTTAGTCCACATAAGTGGTGCAGACAGAAAGTCCTTTAGAAATTTAGGGTAGGGCAACATTATCATGAGCTAAGACATTGAAAAAGATCTCAGCAGAAGAGATTACATATTAATGTGGCTTTGGAAAAACAGAATCCAATATTTTGAAAAAGGAAGACAATTTTATCTAACACCTTAGAATCACAAATGTTTATAATGTATTCCTATTCCACTGAGCTGAAGTAAAATATTTCTATAAAGAGCAGTCAACATGCAATTTGCAATATATTAAAAGGTTTTATTGTGAGAGGTCACTACAAATTGAAGAAACTTGCATGGCAATGGGGAGCTAGGGAAAGCTTTTCAGCTGTGGGTTGCTGGTGATTACATGTACCTTTCTAGAGCATAAATCCTAGAATACTCATTCTCCCTGTCTTATAAGGGGACTCAGCAATCAACTGGCATTTCTCCTTTTCAACTACTATTTCCTTTAGGATTCTTCTTTGATCCCTATTGCTAGTAGTAGTTTTGAGGGCAAATCAAGACAAAATAAAAAATGAGGCATTGTCTTCTGTGAGTAATTTACATTTAACACATCATCATACTAACCAATGTCTAAGTCTGTGGGTCTCTGCTCCAAGGAATCTCTCTCTCTGGTGTGTCATTATTTCTTTGTATCAGAATAGGTTGGTCCAAGTGAATGGAGCTTAAATGCTGTGACTAGATGGGTTCTCCCAAGAATAATTATCTAGCTAATTGTACTTGTATGAACTTATATTTAAAGCTGACTTCTGATTTCTTCATAGATACTATATTTCTCATCTTGATTTATTCAGCTTTCCTATCTGTTAATGATTCATTAGAAAGAATGTGATGGTTGGTTTCTTTCAGATCATACTTGCACTGCATATTTGGGCTGTTTGCTTAATTTACAATGCATCTATCTTTATCTTATTTTCTGGGTGATTAGTATGTTCAAGTTGCTTTTCTGCTCTGTCTTTAAACATCTGTGTTTCTTTTCTTTTTGTGAATGTGGTCCTTTTCTAGTTTTGGGATTACACTTTTGGTATTGTGTTTCATTTTTGATGTCAAGAATTTCTATATTTAAACAATCATGTGACACGAGAAAAACATTAAAACACACCCCTTTTTCATGTGTTTATTCTTTAAGAGAGTTCAAAGCTTGCTTGCTCACTCTTTAACAAACTACAAGTTTGTTTAAACACTATTTATTAAGGGATCACTGTGTTAAAAGGCTGCTAAGAGCTATAAAGAGAAACCAAACCAAATTATTGCATTTGTTCTTTAGGGACTTGCATTGGCAGAAAACAAACCTTGATTTTGAATATAAAACAAGGACACATAATTACAAGCTTATTTAGAGCAAAGAATATTACATGACAGATGAAAGGTAATGTTTTGAGATAGGAGTTGTTATGTGAGACATGAACTCTTTTGTGTTTTGTTGGAATTGAATAATAGTGGTTGAAATATTTTTGTAGAGACGATAAGCTAGCAGGGGATTTCTGAAACAAGGATATCTCTTAGCCCCCCTTTTGAAATAAGTTTTAAAAGTTTACAATTAAATGGAGCATAGAGATAACCCAGTAGATTTTAATCCAAAATGATTAAATACTGATATACCCAACACATTTTTTCAGTCATAAGAACTTTCCACTAAGTCTAACGTTCTTGGAAGGACAATAAAGATGAAAATATACATTGTTATAGTGTCCTCAACAATCACATAAGATATAAAACATGCACAAATTATATAATTAAGTACAAAAATAACCTATTCAATAACTTGAGTTTTGTTTTTATTTCTTTGTGATGCCTAGAAATTGGAAGATGACTCTTATTGTGGAAATTTATTAATAAGCATAGTGTCTTTGTAGAAAATCCAAAGGGGAAATTCTTTGTCATGGAGATTTTTATTCTTCTATTAAAGACTATAGCAGCATTGTATAAATTCTGACTGTAATGCCTGCAGGTGTAGGCACTCAGGTTTGGTTTCCTGAAGTAGAGCTTTTGTGTGCATGTGATTAAAAAAAAAAATCTGTTGGCACACAATCTCCCAGGTCTCCATATTTATCTGTATGTGATGTCACATGCAAAAGCACAAAATCAGTGGATGTCTATACTAAAGCAGATTTTTTTAAAAAAAGCTGCTCCTAAACAATAACTCTTGCCTACTAAAGCATGGAATATTTGAAAAATATATAAAACTCAAAAATGAAATTAGGATAGTAATAAACAGTTTAGAGAGACTTTAGGTACCGAAGTCAAATGGTGGTTCTAACACCGGCATTAATATGGACCAATTATATAAAGCCATTTTGAAAGGCTGTTTTTCATCGTGTTTCTTCAATTCCTCAGTCTGTGGTGATGACCAACATCAGATACTATTAAGAAGTCTTCAAGCGTGTAAAATAATATGATTTCACAATGATTACATATTCACTCTACAGCTGGCTGAGTTTTTACATCTCCATTTGTCATTGACGATTGTGTCCAATTAAATGATTAGCTTTTAAAAACTGCTGCACATTATGAGAGTGAACTTGTGTTCCATTGCACTGAGTGATGCAGAAACAAACTCATTACAGCATGTAATTCACCCATATTAAATAACAAACAGATGGCTGCTGTAAATGAGAGCTCCTTTTTCTCTTCAAAAGTGCCAGGAAAAAGGTGTTTTTATTTATCTTTGTTTCCAGCTTCTTTCTGTTTTCTTGACAAGTGGGCAGCTGGTTGCTGAGGTTTTCAATTGGTGCAGAAGAATGAAAAGCCTGTTTCCATTAATTTCCCCATAAAATAAGTCTTTGAATCATTTCTGTTATAAATGCAAGTGCAGTAGCAAGCTGCTGCTTGATTAATTCACTTATTATGAAGATTTCATCTTTTATAAGAGGGCCTGCAGGTAATTTATCTTGTTTAGTAAGATTAGAAAAATGTAATTATCTTGATACCTTTGGACTCCTCTCATTTTAATTGTGTTCCCATAAATTTCAAACATAAAGATGGGAATTTTTTGTGCACAAATGTTCCAACATGTGGTCGAAAAAATGTGCTGTAAGATCTGCATAAAAAATTATCAAGTAAAATACATTAGGACTGTACTATTATAGTAACGCATACAAATAAAGCTACCATACAATTATGCTAGTGTATACAAACAGACATCTGCATTGCTGGTTCCCTAGTCACCTAACAGCTGGGGTGAGGTAAAGGATTTTGGGATTTGTTAAAAAGACTATTTTTAATCAAGCATAAATATCTCTAGGGAAATGAAGAAATCTGTCATGTTTAAACCAATAAAATTAAAACTGTTTTTGTCTTCAAATGTTCCAAACTCAAATGAATTGACTTATGAGTGTATATTTCATGTAATCTTTCCATCACTTCCATTATGTCTCTTAGCATCCTTGGGAATTTGTATGTATCTCTGTTTTTAAAATGACTATATAATTTGATTTACTCTTTAAAAACAGTCTCTAGGGCTTCCCTGGTGGCACAGTGGTTGAGGGTCCGCCTGTCGATGCAGGGGACACGGGTTCGTGCCCCGGTCCGGGAAGATCCCACATGCCGCGGAGCGGCTAGGCCCGTGAGCCATGGCCGCTGAGCCTGCACGTCTGGAGCCTGTGCTCCGCAACGGGAGAGGCCACAACAGTGAGAGGCCCGCGTACCGAAAAAGAAAAATAAAAGAAAAATAAAATAAAATAAATAAATAAAATAAAAACAGTCTCTAAAAATGTAAAGCTAAGGTGAGAGAAGTATCCCAATTTTTTTCTCTATGTAACTTCAGATATTGTGTCTTACAGGAAACATGTTTTCAGGTTTGGTAGAAATATCTCCCTTTCTCTATTTCCTTCAGTTCTGTTGGTATTACTGTCTTAATACCTTTAATTCCATTCTATGCATAGTATTTAATGTGCCTCTGCTAGATTTTAAAATATATCATGGTTATCTACTTAATTACTTATAATTACTGTAAGTGTATATTTCTCTCAGTCTTGACTTATTGTCCTGGAAGAAGGAAATCAGAAATATTAAATAATACAACTGTATTCTTTCAGAGATATCTAGTTTTTATCCATGGCTTTAGACAGGAAAGCATTTCATCTTTTGTGGTCTGCTGAATGGTACCAAACAGGTCAAGCGATTGTTTTGGTAAATTCTATGCAGTCCGTGCTCAGTCAGGCACGCAACAAGATATAATTAGGGTACACTGAGGTTTGCTATATAAGGAACAGCCTGTGTAATTTAAATGATGTATTAGATTTCTGACTATCATAGTTTTCCACTTATAGAACATCTTATCATATATTTCAATAAAATTGAACAGCTTGTAAGCATGAATCAAAAAACATGTTAAAAACACAGGTATTATAAGCAGAACACTCTCTGACATAAATTGCAGCAAGATCTTTTATGATCCACCTCCTAGAGTAATGAAAATAAAAACCAAAATAAACAAATGAGACCTAATTAAACTTAAAAGCTTTTGCACAGCAAAGGAAACCATAAACAAAAGGAAAAGACCACCACAGAATGGGAGAAAATATTTGCATATGAAGTGACTGACAAGGGATTAATTTCCAAAGTATACAAGCAGCTCATGCAGCTCAGTATCAAAAAAACAAACAACTCAATCAAAAAATGGGTGGAAGATCTAAATAGACATTTCTCTAAAGCAGACATACAGATGGCCAAGAGGCACATGAAAAGATGTTCAACATCGATAATTATTAGAGAAATGCAAATCAGAATTACAATGCCATCATAAAAAAATCTATAAATAATAAATGCTGGAGAGGGTGTGGAGAAGAGCAACCCTCCTACACTGTTGGTGGGAATGTAAATTGGTATAGCCACTATGGAGAACAGTATGGAGGTTCCTTAAAAAACTACAAATAGAGCTACCATATAATCCAGCAATCCCACTCTTGGGCATTTATCCAGAGAAAACCATAATTCAAAAAGTTACATGCACTCCAGTATCCATTGCAGCACTATTTATAATAGCCAGGACATGGAAGCAACCTAAATGTCCATTGACTTATGAATGGATAAAGAAGATATGGTACATATATACAATGGAATATTACTCAGCCATAAAAAAGAACAAAATAATGCCATTTGCAGTGACATGGATGAAACTAGAGATTGCCATATTGAGTGAAGTAAGTGAGACAAAGACAAGCATCATATGATATTGCTTATATGTGAAATCTAAAAAAATGGTACAAATGAACTTATTTACAAAACAGAAATAGAGTCACAGATGTAGAAAACAAACTTATAGTTACCAAGGGGGCAGGAGGAGAGGGATAAATTAGGAGATTGGGATTGACATATACACACTACTATATATAAAAAAGATAATAAGGATTATTATTATCCTTAAGGACCTACTGTTAACAGTGTAGCACAGGGAACTCTACTCAATAATCTGTAATGACCTATATGAGAAAAGAATCTAAAAAAAAGTGGGTATGTATATATGTATAACTGATCCACTTTTTTGTGCAGCAGAAATTAACAGTACACTACAAATCAACTATACTCTAATAAAAATTAATAAAAAATAAAATAAAATAAAAGTGTCCTTTGATCCAGTAAAAAAAAAAGGTGCTATTGGTCCAGAATGGTTACATGTATGTATATTTATCTTTTACCTTTGTGATTTACTTTATTTTATTAGTATATTTGCTGCCTCTAAATGTATCTGCCTCTAAGGCTCTGTGTCAAAAAATTATAGACTATGAATATTTGTATATTATTGTATATTATTCTCTGATAAATTTTATGAATATATGCTAAAGCTGGATTATATATAAGACAGTGTAGGGATTAGGAACTCCTCAATTTAGTAAACATGTGATTTCTTCTACCTTATTTTCTGAGTTTCTTGTACCTTAGTTTTGAATACTGGTGCTGGTGCCCATCCAACAGAGTTTTTATGAGCATCAAATAAAGCACTTTGATGAATGTATTAGTTTAATTATCTTTTCACCCAAAGATTCTCAAAACTCTCTACCAAATATTTAGTGTTGAATGAACTTTGAACATGCTGTTTACCATGGTTCTATTGTACTATTCATTATTATTCACAACACTGATGACAAGACAAAGGAACTAAGAAGTTTTCTAAAGGGTACATATGTCAGACATACATTTGTTACAATTCATTAGCCTTCTGTAATAATAATAATGGGAGGAATTGAAATTTTAATAAGTATTTTATCCAATGTTTCGGTAATTGGTAGAGATGAAGTAGTATCTTAGCATTTTCCTCTAATTTCTCCTTTAATACTGGGCTCTAGCCATGTCTCCCTGCATCTTCTTACATTGTTACCTAATGCTGGTTAATATCCTCTCCATGGCTTCATTTAAAAATTCCTATGATGGCATCTGGAATATTTGTTCTCAAGACTCCCAGATCTTCTTTTTGATTGAGATAGAAATAAGTAAAAGAACATTTCTGAGATTCAATCTTAATTGGAGCAGGCAAGTCTGAGGGAAAAAACATGCCACAATGATTTGTTAACTAAAATACAAATTTGGTAATGACCCTCCTTATGTTACTGCATAAAATGAAATATAATTTTAGGGATAATGAAAGAGAAAGTTATATTATTGAGGAAAGGATATGAACAAAGTTGCCCACTGACTCAGGGATATTTCTAGTATCTCAATGGGACAAAATCTCAAATTGCCATTATATACAAAATCTCAAATTGGTTTTGAAGTGAAGCTAATGAGTTTGGAATAAATTGCTGTATGTTTTAAAAAATAAGTAAATTAAAAGGTGAGCACAGAATAAAAACAAGATGAACAGTACCAACAAAAACAACGATGTCCACTAAGATAAAATCTAGACTGCTTAATGAACCTTAATCCTAAGAACCCTGTCTGTTGACAGACCTTCATTTCCAGTTTAAACATGGTATCATAAAGGCAAAACTTCATCCCTTTCTTGAAAAAACATCTAAAAGCAACACGAAAACAGTATGTAAAAGCATAACTTCCATTTTTCTTCAAAACCCCTGGGCTCTAAAGTAGATGTAATGGCTGCTAAAATCAGCAGAGATGCAATAGGAATAGGAAGATGCCATGTAGGGAGAAATGGCATGAAAATACAACCAAAAGAGCAATAAGCAATGAAAGAAGCTAAAAGTTGCAACTATGGGACATAAAAATTACTATTCTCTAAAGTAAATCTCAATATTGAGGTCTAAAAGCTATATTTATTGGTTACAGTAGCAGGAATAATTGTAGTGCCCTTCAACTAATTGGTCATTCTGGTTCTCTATTACAATATGCTCTAAACATCCACTCTAAAACATAGCGGCTCAGGACTTCCCCGGTGGTGCAGTGGTTAAGAATCTGCTTGCCGATGCAGGGGACATGGGTTAGATCCCTGGTCGGGGAAGATCCCACATGCTGTGGAACAACTAAGCCCATGCACCACAACTACTGAGCCTGCACTCTAGAACCACGAGCCACAACTACTGAGCCCACGCTCCGCAACTACTGAAGCCCATGTGCCTAGATCCCATGCTCCGCAACAAGAGAAGCCACAGCAATGAGAAGCCCATGCACTGCAATGAAGAGTAGCCCCTGCTTACTGCAACTAGAGAAAGCCTGCATATAGCAGTGAAGACCCAACACAGCCAAAAAACATAAAATAAATGAAAATAAATTATAAAAAATAATAGTGGCTCAAATAAATAATACCTAATTATTTTTCATGATTATGTGGGGTGAATTAACTTCTCTTATATATTAGGTGGTGTCAGATGCTGAGATGGTTGGGAAGTCCATTTGGAAGACCAAGATGGTCTCATTCTCATGCCTGGCAATTGATGGTGTCCTGGCCTTTCTTCCAGTGTGCCTCTTCACATGGCTCTTTAGCCTCCCTCATAGGATGATGGCCTCAGGGTAGCAAGATCTCTGACATGGGGATTAGATCCCAAGAACTCAAATGTGGAAACTGCCAGGGCTTCTTAGTGTTTGAACCTGGAATTGTCACATCATTATTGCTGCCTCATTCCACTGATCAAAGCAGGATTAGCCCAGATTCCAGAGGAGGGGACTACAGAAGAGCATGAGTAATGAGATGGATGGTTCCTTAGGGATTCCAAAGTAAAATTATCACTTGGGGGAGAGCAAAGAATATTACTGACAAACTAGATGTGCAGGAAGCATTCTGTCTGTTGCAATGGAGGAAATAAAAATGTCTAAATAAGAAGAAAACATATTCTCTATCTCCAATGGCTAGGGAAGAACAAATACTATAGGAACACATAAAAAATCTTCTTTCATAAGAAAAGTCTCAGTTAATTTAGAGGAGAGCCCAATTTAGAGGAGAACCTTACTACCACCAACAATCGAAACCAAATACACACCACTGCAAATAGCTGAAGAAATCTACATCTTTCAATGGTGAGCAATACAGTACCTATCCCAAGATAATAAGCTACTACATAAAAAAAGTGAGGGATGAGAGGTGAAGGAAGAAACCAGGATAAAAAAATAATAATTATAAAGAAAGAAAAATTACTCAGGGTGAATGAAATTTATGACCAAATTTAAATCATGCATTACCAAAGTAAAACAAACAAACAAAAAACCCTCAAAAATGAAATTATTCCTATCAATATCACAAAGCAAAAATACAAGACTCAAATAATTAATAGTGATGTAGTGGAAAAAAATTAAAGCATGGTAATACATATTGAAGCATGAAAAGCATCCATCAAAAAAAAAGAAAAATAAACAAATATTTAGATTGTGGTAAACTTGGTAAGAGATCTAGAAGATATAAATGACAAAAAGTGCAAATAAAAATAACAAAAATAAATGAGATAGAAAATGATAGCACAAGGAAATAAACCACAACTTTGAGAAACTGCAGAAAGACAATTGAAATAAAGGAAAATTTAAAACAAATGGACAAAAGTAAAACTTAAGGGTATAATTCAAAATATTTACCAAAAATTATAAAGAAAAATTGTATTCTAAAATATGGATGGTCACACTGTATGTTAGAGTAAATTACATAAGAATGACAAATATTATTTCAGATCTTAGTAATACTTTTGGAATTCAATTGTGAAGACAAAAATATTGCCTCTTCTATGAGCAAAAATTTTATCCTGTGGCTCAAATTAACATATACAGAATTCTCAAGGAAAGGAAATGTAACCACAGTTTTGAGCTCCCTGCCCTTGAGTGGCACCTTTATCTGAAGCTTAAGAACTCCAGCCAAGTTATCAACATAAATATGAGACTCATATCTATCAAAAATATTTTATATATTAGGCCAATTGTTAAAAAAAATAGAAATTAGATCAAAGTGTATTCATTTCACTTAAGTGTTTAGTTGTTGCTTCTATCATTTATTCTTATAGCATGAACTAACTTCCTACTTATGACAGAATATCACCCCCTTGTCTCTATTGCCCCATTAGTGGGAATGCTACAAATGGACGGAGGTCACTTATTAATCCCTCGCATTCAATCATTTGGAAATTGACTTTGCTGTTTTCTGGAAGTTCTAGAAATAAGGAGGAATGATCTTTGATATGACATGATCCTAACAGAGCTGCAGTAGGCAGAGCTAGCCATATAGGCCATGTTTTATTAGACATATCCTCAATATGAAATAATATGTTGGCTAAATTTTGCTTTATATTTTATTTTTCTACATTTTATTTTAACATGTAAGGGAAATATCGTTACAAAAAGAAGGCTCATTTTAAACTATTTGATTAAATAAGAGTTCATTCATTTGTGCTGTGAAACTCTTATTCTAGAAAAGGATAATTTTAATCAGAAAATTTACCTCTAGAATGCTCATTTATCTGTGCTCAAAAATGCTGGGTGAAATCTCTGTTAGATGTTGTTAGACATTTAAAGTTTTCCAAAACCTAAGTCTTTATTCCAATAAAAGATATGAAGGACAAAAATGTTAACACATTTAGGAGAGGCCTCATAAAAATGCTAAAGTAAAGTTGTCTCTCATGACTTATGCAAAATGGAATAAATCTGGGAGAGAAAAAAAAATAGTTACAAGCTACCTCATACAATCAAAAGGGGTAATTTTTGGAAGTTTTAGAAATGGCAGGTTTTTATTTTCCAGTTAAAATGAATCAGCAATGAAATTTGTCAAATTGTTTGTCAAAATAACTAGGCCATTTATAACGTGGGCATAGCATAGTAGGTTTCCAAAACTGACTGTGAATGAACGTATAAATGAATGAATTTAGGCTTAAGGAGTTAGTGGTGTATAAATCTTCAAGGTTGCCCCTGTGTCTCTTAGAAAATAAAATAAATATGGACTAGAGGTTCAATCAATCTTCGCCCTTTTTTTAAATTTTAAATTTATTTATTTACTTATTTACTTATGGTTGCATTGGGTCTTCGTTGCTGCACGCCGGCTTTCTCTAGTTACGGCAAGCGGGGCTACTCTTCTTTGAGGTGCATGGACTTCTCATTGTGGTGGCTTCTCTTGTTGTGGAGCATGGGTTCTAGGCACGCGGGCTTCAGTAGTTGTGGTTTATGGGCTGTAGAGCGCAGGCTCAGTAGTTGTGGTGCACAGGCTTAGTTGTTCCACGGCATGTGGGATCTTCCTGGACCAGAGCTCAAACATGTGTCCCCTGCATTGGCAGGAGGATTCTTAACTTCTGCGCCAACAGGGAAGCCCCAATCTTTACCCTTATATCAAAACTACACACTGAACAGATTGAAAACAAAAAAGATAAGAAAGCTGATCGCTTCAGAAGTTCTAGGAGAATAACATGTAAAAGAGAGCTCAGCTTAAACTACCTCTCCCCCACTTAATGCAAATTTTACTGGGAATCAGCATAGCCTATAAACTGTAAGCCCCTTTTCCATGCTTTTGATTCTTACCAGCCATAATTGACATATATAAACTCTTTCAAAGTGACTTCTGGAAATTTTCTCTGAAGCCAAGTGTTTAGAGAACTAAGCAGAGGGCTAAGTATGCAAATTTGGATGTTTTGCATGCTCATTCTGAGTTTGTCATATTTTTGCTTGCCCATACCCTTGTGACAATTAATGAGATCATAGTATTCATTAATTTATGCAGGATATGATGTCACCCAAGTCTAAGAAATAAATACAATGTCAGTAGTAAGTCAATTTTGAGCTCTAGTGGGTTGTACTCCTCACATAAACAAAAATCTAAATATTGTGTAGATGTTGGTTGAAATCTTTCAAAATACTCAAAAGAGGTAAATCGTTTGTCTCAGACCAAAACAGTAATGTTAACATTTGGGATCTAATATGTTGAATACGTAATTTTATGTAATTATATCCATAAATTATTGTATGTTATTTAAAAGAAAAGTAAGAGTTGGATGGTTATACACATTGAATTTCCAAAGGGTAGAATTTACCTTCTTATCATCAGTGTATGGAAGTAACCATTTCTCAAAGATGTTCACATGCTAATGATTTGAAAATGGGAGTATGAGCGCCTTTTTACCTCCCTTCTTTTGATTTTGCTTTATTTTCCAGTTTATAATTGTTATTTTTATGTTAATAGCAGAAATTATGGATTTTATATAATTTAAGAAGCAATTATTTAAAAATACAATAAAATCTCATTTAAACATTTAATGAGATTTTAATGTTTTGTGTGGTAGCTCAGTTAACTTTCCAAGTTAGAATTTACATCACTCATGGTTGGGCTACTTGAAGTGATCTTTGAACAGGAAAGTAATTTTTAATTCACTCGAATGCATATAACCATTGAATTTTCTTAGTATTCTTTTTTTTCTACCGATAGATTTTAAGGCACATCTTTGAAATTTGAGAAGTCTATTTTACTGTAAATTCCAGTTTAATGTAATGATGGCTTTGCCCTTTACAGTCGATTTTCAGATTAAAATAATTTCCTGTTAGAAAATTCAAAGAGTTTATTTAAAATAGAATTGAAAAATGTAAATTTTATTATTTTCAGTAAAACTATATGGCTATAGTTAAGGTATTTCTGTATTTCAGAAATTTCTATATTCTTGAAACTAAGCATATTAAATAAAAGTTTAAGAAGTATTTTTCTTCTAAAAACTGAAATTAATCAACTTTTTTTTTTTTTTTTTTTTTTTTTTTTGCAGTACACGGGCCTCTCACTGTTGTGGCCTCTCCCGTTGTGGAGCACAGGCTCCGGACGCGCAGGGTCAGCGGCCATGGCTCACGGGCCCAGCCGCTCCACGGCATGTGGGGTCTTCCCGGACCAGGGCACGAACCCGCGTCCCCTGCATTGGCAGGCGGACTCTCAACCACTGCGCCACAAGGGAAGCCCCCTCTGTCCCTATTTTTAGAAGTCATCTTCTGAATATGAGTGGGATTAGGAGTTAGGAAGTTGTAGTAACCTGTCAGATATATAATTCTTTTCCATCAACACTCTCAATAGCTGCCTTGTAATCAGTTGAAGTATTGTCAGATTCTTTTATTTTATAGTAAACATTTTACAGAAAAAAAATGTGTATGTAATCATTTGCATAGAGAAAGAAAAAAATACAGGCACAAACATATATATGTAACTATCTACTCTCTCTTTCTCCTCAAAAACAAAACCTGGATTTTTTGATCATACTTGGATAAAACAAGTGTTTTGGCATTTGTACTGTGAATGCCTACATTAGTTAAGCTGGATGACCTTTTACATATCACCACAAGAGGGACCTCAACTTTTCAGTTTAGTATGCTTGGTCCATAACACCGTTTTACCATCATGCTTTACCAGATACACTGTCTCTGATCTTTCTGATTTTTAAAACCAAAAAAAATGTTTTAATACTTTGTGCTCAATGCTCTTGATGCTGTTTATGTCTCATCTGGTCACCAGAAGCACACCTAACTGCAATTCCTATCAAAGAGGTTGTTTAAACATTTGATATGTTGGCTATTAGGTTTGTTTATATAACTACTCAGCATGATTCACCTACATAGTACTGTGCTTTATGACATCTGAAATTCACAGGTATGCATTTGATCACAGGTATCTCATTTGATCATCTCCACAACCCTGTAAAGATACAAAACTGGTATCAAACACCACGCATTTTTCAGATGCTGAAACTGAGATTAAGAGTTGAAGAAGTGATTTATGAAAGAGAAAACACTTACACAGTTAAGCTGAGATTAAGAACTCATGTTTCATGAATCTTAGTCCAATGCTCTTCCCACTAAAATCATTTTTGAGAAAGTTTTGTAACTATCTTCTCACAATTTGTAGTCATGCGTTCCAAGACGCTCATAAATTATACAAAGCCAATGCTTAGATCTGTTTGATCCCATCCATGGACACATTAACTAAATCCAGAGGTATGACTAAAGAACCTAACACTAAATGAAGAAATGAACAAATGAATAAATACATAAAAAATTACATACGCACATACGTATATATTGTGGTCATCCCACAATGTATATTATCTTAATATCGAAAGGTTATCAAGCATTTATTATGCAACTGGCACTGGACTAAGTATTTAAAACATTATATAATTTGTTCCCTACAGAATTGGTCAGATATTGTTATTCTCATTTTTTTTTTTTTTGTGGTACGTGGGTCTCTCACTGTTGTGGCCTCTCCTGTTGCGGAACACAGGCTCCAGCCACGCAGGCTCAGTGGCCATGGCTCACGGGCCCAGCCGCTCCGCGGCATGTGGGATCTTTCCGGACCGGGGCATGAACCCGCGTCCCCTGCATCGGCCCGTGGACTCTCAACAACTGCGCCACCAGGGAAGCCCTGTTATTCTCATTTTATAGATGATAAAATGAGGTTGAAAGAGTTCAAGTAACTTTTCCAAATTCACACAACTAAATAAGTGGTTCAGTCAAGATGTGAACATATTTCTACTGACTTCACTGTTTACTGATTTACCACATTTATTTTATCAACAAAATTAATACTTATATGTGTAATGCATTATTCTAAATATTTTATAAATACTGACTGATTTAATCTTTGTAATATGCCTGTGTTGTATTCCAAGTGCTGGTAATTTTTATTACATTAACTTCATGACATGTATGAAATATGGACTCCATTCCAGGTCATTTAAAATGTTTTATAGATTCCATGTTTCTTTTGTTCTAAAGCATATACAAAATACAGTTTTTTAAAAGTACAACAGCCTTTTTACTATGATTTTTTAAAATGTACTTAGAATACTTTATTTATTTATTTATTTATTTTGCGGTACGTGGGCCTCTCACTGTTGTAGCCTCTCCCGTTGCGGAGCACAGGCTCCGGACACGCAGGCTCAGTGGCCATGGCTTACAAGCCCAGCTGCTCTGCAGCATGTGGGATCTTCCCGGGCCGGGGCATGAACCTGTGTCTCCTGCATCGGCACGCGGACTCTCAACCACTGCACCACCAGAGAAGCCCTATTTTTTAAAATTTTAACGTGATGTGAATAGATAACATATTTTTTTCCCACTGGCCCATTCATGTCTTCATAATGCTTAGTAAAGTTTTCCATATGCTACCCAAATTCATAGCATAAAACTGAACATCCCAAAAAAAAAAAAAAACAAAAAACAACTGAACATCCCATAAAATTCTCACACAAGTGATTTTTGTTGATTACTTACTGAGATAACTATACCAGATAAAATTATCCTCATGTTGTGCTATAAACAGTAAAATGTGATAACTGTAACAGGTAAAATGTGATCATTTTATATTATACACAGCAGAATTTGATAACTATACCAGACAAAATAGTGTCTATGTTATATTATAAGAAGACATCGAGAAATTGGTATTTGTAGACCTAATTTGAGGTCTTAATATTTTAGCTAGTTCTTAGATCAGTTGCAATATTATATAAGATTCCTCAGTTGTTAAAATTAGAGTTGTTCTATATAAATATAAAATAAGCTCTGTCTATGTATATATAAAATCTTGCTGTCATTTTGATAGGAACTCCTTTAAAACTATAGATCATTTGGAGAAAACTGATGTATTTTCTATGTGAGATTTCCAACCCATGAACACAGTATCTCCATTTATTTAAATATTCTTTAATATCTGTTATCACCATTTTGTAATTTTCAACACACAAATCTTGTACATATTTGTTAAATATATACTTATGTACGTAATTTTCTTTATAGTGAATCTAAATGGTATTACATCTTTAATTTTATTTTCCACATTGTTAGTATATAGAAATATGATTTATTTTTGTGTGTGATGATCTTATATCCTGCAATGTTGCTAACTCACTTAGTTGTGGAATATTTTTGAAGATTCCTTGGGATTTTCTATGTAGACAATGAAATCCTTGTTTCATTGTTTTATTTATTCCTTTTAATCTGAATGTATTTTATTTCTTTTTCTTGACACTGCAGTGACTAGAACTTCTATACTAAGTTGAATAAGAGTAGTGAGAGCAGACATCCTCGACTTGCCTCTAATCTTAGGGAGAAATGATTCAACCTTTCACCATAAAGTATGATATTAGCTATGTTTATTTTAGATGTATTTTATTAAGTTGAGATAATTCCCCTTTATTTTTAATGTGTTGAGAATTTTTATCATGGATAGGTATTTGTTCTCAGAAGTTAAAAAGGGAGAGTCAGGGAGGGCATAATTGAGGTAGTTATGAGGGAAATGTGAACTACTTAGTTTCTTGACTATGGTGGTGGAGACAGGAACCTACACAGGTTATACAATTGTATAGAACTTAATACAAATACAAACATTAATGAGTACAAGTAAAATTGGGGAAATCTAAAAAAGACGGGTGTATTGTAACATTGTTAATATCTTTGTTGTGAGGTGAGAGGTTCGCGTACCGCAAAAAAAAAAAATTGGAACTGTTAACTATTATCTGATATAACTTTTTGGTTTTTTTTGCGGTACGCGGGCCTCTCACCGCTGTGGCCTCTCCTGTCGCAGAGCACAGGCTCCGGACGCGCAGACCCAGCGGCCATGGCCCAGAGGCCCAGCCGCTCTGCAGCACATGGGATCCTCCCGGACCGGGGCACGAACCCGCGTCCCCTGCATCGGCAGGCGGACCCTCAACCACTGCGCCACCAGGCAAGCCCCTGATATAACTTTGATCTTTGATAAAGGGTTACCAAGGGAATTAAATACAGATGTAAACATGTCTTATGTGTTTTATTTAGATTCATTTGCTTCATTAATTAAAAGGTAAAATGTGTTGAATATACAGATTTAAATCACCTTAATAATACAAAGTATGTTCAGCAATTAAAATTTTGTATATACCTCTAATGTTTAATGTAATTAACCATTAAAATGATTATTTATATTGATCATTCAGACTTACCTGACATCTTAAGTTGGATGCATTCATGGATGGTGTAACCAGCTAAAGAATAAACTCATCAACAACCAGAGTATTGCATATGTACATGCCTTTTGTGTTTCTGCCATTTTTGTTTCTCCTTGAGATTGGTTATTAGGGTCACTGAAGTATAGTATGAGTATAGAGAAATTTCATCCCAATACAATTTTTGGTAGTTTGTCAAACACACATCAACTAATTTTTAAACCAATTTCAGTTAAAAAGAGCCTCAATCTAAACACCTCTCCTCTTTTCTAGGAAAAAGTGAAACATTATTTTACTCTTTCCATTAAAGTACCTCAGAGCATGAGAATATTTACTATTCTTTGAAACACCTCTTGGATCAGGGACTCACTAATGACCAATGCTGGGAAGAAACGCTGGAGATATTCTTGGGAAAAGAAGAATTAGACTACTGTTGATTTATGAATTCTGCTTAATTTGGAGAAACTAAATGACAACTACTTTGAATGCCTCAATTAGTGGATAGTTTACTTTGACTTGACTCTCATGTTATAATCCATATTTCTGTAAAAACCTATAGTCTGATCTAGGATATATTTATGTACACAAATCAGGCGGAATATAGAATTCATTGAACAATGGCCTCCAGCCATAATACCAATCACTGTGAATATAGATGAAGTATATGGAAATAGATAATTTTTATTGGAAGAAATGGAGAATAAAATAATAACTTTAACTGCTATGTATTTTCTCTTCCACATTTATATAGTGAAACAAAGGGCTTAAAATATCACTGGTTGTATTAAGTAAAAACTAGATTTATGTAGAAAATACTATTCCAGGATGACAAAAATTTCAGGGGACTGATTTGAACCCCCTATTGATATAGTACCCATGAAAATGAATTAGGGAGGAAGGTAAGAAGGAAGGGGAGGATGGAGGGAGGGAGGAATTAGGAAGGAAGGAAGGAAGGAAGGAAGGAAAGAAAAAGTGAGTGGGAGGGAAGGGGAAAGGGAGGGATAAAGCAAGAAGGGAAAGAAGGAAAAAGAATTAAGCCTTAGAAAAATTCATACATGCAATTACATGCCTTGCCAACACACTTAACACATTTCAAGTAACTGAGAAAAAGAACAGAAAAGAATAATTTATATGCAAGAAAATATAAAAAGACCCTTGCATGGATATGGTCATATTGAACAATCTTTGTAGAGGGAATTCCTAGTTCCCAATGGGTGGTTCAAGTTCTTAGTGTCCGTGTGATATTGTTAATTTTATACTTTTAAATGAAAAAAGGAAGAATATGTGATATAAAATGTAAGACATGTAACATACATAACATTTGACCTGAAAACCATTCCCAGATATACAATAAGAATATTAACTAAACACTGTTAAGACAATTAGGTTTGATTTACATTTACACAAGAGGTATAATGCAGTAGAAATTGTAAGCAAAACAAGGAAAGATCTTGAGATGAACAGCAAATTGTGTTTTTTTATAATAAAATTAAAATTAACTCTGCATTATCTGTATTCATATGGTTATAAACAGTTGTTTGCTATTAAAAATGTGAAAAAATTTTATAAAGCACCCAACAGATCTAGGTCTACTATTGCACTTTTAAAAGAAGTAACATCTTTTTGAGATAATTGCTTTTCTAATCAAAGAAACAGTATATGAAATATGTAACCAAAATGTCATTCCAATAAAAAATTAATAAAATAAAAATAAAGAAGCAAAAATATATGCCTGACTATAAGGGAGACATGTACTAATATTCTTGAAATTAATTTCTGTAGATTCCAGCACTGGCCATTGTAATTCAAGTTATCACCTCCACTGGTGAGAGATTTGAACAAATTTAGCAATATGTTATTATTTTTGGTTTTATTTGTAATATCCCAGCATTAAAAATTTGAAATAAGTACACATTTAAGATTTTCTTTATGGATCTATATTTTGCTTTAAAGTAGTGTTAAAGACATGATAAAAAGATATCACATTTATATAATACTGAAATATTTTAAAATTTTTAATCAGTAATAATCTTAATCTACCTAAGTACAATGTTGGATCATAATTTGTAAAACTCATGGCTTATTCCTCAATGTAAATATCACTTTAAGAAATGTTCTTGACAATTCCCATTGCTACTGCTTCAGCAGAGAAAAACTCTCCAAATTGAACTTATCAGTTTATCAAATTTGGCATTTCTGTCAATAGAACATAAAAATTATGTGAACATCTTGATTAAAATAACGTATTTAGTATTTTTGCTGAAAAAGAAGTAAACAATTATGGAATAAATATATAGTAATGTAAGAATTATGTGCCTCTTTATTTGATTACTCATCTAAATATTACCAACCCAGCCCATGAGTAAACATTCACACATAGACAATAATCAATCATTTTTGATATCTTGATATATTTCAGTTAAGTATATATATACATATATATATACTTATATACTTATATATATGTGTATATATATATATATATATATATATATATATATACAAACAACTTAGTTTTACATATATATGCACACAAAATTTATAATGAAGTTATATCTATTGTTCGGAAACTAAAATGTATTCTCAGCTTGATTTACATCTATTAAATTTTCAGTCTTATTTGTACCTTGGCTTCCATTTTTACTCTTGCTCTGGGTCCCACAAGTGAAAGGGACAGTCCTGAATCGGAAAGGAGTTATGAAGTCAGAGGAGTAATGGAATAAATACATCATGTAGGTCCTTTAAGCCACAAGAAAGATTTTGTCTTTTCCAGAGAGTGAGATGCGAAGCCATTAGAGGGTTTTAAGAAGAGGAAGAACATGATCTGACAACTGTTTTTAAAGGATCACTCGTTGTTTCTCTGAACAGAGAGTCTGTTGACTTAGATTTTTAATTTAGTGTTTTGTTTATTTCTTCCCCACTTTGGGTCAATGTTGGTTGATTCTATATTTAATTTGTTTTTTGAAAGTTAAATTATATGCTGAATGAATTACACCATCTTATCTCACAGGAAAATGTGGATTACAAGAATTTCATTAGAAGTTTGGTCCCATTCACTACCATGTATTAGCACTTGGTGTTGAGTAAAATTATAAGAAATCTTTTCTAACCTGAATTATTCCCCATGTAACAAAAAGTCTGGAACTAGGCAGGCTACATCTGTGCAAGGGTGAGATAAAGAAGCCAGACTATCTTTCTGCTCTACATTTTTACTGTATGACTTTTGTTTTCATGGTTAGAGTGTGGCTGCTCAATTAATATGATGGTGGATGCAGAGGGGACACAGTTGTGGCCATGATTTATCTCTGTTCCCTGCACCAGGAGATCTGCACTTCATGGTTGCCACAATAGTAAAGGAAGACAATAAATAAAGGGGACAGGGAATACTTGCTATATAACTGTCTACATGCATAGGATAAAATAAAACTATAATCAGCTAGTATTTTTTTAAGATAAAAATAGTTTGTGTTTTGAGTGTGTGTGTGTGTGTGTGTGTGTGTGTGTGTGTAAGAGAGAGGATATGTGAATACATGAAGGAAAAACCAAGTCCTTCTCAGCCCAATTTATGTCGAGAGGGGAAGGTAATCTATTTTCCTGAAGAGAAACGTCAAAATTGTGCCAGTGAAATAAATATTCTTTCATAGGTATGAGACTGGATTCTGTTTCATTTTGTTTAAACATAGATGCAAGATGTTATGACTTTATCTTAAGGGCTGTCTTCTCTATTCTTTTTTTCTGGTTAAATGTCCCACCCGAACAACAGGTAAGATATGATTCATTGAACCAGCCCTCTTTGGGAAATGTAGCTCCTGAGTGAGTCTCAAAAGGATGAATTGTGGTTGGACTTGACCCATCTGTTGAGTGAAATGTAGATAAAATGCTCTTAAGCTATAGTTTTCAAGTCCCAAATCCAAGAATTTCTATTATTCTTATCTTTCACAGCACTGTTTTGTTTTAGGCATGCTTCGACAGTGTGAGCTACACCATTATCCAGAACTCCTCTTACTTTTTCATTGTTTTATTTGACATAAGTTTTTCTGAGCTGATTTCTTTTCTATTTTTTTCTTTTTTTTTTTTTTGCAAGGAAGAGCCTTCAGTGAATTATTGATCAAATGAAGAAACTAGACTACTTTGCGTGTGGAGAGGGACATCAACTTGGAAGACTCCTTAATTTTTGTTCAAATGTAGTTAAAGATTGTGATATTGAGCACCTTGTTAAAATCTAGTTTATTTCTTAAGGAAGAAGGCGGGGGAAATGTCTTCCATAGGAAAAGTCTGAAGTACCACACTTAAAGATTAGGAAGGTAATTTGTGTATAAGAAATGCCTCAGAGTTGAAGAGGAGAAACTAGGTCGGGAATGGAGGTCATGGTCATGGGGAAAGTGCTTTCTTTTTATTGATACAAGATAATATCTAAGATAATTAGAACTTCAGTCCTGTGCCCCCTGTTGTGTACCTCTTTATACACATTATAACCCTTCTGTTTTCTTGACTATTCAGAAACATCTTTGTATTTATATATATCCATAGTAGTAATTCACTATGTTGGTCCTATATATGCCTAATGGGATGTTCAGATGAGGGAGAAACTGTACTTCTACATCTCATTTTCATTTTTTGACTCAGGAAAAGAAAGCACTGGAAGGAGTAGATCTTATCTCAGGTACTATACAATTTTTTTTTTTAACCTACTGGTTACTATAACCAGCAATTAGATTGGAGGGGCCCACAATTCAAAATTCACTGGATAAGACAATAATGTTCAGTAAGATTAAACTTTCTGATTGCCTCATAGGTTACCAAAGGCTGCCTTTGACAATTCCAGTAAGTATTTTAAACAATTAGATAATTTTTAAATGAAAAGATAAATAAAATATCACAAGAATACCATAAATATTAGTATAATGAAAGAAACCAGATGCTTATCCTATAGACTATAGGGCTTTTCTGAACAAAACTTCTCTGAATGGAACCAGTTATTGTTTGTGAGGCAAATTAGTCTCTAAAGTGCAAAGAAGAAAGGAAGATGAAAGGGACATCTTGTGAGATGGAATTAAATCTGTAATCCTTGACCTGATTTCTTCTTCTGATTTATTTATTTCCCCAAACCAGAAGGCCATATGGACTGACAGTAAATAAATATTGTCTACTTTATCTCAAAAATATTTCTCAATGTAATTAATTCTCTCCATCTACACTGCTAATTTATTGGTTCAAGTTGTGATAGAATTCTTTGATTACAGTTTCAATGTCTATATGGTCTGCAATAATATACCCTCAGTTACTATTAATATTTGTAATTTGAATAATTATTTTCTTTAATTAGACTTTCTGTGGTTTATCAATCTTACTATTGATTTCAAGTATCAATATATGACTTAATTTTTAAATTTTTTGTCTATTTTCTATGTTACTGATTTTCAATCTTACTTTTATTATTTCCTTAATTCTCTTTACATAGTGTTCAATTTATTCTCCTGTTTTAGTTTCTTAAGTTACATACTTAGATCACTGATTTTAAATCTTTCTTTTTACAATATAAGAATGTAGATTTGATAATTGCTATAGCTGCTTCTCACAAATTTTGTTATGTGGTGTTTTCATTATTATCCAGTTAGCATACTTCCTTTTTTGCCTATAGTTTCTTTCTTGATTCAGGGATTATTTAGAAGTGTACAGTTAATATCCAAGAATGTGGGGATTTTTCATATATGTTTTTTATTATAGATGTATAATTTAATTCCATTATGATCAAGACACCTTATCTGTGTGATTTCTCAGAAAATTTTAAGACTTATTTATAATACAACATTTGGTCTATTTTTCATTGTTTAAAAATATATTTATTTAGTCATTTTTGAGTATATTGATCTATAATGTCAATTACTTTTAGTTCACTTATAGTGTTCTTCAAATATTCTATATCCTTTTTGGTTTTTTGATTACTTGTATTAAATACCGAAAGAATATTATAATCTGCAATTGAACTGTGGCTTCATCCACTTCTGTTTAAGCTCTATCAATTCTTGCTTCATGCACTTTGAACATAAAATAATAGTTGCACACACATTTATGATTGTTATGTCTCCTTAATTAATTAATCCTTTCATTTTCATAAAATGTTCCATTATTTCTGGTAATGTTCTTTTTCTCAAACTTCGATTGATGTAAGTGTAACTCCATTAGCTTTCTTATGATTAGATTTTGCTTGGTATATCTTGATTCCAAGCTTTTTACTTTTAATCTGGTTCTTTAAATTTAAAATGCTTTTTGGAATCTTCCTAGATATTTTTTTTGGTATTTATTTCTAAATCAATATTCTTCTCTTACCATAATCTGAATGATATACATCCTTTAAATATATCCAGATTTGCTTTACATTCCAGCATTTGATCAAACATGTGCATGTAAAAATCAGGATTATTCTTAAATTGTTGGCTGTAATGTAGGTCCATGTGGTTGACAGTGGTTTTCGATCATCTACGTGTTTAGTGACTTTTTCAGTTTGTTCTATCAATTACTGACAGATGGGTTTATAATGTCTAACAATCATTATGGCATTGTCTATGTTTTCCTTTAATTCTGTCAATTTTTTGCAGGCATATTGAAGTTCTATAAATAGTCACATGTATGTATATGATTGCTATGTCTTTTTGATTAATTGACTCATCATGAAGTGTCCTTTTTCTCTGTTAGTAATCTTTGTCTTGACATATATGTTGCCCCTTATTAACATAGCAATCCAAGCTTATTTTGCCTACTGTAAAAATGGAATATCTTTTAATATCAACTTAATCTTCATTATTGTAGCTTTTTACTTAATATATGTCTCTAGTAGAAAGCACATAGTTCAACCATACCAATTCTTTATAATGCATTCTGTTAGTTTCTGCCTTTTAATTGGACTCTTTTGTCCATAATCATTTAATGTAATGGTAAAATATAGGTCCACCATTATAATACATATTTTCTTTTTGTCTCCTTTATTTTTTATCTGTCTTTTCCTAACATGTTTTAGTTTACTAAATATATTCTATAATATTTTAATTTTTATATTGTTTTAAATTATACACTTTGTATTATTTGGTTTAGTGTTTGTTCTAAGGATTAAAATATGCACCGTTCATTAACTTTTCAGTTATTTAGATTTTATATTATAATAATTTACATAAATACAGAGACAATTCATGTTTGTATACTCCCCTAGTATACTCATCCTCTATGCTATAACTCTCATATCTATTTAAATTATAAACCACACAAATAAAAATTATATTTTTCCTTGAAAGTCTCATATGTATCTTAATGAAATTAAGAAGAAAATAGCTGTTGATATTTGCCTACATATTTACCATTCCTAATGCTTTTTCTTTCCTCCTAAAAATCCAGATTTCCATTTGCTTTCATTTCTTTTCAAGATAAAGACTATGCTTTAGCTTTTCTTATAGCACCAGTCTGCTCGCAATGAGTTACATTTGTTTTCTTTTATCTGAATATATTTTAAACTGGATATACAATTTTAGACTGGAATTATATTTTCTTTAAGCAATTTATAAATTTCCTTCTAATCTCCATACTCTTTTAGCAACTATATAGCTTCATATGAGATGTCCACCATATTTGAATTTTATCTATCTATGAATGATGTGTTGTTATTTTTGTTTCTACTTTCAAAAATGTATTTTTTATCTTTGATTTTTCAGTTATTTAACTCTGATTTGCTTAGGCATAGTCTTATTCACTTTTATTCTTCTTTATCATTCTATTGATTCTAATATGTATCATTCCCATTGTCATCTGACTTGCATTGTTTCTGATGAGAAGTCAGTCTTCAATATTATTTTTGTTCCCTGATATTTCTCTTTTCTGCCTGCTGGCTTTCAAAATTTATTAACTTTTGTTTTCAGAAAGTTGACTGAAATATGGCTGGATGTGTTTTCTCTGTATTCATCTTTTATGATGCTGTTATTGTTGCCACTGCTGCTCCTCTTACAGTTGTTTTTGTTGTTTTAACTTCTTGCAACTATTGGGTGCTGTTTTTAATCAAATTTGGAAAAATTTTGCCAGTTTTTCCTCAAATATTTTTCCTACTCCTGTATTTCTCTCCTCTCCTCTGAGATTTCAATTACTGTTGATACTATCTCACAGTTCATTTATGCATCTCTCTTTGCTTTGTTTTGAATAACTTCTATTGAGCTACCTTCAAATTCTATGACCCTTTCCTTTGCAGACCCAATATGATATTAATTCCCACCAAAGAATTCATGATTTCAGAAAATGTACTTTATTCAATTTTTTTCTCTTACTATTTCAATTTCTTTCTTACTGACCATATCTTCACCCTTTAAGTATGTAGTTATTTAACATAATTATAGTTGTTTTGAAATATTTGTTTGTTTGCTATTATGAAATGGATGTTTGTGTCACCTCCTTCAAATTCATATGTTGAAACCCTAAATCTCCAGAGTGGCGGTATTTGGAGATGGAACCTCTAAGAAAGTAATTAAGGTTAACTGAGGTCTTAAGAAGGGGGCCTGATCAAATAGGATTTGTGTCCTTATAAAAAGGGATACCAGAGAGCTCCTTCTCTCTCCACATGAATGTGCTGAGGAAAAGCAATGTGAGGATCATAGCAAGAAAGTGGCTGTCTGCAAGCCAAGAGGAGAGACTTCACCAGAAACTAAATTGACTAGGAACTTTATCTTGGTTTTCCAAGCTCCAGAACTGTGAGAAAATTAATCTTAGTTGTTTAAGTCACCCAGGCTATGGTATTTTGTTATAGCAGCTTGAGCAGACTAGTATATCTGCTCAATAATTAATTTATCTGTGTGTCTGCTTCTATTGACTGAATTTTCTTATTAATCAGTTACATTTTTCTTCTCTCATATCTCAGAATGTATTAGTATATTCAAAACACAGTAGAGAATGTTTTGTGTTTACTACATTGAGTCCAAGCAGTTTCCTCTTTTTGGAATTAGGATGAGAAACTGATCATTCAGGTTCTTAAGGTCTTAAGTGCAAGTTGAACTAGAGTTGAGCTATGGTTTTAATTAACTAGAGTACAACTATGACTACTTCAACCTCAATCTGTTGTACTGCTGGTGCCACTACATTTCTGGTCATGTCAGTATTTGACCTGGGCTTTCAATTTAGATTTTTTTTTAATTTACTGATTCCCATTTACATGAAATTTCATCAGGGACCCATATTCTACAGCAGGGACCCATATTCTAAACACTGTCAGAATATGTGTGACTATGTGATTACTCTTTCCTTGCTATCTGCTCTCTTGACAAAATTGGGCATGATGTGAAGAGGACAATTGTGAGGCAAGCAAATTGTTTCCCATTGGGGCATTTCCCTGTTACATTCATCCTACCAATCTAAAGTATCACTAAGCCTTGACTAGATTCTTCTCCTTCCTAGAAACTTTCCACATGACAAGGTCTATCTTTTTCAGCTCATGTTTAGAGTACACTACACCTGCCTACAGATATGAAAGCTGCCATGGTTCTTTGTTCAACTATCACTATTTCCTGCCTTAGTTATCTTAAAATACAAATTTTATTATCTTATACTAATTCTCTGTTCTTTAACATTTACCAAGAAATACTGAGAAAAATCTTTGAAGGAAATTCTCAACCATGAGATCAATGTTGTACAAAGATAAGGCAAGGAGAACATGGGCAAGAGTGAGAAAATCTGTCAATGGGCAATGTTTGGTGACCTCCAAAAGAGAAGTTGAGTGTTGGGAGTGAATGTCAGATTGCAATAGATTTAAGAGTGAGTGGAAAAGTCAGAACCTCATGCATAGTTCCTATAAATGGCTTGTGTTTGACAAGCCAATCATGGAATCCACCCTGTCCATGAGAAACTGCTCTGCTCTTAGCTGCCTTATAAACTGCACAGATTTCAGGAATCCTTGTTAAAGAACTAAACAGCCCTAACGTTAGCCTATATACCATTTATCCATGGATCCATGAGTCGACTTATCATGAGGGATTTGGTCAAGCAGGAAGATGATGTCTAAATTGCACAAATAATACTCCTTCTGCCAAAGAATTTAAATTTTAAAGAAAGCCACAGTTAATATCATGCATCAGGAGCTAAGAAGATGCACAAATAGAGAGCACAATATAATGGGGAACTTTTGAATGAATCTAAATTGTAAGTAAGTTGAAGTTAAGATTAAACAGGGTCTATGATAACTCAAAGCATAGAAGAAAAGGAAAGATCTACAGAGTAGTAAGGAGTATTGTTGAAATGTCAGAAACAAATCTAATTAATGCAAACAAAAGAGGAAATTTATTAATTCATCTAACAAGACATCAAATTTGTCATTAAAATGAAAAAAAGGTACAGGTAAATGGAAGAAAGTTAATTTCAAAAATTTTATCATCAATTTTGTCAAGTGAGAAAGAAGCCTAATTTTTACACACTTTGAAATATTAGAATCATCAAGTTAAGACCTTGACTTAGTTCTAATAGAGTCATTTTGGTAATTAATAAAATAGTATCTGAGTTATTAGAAACAGGGAATGGATATAAAGAGACTAGAGTTTTCTTAAGTGAAAAACAATTGGATGGGCATTTATCCTTGGTGAGTGGAAATTACCCATGTGGTCTACTTGCCTAGTTGAGTTTTACTGTGTAAGGTTATTGCTGGTACTATGTTCTACAAGTTGCAATCAGTGCTGCTATTTTGTAAAACTATAATAGTCTATCCTGATAAAGGCATCAGTTATGATGTTCAATTGCTTTTCACTGTTGTTGTTGTTGAAATCTCTTCTTATTTAGTAACAAGTATGGTTGGCCCTCCCTAGCCATGGAGCTCTGCATTCTTGGATTCAACCAACCACAGATGGAATTTGAATCCATGGATGTGCAACCTATGAATACTGAGGTCCAAATGTACTATCCCATTTTATATAAGACTTGAGCATCTGTAGATTATGGTATCCATGGGGGGCGGTCCTAGAACTAACCCCCCTCAGATACTGAAGAACAACTATATGTGAATTATTATTATCAAATGTTATTAAATTAGTGTAAGAAAATATACTTAGTTTATCTTATATACAGTAAAAACTATTTGTGTATGTATAAAATATGGCTCCCACATTAAAATATTAAACATTTTATCATTTCATATTTGTTAAATATTTCTTCTTTCATATTTCCATCTTTCATTTTCATGAATTTCAACAATTTGATAATATATTTTTACTTTATAGCTAAACATTAATTTAGAATTTTAAGCATATTACAAGAAGGAATAAACTGGAACACTCATATTTATTTCTATATTTTTTGTTTTTAATTATTTTTCTAGATTTTTTATTTTCAACAGTTTGTTAAGTAATTCTCCCCTGCCTCTTCCTGCGTATATCTGTACTGAATTACCTAATATTTGTCTTAAAAATGCAGTTACTTTTATTTCACTAAAGATTTATTCATTTAATTATCCAAAGGATTCATTACAGAGATGTTTGAAACCAACTGTGAAAGAAAGATTGTCAATTAGTTTCACTGGTTACTATACATGAATAGTTGAGTTTATTTTATTAACAACTGTTAAAATAACTTCTCCAATTAGGAAAGGTTATCAGAGAGTAACTTAAACATGCTATAAATAAAGGAGAAAACGTTTACTGCCCAAGTGAATCAGAGAGAAAGCAGAATTGCTCATTATGATAAAATGTTTTAATGTAGTACATAAATTCAGGACACTTAAAGAAACAGCATGGACTATTTAAAAATAAGCTTATTATATTGTGATTCTATTTGTTCTCAGTAAGATTGCCATCAATAACTCCTGTTCCTAAGAGTGCTTCTGTGCAACTAGTTTGTTCTTCATGATCCCAGGTCTTCATTTCTTACCTAATCTTTTAATAGTATAGTGTAGTTTGGAGTTGTTTCTAGCAATGCCCACTGAAATAAAAATATTTATGTTCTTGTTTCTTCAGTGATCTCTCTGAACAGAGCCAGAGATTGGCAAACATACAAAGAGAGACACAGAAGAGTAAAAATTTTAAGGAGCTGTCATCCCTTTTGCTTTTATTTTCTGGGGCAAGCTCATCCTTTAAATCAGCAATAACTCATACACATAGTTATTACTATGCCACATCCTTTCAAAACTGCCATCTGTATACATAACCAATAACTCTTCATTTACTTCTCCAAAGCCTATACACAGCGTTTAAACTGTGACTCTGAGTCAGATGGCTTGGGTTTAAATCCTGCCTTTAAATCCTGTCAGTTACCAGCTGTGAGACTTGAACAAGATTTTCATCTCTTTGTGCCTTATATTCCTTATCTGTAAGATTATGCTTAATTCAAATTACTTCTAGATTCAATGAGTTAATAGTTTAGAAGTGGTTTAAAAAGTGACTGATACATAGTAAACATTACACAAGGGTTAGTGAAGAATTCCATGTGTTCTATTTATAAGGTGGTGCTGTTTTGTTTTTCTGAAATATCTTCCCCATCCTTTCTGAAATCATGCCTTATAACATAAATACTTGCCTTTTGTATAAACGAAAAAACATTTTACTTGCCTGTTTTGGTGTGGTGGCATGCATGCATAAATCTATTCCTAGCACTATAGGATCTATTTTATTATCTATATACTTGTAAATAGTTGAACAACATGTGTTATAGACACTGTTTTTCAGGGATATCATGGTCCTTCCTAAGTGTGGCTGCTATTTGAAAATGACCTACTCCTCTACATGTAATTCAGAGTTAGCTTGGGTTCCCTGGCCATGTGGAAATTGTAAAAACTTGACAATCTCCAAATTCACAATTTTTGAGAGTCCAGACACAGTGATTTCATGACAGCTGTTTCCTCACAGTCAACTAGTTACTTGTTCTATATTCTCATTTCATTTCTTTTCCACACTGACCTAAATTCAGAGATCAACACTTTCAGTCATGTCTTAAAAAAGTCCTCTCCCACGAAATATCTAATAAGTTTTGGAATTTATTGAAGATTTAGATGTTATTAGGAAGGAGTCTATGTCATTTGCAGCATTCCACTATCTTGTGTCTCCAAGTCCTATTTTTCTATCTCTCTCCCCTTTCTCTGGGGCAGCAAAATAAGTCTTTCCTTGATTTATGCACAGAAATTCTAGGTCCTCTTAAGACCTGATATTCTACTGCAGTTAATCTTTGCAAAGAAGATTCAACTAAGCTAGGCCTCACCCTGTGAAGAAGTTTCATACCTGCTGCTAAGATGAACAAACAAACAAAACCTTTTTCTGACCCATTCCATAAATGAGTACTGTTTTTGATTTCAGAAACTGATAGACCTTTTCACAAGTATGTCACACCTTTCAAATGGCCAGCGTTGCTGAACACACCAGATAATTTTGTACCTTTGCTAATAAAGTACAAAGACATGAAGGTCTGTCAGGCTCCTGCAGAGGGTCTTGCCAACTAAAAACTACAAGAGGGCTTCCCTGGTGGTGCAGTGGTTGAGAGTCCGCCTGCTGATGCAGGGGACACGGGTTCGTGCCCCAGTCCAGGAGGATCCCACATGCCGTGGAGTGGCTGGGAACGTGAGCCATGGCCGCTGAGCCTGCGCATCTGGAGCCTGTGCTCCAGAACGGGGGAGGCCACAACAGTAAGAGGCCCACGTACCGCAAAAAAAAAAAAAAAATCTACAAGAAATCTCAGTCTTATGGCAAAAAATTGAATCCAAAGAACAAAGAGGCAGATAATGTAGGTCAAGAGTCAGTAGATCTACTGTGAGGCAATAAGGTAACTTAACAAGTATCTGAGAAGAGATGAAAAAACTGACTTGCACTTTTCAGTCAGGGAATATTCTGACTTTCAGATAGCCCATATATGGGCATTTGGTGTCCAGAAAGCAGGATGATAGTGACAAAAGGGAGAAGGAAAGGTCGAAATATGGGAACAGGTAGGGCCTAGAGGGGCTCGGTTGCTAAAGACTACTCTGATTGGGATTAAAGCTCCAGGGAAAAGAGCAGAAGCTTAATCAACCAAGGAAGTCTTAGAACTGTGTCCTTCAGGAGACAGTTGAAATGCGGTAGCAATGTTAAATCCCAAACCACTGTATTAAGCCTCCTCAGATGTCCTCTGTATTAAACTAAGAGTGTGTCAAACAGAGTACTGTGCACTGATCACCAATCCTGGGGGATGTCTCCAAACCCTTCTGCCCACTACATCTTGGTATCAAAGTTGCCAAGGAAAACATTTCAGTCAAGCACTCAGTGGAACAATACTTTATTGATGCAGAGAACAGACAGAGAAAAAGCAGTTGCAATAGTTGGCAACCCATGACCAGTGGGTTGCTCCTTGTTGCCACCACAGGGCAATTGGTCTACATGTACCTCTCTTGGGCTACAGTGGAAGGAATCTGTTCCCTCCCCACAGAAAACAGAAATGACGGTGGGGTTGGTCGGGTGACCTATGATGCACATACCTTAACCAAAGACAAAAGAGGACTCACTGAGCTTGAACAAGGAAAATTATTTCCACACAAGGTGATCAGCCTGGCGCTGGCTGTGTGGGTTCTTTACCTCTTGGTAAGAAAATGTTTCAGGCCCAGGGCCTATTCTTTTTTGACTGAGTGGGAATCAAAAGATTGTGTACAGGACACTGCCTTTCCCAACAGAGTGCTCAGAGGACTGGGAGAATTTTGAGAGCTCTCAGCCACAGTATTGTATAGCCCAGATCATGCTTCTAGAATTACATAGAAAGAAATAAGAATCCTACCTTCACCAGGTACTAACTTCAGGGTCTTGAATAAGTTACTTTACCTCACTAGAGCCTGATTTTCTCATCTAGAAAAGGGTGGAACAATATGTATCTGACTAGGGGGAAGATGGCAGAAGAGTAAGACGCGGAGATCACCTTCCTCCCCACAGATACATCAGAAATATATCTACACGTGGAACAACTCCCACAGAACACCTACCCAACATTGGCAGAAGACCTCAGACCTCCCAAAAGGCAAGAAACTCCCTACGTACCTGGGTAGGGCAGAAGAAAAAAGAATAAACAGAGACAAAAGAATGGGAACAGGACCTACACCAGTGGGAGGGAGCCGTGAAGGAGAAAAGGTTTCCACACACTAGAAGCCCCTTCGTGGGTGGAGACTGTTGGTGGCGGGGGGAGGAATCTTCAGAGACGTGGAGGAGAGCGCAGCAACAGGGGTGCAGAGGGCAAAGCGGAGAGATTTCTGCACAGAGGATCAGTGCCGACCAGCGCTCACCAGCCCGAGAGGCTTGTCTGCTCACCTGCTGTGGCAGGTGGGGCTGGGGGCTGAGGCTCAGGCTTCGGTCAGAGCGCAGGGAGAGAACTGGTGTTGGTGGCGTGAACACAGCGTGCAGGGGGTTAGTGCACCATGACTAGCCACGAGGCAGTCCGGGGAAAAGTCTGGACCTGCCGAAGAGGCAAGAGACTTTTTCTTCCCTCTTTGTTTCCTGGTGTGCGAGGAGAGGGGATTAAGAGCGCTGCTTAAAGGAGCTCCAGAGATGGGTGCGAGCCACGGCTAAAAGCACGGATCCCAGAGACAGTCATGAGACGCTAAGGCCGATGCTGCCGCCACCAAGAAGCCTGTGTGCAAGCACAGGTCACTCTCCACACACCCCTTCCGCGGAGCCTGTGCAGCCCGCCACTGCCAGGGTCCCAGGATCCAGGGACAACTTCCCCGGGAGAACGCACAGCGTGCCTCAGGCTGGTGCAATGTCACGCTGGCCTCTGCCACCACAGGCCCGCCCCGCACTCCGTGCCCCTCCCTCACCCCCGGCCTGAGTGTGCTAGAGTCCCCGAGTCAGCTGCTCCTTTAACCCTGTCCTGTCTGAGCGAAGAACAGATGCCTTCTGGCGACCTACACGCAGAGGCAGGGCCAAATCCAAAGCTGAGCCCAGGGAGCTGTGCGAACAAAGAGAAAGGAAAATCTCACCCAACAGCCTCAGGAGCAGTGGATTAAATCTCCACAATCAACTTGGTGTACCTTGCATCTGTGGAATACATGAATAGACAACGAATCATCCCAAATTGAGGAGGTGGACTTTGAGAGCAAGACTTATGATTTTTTCCCCTTCTCCTCTTTTTGTGAGTGTGTATGTGTATGCTTCTGTGTGAGATTTTGTCTGTATAGCTTTGCTTCCACCATTTGTCCTAGGGTTCTATCCGTCCATTTTTGTTTGTTTGTTTTTTCTTAAAAAATTTTTTTTTAATAATTATTTTTTATTTTGATAACTTTATTTTATTTTACTTTATTTTATTTTATCTTCTTTCTTTCTTTCTTTCCTTCCTTCCCTCCTTCCTTCTTTCCTCCCTTCCTCCACCCTCCCTCCCTTCTTTCTTTCATTCTTTCTTTCTTTCTTTCTCTCTCTCTTTCCTTCCTTTCTTCCTTTCTTCCTTCCTTCCTTCCTTCCTTCCTTCCTTCCTTCCTTCTTTCTTTCTTTCTTTCTTTCTTTCTTTCTTTCTTTCTTTCTTTCTTTCTTTCTTTCTTAATTTTTCTCCCTTTTATTATGAGCCATGTGGATGAAAGGTGTTACAGCCAGGAGTCAGTGCTGTGCCTCTGAGGTGGGAGAGCCAACTTCAGGACACTGGTCCACAAGAGACTTCCTAGCTCCACATAATATAAAATGGCAAAAATCTCCCAGAGATCTCCATCTCAACACCAGCACCCAGCTTCACTCAACGACCAGCAAGCTACAGTGCTGGATACCCTATGCCAAACAATGCAAGACAGGAACACAACCCCACCCATTACCAGAGAGACTGCCTAAAATCATAATAAGTCAACAGACACCCCAAAACACACCACCAGACGTGGACCTGCCCCTCAGAAAGACAAGATCCAGCCTCATCCACCAGAATAAAAGTACTAGTTCCCTCCACCAGGAAGCCTACACAACCCACTGAACCAACTTCAGGCATTGGGGACAGACACCAAAAACAACGGGAACTACGGAAATGCAGCCTGCAAAAAGGAGACCCCAAACACAGTAAGATAAGCAAAATGAGAAGACAGAAAAACACACAGCAGATGAAGGAGCAAGATAAAAACCCACCAGACCTAACAAATAAAGAGGAAATAGGCAGTCTACCTGAAAAGAATTCAGAACAATGATAGTAAAGATATTCCAAAATCTTGGAAATAGAATAGAGAAAATGCAAGAAACATTTAACAAGGACCTAGAAGAACTAAAGTTGAAACAAGCAACAATGAACAACACAATAAATGAAATTTAAAATACTCTAGATGGGATCAATAGCAGAATAACTGAGGCAGAAGAATGGATAAGTGACCTGGAAGATAAAATAGTGGAAATAACTACTGCAGAGCAGAATAAAGATAAAAGAATGAAAAGAACCAAGGACAGTCTCAGAGACCTCTGGGACAATATTAAATGCACCAACATTTGAATTATAGGGGTTCCAGAAGAACAAGAGAAAAAGAAAGGGACTGAGAAAATATTTGAAGAGATTATAGTTGAAGACTTCCCTAATATGGGAAAGGAAATAGTTAATCAAATCCAGGAAGCACAGAGAGTCCCATACAGGATAAATCCAAGGAGAAATATGCCAAGACACATATTAATCACACTGTCAAAAATTAAATACAAAGAAAACATATTAAAAGCAGCAAGGGAAAAACAACAAATAACACACAAAGGAATCCCCATAAGGTTAACAACTTATCTTTCAGCAGAAACTCAGCAAGCCAAAAGGGAGTGACAGGACATACTTAAAGTGATGAAGGAGGAAAATCTACAACCAAGATTACTTTACCCAGCAAGATTCTCATTCAGATTTGATGGAGAAATTAAAACCCTTACAGACAAGCAAAGGCTGAGAGAGTTTGGCACCACCAAACCAGCTTTACAACAAATGTTACAGGAACTTCTCTAGGCAAAAAACACAACAGAAGGAAAAGACCTACAATAACGAACCCAAAACAATTAAGAAAATGGGAATAGGAACATACATATCGATAATTACCTTAAATGTAAATGGACTAAATGCTCCCACCAAAAGACACAGATTGGCTGAATGGATACAAAAACAAGACCCATATATTTGCTGTCTACAAGAGACCCACTTCAGACCTAGAGACACATACAGACTGAAAGTAAGGGGATGGAAAAAGATATTCCATGCAAATGGAAACCAAAAGAAAGCGGGAGTAGCAATTCTCATATCAGACAAAATAGACTTTCAAATAAAGACTATTAGAAGAGACAAAGAAGGACACTGCATAATGATCAAGGGATCGATCCAAGAAGAAGATATAACAATTGTAAATGTTTACGCACCCAACATAGGAGCACCTCAATACATAAGGCAAATACTAACAACCATAAAAGGGGAAATCAACAGTAACACATTCATAGTAAGGTGCTTTAACACCCCACTTTCACCAATGGACAGATCATCCAAAATCAAAATAAATAAGGAAACACAAGCTTTATATGATACATTAAACAAGGTGGACTTAATTGATATTTATAGGACATTCCATCCCAAAACAACAGAATACATATTTTTCTCAAGTGCTCATGGAACATTCTCCAGGATAGATCATATGTTGGGTCACGAATCAAGCCTTGGTAAATTTAAGAAAATTGAAATTGTATCAGTATCTTTTCCGACCACAACCCTATGAGACTAGATATCAATTACAGGAAAAACTCTGTAAAAAATACAAAGACATGGAGGCTAAACAATACACTACTTAATAACGAAATGACCACTGAAGAAATCAAAGAGGAAATAAAAAAATACCTAGAAACAAATGACAATGGAGACATGATGACCCAAAATCTATGAGATGCAGCAAAAGCAGTTCTAATAGGGAAGTTTATAGCAATACAATCCCACCTTAAGAAACAGGAAACATCTAGAATAAACAACCTAACCTTGCACCTAAAACAATTAGAGAAAGAAGAAGAAAAGAAACCCAAGGTTAGCAGAAGGAAAGAAATCATAAAAATCAGATCAAAAAGGAATGAAGGAAACAATAGCAAAGATCAATAAAACTAAAAGCTGGTTCTTTGAGAAGATAAACAAAATTGATAAACCATTAGCCAGACTAATCAAGAAAAAAAGGGAGAAGACTCAAATCAATAGAATTAGAAATGAAAAAGGAGAAGTAACAACTGACACTGCAGAAATACAAAAGATCATGAGAAATTACTACAAGCAACCCTACGCCAATACAATGGACAACCTGGAAGAAATGGACACATTCTTAGAAATGCACAACCTGCCAAGACTGAATCAGGAAGAAATAGAAAATATGAACAGACCAGTCACAAGCACTGAAATTGAAACTATGATTAAAAATCTTTCAACAAACAAAAGCCCAGGACCAGATGGCTTCACAGGTGAATTCTATCAAACATTTAGAGAAGAGCTAACACCTATCCTTCTCAAACTCTTCCAAATTATAGCAGAGGGAGGAACACTCCCAAACTCATTCTACCAGGCCACCATCACCCTGATACCAAAAGCAGACAAGGATGTCCCAAAGAAAACTACAGGCCAATATCACTGATGAACATAGATGCAAAAATCCTCAACAAAACACTAGCAAACAGAATCCAACAGCACATTAAAAAGATTGTACACCATGATCAAGTGGGGTTTATTTCAGGAATGCAAGGATTCTTCAATATATGCAAATCAATTAATGTGATACGTCATATTTACAAATTGAAGGAGAAAAACCATATGATCATCTCAATAGATGCAGAGAAAGCTTTTGACAAAATTCAACACCCATTTATGATAAAAACCCTGCAGAAAGTAGGCATAGAGGGAACTTTCCTCAACATAAAAAAGGCCATACATGACAAACCCACAGCCAACATCATTGTCAATGGTGAAAAACTGAAAGCATTTCCACTAAGATCAAGAACAAGACAAGGTTGTCCACTCTCACCACTATTATTCAACATAGTTTTGGAAATTTTAGCCACAGCAATCAGAGAAGAAAAGGAAAAAAAAGGAATCCAAATCGGAAAAGAAGAAGTAAAGCTGTCACTGTTTGCAGATGACATGATACTATACATAGAGAATCCTAAAGATGCTACCAGAAAACTACTGGAGCTAATCAATGAATTTGGTAAAGTAGCAGGATACAAAATTAATGCACAGAAATCTCTGGCATTCTTATACACTAATGATGAAAAATCTGAAAGTGAAATCAAGAAAACACTCCCATTTACCATTGCAACAAAAAGAATAAAATATCTAGGAATAAACCTACCTAAGGAGACAAAAGACCTGTATGCAGAAAATTATGAGTCTGATGAAAGAAATTTAAGATGATACAAATAGATGGAGAAATATACCATGTTCTTGGATTGAAAGAATCAACATTGTGAAAATGACTCTACTACCCAAAGCAATCTACAGATTCAATGCAATCCTTATCAAACTACCAATGGCATTTTTTACAGAACTAGAAGAAAAAATTTCACAGTTTGTATGGAAACACAAAAGACCCCGAATAGCCAAAGTAATCTTGAGAATGAAAGAAGGAGCTGGAGGAATCAGGCTCCCTGACTTCAGACTATACTACAAAGCTACAGTAATCAAGACAGTATGGTACTGGCACAAAAACAGAAAGATAGATCAATGGAACAGGATAGAAAGCCCAGAGATAAACCAACGCACATATGGTCACCGTATCTTTGATAAAAGAGGCAGGAATGTACAGTGGAGAAAGGACAGCCTCTTCAATAAGTGGTGCTGGGAAAACTGGACATTTACATGTAAAAGTATGAGAATAGATCACTCCCTAACACCATACACAAAAATAAACTCAAAATTGATTAAAGACCTAAATGTAAGGCCAGACACTATCAAACTCTTAGAGGAAAACATAGGCAGAACACTCTATGACATAAATCACAGCAAGGTCCTTTTGAACCACCTCCCAGAGAAATGGAAATAAAAACAAAATAAACAAATGGGACCTAATGAAACTTAAAAGCTTTTGCACAGCAAAGGAAACCACAAACAATTCCAAAAGACAACCCTCAGAATGGGAGAAAATATTTGCAAATGAAGCAACTGACAAAGGATTAATCTCCAAAATTTATAAGAGCTCATGTAGCTCAATAACAAAGAAACAAACAACCCAATCCAAAAATGGGCAGAAGACCTAAACAGACACTTCTCCAAAGAAGATATACAGACAGACAAGAAACACATGAAAGAATGCTCAACATCATTAATCATTAGAGAAATGCAAATCAAAACTCCAATGAGATATCATCTCACACCAATCAGAATGGCCATCATCAAAAATTCTATAAACAATAAATGCTGGAGAGGGTGTTGAGAAAAGGGAACACTCTTGCACTGTTGGTGGGAATGTGAATTGATACAGCCACTATGGAGCACAGTATGTAGCTTCCTTAAAAAAACTACAAATAAAATTACCATACGACCCAGCAATCCCACTACTGGGCATATACCCTGAGAAAACCATAATTCAAAAAGAGTCATGTACCAAAATGTTCATTGCAGCTCTATTTACAATAGCCAGGACATGGAAGCAACCTAAGTATCCAGTGAGAGATGAATGGATAAAGAAGATGTGGCACATATATAGAATGGAATATTACTCAGCCATAAAAAGAAACGAAATTGAGCTATTTGTAATGAGGTGGATGGACCTAGAGTCTGTCATACAGAGTGAAGTAAGTCAGAAATAGAAAGACAAATACCATATGCTAACACATATATATGGAATTTAAGAAAAAATAATGTCATGAAGAACCTAGGGGTAAGACAGGAATAAAGACACAGACCTACTAGAGAATGGACTTGAGGATATGGGGAGGGGGAAGTGTAAGCTGTGACAAAGCGAGAGAGTGGCATGGACATATATACACTACCAAACTTAAAATAGATAGCTAGTGGGAAGCAGTCGCATAGCACAGGGAGATCAGCTCGGTGCTTTGTGACCACCTAGAGGGGTGGGATAGGGAGGGTGGGAGGGAGGGAGATGCAAGAGGGAAGAGATATGGGAACATATGTATATGTATAACTGATTCACTTTGTTATAAAGCAGAAACTAACACACACACACAAAACAATATATATCTGACTAGAGTTTCGTGAAGATTACATGGTAGAGTGTATGTAAATCACCCACGAGAATGTCTGGAACATAGGCAACAGCCCCAGTGTGGCACATAAGAGAAGATTAGAAAGGGGGCAGGTAAAGTGTTGCTTTACCTTTAAGGACAGTAGAAATTAAGATAGTAAAGGTAGAGGCTTAATTATCAAGTACAGAACTGAGTATACGACTTGACATATAATTTGGATATTACATTCTTAGGCTCTAACTTAATTTGATTTGGCTCAAAACAACTAAATTGGTTGCATGTAACTGTGATCTTCAACCAAGTGTTCAGAATTCAATGAACTGATATTTTTCTGATGAATGAACCTAGAAGTTCTAAGTTCACTTCTAATGAATGAACCTAGAAGTTCATGCCTTTTCCACCTTCTAGAGGCTGACTCCATTTCCTCACCTCGTGGTTCCTTCTGTCATCTTCAAAGTACATCACTCTAATCTCTAATTCCATTGTCCCATTTTTTTCTTCTTTGAATCTCCCTCTTATAAGACTCTTCTGAGTACATTAAGCCCAATTGGATAATCCAGGAGAATCTCTTCACCTCAAGAGCCATAACTTAATCACACCTGCAAAGTTCGTTTTTCCATTTAAGATTTTGGTGATTAGAATGTAGCTACCTTTTGGCGGGGGTGGGGGGGGGCGGTGATTGACAGCATTATTCATCCTGTCACACCTTTCTTACCAAAAACATTTAATTCGGCTCTGCAAGATTTTGTCTATAGGGAATGGGTATGCTGATGCATAAATTCACTTTTTTTTACATTCATTCAATCAATATTTATTACATACATACTATGGACTAAGTACTAGAGAAAAGAATTATCATGTGTAGTGGTAACACAGGGGGCAACAAGAGAGACTGATAGGTCTTCCCTGGTGGCGCAGTGGTTGAGAGTCCGCCTGTTGATGCAGGGGACACGGGTTCATGCCCCGGTCCAGGAGGAGCCCACATGCCGTGGAGCGGCTGGGCCCGTGAGCCATGGCCGCTGAGCCTGCGCGTCCGGAGCCTGTGCTCCGCAGCGGGAGGGGCCACAACAGTGAGAGGACCGCGTACCACAAAAAAAAAAAAAAAAAAGAGAGAGAGAGAGACACTGATAGATGTATCTTTATTAGTAATTGAGTGGATACATCTATGATAAGTAATTCTTTAACTCTTTAATAGGAGCATAGATGATAGGTCTATAAATTCAACCGGATAGTCCAGAAAGTGTCCTGGCGAAATGATGTTTTGACGTAAGATTTCAAGGCCATGTGGAAATCACTCATATGAAGGGAAGGAATTATATTCAGTCCCAGAATCCATGTACAAACAGTGAATAGTAAGAGAGCCTTTCAGCACCAGCAAGCAGTGGCACTAGCAGATACCTGAGCAAAGGGTATCACTGGTGAGATTAGCAGGATGCAATGCTGGAGAAATAACCAAAAGTTGGATTATTAATGATCTTGTATACTGAGTCAGGCAGCATAAGTTTTATCTTAAAGGCCATTGGCATCAAATGGTTACTTTGAGGCAAAGATATGATATAATTATATTTGCATTAGAATGCGTTCTGAACGGTGGGTTGCCAGGAGGGTATAATAGAAGGAAACACATTGAAAGTGTGGGAAGAAAATACATAAACACATTTGGCATAAAACTGTGAGCTTGGAAGAATACCCTGAATGTCATGGGAGAACTAACTACAGCCCTGGCCAAATTTTTTTTTTTTTGCGGTACGCGGTCCTCTCACTGTTGTGGCCTCTCCCGCTGCGGAGCACAGGCTCCGGACGCGCAGGCTCAGCGGCCATGGCTCACGGGCCCAGCCACTCCATGGCATGTGGGATCTTCCCGGACCAGGGCACGAACCTGTGTCCCGTGCAGCGGCAGGCGGACTCTCAACCACTGTGCCACCAGGGAAGCCCCAAAATTTTGATTTTCGTCTGATGAGGACCTGCACTGAGAAACCAGCCATGCCATTTCAGACTTCTGTACTAAAAAACCGTCAGAGAATACCTTTATGTTGTTTAAAACACTACATGTGTTGTAATTTGTTGAGGCAGCAATAGAAAAGTAATACAGTAATAATATGGGAGCTTATTACTCTATTTCCAAAGAATAATATTTCCAATATGATGCCATGTGCTATTTATTCAACATCAATGAAATATTGCAGGACAAGTGATTTCCTCATAAAGAGAAAACATTTATTTTTCATCCTGCATTCAATTGGGAGTATGCTTTTTCTTCCCTTCTTTATATATTCTGTTCAGTAAATAGAGCCACAAAAGGAAGAGCAAATAACCTAGTCTGGCCAATCAAGCAACCCGTTTTTTTTAGACACAGTGATTAGACCAATTAGAATTCTCTCTAATATTTGTCACTTATTAGTAATGATATTTTTGTGAACTTGCCAGTTAATGACCATAATAATTTCTTCTTCAGCTTAAGCAAGACTAAGTTGGATTTCTGTTATTTGCACATGAAGTATTCCTGATTAATTCATCCCTCAGAGCTAATAGAAGTCTACCATATGGCACAATAAAATTATAGACTATATTAGTGTTCACCTATGTTTTTAGCTTCATCCTTCATCATAAGTTAAATAAATATTATCATAGTCTACAGCATGGCTCAATGTCTTTAAAAGTATAAGATGTGAGCTCATTTCTACTTATAAATTCAACTACTAAGTGTTATGCTGTGTCTCAATTAAATAACAGGACAGAGTTTCTAATGACAGATGAAGTTAAGTAAATGTTACTTTCAGGGGTATGTGATAGAAATGGATCTGAAGAGAGTTAATCATTTTATATTATATGTGAATTTATGAATAGCTGAATGAGATTTAAAACACAGAATCCAACAAGTTAACATAACATTGAGAAGCATATCATGATACATGCTGAGAAGCATCAAAAGTAGTAAAACCAGGGCTTCACTCTAAAGATGAAGTGGGCATTCAGGAAATATAAGACAGTTCTTATTCAACAGATTCAGATTCAACTAGTATTCATTGAGGGTCTGATACAATGATAAATCAGTCCCTACAACAAGAATATATGGTGCTTTTTATAATGCAATTTTACAAATGAGAAATTAAAAATGTGTTGAGGTTTTAAAACACAACCAAAGTTATACAGCTGGTAGTGAAAAGCCCTAGAATACAAACCCAAGACCTTCACCTCAAGTTTGTATTAATTTCATGACAACATGTCATGTCACCTACATATTATTTTCTGTTTACTTGACTAGAGTAGGCTGAAGAAAGCTTCAAAGCTTAATAGTCTTAATACAGATTCTTATAATATAACTAAACTCTTATTATTGTGTGTATGAAAAACTAGGGTGTTCTGATTTATTATTATGTTCATAAATTCATATTTTTGACAGAACTTCTTAGTTTTGGATCCAAATATTTTATGTCCAAATATTTTGCTTTTTATGTCATATATATGTGTGTACATAAATTTATGTTTACATATAGATTTATACATATAATTTTATAACGTTTTCTTTGTGTATCTGTTCTTTTTCATTAAAAAATTATTTTTGTTTCTTTAAATTTCTAAAATAATGAAGAAGAATTTTTAGCTCAAGACAGTATTCAAGCACTTCATCTAAATTGACAAATAAAGCTAAGAGATTATTGTCTATCTGGTCAATAATTTCTGAACAAAGAAGGATTAATAGGATTTACAATTCCTTTAATCTCCATGTAACACAAACAATACTATTTATATTTTCATTAACCTTTGAGTCTAGATCATTCTGTAACAATTTAGTTCTATTAGAGATTAATCCATGGTTTTATTGTTAAATAAAGTATAAACACTAATAAGGTCAAGCAAGGTACATAAATACATATTCCAGGAGAAAACTAAACAAAGATCTGATTTAAAAAACTTATCACAATATATCAATGTTGACATTTACTTTGAATTTGCCAAACTCTCTTTGGTTTCAAAATAAACATTTTTTTATAAATAGTAATTCCTTTCTTTGGAATGTGCAGTGTTGAGTATCCCAAGCCCACTGAGCTAACCCTTTACTGACAGTCTTTACACTTGAAATTCACGTTGTTTTGCTGAATACTTTTTGTTAAGGAAAAGTGAGACGAATACATGAAAGAGCTGTTAACTACATAACCTCCTCTTCTTTCTTCCGTTTTCAGAACATAAACTCCAGCGTACTTGGGGCAGAAACTTCTAGTAATAGTAATACTCCTTCTTTCTAGTAATAGTAATACTTAGATATACAAACAATCAGAAAAAAGATGATAGATTCTAAGCTCTCTTGCAGCTAGATGCGGCCGTATAAATACGATGTGTCCAGTGCTATATGGACAGGAGCACTGAGCTCAAGTTCTATTTTCTCCCCTTACTTCTGGCTAGAAGGCCAGAACAAGACACAGAAATTGATATTGAGGTTGGCATAGCAAAGAAACAGAAAATATAAGTACAGAATAGTTATATCAACTCTTGACTGACTGTATTAGACTCTTTTGTGACATATTCTATCTTAATTAAGTCATTGAAATTCATTCCACTGTTTACAGCAGGTAAAATGGCATTATAACTTATGCAGATATTTATCTTAATCATTCCCTTTACCTATAGCTTCAAATCCCTTGTTTCTCTCTACTTAGCACACATCTATCTGCCTGTAATAGTCATCTCAGATTAAGCTAAAAGATCCTCTTCTTTGCCTGGTGAAGAAAGTCTGAAAATAGTAAATTGTGGAATTATTATGTGTTCTTGATTACAATCCTCAAATGGGCATTCAATATTTTCCTGAAATGTAATGAAATTCTCTTGTAAGCTTCCCCCCCACACACACACTCACTACATCAAATATTTCATTCTCTGCTTTTCCACTTTCAAACCAAGTACCTATTCTGCACACCCAACTCTTACTTACCTTCACATTCTGGTGAGAAAAACCAATAGCTAAAGGATTCAAACTTCTCATCTGCCCTTCACCAAAGGTATATCCACTTGCTCAAACTAATTACTACTAACTTCTGTATTTTATTTATTTTTTATTTAGTTCTCATATCCAACCTATTACCAAATTCTGTGATTTCTGTCTCTGAACATATCTAAAGGGTTTTCATTTCTCTTCATCTCTTTTGATAGAACTCTACGTCAACTTATACAGTCTTCCTTTGATTCTGGAGGTGGAATGGCTGTAAGAAGGACCTTGGTCCTTTGCCTTCTTTGAAGAAATAATTCAACAGGGAGACCAAGATTGTGAAATAGAGACAGCACTTATCAGAGGCAAAGTACATGTCAAAGAGCACACAGGCGAACTTGGAGTGAGCTGTACACAATAGGGTCGGCTTATATGGGGGAAGTTGCTTTTCTGGGTTGTCTCTGGCCAGTCATCTTGCTTGTGTTTTCACCTAATCAGGGCTCAGTGCTCCTGCTGGTCAACAGGAGACCAGTTGCTGCTGCTCAGCCTGGAGCCTATATATCTCCTAACTCACTTTCTCTTTTACTGCATTTTTGCCCCTGCCCTGTTCACTCTCCATCCAGCACTAAATGTTTTTGTTTTTGTTTTTAAATGCAAGTCAGGTTATATTATTCTTTAGCTAAAGTCTGCTCGATAGCTTTCTATTGCCCTGAGAATAACATCTATATTGCCTAGAAGTACCTGCATGATTTGCACTTTTTTCTGTATTTCCATCTCATCTCTGACCACTGTCTCCCTTGTTTTCTACCTTCAGGCATAGGGGCCTTCATTCAGTGATTTGAAAGTAAAGTTCTTCCCTACCTTGTGGTCAGCACACAAGCAGTCTTCTATCCTGAATGTGCTTCCTCTAACCTCTTCACCTAATTAACCATGTTCAGATCTTAGCTTGTACATCATCTTCTCAGGACATACTTCCTTTCAACTCTGAACTACAGTATGTCCCCATATTCTATGCTCTCTGAAAACCATAAATCTCTTGGTCCCAGTCATATGACATGCAACTATTTATTGGTTGTTCATAAAGTATCTGTATTTCCAACTAGAATATGAGCTTACTGATGTCAATAATTATGTCTATCTCATTTAATGCTGTATCTCCAATACCTGGTACAGTAGCTGGCACGTGGTAGACCTTCAGTAAATAATATTTTTCATTCCTAAATGAATGAGTGCTCATTCTATCACTGTTAGATAATGTAGCTTTAAGTGTGGTCTGGCTACAGAGAGCAGAATATAATAGCTAAACTCATTTCAGTGTCTTGTGTTCCCATTCATTCTACCACTCATTATAAATTAATACTTTTTTTTTTTTTTTTTTTTGCGGCACGCGGGCCTCTCACTGTTGTGGCCTCTTCCGTTGCGGAACACAGGCTCCGGACGCGCAGGCTCAGTGGCCATGGCTTACGGGCCCAGCCGCTCCGCGGCATGTGGGATCTTCCCAGACCGGGGCACGAACCCGTGTCCCCTGCATCGGCAGGCGGACTCTCAACCACTGCGCCACCAGGGAAGCCCCTAAATTAATACTTTTATATTCTATTTTATATACTTCATGCTTTATGAACTTCTCAAACTGAAGCAGTGTCTGGGGCATGGTCAACTTTGGGTCAGCAACAGAAACAATTTTCTCAGTCTCAAGACTCAGACTATGAACAATGGTAAATTTCCCAAGTTAGGTGTAACCATGTGTGGACTATTCTCAATGGCCAGCTGGCCTTCTAGGAAGAAAGTCAGTCTTCTCATTGAACATTTATTATAAACTCTACAGTATATTATAGATAAAATAGAATTTTCTTTGATGGTTTGGGTATATAAATATTACCTAATAGACCACTTCTACAGTGATACGTACTCCCGATTCAACAAAAAACATTTAAAACCTTGTTAGAATGCAACATTTCACAATTCTGCAATCTAACTGTAAAGAGGTTTTCCCACAGCCCCTTAGGCAGAAAGAAAAACTTGCTAACAAGGAAATTTGCATTAAAATTTTGTACTCTCTCTCTGACTCTGGGAGCTAAATGAGAATAGAGTGGCATCTACTAACTAATGAGAGAAAGGGTCAGAAATCTAAACTGTACAGCCAGTCAGTTAACAGTCAAGATAATATTTACCTGTCATTGTGAAAAAACCTACCAGGCTATATGCAAGAACTCAAAGCATATTTCATTTGTGCATCCTATCTAAGGAGAATACTTGGAAAAAGATACTGGCACAAATAAATTCTTCCTGAAACTACAGATTGAGGAAAATAAAGTTTTGTAAATAACAAAACTTTATTATATATATGTATATATATGTGTGTGTGTGTGTGTGTATATAGTGTGTATGTACATATAAATTAAAATTCTACATCTATGGAATGTATAATATAATCATTAAATAAGGATTCTTAAATAAAAATGACACACTGGGGAAAAGAATATACTATTAAAATACACTAAACAAAAGTAGATATTTCCAGAGATTTCAACCACAATTACACAACTGAATTGCTTTTGGAGCTTCTAAAAATTATACCTGTCCTACTAGATATACTAAAACTGAATCTCTTAGGGTTGGGCCATGGATGTGTGATTTGTCATCTTAACTTCTCCACTGTACCACCAACCTGCTTTTTTCACAGACTTTGTCACCTGTGTAAATGGACATAAATCCACACTTAGAAACCACATCTCTAGGTGGTTTCTGTGCTCTCACTGATGCTAACTAGTTGTCTTATTTTTCCAAGTTGCTCCCTGGTGATTATCTGTGTCTTCCCTCCTCTCCAGCTGTGTGCTCTCTGGTGGCCCTTGCCCCTCTCATTCTTCAACCACTTGTATAACTTCACAGTCCATTTTCCTATAGTTCAGCATGTTTCTGGGTGAGATTCAGAAATATTTTTGATATGGTCCAGGGCTATCATTCTCTGATCTATAAGTAAATGTAATGAAAGTTATTGACTTAGATGTCAAAAGTCCTATATTAAGATTTAAGTTTTAAGACTAAAGCGACTTTGGACTATATTCTAAATCACATAAGGGAAGTGGAAACAAAGAGGCAAGAATAATCCAACTAACTTGGCAAACTAGAAAGCACCCTACAGCAGATTTATACTCACTTTCATACATTTCCACCTTGAGAACAGAAGTAGCTAAGAGTTATTTTGTGCTCTCTCTGTGCCATGCTAAGGTTTACTAGATGCCCAGTTAAATTTGCATTTCAGATATAAAACCAATATATATTTTAATATGTGTGCCCCAAATATTTCATGGGACATAACTAAAATATTTTTTGTTGTTTATCTGAAATGCAATTTTAATTGTGCCCTATATTTTTATCTGCTAAATCTGGCAACCCTATGTCAAGCTCTATTACAAAGCAATACAAGGAAGCAGAGAGAAAACAGAAATAAGTTCTATTCTAGAAGGGTCTATGGTCAGAAAAATCAATCTGCATGTCTATTCTGATTATAGTGGTGATGGATGATGGAATTTTCAGATGTGTGTCTTGTTAATGGGAGGCACATTGCTGTGCCTAAAATTATTTTAATATAAGGGATTTGGAAGGTTAAAGTAGAGAAAGGCAAGAAGCAATGGCAAAGAAGAGATTTTTGTATTTATGTCTGGAAAGTCAAAATTAAACTAAGACGAAATGCACCTTAGCCTTTAAAGATGTTCTTGCATCTATTAGGTCTATGTCATTGTGCATGAGGCCTGTTCCAATTGATTGGTTATATATTTGAAAGTTTAAAACTGAGACTAAAACTCTCTCTATTGGAAAAGGAATCCATATGGGTCAAAGTAGCTAATATATTTTTACCAATTTATTTTCATTTTCAGTTCTTCAAACTATTACCCTCTTCAAGGGAAATTATAGAAATGACAACTCTTGTCATGATGCTGGAATCCCTTTCAGGCATCTTTAGCAAGATACCATGCTTTTCGTCTCCCTATTGTGTTATTTGACTATCAACACATAAATAAAGGATTTCTTTTTAAAACAATATATGCTTGCTTACTAAGCATTAACATTTACAGAGGAGATCCTAAGGCTATCAGGGCTCAGAAATTTAGGTTTAAATTTGAAAAACAATACTGTTAAATATCAACTCAGCAGAATCCCTTGTGTACATCCCAATAAAGCATTCAATGAATGGTACTGGTTTAAAAATACCTGCTTTTTTTGTCCCCGCATAAAAACACAAGGGAAAGGAAGTTCAATTTTTTTTTCCCCTGATGTTAAAACTTTAAAGCTTCAGAAATTTCTTTATTACTTAGTACTGTATGTTCTAATCAAGCATAAAGCAGGAAAGTGACTACTATCAAAGGACCCATAAAGAGTTTATGATGTTTCAGAATCAGACAACATAAAAAAGACATATTCAAATTAGAAACACTATTATAAAGTGTGATTCTATAAGGAATCTCCATAACAGTCTTAATAATGTGATTAAAGAGGCAAAGTAATAACAATATACACAAGTACTAATTAGAACATTGAAACTACTATGCCTCATGTGGGAGGCAAGTCATAAAATTCAAAGAATATTTGTAAGAAACACTATCAGACTGGCTTTTAAGTTTTTTAGTGCCTGAGGCTGATTTTTGTGAACTTGTATGAGCTGAAAATGTTTAAGAGAATTCAGTTGACCTAATAATGCATGCCTGTTACAGAATCTTATTATAATACAAAAAATAATTTAGAGAGAGATAATTTTTCTCCACTTGATTCAATGGCACAGTTTATGCAAAGTCTAAAAATTAAACCAAATTCCACAATATTACAAACAATGAAACTGCACTTTAACAAAATCTATATATACTATTACTACATGGCCATGAATTCTCAAAGACTAGAGGTGATGAGAAATAAGAGAAGTTCTATAATTAAAACTTGGTTAGAACAACACATTTATTGTATTATTAATTTTTAAATTTTTATTTGAAAACTGTATCAAAAGTATTTAAGTACATAACAAAATAAAGAAAATGAAGTTGAAAATATTTGAGAAATTCTGAGCAAAGAAACAACAAAAATACAGAGCCAGGATTCATATATAGTCATTTCTTAATATGGGGCCATAACTTAGGCTATCTACTTTCTTGCAGTTAGGTTAAAGAGAAATATAATCAATGAAATCAGTTTCACCAATATAAGTTGATATGCTGAGAAAAAGAGAGAATTCCTTAATCAGGTAAAATTTTATTTTCAATAAACATTATACGCTTCTCTAGGAGGCTCAAATTTCACATAGTAAAGATTTGAAAAACCTGGAAAAAAACTAACCTATATTAACTTTACTTCTTGTTTAAGTTAACAGACTTCTTAGTGAAAGGGATTTTTTTTTTTTACCCTAAAACACCTATTAACAATATTCAGAAAAGACTTTCCTCAAAGGGCATTTGGAAAGCCTGAATTAAATTATTTACAATTACCAGAAGGAGAAACAAACTAGTTACTCAAAAAAAGGACAAATTATCTGCAGTGAAAGGCAGAAATTTCTCGTGTGTATTTTTATAAAGATGATAAAATAACATACAAACAGACCCTGACTTACAATGGTTCAACTTACGATTTTTTTTGACTTTACAAATGGTGGGAAAGCTATACACATTCAGTAGAAACCATGCTCTGCATTTTGAATTTTGATCTTTTCCCAGACTGGTGATATGTAGTATGATACTCTCTCCTGATGCTGGGCAGTGGCCGCAAGTCACAGCGCCCCCGTCAGCCACGCGATTGTGAGGGTAAACAACCAATACACTTACGGCCATTCTGTACCCATGCAACCTTTCTATTTTTCACTTTCAGTAGGTTATTCAATAAGTTACACGAGATACTCAACAGCCTCTTTTAAAATAGGATTTGTGTTAGATGATTTTTTTTCCAACTGTGGGCTAATGTTCTGAGCATGTTTAAGGTAGGCTAGGCTAAGCTATGACATTAGGTGGCTTAGGTGTATTAAATGTATTTTAAACTCACAATATTTTTAACTGATTATGGGTGTATTGGGCTGTAACTTACCTTAACTGAAGGAAGATCTGTACTTAAAGATAGTCTCAAGAAGCCAATTCTAGAGTACAGTGAAGTGGTTTTATAAGGGATGTTATACTGTAATTCTCACAGTATTTGCAATTATAGCAAAGAGTTTCACAGAGCTCTTTTAATAAGAGCTTTCAAAATAGTCAATAATATAAAGGTTGAGTGCAAGTCATCAAAAGCAATATTAAGAGAAGCAAAATAATGAAGTCTATGTTGTAAGGTTTCTGCTGGTCTTGAACAAGGTGGAGAAAAACAACTGTATGGTACACATCGATTTAAAGGCTAGACTGAATGCCCATCAGACTGATCTCTATATACTGTGTTTTTCTAAACCACAGAGATAAATAAAAGTGATCTATGCCCTCATCAGCTACTGTATGTGGCTGGTTAATAACAGAGCTATATGCTTTAAAGTCAGCTCATCTGGAGATAGGACTAATACTTCATAAAAGTAGAGAAGTTTGATAAAAATATTCTTCTGAAAAGAAAGACCACAATTGGCATTCAGACTTCATAACTTACTCTATGTTGCTCATCACTAGGGCTCTGGTGATGATTAAATGGAGTCGATGGGTGTTCCTGGAAGGTAGCAAATGCTATGGAGGTTTTACTAACGATGATGGTGATGATGACAGTGGTGGTGGTGGTGGTAATGGCAGTAGAGATAAAAATAACCTGAAACACAGACAAGATTTCAACAAAAAATAATATTCTAAATATCTTGTCAATTTCATACAAAAAGGTAAAAGGTTTTTTCATAGACATGTAGGTGAGTAGTTTGCCATGGCACAGTGGTGATCTTGGATGTCTCCATATAGGCCATATAGGCAAAGCTCAACAGCAATCTCACCCAAGACTTGGTGGATGCCCTCTGATTCTCCCAGGAACCTGTCAAGATAGGCAGCCTTTTGAGAAGCTATCACAAGGAACATTTTACATCTACCTCTATATCTCGTGAGAGACTCCCTCTCTTACACAATACTGCCATGAAGCACTTTAAGGCATGGGAATTTATATCTCCCTTATAAAAGCACTTCACTGTAGTCTAGAATTAGCTTCTTGGTGACAGAGCAAACCACTGTCTCATGGTACCAACTATATGGTCCCTCTGGTTCAGTGTCATCCTCGGTGACATAGGTCATGTATACCATGCTGATCTTGCTTATACTCTCTGTGTAAGTGATAAACTACCTCAGGACATTTGGTCAAGTCATCTCCTTACAGGCTGGATATATGGAAGATTGGGAAAGCCACCCAGCATCTTCATTAGTCACTTCTGCTTAGGAACTACTTGATCTCTTGACAAGCCAAAGATTTCACCCCAACTTAGGACAGCTGTGTAACAAGATGAAAATTCTGCAGTATATTGAATGGAATGAAAGCATGCTGTCTCTATAAATGACACCACATATATTTATAACTATTACCTGAAAAACAACTCACATCATTATGTTGATGGAATAATGATAGAAACAATAATGATAATAAAACAATATTTTCAAAATGCCCTCTGCTAAATCTTTAACATACACTTTTTTATTTCATCGTCTGCATAATCCCAGGAGTTATTATTAAATGGCATTAAAAAATAACAGGGTCAGACAGCTAGCAACTCGCTTGCAGTCTATGAACCCAAGCTATCAGGCTTTATTGTTTTGAGATTAAGCAATATATTTCATCATCTCCCAGAATGTATAAAGCAGTTTTACTGCAACTTAATTGAAGAGACCATTTACTAAAATAAATTCATAATTATGAAAGGACAAAAAATTGAATACTAAAACACACTGCTAAGTTTGGGATTAATTGAAGCATTTAAACACGATTTTTAAACTCTTGGACTTCATTAAAAATGGACAGATATATACTATATGTCCTTATTTATGATTCACTTCTCCACATATTCTGATCTTCTGATCTGAAGAAGCATACACCACAGAAAACATAAAAAGATCAAACTAGGATTTTCAAACAGAGTCTTTATTTAAATTATAACTTTGGTGTACTGCCAAATGACCATCTGCAGTATATACTAATTAGACCTGTACCATTTAAAATATAAAACTTAAGGACATTATTTGAAAAACAAATTTATGGTTTGAAAATTTGAGATCACAGTACTTTTTCTAGTTTGAGAAATATTTTATCATACTAATAAATGCTATTTTAAATCTGCACTATAGAAAATGTTAGGATAGAAAATAAATTGATATGTAAAAAGAATGTATTAAATGCAGTTTTATTTGTAAAGTATAAATTTTAGTTCAAACAAACTAAATAGATATATCTGGGAGTAGGGATTTATGTGGAAAACTTTCTTCTGCAAAGAAGTTTATTTCCAATAAACTGTGAGTGCATAGGGGTATATCATTAGAAGCATATATTGTAGAAAAATTTGAAGGCACAATACCATATAAATGTAATGCTATTTAGGTTATCTATTTATTTCTGGGTTAGCTTTGATAGTTTATGTCTTTCAAGGCATTTAAACATGTCAAGTATATTGGTATAATATCATAATATTCCCTAATTATTGTTTTTAATATCAGTAAGATACTTACTGGTATCCCCCCACTTCCTATCTGATTTCTTGTGTATATCCTTTCTTATATCTATAGGTTTATCAGTTTTATTGATTCTTTTAAAGAACCAGCTTTGATTTCATAGATTTTTCTCTATTGTTTATTTTCTATTTTATTTATATTCATATTTTTATTTACTTCATTCTGTTTATATTGGGTTTAATGCAACTTTCTTTTTGTTTCAGTTTCTTAAAGCGGATGTTATGACCATTAAATTATAATACTTTTAATATAAACACTTAATATCTACAAATTTCTCTCTTATTCTCTATCACTTTACACTGAAATGATGTTATTAGGTGAGTACATATTTAGAACTGTTACATCTCTTGATGAATTGGTGCTCTTATCATTATGAAATAACCCACTTTATCCCAGATAATATTTATTAACTGAAGTCCACTTTGCCTGATATTAATATCGCCATTCAAAATTTCTTTGAGTTATTATTTTCATGGTAGTTAGTTTTTCATCATTTTTACTTTTAATGTATATCTTTATGTTTAAAGTGAGTTTCTCATAAACTGCATACAGTTAGTTCTTATGTATCAATCCAATCTTATATATATTGCCTTACAATTACAGCATTTAGACCATTTACATTTTCTGGAATTGCTGATACGGTTGTTTTTTTTAAAATTAATATTAATTATTTATTTTTTGTACAGCAAGTTCCTATTAGTTATCTATTTTATACATATTAGTGTATATATGTCAATCCCAATCTCCCAATTCATCCCACCACAACCCCTACCCCCACTGCCACTTTCCACCCTAGGTGTCCACATGTTTGTTCTCTACATCTGTGTTTCTATTTCGGCCTTGCAAAGCAGGTCATCTGTACCATTTTTCTAGATTCCACACATATGCGTTAATATATGATACCTGTTTTTCTCTTTCTGACTTACTTCACTCTGTATGACAGTCTCTAGATCCATACAACTCTCTCCAAATTACCTAATTTCGTTCCTTTTTATGGCTGAGAAATATTTCATTGCACACTAAGTTCTACTAACTCTATCCATTCGTCTGTCAGTGGGCATTTAGGTAGCTTCCATGACCTGGCTATTGTAAAGGTGCTGCAATGAACACGGGGGTGCATGTGTCTTTTGGAATTATGTTTTTCTCTGGGTATATGCCCAGTAGTGGGATTGCTGGGTCATATAGTGATTCTATGTTTAGTTTTTTAAGGAACCTCCCTACTGTTCTCCATAGTGGCTATATCAATTTACATTCTCACCAACAGTGCGAGAGGGTTCTCCTTTCTCCACACCCTCTCTAGCATTTATTGTTTGTAGATTTTTTGATGATGCCCATTCTAACCAGTGTGAGGTGATACCTCACTGCAGTTTTCATTTGCTTTTCTCTAATAATTAATGATGTTGAGCAGCTTTTCATGTGCTTCTTGGCCATCTGTATGTCTTCTTTGGAGGAATGTCTATTTAGGTCTTCTGCCCATTTTATGATTGGGTTTTTTTTTTTTTAACATTCAGCTAAATGTATTCATTTAGCATTCATTTAGCATTCAGCTAAATATACAAATGTATATTTGTATATTTTGGAGATTAATCCTTCCTCCATTGATTCGTTAGCAAATATTTTCTCCCATTCTGAGGGTTGTCTTTTCGTCTTGTTTGTAGTTTCCTTTGCTGTGCAAAAGCTTTTAAGTTTCATTATGTCCTGTTTATTTTGGTTTTTATTTCCATTACTCTAGGAGGTGGGTCAAAAAAGATCTTTCTGTGATTTATGTCAAAGAGTTTTCTGCCTATGTTTTCCTCTAAGAGTTTTATAGTGTCTGGTCTTATATTTTAGTCTTTAATCCATTTTGAGTTTGTTTTTGTGTATGGTGTTAGGGAGTGTTCTAATTTCATTCTTTTACATGCACCTGTCCAGTTGTCCCAGCACCACTTATTGAAGACTGCCTTTTCTCCATTGTATATCCTTGCCTCCTTTGTCGTAGATTAGTTGACCATATATGTGTAGGTTTAGCTCTGGGCCTTCTATCCTGTTCCATTGATCTAAATTTCTGTTTTTGTGCCATTGCCATGTTGTCTTGATTACTGCAGCTTTGTAGTATAGTCTGAAGTCAGGGAGTCTGATTCCTCTAGCTCCATTTTTTTCCCTCAAGACTGTTTTGGAGATTCAGGGTCTTTTGTGTCTCCATACAAATTTTAAGATTTTTTGTTCTAGATCTGTAAAAAATGTCATTGATAATTTGATAGGGATTGCATTGAATCTGTAGATTGCCTTGGGTAGTATAGTAATTTTCACAATATTCCAATGCAGGAACATGGTATATCTCTCCATCTGTTTGTGTCATCTTTGATTTCATTCATCAGTGTCTTATAGTTTTCTGAATACAGGTCTTTTACATCCTTAGGTAGGTTTATTCTGAGATATTTTATTCTTTATGATGCAATGGTGAATAGGATTGTTTCCTTAATTTCTCTTTCTGATCTTTCATTATTATTGTATAGGAATGCAAGAGATTTCTATGTATTAATTTTGTAACCTGCTACTTTACCACATTCATTGATTAGCTCTAGTAATTTTCTGGTGTCATCTTTAGGATTCTCTATGTATAGTATCATGTCATCTACAAACAGTGACAGTTTTAGTTCTTCTTTTCCAATCTGGATTCCTTTTATTTCTTTTTCTTCTCTAATTGTCATGGCTAGGACTTCCAAAACTCTGTTGAATAATAGTGGCGAGAGTGGACATCCTTGTCTTGTTTCTGATCTGAGAGGAAATGCTTTCACTTTTTCACCATTGAGAATGATATTTGCTGTGGGTTTGTCATATATGCTCCTTATTATTTTGAGGTAGGTTCCCTTTATGCCCACGTTCTGGAGAGTTTTTAATCATAAATGGGTGTTGAATTTCTCAAAATCTTTTTCTGCATCTATTGAGATGATCATATGGTTTGTATTCTTCAGTTTGTTAATATGGTGCATCACATTGATTGATTTGCATATATTGAAGAATCCTTGCATCCCTGGGATAAATCCCACTTGGTCATGGGGTATGATCCTTTTAATGTGTTATTAGATTCTGTTTGCTAGTATTTTGTTGAGGATTTTTGCATCTATATTCATCAGTGATATTGGTCCGTAATTTTCTTTTTTTTTTTTAGTATCTATGTCTGGTTTTGGTATCAAGGTGATGGTGGCCTCATAGAATGAGGAGTGTTCCTTCCTCTGCAATTTTTTGGAAGAGTTTGAGGATGGGTGTTAGCTCTTCTCTAAATGTTTCATACAATTCACCTGAAGCCACCTGAAGCCACCTGTTTTGGGCTTTTGTTTGTTGGAAGATTTTTAATCACAGTTTCAATTTCATTACTTGTGATTTGTCTGTTCATATTTTCTATTTCTTCCTGATTCAGTCTTGGAAGGTTATGCCTTTCAAAGAATTTGCCCGTTTATTCCAGTTGTCCATTTTATTGGCATGGATTTGCTTGTAGTAGTCTCTTATGATGCTTTGTATTTCTGTGGTGTCCATTGTAACTTCTCCATTTTCATTTCTAATTTTTTTGATTTGAGTCCTCTCCCTCTTTTTCTTGATGAATCTGGCTAAAGGTGTATCAATTTTCTTTATCTTCTCAAAGAACCAGTTTTTACTTTTATTGATCTTTGCTATTGATTTCTTTGTTTCTATTGCATTTACTTCTGCTCTTATCTTTATGATTTCTTTCCTTCTACTAACTTTGGTTTTGTTTGTTCTTTCTCTAGTTCCTTTAGGTGTAAATTTAGATTGTTTATGTGAGGTTTGTCTTGTTTCTTGAGGAAGGATTGTATTGCAATAAATTTCCATCTTAGAATTGTTTTGCTGCATCCCACAGGTTTTGGATCAGCATGTTTTAGTTGTAATTTGTCTTGAGGTATTTTTTGATTTCCTCTTTGACTTCTTCAGTGACCTCTTGGTTATTTAGTAATGCATTGTTTAGCCTCCATGTGTTTGTGGTTTTTACGTTTTTTTCCCTGTAATTGATTTCTAATCTCATAACGTTATGTTCAGAAAAGATGCTTCATATGATTTCAATTTCTTAAATTTACCAAGGCTAGATTTGTGACACAAGATGTGATTCATCCTGGAGAATGTTCCATGGGCACTTGAGAAGAAAGTGTAATCTGCTGTTTTTGGATGGTATGTCCTATAAATATCAATTAAATCTATCTGGTCTATTGTGTCATTTCAAGCTTGTGTTTCCTTATTAATTATCTGTGTGGATGATCTGTCCACTGGTGTAAGTGAGGTGTTAAAGTCCCCCACAATTTTTGTGTTACTGTCAATTTCCTCTTTTATAGCTGTTAGCATTTGCCTTATGTATTGAGGTGCTCCTATGTTGGGTGCATATATATTTATAATTGTTATATCTTCTTCTTGGATTGATCCCTTGATTATTGTGTAGTGTCTTGCCTTGTCTCTTGTAATATTCTTTATTTTAAAGTCTACTTTACCTGATATGAGTATTGCTACTCCAGCTTTCTTTTGATTTCCATTTGTAGGGTATATATTTTTCCATCCCCTCACTTTCAGTCTGTATGTGTCCCTAGGTCTGAAGTGGGTCTCATGTAGATAGCATATATATGGGTTTTGTTTTTGTATCCATTCAGCGAGCCTGTCTCTTTTGATTGGAGCATTTAATCCGTGCACTTTTAAGGTAATTATCGATACGTATGTTCCTATTACCACTTTCTTAACTGTTATTGGTGAGTTTTTTTGTAGGTTCTTTTCTTCTCTTGTGTTTCCCACTTAGAGAAGTTCCTTTAGCATTTGTTGTAGAGCTGGTTTGGTGGTGATCAATTCTCTTAGCTTTTGCTGGTCTGTAAAGATTTTGATTTCTCCATCAAATCTGAATGAGATCCTTGATGGGTAATCTTGGTTGTAGGTTTTTCCCCTTCATCACTTTAAACATATTGTGCCACTCCCTTCTGGCTTGTAAATTTTCTGCTGAGAAATGTGCTGTTAACCTTATGGGAGTTCCCTTGTATGTTATGTGTCATTTTTCCCTTGTTGCTTTCAATAATTTTTCTTTGTCTTTAATTTTTGTCAATTTGATTACTATGTGTCTTGGTGTGTTTCTCCTTGGGTTTATCCCGCCTGGGACTCTCTGCACTTCCTGGACTTGGGTGGTTATTTTCTTTCCCATGTCAGGGAAGTTTTCAACTATATATCTTTAAATATTTTCTCAGGTCCTTTATCTCTCTCTTCTCCTTCTGGAACCCTTATAATGCACATGTTGTTGCATTTAATGTTGTTCCAGAGGTCTCTTAGGCTGTCTTCATTTCTTTTCATTCTTTTTTCTTGGTTTGTTCCATGGCAGTGAATTCCACCAGTCTGTCTTCCAGGTCACTTATCTGTTCTTCTGCCTCAACTGAATGCTATTGGTTCCGTCTAGTGTATTTTTCATTTCAGTTATTGTATTGTTCATCTCTGTTTGTTTTTTCTTTAGTTCTTCTAGGTCTTTGTTAAACATTTCTTGCATCTTCTCGATCTTTGCCTCCATTCTTTTTCCGTGGTCCTAGATCATCTTCACTATCATTATTCTGAATTCTTTTTTCTAGAAGGTTGCCTATCTCCACTTCATTTAGCTGTTTTTCTGGAGTTTTATCTTGTTCCTTCATCTGTATATAGTCCTCTGCCTTGTCATTGTGTCTATCTTTCTGTGAATGTGGTTTCATTCCACAGGCTGCAGAATTGTAGTTCTTCTTGCTTCTGCTGTCTTCCCTCTGGTGAATGAGGCTATCTAAGAGGCTTGTGCAAGCTTCCTGATGGGAGGGACTGGTGGTGGGTAGACCTGGGTGTTTTTATGGTGAGCAGAGCTCCTTAAAACTTAATCCGCTTGTCTGCTGATGGGTGGGGCTGTGTTCCCTTCCTGTTGATTGTTTGGCCTCAGGTGAACCAGCACTGGAGGCTACCCAGCTCTTTGGTGGAGCTAATGGTGGACTGTGGGAGTGCTCCCACCAAGGAGTACTTCCCAGAACATCTGCTGCAAGTGTTCTTGTCCCTGTGGTAAGGCACAGCCACCCCCTGCCTCTGCAGGAGACCCTACAACACTAGCAGGTAGGTCTGGTTCAGTCTCCTATGGGGTCATTGCTCCATCCCCTTGGGTCCTTATACACATACTACTTTGTGTGTGCTCTCCAAGAGTGGAGTCTCTGTTTCCCCCTGTCCTGTCAGAGTCCTGCAATCAAATCCCCCTAGCCTTCAAAGTCTGATTCTCTAGGAATTCGTCTTCCCATTGCTGGACCCCCAGGTTGGGAAGCCTGACATGGGGCTCAGAACCTTCACTCTAGTGGGTGGACTTCTGTGGTGTAAGTGTTCTCCAGTTTGTGAGTCACCCACTCAGCAGTTATAGGATTTGATTTTATTGTGATTTTGCCCCTCCTACCAACTCATTGCAGCTTCTTCTTTGTCTTTGGGTGTGGGGTATCTTTTTTGGTGAGTTCCAGTGTCCTCCTTAGATGATTGTTCAGCAGTTAGTTGTGATTCTGGTGCTCTTGCAAGAGGGAGTGAGAGCATGTCCTTCCACTCTGCCATCTTGAACCAATCTCATGGTTGGGTTTCAATACACATTCTTGCCCTTTTTTTTTGTTGTTGTTGTATCTATTTTTGTTTCCTTTGTCTTCTTTTTCTGCATTCCTGTTGATTAATTTATCTTTTTTTTAAATGGTTTTATGTTATTTTCAAATCATCTTTTTAGTTATACACCTTGTTTTATTTTTTTAAGTGGTTATTATACGGTTCGTGAAACACGTCTTTAATTTATCCCAGTCTACATTCAAATAATAAATCATCATTGTCTAAAAATATTAAAAAGTACACTCTTATTTTTCTCTTCTCACCATCCTTGTGCTTTTCTGTCACATATGTCCCTTCCACATATGTGATTAACGTTACAGTACATTTTTATTAATTTTACCTTAAGCAGCCAATTATCTGTAAAAGAGAGTTAAAAATAAGGAATTGTATTTTATGTTTCTCACATATTTACCATTTTGACACTTTATCATTTTACATATATTCAAATTTCTATTTACCTTCATTCTCTTTCTGTCTGAAGAATTTACTTTTAATTTCTTATAATGCAGGTTTGCTAGTAATTAATGCTCTCACCTCTTGCTTGTTTGGAATGATTTTTATGTCATCTTCATTTTTGTAAGATATTTCCAGTGAATACAGGCATACCTCATTTTATTACAGTTCCCTTTATTTCACTTTGCAGATACTGCATTTTTCACAAATTGAATGTTTGTGCCAACCCTGCATCAAGCAAATCTATCACCACCATTTTTCCAATAACATCTGCTCACTTCATGTATCTGTGTCACATTTTGTTAATTCTCACAGTACTTCAAACTTTTTTCATTGTTATTATATTTGTTATGGTGATATGTGATCAGTGATCTTTGAAGTTACTATTAAGACTAGCTGAAGGCTCAGATGATGGTTAACATTTTTTAGCAATAAAGAATTTTTAATTAAGCTATGTACATTTTTAGACATAATGCTATTGCACACTTTATAGAGAACAGTGTAGTGTAAATGTAACTTTTACATGCACTGGAAAACCCAAAAAACTGTGTGATTAACTTAATTGTGATATTTGCTTTATTATGTTGGTCTAGAACTGAAACTACAATATCTCTGAGGTATTTAATTTTACAATGACAAGGTTATACTTTGTTTTGTTTTTCAGTACTGTGAAAACTGTTATTATATATTATACATTATATTATATTTTATATTATATTTTTTAATATATATACATTATATTATACATTTATATATACATTATATTATATTTTATATAATATATTATATATTAAATTATACATTATATATGTATAATTTCTGATAAAACATTTGCTGTAATTTTTTTGTTTCTCTGTGTGTGGCATTTCCTTTTGTTCTGGCTCTTTTGAAATCTGTCTCTTCATCAATGTGTTGTTAGCAATTTGCCATGCACTTTGGTATGTCTTTAATTATATGATCCTTCTGCTTCAGGTTTGTTAGGCTCCTTGGATCTCTAAAGATATGTTGCCTTTTCAATCCTAGATTTGGAATTGACACAGCATCACTCCTGCCACTTTTTAGTAAGTGAAAGAGTTGTTATTTAAACCCAACTTTATCAGACATGTAAAGTTCATTAAAAGAAGACACCAAGTTTAAAAGTTAAAAGAAAATTTAAATATTCATGTTTGTGCATTTGATAGTGAGTTATTTAATCTTCTTACTGTACTCGTCTTTGAAATATGGATGTTTGCTCCAAGACGTTCAGGAAGTAATAATATTAAACGTTAAAATTAGATATTTAGTTAATATTTGCTATATGTGTTTTTGTAATTCCTTTGTATTATTCCATTGCATTATTGAGAATGTCTCTGTAAAATTGTAAATATAGGATTCCTTAGTTTAAGGCAGACATATCACATATTTATTGAGGATTCTTCCATTCAAAAAATATCAGAAACAGCCCTGGTATAGATGCGAGACACAAAGTGAAGAGCAAATTAGTCCTGACATCTGCTTTCATGGAGATTACAGCAGTAAGCACATATTGATTGAATAATTACTTAAGTAATTTTGATAAGAACTTTAAAGAAAATCATGAGAGCACAAATCAGGGGACATATGACTAAGTCTGGAAATTAGAAAAGTTTCCCTGAGGAAGTGATATCTCCGATAAAATTTATTGGGCAAGTAAGAGGTAATCTGGCAAAGTGAGGAGAGATAAACAACTTTGTGCAATCCTTAAAATAAGACATAGGAATGGCACAAAAAAGGTCAATGTGAGTGGTCAGCCAAGAAGGAAAGAGAGACTGACTAACAAGTATTCTGCAGAAATAGACAGAAACCAGATCATATGAAACCTTGTAAAGGAGGTAAAATATTTTGATTTTTATATTAAGATATGTGAAGACTATAAACAAGGGAAGAGAAGCAACCTGAGTACATCTGAATTAAAAAAATAATAATAATCTTTGGCTGCAACATAACTGAGAGATGGAAAGGGTCAAGGACCATTTTACCAGAAAAATTTTTCCATGCATTATCATTTTTGATGTCATTCTACCTATTATATTTATTATAGTATCTATTCTAATATATAGTTTATATAGTATAGTATTATACTTTATTATATTATTATATTTTCATTATATTTAACATATTTAAAATATTTATATTTAATGTTTTGAATGGGAATTTTGATTTCATTTATTTTTAACTTTAAGTATTTATGTGTCACTTTAAAATTCCAATTTTATGAAAATAATCTTATTTCAATGAGTAAAATAGCATCACCTCATATTATAGCATGCCTCTTTGAAGCTTCACATGAAATTATATTTGGATTTAGAAGAATTGGCTCTATGCCTGTGGCAACCAGGAGAGGAAATATTCTGTCACCCTTATAGAGTCACCAAGACAGTACATAACTTGCCAAGAGATCAATTTCGTAAATGAAAAATGTGTAACCTATTCTTTTTTAATTTTTATTATATTTTTTTGCGGTACACGGGCCTCTCACTGCTGTGGCCTCTCCCGTTGCGGAGCACAGGCTCCAGACGTGCAGGCTCAGCGGCCATGGCTCACGGGCCTAGCCTCTCTGCGGCCTGTGGGATTTTCCCGGACCGGGGCACAAACCCGTGTTCATCGGCAGGCAGACTCTCAACCACTGCGCCACCAGGGAAGCCCGTGTAAGCTATTCTTAAAACAAATGATCATGGTATATCCTTCAACTTCTGAGTTTCATATTAAAAAGTAAATCTTGCTGTAAAATAAACCTGCCTTGTCACAAAGTAAAATTTGTATATATTTTCATATGTATCTAATTTGTTACATTCAATTATCATAAGAAATCTCAAGGATTCTTGTAGTTATCCAATAACCCAGATGACAGCCAAAGGAATAAAGACAATCTTTAAAAGATTCAAAGCCATTCCTAACATTTCTGCAATTATTTTTAGCATAATATATTATAAGGTCATCTCAAAATTATAAAATTTTACCTACTGCTACTAATGAAAATCAGAAAAGTTAAGTAACTTGTCTAAAGTTACAAAGATTTAAGGATCTGGTGGAAGATTACAAAGGTTCTGCCAAAGCAAAATTTCAGGTAACATGCCGCTTCCTGGACAATAACAATTCCTTGTGGTTAGAAAGATATTGCATTTTATATTGCCTGCTTGGAGATTCATAAGGATTAGACTGTTAAGAGCTTGGATAAGTTCTAAAGTTATAATACCTGTTTAACGTTATGTTAACACATTTGTTTTATTTCGTTTAAGCTTTATACAAAATTATTTGACAATTTCAGTTTTTTTAAAAACATCTATCAGATTGTTCATTGTGTGGGAGAAAAAGCTCTGTTGAATGCACTGCAGGAAAAATTAGTTTATTATTTATCCATAATTTATGGAACAAATGAAACACTAGTCTCAAGAGTTATCTTACCAAACTATAATAATAATAGCTTAAAAGACTAATAGATAATTTGTAATTTCTTACATGGATTTTGAAGAATTAAGCAAGAATAAAATATCCTGCAGGGCAGAGATCATTTATTTTTTACCTCCTTTAACACCTGGTAAACTGCCAGGCTCTTAAATGGAACTCAAAGATTATTTTTCATTATGAATTTAAAATTTGGAAAAGCATTAAAACCCAATTAGGACCTAACTGTTTCTGTTTTATTTCTATAATTATTTTAATTAATACCATTAACTCTCAGATTTCTTTAGCATTCATTACTTGCCTCAACTATAAAAAGTAGTATTTCTAACATAAGATTCTGTTATATTTAGTGATGCAATTTAATATTAATCCCCAAGTTCAAGGGTGCTGCAGGCCACCAGATGTGGATCTATATTTTTATCTGTGTGTGCTTTCCATACTGTAAGAAATAAAATATAAATGAATTTAGCCTTCTTGCTCCTATATTACTTAACCTCCACTCAAGCAATATTATACTGAATAAAATGTCCTGGACCAGGAATCAGGAAGTGGGGGTTCTATATCTGATTCTGCCCTATGTAATTATGTTACATAAATCAAGTTAATTCTGTTTCTGGAATCACTGTTTCTTCTTCTGCAGTTGGGGTTAATGTTGCTCTGCTTAACTTACATTGTTGTAAGACAGCAAATGAGACAATGAGTCATGAAAAAGAAAGTAATGTACCAATATCTTTACAAATGGAAAGTGTTATTTTATATTTGTATTTTCAGGATGCCTATTATTTGTGAATTGTGGGTGTTTCTGTAAAAATTATTTTTTAAAGCATGTTCTCCAGAAGTTGTGCATTTCTAACAGATGGTTTTAGGGTAACATTTACAAGATGGCTTTTAAAACTTTGGGAAGGAGAAGTGGACTGATGTGAAAAGAGCACCAGGGGTTGAGTGGGAGTGGGGAGGTGAGTCAGATTCTTCCCTACTGCAGGCTGGCTCGTCCTCCAGACACACACTTCAGAATGTTGCTGCCCATTATATGACAGTTTGCATGGAGCTGAGGTTATAGTCCTTTTTGTTCACCCCCATGACAAACATGGGTGTTTCTGGAGAGGGTGCACAGATGACCGCACGCAGGGCACCTGCCTGGATGCGGGTCTAGGGAAGGTGCACAAGGTGTCATGAGGTGCTTTGAGTGCCACACCCCCCGGGCAGCCCTGGGGACCTCTCTCCCACTTACTGTAGTTTCCTCTAATGGCAGGTACACCCCTGTGGCTTCCACCACAATGGGGCTGCCAACGGATTTCCAGGAGATGTCTTTGGGCTGCTTGCTGGGGAGGGGAGGCAGCACCATGAGTCAGTCTCTCCCCTGCATGGTCTCCTCTTCATAGTCCATGGCCTTCACCATTTGAAAGGTTGACCAGACACCCTCCTGCCTGGCCAACTCTTCCCCCCACCCCACACATCCCTACCTGCCCCAGATAGGTCCGACCCTGCTGGTCTTGCTTCTCATCGCTAACCCCCCTAGTGGGCCACTTTTCTTTTCTTGACTGTACCTGCTATGCCTGGCTACAAGCCGCCACTTCTCCAACTCAGCCCACAAGCCCCCCCCCCCCCTCCAGGGGACCATCTAGACTACTCCCAGCCAGGTCAGGCCCTTTCTACATATGCTGCCCAGGATGTAGACCCCGGGAGGGCAAAGCCTGCCCTGCTGCTTCAGGCTCCAGCCCTGGTAACCTTGTAAAAGCCCTCCTAGTCCTTCTTCTCTTTATTACTCAGCTTCTGCAACAGGGATCCTGTTACCAGAGGCCAGGCAAGTCCCTGAAATCACACACCACATCCAGAGAGCAGCTCCCAAGGCTTGAGGCAGCCCTGGGGCCAGCATTGGCTGGTGGTTTATACTGGAAAAGTAAAGAAGATTTTCTGTTTCCTGTTCTATAAATGTACATTTTCACTTGATATCAAATGTTTGTGTTTGAAACATTAAACATCTAGTATTGCTGTTTTCTACTTCGCTTTAGCAAACAAACAATAAAAGAATAAACTCTAAAATAATTAAAGTATTTCTAAGATAAAATTGTATATATCTTTTACCAATCAGCTCCTTTCACCTTGCTTTGATTGAGTATATTGAAGCATGTTTCTTACCTGTCTGCTTATAAGATTTCCCATCAGTTTTGTCTTTCTAAAAGGAACAAAATTTGTGAGATGAAACCCAGATGAGCAGAAAAGGAAATCTATTAATTCTAATATTTCTATAAAATTTTTAAAGAGGTTAAAATTTATTTCTATAAAATTTTTAAAGAGGTTAAAATTTTTTTTTAATAAAAGGAAGAAATTCTCCTTAAATCCTTTTATACCTTATATGTCCTTCATCAGTTTCTTCTTCTCATCCCCGGATCCTCCCCAAAACTATTATACCCAGTGTCTCAAAAGGACCAAAATTTTTATTATTTTTTGATATTTGTTCTTTTATTTTCTTTCTCCACTTCTGCTTTAATGAATAATATCAACATTTTCAGAAATTGGGACACTTTTGAATTCATAAGAGAAACTACCTATTTTCAAAGGGTCCGAGCACTGTCATAAAGTTTGTTCCATAATGATGTGTCAGTGTGTCATTTACATGATTCACATGGGGTTGGATGGCTGTTATTGAGGATTTCACCCTGGCAGTCTAGAATGGGGAAACTCATTTTAGATGAGTTATAGCTCACATGACTAACATGTGAATTTCTTATTCACGTTAGCAAAGAATAACATGGAGGATGTGTAAGCACAAAATAAATTAGGTTATAACAAAACTCAGAGAGGAAATTGACTAATTTTAAATGCCATTGATATGCATATGGTAATTCTTGGCACAGGTCTTTAAAAATTAATAGGTTACCAGCTTCCTTAAGAGATTAATATATTACAAATCCTCTTTTAGAATGTTTCAAGGTTCCTTTTTTCTATTAGCAAGAGAAGATTTTAATAAAGCAAGATGCAAACTTTCTACTGGTGCTCTGAGCCAAGTAAAATACCATTAGCAGAGTAGAGCTTTTTTCTAGATACTTCTACTTGTTTTATGGAAAGGGTAAGTTTGTCTAGTTCCATCTATTGCCTTCACCGTGCTTCCCCTGTCTTTCCTAGAGCTTGTTGCAGGATTTGATTCACTGTTTGTCTCCAGACATATTATGTAAATAGCAATTGTCTGTAACTATAAGTAATCAAATTCCATCTTTTACATGTAAAGTTCATCAAAGGCATTTCTCTCTTCCTTTGAGTAATATATAAAGCAGTTTTTTCTTCCATCTTGGGAAACATGTACAGATACAAGTGTTAGAATCAATAATGAATTTGATGAGAAATGATAAAATTATAACAATGATGAGTTTGTTTTTACCATCTGTTATAGATGTGCCTGAGTTCATCTTCTGCTTTTACAGTTAATTTCTAATGTTATTTTCCTTCTCGATTTTTTAAACATTAAAAATTAAATGAAGAAACTCTGTAGTGACAGAATTTACTCATTATTTAGCTTGTTTAATCATACCAAAATAAAACTGTAAGCAAGAATATCATAAGTTATTCTATCAGTTTTAGGATTTGTGAATAAAACTTTTCTCATTCAATTTTAGGAACTTCTTTTAAATAGGATGGTCTGTTAGTCAGTTAATAAATATTTACTTACAATGTGTCAGACACTGCCCTACATATCAGGAAGTTGAACAAGATAGAGCTTATAAGTTCCTTATAATGGTAAACAGAGAAAACGACAAATGTATGGACTGAGTATCTACTGCTTTATAGAATCACAACCTTCTTTGGGGGCTCTTTTCTAAATTCTGTGTTGACTGGGAAAAATTAAATACAAATGTCCTTCTTCGAGTATTGAAACAAATCTAGTTGCACCTTGCCCTATCAACTCCCAGTAAAGTCAAAGTGGGCATGTGACCTGAACTTGGCCAGTTGGGTACTTAGCACTCAAACCTTGAGTGAACAACAAAGGGAAAGACAAAGCAGCAGCAATTCATTCACCCAATGCCTGCACCTTGACTGAGCTGTTCCTTACTCTCTCAATCTGAACTCTCTGGAGGCTCTCTGGATCCTTCTCGTTTTGAGGGCTGCTTTAACCAACCTTTCTATCCATCTTGTGTGTTCCTTATTTCTTTCCAATAAATTCAGTTTTGCTTAAGTTAACTCAATTTTTTTTTTTACTTTTTGTAATTGAAGCACAAAGTTTCCATTTTTTTCTAATGAGAACAGAAAATAGATAGAAAAATTAAAATATTCCAGACTTTCTTATTACCAATGAGTGAAGACTTTAAAATGTCTCCCTCTCCAGTTCCTACCAGCACTTGTACTAGAAATATCATATCTCTCCCTATGGTTTTTTTTTGTTTGTTTGTATGTTTGTTTGTTTTTTGTGGTACGCGGGCCTCTCACTGTTGTGGCCTCTCCCGTTGCAGAGCACAGGCTCCAGACATGCAGGCTCAGTGGCCATGGCTCACGGGCCTAGCCGCTCTGTGGCATGTGGGATCCTGCTGGACCGGGGCACAAACCCGTGTCCCCTGCATCAGCAGGCAGACTCTCAACCACTGCGCCACCAGGGAAGCCCTCTCACTATATTTTATCATAAATTTATGAGCAAAACATTTCCACTCCAGTCCATAGTCATATTTGGGTGCTTTAAGCTTCCATGGTATAAAGTAGAAAACAATTTAATTGCTTCAAAATAGTAGGTCTTGAACAAGCTTGATCAATTTAGAAGAAAATAAAGAGTGATCACCCAGGAATACAAAATGTTTACAAAACAAAAAATTAAACTACTTGAAAGTAGCAGAAAGTGTTTAAGCAGGTGGTGGAGTATTTCCTCTTGAAGGAATGAGACTATGACACATAAAAATTGTGAGTTTGTGGCTTTTTATACCTGAAGGTGCTTTCACTTCCATCAGATCTTTCAGAGAAACTCACAATTTCCTAGATTTAGGTGGTGAGGACAGGGTTCTGAATTAGCAGAGCTGCTGAAAAAAACCCTGGGAATGGGATCAAAACCCTAAGTATAAAATTTGCCCAGTTCCTAAACTGAACCCAAAACTAAGCATGTGTGGACAGCACAGTCGGGAGAGAGGAGTTTGTATCTGGAAAATCTAACTGCCCCAGGGAGACTTGTTAGTTTGCATCTCTTTGGTTAGGTAGGATCCCCCACCTTCTGTGTTAGCTTAGCCAGCAGAATGACGGAAGTTAGAAAAGACTTCAAAGCATATATTATGAGTATCTTCAAAGAAACATTAGAGATCATATTTAAATTGTTAAAAGAAATATGTTTTAACAGCTTTTACAAACCATAAACTTCTTCCATTTTAAGTGGATATTTTGATGATGTCTAGTGAATTTTTAATTATACAACCATCACCACAATCTAGTTATAGATCACTTCCATCACACCACAGAGTTCACTCTGTCTTTTGCAGTCAATCATCCTGCCCATTTCCTGTCCTCGACAAATAATCTGCTTTCATTTTCTGGAAATTTGCCTTCCCTAGAAATTTCATATGAATGGAATTTTTCATTTTGTAGTTTTTGCGTCTGGTTATTTTACTTAAAATATCTTTGAGATTCTTTCATGTTTCAGCATTTCTGATTTTATACCACATTTTGTTTATCCATTTACCAGTTGATGGACATTTAGATTGTTTTCTGGTTTTGACTATTATAAATAATGCTGCCATACTCATTCATATTCAAGAATTTGTGGCCAAATATTTTCTTTTCTTTTGAAGGGAGAAATTCTTGGATTGTATGTTGCTATACAATATTTTTAACTTTTTCAGAAAAGGCCAAACTGTTGTTCAAGGCGGTTGTACTATTTTACATCCTCACCTGTTTCTCCACATCTTTGCCACCATCTGGTACAATCAGCTCTCAATTATAACCATTTTATTAGATGTGTAATGGTATCTCACTGTGGTTGTAATTTGAATTTCCCTAGTGACTAATGATGTTGAACATTTCCCATGTGCTTATTAGCTACTCACTTATGTATAGACAAAATATCTATATATTATCAACTAATAATTTAAGCATAAAATCAAGGAAGCTTTCATTTTACAATAGCATCAAAAAATAAAATAATTGGGAATAAATGTAACAAAAGAAGTGTAAGATATGTACCCTGGAAACAACAAAACATTGTTGAGAGAAGGTAAAGAAAATCTAAAGAAATGGAGAAACATACTATGTTCATGGGTTGGAAAACTCTGTATTACTAAGATGACAGCTGTCTCTCAAATTGATCTATGGGACTCAGTGTAATATCTATCAAAGTCCTAGCAGGATTTATGTAGAACTTTTCAAGATGACCCCAGAATTGTTATGGAAGTGCACAGGAACAAGAATAGCTAATATTAGTTTTTAACAGATGAATAAAGTTTCAGGTAGACTGCCTATTTCTTCTTCTTTTGTTTGGTTTGGTGGGTTTTTACCTTACTCCTTCATCTGTTGTGTGTTTCTCTGTCTTCTCATTTTGCTTAACTTACTATTTTGGGGGTCTCCTTTTCACAGGCTGCAAGTTCATAGTTACCTTTGTTTTTGGTGTCTGCCCCCAGTGGCTAAGTTTGGCTCAGTGTGTTGTGTAGACTCCTGGTGGAGGGGAATGGTGCCTGTGTTCTGGTGGATAAGGCTGAATCTTGTCTTTCTGGTAGGCAGGACTGCATCCAGTGGTGTTTTGGTGTGTCAGTGACCTTCTTATGATTTTAGTCAGCCCCTCTGCTAATGGGTGGGTTTGTGTTCCTGTCTTGCTAGGTTTGGCATAGGGTGTCCAACACTGTAGCTTGCTGATCATTGAGTGGAGCTGGGTCTTACTGTTGAGATGGAAATATCTGGGAGAGCTTTTGCTGTTTGGTATTACGTAGAGCCAGGAGGTCTCTGGTGGACCAATGTCCTTAACTTGGCTCTGTGACCTCAGAGGCACAGTCCTGAAACCCAGATGGAGCACCAAGACCCTGTCAGCCACATGGCTCAGATGAAAAGGGAGAAAATAAAAGAAAGAAAGAAATAATAAAATAAAAAAAAGGTTTTTAAAATAAAAAATTAAAAACATTATCAAAAATAAAAATAAATTATATGTAATTTAATGAAAAAAGAAAAAATAAAAATAAAAAGGACAGAGAAACCTGGGACAAATGATAAAAGCAAAGCTATACAGACAAAATCACACAAAGAAGCATACACACACACTCACAAAATGAGAAATGGAAAAATATACATATATCTATACATTAAAAAAAGACAGAGAGCAACCAAATCAATAAACAAATCTACCAATGATAATAAACTCTAAATACTAAATTAAGATAAAAATAAAACCAGAAACAAATTAGAGACAAAAAGCAAACCCCAAGTCTACAGTTGCTCCCAAAGTCCACCACCTCAATTTTGGGATGATTTGTTGTCTATTTAGGTATTCCAGAGGTGCAGGGTACATCAAGTTTATTGTGGATATTTAATCTGCTGCTCCTGAGGCTGCTGGGAGAGATTTCCCTTTCTTGTCTTTGTTCACACAGCTCCTGGGGTTCAGCTTTGGAATTGGCCCTGCCTCTGCATGTAGGTCCCCTGAGGGTGTCTCTTCCCTGCCCAGACAGGAAGGGTTTAAAATAGCAGCTGATTAGGAGGCTCTGGCTCACTCCAGCCAGGGGAGTGAGGAGTACGGAATGAGGGGTGAGCCTGCAGCAGCAGAGGCCTTTGTGATGTTGCAACAGCCTGAGGCATGCTGTATTTTCCCCTGTGGAAGTTGTCCCTGGATCTTGGGACCCTGGCAATGACGGTCTGCACAGGCTCCTGAGAGAGGAAGTGTGGATAATGACCTGTGCTTGTACACAGGCTTCCTGGCAGCTGCTGTAGCAGCCTTAGCATTTCATGCCCATCTCGGGTCTGCACTGAAAGCTGTGGCCCATCTCTGGAACTCATTTAGGCGGTGCTCTGAATGCCCTCTCCTCACACACCCCAAAACAATGGTCTCTTGCCTCTTAAGCAGGTCCAGACTTTTTCCCAGACTTCCTCCTGGCTAGCTGTGGTGCACTAACCCCCTGCAGGCTGTGTTCACGCCGCCAACCCCAGTCCTCTCCCTGCGATCCAACCGAAGCCCGAGCCTCAGCTCCCAGCCCCACCCGCCCCAGTGGGTGAGCAGACAAGCCTCTCAGGCTGGTGAGTGCTGGTCGGCACTGATCCTCTGTGCGGGAATCTCTCTGCTTTGCCCTCTGCACCCTTGTTGCTGCACTCTCCTCCGTGACTCTGAAGCTGCCCCCCTGCCACCCTCAGTCTTCACCATTGAAGGAGCTTCCTCTTGTGTGGAAAACTTTCCTCCTTCACAGCTCTCTCCCAGAGGTGCAGGCCCCATCCCTACTCTTTTGTCTGTGAGTTTTCTTTTCTCTTTTTCCCTACCCAGGTATATGCAGAGCTTTTTGCCTTTTGGGAAGTCTGAGGTCTTCTGCCAGCATTCAGTAGGTGTTCTGTAGGAGTTGTTCCACATGTAGTTGTATTTCTGATATATTTGTGGGGAGGAAGGTGATCTCCACATCTTACTCCTCTGCCATCTTGAAGGTCTCATAGCTCCTCCTTTATTGACACAAAATCGCAGCTAGAATACTTTATATTCTCATGGACAATCATGACAAAGATTCAAATAAATTAATAAGTAAATAACTATGTATGTAATCAATTTTAGATTTTTTCCAATGTTAGATTGGAATATATTAGCATATACATATGTATATACTTATATACATATTTATATAGTTTGAATATATGTATAGTTAGAATGTGTTTTTGATGTGTTTATGTTACTATATAAATTCATTTTCCATCCATTCTCAAGAGGATATCATTCCCTAAGGAGAAAGAGAAATGTTATTTCTTGTTTTGAGATATTATGTAAGGTAAAATCCACATCCCATCATAAATTTTAATGGCTTTTGTTCTATTCCCTATGCATAATTTGTGCAAATTGCCAATTTCAATACATTACTACAAATCTATAGATTTATACAATACACAGTAGACTTCCATACCTGTAAGTGTTCTCTGGCATCTGGATTTCACTCTGTGAATGGCCAGAGATTCATCAGCACCACTCCCCTTCTTGGCTTTCCCCAGAACAACCCTCATGCAATGACTAAGGGGATTTGCTCTATAAATACACAGCTTTCTTGCACCTTAAGTGGAATAACTCTCAAAGATATATTCTACAGTGACTCCCAGAGTCCATCAGTATGATTTTTTTTAGCTAGCTACAATAATAAACATCTTGATAATGAACAGTATTCTAAGCTAAGAGTCCCTTTCAAGAACACAGGACTGGGGCTTCCCTGGTGGCACAGTGGTTAAGAATCCACCTACCAATGCAGGGGACACGGGTTCGAGCTCTGCACCTGGAACATCCCACATGCCACGGAGCAACTTGAGCCCATGTGCTGCAACTAATGAAGCCCATGCACCCAGAGCCCGTGCTCTGGAACAAGAGAAACCACTGCAATGAGAAGCCCAAGAACCACAAGGAAGAGTAGCCCCCACTGCCACAACTAAAGAAAGCCCATATGCAGCAATGAAGACCAAACACAGCCAAGAATAATAAATAAATAATTAAACAAACAAACAAAAGAACACAGGACTTATTCCTCCATTCGCTTGGACATTTGTCAGCTGGAAATCCTCAGCTGTCAGCCATCTGGAGAATTCGTCCTTGGATAAAGACTGGTGCTTCTCTCAATGTTAATCCCTTCTTTGTGGCAACTGTATCCAGTAGTAGAAAATACAGACATTGAAGACTCATTCCCTTACCCTCAAGTCAGGAAAAATCTAAAGGATGATAATATTACTCTTTCTTTAATTTCCTGCATATCAATGTCCACTCAGGGCCTCCTTTCCAGAACAGGCATTCTCTAAATTTGGAGACAAGAGTAGTCTGAGAGAGAAGATGCTGAGATGGGATTTTGCAACTGATTAGCTCCCAGCCACCTGTTAATGAGGACTTCATTCTTTGTTATAGGAGGGAGATGGATATCCCCTAGGACAATTTCCAAATGTACCATAGAACCTTCACTGATGGTGAAGTAGAGTAGTATAGCAGTGGAAAGAACTGTGCTAATCAGGGCAATGTATCAAGTCTTCATTAAACAAAGGAAGAATTGTAATTATAAGGACAATGGGATAGGATAGCGTTGGCCATTGATGCTTTGGAAAAATACTTTAAGAAAGGCTGTAAGTGATTAATTGGCAATTAAAAGCCAAGTATGATAGCCAGAGAGCCTCATTAGTAGTAAATAAAAAGATGCTTATTGTCTTCAGTCAAGGGAAGAGGAACCTGAGGGCCAAGCCCAAGACTTAATCATTGGTGTAGAAAAACTCCAAAGAAAGTTAAAATCTCGACCTAGGCAGATTGGTTATGCCAAAGTCAGGTCCTGCTTAGGAAGAATGGGGCTAAGTAATAGGATGAGGACACCTAGGTTGACATTGCACTTTGGAATATGCTGGAACAAGGTATTAAAAGGCTGAGAGAAGTTATTATGTTAAAGTGGATTTCATGTAAGGCTGCGAAACTCATGAAATGCCTTTGTTCCATGAGAGTGCTTACAGGACATACTGCTTACTGAAGCAAAAGCAACATATTGATGAGAAGGGCAACACTATCACTAGGAAGCTCAGTAAAGTCTTCCCTGTCTAGGCTATGGTTGACCAGAAGAGATGCTGATATAGGACTGGGTTCATTAGTAACAATGGGAATAATAGGACCCAAAACAAGAGAGGTCGAGTTTTGGTACTTGAAGATCAGAAGTCATGTCATTTGCCTGCTCACTCTTCACATCTTTTATTACAAATATAAAGTCCTTTCCAGCTAACCATCTTAACCTAGGCATCTACCTTAAACTTAAGAACTCCATTTACTATTAGCCATCATCATAGATTCTTACAAGTCAACCTCCCTCCATTCCATCCTTGCCCTTGCTCATTAAGGCCATTATGATGATTATACCCAGTACACTCTGAAGATAGTGGTGCTGCCACCCAGCCTTTGCTATTCCAGAATTCTATGTTAACAGTAGGAAACCCAGTTCCAAGACAGTATACTCTGCTCTCAGCCTCATCCTATAGAGCACAACTACTACTGAGCTCAATGATAATGCTAGAGTCCTCTCACTAGTACATTTCTTAGCACTTTAGTGAGAGGAGTAAGCCCTGTGATCACCCAAAGGACACAGACACCTGCTATTTTCCTGGGTCTTAATAGATTCATTCTAACATGCATACTTAACACTGCTTTTTGGTCCCTTCCTCAATCCTGTACCAAGGGAGACATGACATCTCTGTTTCATTTAATGTGGGTCAATAATTTTTCCCAAACTTTCAGGAGGCAACCCAAGAATATATTAGGACTAGCTCCAGGTGCCCTTGAATCCTGAGCCATGGGAGCATGCTCTTATATCAACAAACTGTCCTTCATCCAGGTTTAAATTTTGGCCCTCCAGACTAACAATCTCAAGATCTATTTGAAAGCATACTCTGAGTTCCTGCCAGTACACATTATCCAGATTTCTGTAGCTCCTCTATGAACATTCTTCCTTTTCTTAGTAGAACATGCTGAGACTTGACCCAATAAATACATGAGATGATGCCCATTATTTCTAGATATTAGAGATGTATGCTTCAATGTATTAAAAAGATGCATCTTTTACCTGACTAGATCACAAAGTGAAAAAAATGGAGACATAACAGTGTTGAAAAGAGTGTGGAAAAAATGGACACACATCTTAGTGGTTGAAAATTTTTTTTTTTTTTGCAATTTCTTTAAAGACCAAATCTGCAGTTTCCTTCGAGTTTTAAAATGCACATAATTTATTGATTCATTATTTCTAGATGTATATTTCTCACAAGAAGTTGAACATGTGCCCAAAGACATATGCAATGATCTTCATTGCTAGATTGACTGTAAAATCCAATGAATGAAAAGAATCTCAGTGTTCATTAATAGGTAAACAGTTAACAAGATAGAATAAGAGAAAAGAGAGGAGAAAGGAAGAAAAGGAAGAAGAAAGGAAGGAAGGAAAGAAGGAAGGAAGGAAGGAAGGGAGAGAGGGAAACAAAAAGTAAAACAGTGGACTTCCCTGGTGGCGCAGTGGTTGAGAGTCTGCCTGCTGATGCAGGAGACATGGGTTCATGCCCCGGTCTGGGAGGATCCCACATGCCGCAGAACGGCTGGCCCCGTGAGCCAAGGCCGCTGATCCTGTGTGTCCAGAGGCTTGCTCCGCAATGGGAGAGGCCACAACAGTGAGAGGCCCGCGTACCGCAAAAAAAAAAAAAAAAAAAGTAAAACAGTATCATTCTTCTCACTAAATTTGCTTTTCCTTTAGAATATATATCTCAAGTTTTCTTTTGCTGTGCCATAATTTTCAGAATTTGTTATCATTGCTATTGTTGTTTATAAAATGTGTAAATTTTCTTTATTTTTTTATACTCCAGAATAGTTTAAGTAGCAGTGGAATTACCTGATCTATTATAGATCATTAAAATACCCTGGGAAACTTCCTGTTTTATGGTTTTTCTGCTTTTGTTTTTGTTTCTGCTTGGTAATCTTTTATGTATTTCCAGTTCTTCTCTGGAAGTTTTCTGTTGAGACACTCTAACATTACTGTGGTAGTATTGTGGTAAAATATATTTTCTTGGATATTTTCAAGGCTTTCAAGTTTATATGCATAGAGGTCTTTAATATTGTCATTTTTTAAATGTTTATCTTTTGATGACAATTTTTCCTTTGTTATTTAAAATTTTTGTTTTGCTGTTTTCGCATTCTCCCTTGAAGTTTTCAATGAAGTTGGCTAGGATTTTGACTGTTTATTCAATAGTTTTCCAAAAGTGCTTTATAATTGTTTTAGTTAGCATTGTTTTCAAATCATTAGTTTCGATTTTTTATTAATTTATAATTTCTTCCTTCTTTTATTTTCCTCTACTGATCTTTTATAAATTGAGTTTTTTGTTTAACCATTTTTTTCTCCTTTTGAGTTGTAGAAGTATAGATTACTGCGAATAATTTCTAGGCATTGATTTAGCAATGTCCCATAGATTCTCCCCCATATGGCATTTTTATTATTTTTTTCTAGATATTTTCAAATTTCATTTTTGTAACAATAGTTTTTTACTAGTATTTTTAAAATTTCCAATTCAAAGGAGATTTTTGTTGTTGAGGCTGTCAATCAGTAGTTTTAGAAATGAATTTTAATTTTTATTACATTGTGATTAAATAGTGCTGGTTGTAAAATTTATATCTAAGGGATTATAGTTTCTCTGTTACTTAATATACTTTCAATTTTTGTGAATATTCTATGTGCAATTGAAAAGACATGTTTAATAGAGCTTGGGTTCAGAGTTAGATAAGTATCACTATTGATATCTACCATATTGATTATGCTGTTAGGTCCTTTACATCCTTATTAATATGTTGACAACTCAATCCATTTTGTTCTGTGAGAGGTGAGTTAACACCTCATATAATTATTGTGTTTGTGTATTTCTCTTTGCCTATCTGGTACTTTCTGTTACGTGAAATATATTGGTATGTTTTCATCGTAGCTTTTACCACTATAAAATATCTTTCTTTGTCTTATTTAATTATTTTTTGAGAGAGTTGTATTTTATCCTATGTCAAGATCATTACCTTATTTTATTTTAATTTTCATTTCCTGAGTATCCTTGCACATCCTTTTATTTCTTTACTCATGGATTTTGAGATTTTTTTCACTTTATGTATGTCTTATTATGTAATATGAAGTATAAGATGGAGTTGGATTTTGTTTGTTAGCAACCTATAAATATTTTTTCTTTATTGGTAAGAAAAGACCATTTATATTCATTAATAAGACCAATTTGTTGGCTTGAATTAACTGTCCCTCTTTTTGGTTGTCATTGTATCTATTTGTATTTATAGTTTTTTTTTCAAAATTATAATTCTACTAATTAGCATTATAGATAGTGCTTTTAATATTTCATATACCCACACTATGTACAATAATTAAACCTGTTATCAATTTATTCCCCATTCACTTTCTCTTTTTCCTCATTTATTTTAAATTTAAAGTAATATTTTACTCCCAAGCTAATTCCTATGAGACAATCGGCAGTCTTTTTTCAGCTTTACTGAAGTATAATTGACAAATAAAAAATGTGTATTTAAAAATTCCAAAACTCTGCTACTTTTATCCCTGTAATTTGGCTTACATACAATTCAACAATCCTGCCAGATATTTTGTTGAAGTTTGCTCTAGGTTTTTTCTTGGTTGTCTGAAGTTCATTCCTAGGGGGTAGCTCAAGAAGCACTCAAGAGAAAAATCCTTTAGTTTTGACATGTTCATAACTTACTGATTATTGGTCTCTGGCCTTTATACTTAAAGTCTATTTGGCTAAAATAAAAGTCTTAGCTCACATTTCCATTTCTTGACTACTTTAAATATGTTACTCCATTATGTTTTGAAATGAAGTATTGTTGTAAGGATTTTTTTTTCTTTATATGAGATGTAGATGTTTGCCTTAGTTGATATATAAAATCTAAGCAGTTTAAGTTCTGCTCTAGGACAATTTTCCTGTACACGGTATGCCCTATCAATTTGAACGGTCTATTCACCCCCCTCCTCCCTCTCCTCCTCCTCCCTCTCCTTCTCCTCCCTCTCCTCCTCCCCCTCCAGGTAAATATACTAACATACACAAACAGACACACACACACATTTTATTGTTTTCTTTTTAGTTGCTTTACATTTTCTTTCTTTACATGAATTCTATGCTCTTTCTTTCAAATTGTTCATCTTAATTTATTCATTTATTATTCTGTTGTTTTTTTATTCTTGTTCTCTATGTTTTGTTTCCTTTATATTTGCCATAATGTCTATTCACTTTTGTATTCTATCTAGTTTAATCCTTATGAAATAATTTTACTTTCATTTTGTTATTAATCTGTCTTTTACATATCCTATCATTGTTTATCCATCTTATTTTTTGAGCTTTTGTCTTTTTGATTGATCAAAATTCTCTTGTAGCTTAATAATTTTCTTAATTTCTTTTAGCTTATTATGGACTCATGCTTTATATTTATATTTTTCTCTCATGTATTTATTGATTTAAGGACCCAGTTCATTTACGTGTATTTCCTTAACATATCCTTGCATGAAGTTTCATCATAGTATTTTTAGGTGCCCATCTTGAAATGAGATTGTTTTTTCTGTACTTTTAGGTAAACATTTCTACATACCTTTGGGTTGGGCCCCTGTAATCTTCCCAATTTAACTCTTCAAGTCCTCCCTCCTATGTAATTTGCTGCTTATTGTTTACAATTTGGAAAATAAGATTCTAAGATCTGACATCAGTGGACACACCTTCTTCATTATCTGAATATCTCTATACTTTAGGTCCAATGTTGCTTCTTTGCCTCATTTGCATACTGTGTTCAGCAGTTTTTACTTAAGTTTACTCTCTCTCTTCCTGAATGGGAATTATAGTAGCCCTCAATGTCTCAGGCCTCATCTTCCTATGGCTTCTTTGTGGGTACCTATGATCTGTTCTCCTTGCTCACAATTTGCCAATTATGATACTTTGGAATTGTCAGAGGTAGTTTTTTTTATTTCCTAATTTTGTGAGAACAAGAATGTGAATATTATTCTGTGGCAGAATAAACAAGATTTTGCAAACTTTGTAACTTTTAATGTAGCAATTACATGGTTTTTTTTTTACCCTTATGAGGATGTATATTTCTATGATTTAGCCTGCAATCTTCATCAGGCTAGATTTAGGTAAATATGTATTCTGTGTTTTCATCCAGGTCTGTGATAGTAGTATGAAGAGTTATTTTTAAGGGGTTGTTAGCAGGATGTTCTCAGAAATCACCTTCAGGATTAACTACGATACACATGTGCTAGTATATACACTTTTGGCTTCAGCTCATCTAACAGCACACCTAAGTAGACTATAATAATGTCCTCCTTTCTCAACTTTTGTTAGTAAATTGTAAGATAATTTATTCATTGTTGCAAACAGCAATTATATAGTTAAGGCAATTATCTAGGCATAATGCTTTAAATATTAAGAGTATAAATATTTCAAAAGAGAGCAATAAATTATGCTTATTTTAATATATAAAATATTTTAATACAAATACACACACATATATTTTTAACAAAAGCCAAACTTTGAGGATGTATAGTAAGCACTTAACTACAGAAAAAAAAGGTAGCACATAATTCCTCAGTTTTAATTTCCAACATATTATGCATTCATAATATGAAATAGAATGGAAGAAGAAAGATTCTTGCATTGAAAAAAATAGATCATTCGAAACCTCGAAAGTTTATATTTAATAAAGAATTAACAAAGTAGAGTAATAAAAAATTCTATCCCAACATGAATTAAGATTATTTTAGACTATAGTTTTTGCTGTCTGATTTTTTTTTCCCCAGATCGGTAACTTAGAACTAATTTTCCCTTGGATTCTTGCCAAATTGGCAAGAAAATTCATTTAAAAAAAAGAGCATTGGGGGGACCTTCAAGATTGTGGAGGAGCAAGATGTGGAGATCACCTTCCTTCCCACAAATACATCAGAAATATATCTACATGTGGAACAACTCCTACAGACACCTACTAAATGCTGGCAGAAGATCTCAGACTTCCCAAAAGGCAAGAAGCTCCCCACGTACTAGGGTAGGGAAAAGAAAAAAGGAAAAACAGAGTCAAAAGAATAGGGATGGGATCTGCACCTCTGGGAAGGAGCTGTCAAGGAGTAAAAGTTTCCACACACTAGGACACCCCTTCACTGGCAGGGATGGAGGGTCAGCGTGGGGGAGCTTCAGAGCCATGGAGTACAGCGCAGCAACAGGGGTGCAGATGGCAAAGTGGAGAGATTCCTGAACAGAGGTTTGGTGCCTACTGGCACTCACCAGCCTGAGAGGCTTGTCTGCTCACCTGCCAGGGCAGGTGGGGGCTGGGAGCTGAGTTTCAGAGTTCATATCACAGGGAGAGGACTGGGGTTTGCTGCATGAACACAGCCTGAAGGGAGCTAGTGCACCACAGCCAGCCAGGAGGGAGTCCAGGAAAAGGTCTGGAACTGCCTAAGAGTCAAGAGACCATTGTTTCAGGGTGCTCGAGGAGAGGAGATTCAGAGCACTGCCTAAACAAGCTTCAGAAATGGGTGTGAGCTGTGGCTATCAGCAAAGACCCCAGATATGGGCATGAAATGCTAATGCTGCTGCTGCAGCCACCAAGAATCATGTGTGCAGCCACAGGTCACTATCCACACCTCCCCTGCCGGGAGCCTGTGCAGCCCGCCACTGCCAGGATCCTGTGACAAAGGAACAAGTTCCTAGGGAGAACACATTGCACGCCTCACATTGCACGTGATGTTGTTGCAACATCACGTCAGCGTCTGCTGCCACAGGCTCGCCCTGCATTACGTACCCCTCCCTCCCCCCAGGACTGATGAGCCAGAGCTCCCTAATCAGCTGCTGCTTTAACCTCCTCCTGTCTGGGTGAAGAATAGACATCAGAGAGCAACCTACATGCAGAGACGGGGCCAAACCCAAAGCTGAACCCCAAGAGATGTGTGAATAAAGAAGAGAAAGGGAAATTTCCCCATGCAGCCTCAAGACAGCGGATTAAATCTCCGCATTCAACTTGATGTACCCTGCATCTGTGGAATCCCTGAATAGACAATGAATCATCCCAAAATTGAGGGAGTGAACTTTGGGAGCAACTGTACACTTGGGGTTTGCTGTATGTGATGGGCTAGTTTTTTATCTTTATCTTTGTTTAGTTTTTAGCACTTGTTATAATTGGTGCATTTGTTTATTGGTTTTCTTGCTATCTGTCTTTTTATTATTTTCTTTAATTTTAATAATATTTATTTACTTATTATTTTAATAACTTTATTTTATTTTATTTATTTTTTTCTTGCTTTTCTTCTGAGCGATGTGGCTGGCAGGGTCTTGGTGTTCTGGCCAGGTATTAGGCCTGAGCCTCAGGAGGGAGAGCCGAGTTCAGGACATTGTACACCAGAGATTTCCCAGCCCCACATATTATCAATCACCAAGAGTGCTCCCAAAGATCTCCATTTCAATGCTAAGACCAAGCTCCACTGAACAACCAGCAAGCTCCTGTGCTGGACACCCCATACCAAAAACTAGCAAGACAGGAACAAAACCCCACCCATTAACAGAAAGGCTGACTAAAATCATAAAAATTTCACAGACACCCCAAAACACAGCACCATAGGTGATACTGCATACCAGAAAGACAAGATCCAGCCTCATCTACCAGAACACAGGGACAAGTCCCCCCCACCAGGAAGCCTACACAACCCCTTGAACAAACCTTATACACTGGCAAGAGACACCAAAAACAATAGGAACTATGAACCTGCAGACTGAGAAAAGAAGATCCCTAATAGAGTAAGTTAAGCAAAAACAAAAGACAGAGAAATACACAGCAGATGAAGGAGCAAGGTAAAAACCCACCAGATTAAACAAATGAAGAGGAAATAGGCAGTCTACTTGAAAAAGAATTCAGAATAATGATAGTAAAGATGATCCAAAATCTTAGAAATACAATGGAGAAAATACAAGAAACATTTACCATGGACCTAGAAGAACTAAAGAGCAAACAAACAATGATGAACAACACAATAAATGAAATTAAAATTCTCTAGAAGAAATCAATAGCAGAATAACTGAGGCAGAAGAATGGATAAGTGACCTGGAAGATAAAATAGTGGAAATAAATACCACAAAGCAGAATAACGAAAAAAAATGAAAAGAATTGAGGACAGTCTCAGAGACCTTTGGAAAACTTTAAACATACCAACCTTCGAATTATAGGGGTCCCAGAAGAAGAAACGAAAATGAAAGGGACTGAGAAAATATTTCAAGTGATTATGGTCAAAAACTTCCCTAATATGGGAAAGGAAAGAGTCAATCAGTCCAGGAAGCACACAGAGTACTATACAGGATAAATCCAAAGAGAAAAACACTAAGACACATATTAATCAAACTATCAAAAATTGAATACAAAGAAAAAATATTAAAAGCAGCAAGGGAAAAGCAACAAATAACATAGAAGAGAATCCCCATAAGGTTAACAGCTGATCTTTCAGCAAAAACTCTGCAAGCCAAAAGGGAGTGGAAGGACATTTAAAGTGATGAAAGTAAAACATCAAACCAAGATTACTCTACCCAGCAAGGGTCTCATTCAGATACGATAGAGAAATTAAAAACTTTACAGACATGCAAAAGCTAAGATTATTCAGCACCACCAAAACAGCTTTACAACAAATGCCAAAGGAACTTCTCTAGGTAGGAAACACAAGAGAAGGAAAATACCTACAACAACAAACCGAAAACAATTAAGAAAATGGTAATAGGAGCATACATATTGATAATTACCTTAAATGTAAATGGATTGAATGCTCCAACCAAAAGACATAGAATGAGTGAATGGGTACAAAAACAAGACCTGTATATATGCTGTCTACAAGAGACCCACTTCAGATCTAGGGATACATACAGAAAGTGAGGGGATGGAAAAAGATATTCCATGCAAATGGAAATCAAAAGAAAGCTGGAGTATCAATTCTCATATCAGATAAAATAGACTTTAAAATAAAGACTCTTACAAGAGACAAAAAATGACACTACATAAAGATCAAGGGATCAATTCAAAAAGAAAATATAACAATTATAAATATTTATGCACCCAACATAGGAGCACCTCAATGCATAAGGAAAATGCTAACAGCCATAAATAGGGAAATCTACAGCAACAATATAATAGTAGGGGGATTTAGCACCTGACTTTCACCAATAGACAGATCATCCCAAATGAAAATAAATAAGGAAACACAAGCTTTAAATGACATATAACAAGATGGACTTAATTGATATTTATAGGACATTCCATCCAAAAACAACAGAATATACTTTCTTCTCAAGTGCTCATGGAACATTCTGAAGGATAGATCATATCTTGGGTCACAAATCTACAAATCTGTGTTTCCTACCACAACGCTATGAGAATAGATATCAATTACAGGGAAAAAGTCTGTAAAAAATACAAACACATAGGGGCTAAACAATACAGTACTTAATCACAAAGAGATCACTGAAGAAATCAAAGAGGAAATCAAAAAATACCTAGAAACAAATGACAATGAAACACAACGGCCCAAAACCTAGGAGGTGCAGCAAAAGCAGTTCTAAGAGGGAAGTTTATAGCAATACAATGGTACCTCAAGAAACAAGAAAAGTCTCAAATAAACAACCTAATATTATACATAGAGCAATTAGAGAAAGAAGAAGAAGAAAAAAAAAACAAGTTAGCAGGAGGAAAGAAATCATAAAAATCAGATCAGAAATAAATGAAAAGGAAACAAAGGAAACAATAGCAAGGATCAATAAAACTAAAAGTTGGTTCTTTGAGAAGATTAACAAAATTGATAAACCATTAGCCAGACTTATAAAAAAAAAAAGGGACACGGGGAGGGGGAAGGGTAATTTGGGACAAAGTGAAGGAGTGACATGGACATATATACAGTACAAAATGTAAAATCGATAGTTAGTGGGAAGCAGCTGCATGGCAGAGGGAGATCAGCTCGGTGCTTTGTAATTACCTAGAGAGGTAGCATAGGGAGGGTGGGAGGCAGATGCAAGAGGGAGGAGATATGGTGATACATGTATATATATATATATAGCTGATCCATTTTGTTATAAAGCAGAAATTAATACACCATTGTAAAGCAACTATACTCCAATAAGTGTGTTAAAAAAGAAACAGAAAACATGGAGAAGACACAAATGAACAGAATTAAAAATGAAAAAGGAGAAGTAACAATTGACATTGCAGAAATAGAAAGGATCATGAGAGATTACTACAAGCAACTTTATGCCAATAAAATGGACAACCTGGAAGAAATGGACAAATTCTTAGAAAAGCACAACCTTCTCAGATTGAACCAGGAAAAACTAGAAAATATAAACAGACCAATCACAAACACAGAAATTAAAACTGTGATTAAAAATCTTCCAACAAACAAAAGCCCAGAACCAGACGGCTTCACAGGCAAATTCTATCAAACATTTAGAGAAGAGCTAACATCTATCCTTCTCAAACTCTTCCAAAATATAGCAGAGGGAGGAACACATCCAAACTCATTCTACGAGGCCACCATCACACTGATACCAAAACCAAAGATGTCACAACAACAGAAAACTACAGGGCAATATCACTGATGAACATAGATGCAAAAATCCTCAATAAAATACTAGCAAACAGAATCCAACAGCATATTAAAAGGATCATATACCATGATCAAGTGGGGTTTATCCCAGGAATGCATGGATTCTTCAATATACAAAAATGAATCAGTGTGATACACTGTATTAACAAATAGAAGGATAAAAACTATATGATCTGGGACTTCCCTCGTGGCGCAGTGGTTGGGGGTCCACCTGCCAGTGCAGGGGACATGGGCTCGATACCTGGTCTGGGAGGATCACACATGCCGCGGAGCAACTAGGCCCGTGTGCCGCAACTACTGAGCGTGCATGCCACGACTACTGAAGCCTGTGCTCCTAGAACCTGTGCTCTGCAACAAGAGAAGCCACCACGGTGAGAAGTTTGTGCACCACAATGAAGAGTAGCCCCTGCTCGCTGCAACTACAGAAAGCCCGCACGCAGCAATGAAAACCCAATGCAGCCAAAAATCAATCAATAAATAAATTTATAAAAAAACCCCAAAAAACATGGGCTTCCCTGGTGGCGCATTGATTGAGAGTCCGCCTGCCGATGCAGGGGACGCGGGTTCGTGCCCTGGTCCAGGAAGGTCCCACATGCCGCGGAGTGGCTGGGCCCGTGAGCCATGGCCGCTGAGCCGGCGCGTCTGGAGCCTGTGCTCGGCAACGGGAGAGGCCACAACAGTGAGAGGTCTGTGTACCGAAAAAAAAAAAAAAAAAACTAAAAACAAAACCAAAAAACTATATGATCATCTCAATAGATTTAGAAAAAGCTTTTAACAAAATTCATCACCGATTTATGATAAAAAAACTCTCCAGAAAATAGGCATAGAGGGAAGCTACCTCAACATAGTAAAGGCCATATATGACAAACCAACAGCCAACATCATTCTCAATGGTGAAAAACCGAAACCATTTTCTCTAAGATTAGAAACAAGACAAGGTGCTCACTCTCACCAATGTTATTCAACATAGTTTTAGAACTTTTAGCCATAGCATTCAGAGAAGGAAAAGAAATAAAGGAATCCAAGTTGGAAAAGAAATTAAACTGTCACTGTTTTCAGATGGCATGATACGATACATAGAGAATCCTCAAGATTCTATGAGATAACTACTAGAGCTAATCAATGAATTTGGTAGAGCAGCAGGATACAAAATTAATGCACAGATATCTTTTGCATTCCTATACACTAATGATGAAAAATCTGAAAGAGAAATTAAGTAAACAATCTCTTTTACCATTGCAACAAAAAGAATAAGATACTTAGGAAAAAACCTACCTAAGGAAATAAAAGACCTGTACGCAGAAAACTATAAGACACTGATGAAAGAAATGAAAGATGACACAAATAGATGGAGAGATATACTATGTTTTTGGGTGGGAAGAATCAACTTTGTGAAAATGACTATATTACCCAAAGCAATCTACAGATTCAATCCAATCTGTATTAAACTACCAACTGCATTTTTTACAGAAGGACAACAAAAATTTTCACAATTTGTGGGGAAACACCAAAGACCCCGAATAGCCAAAGCAATCTTGAGAATGAAAAACGGAGCTGGAGGAATCAGGGTTTCTGACTTCAGACTATACTACAAAGCTACAGTAATCAAGACAGTATGGTACTGCCACAAAAACAGAAATACAAATCAATGGAACAGGATAGAATGTCCAGAGATAAACCCATGCACATGTGGTCACTTTATCTTTGATAAAGGAGGCAAGAGTATGCAATGGAGAAAAAACAGTATCTTCAATAAGTGGTGCTGGGAAAACTGGGTAGCTACATGTAAAAGAATGAAATTAGAACCCTCCCTAACACCATAAACAAAAACAAACTCAAAATTGATTAGAGACCTAAATGTAAGGCCAGACACTATAAAACTCTTCAAGGAAAACATAGGCAGAACACTCTATGACATAAATCACGGCAAGATCCTTTTTGACCCACCTCCTAGAGAAATGAAAATAAAAATAAACAAATGGGACCTAGCAAAACTTAAAAGTCTTGTACAGCAAAGGGAACCAAAACAAGACCAAAAGGCCACCCTCAGAATGGGAGAAAGTATTTGTAAATGAAGCAACTGACAAAGGACTAATCTCCAAAATATACAAGCAGCTCATGCAGCTCAATATCAAAAAATAAACAACCCAATTCAAAAATGGGCAGAAAACTGAAATAGACATTTCTCCAAAGAAGATATACAGATTGCCAACAAACTCATGAAAGGATGCTCAGCATCACTAATCATTAGAGAAATGCAAATCAAAAGTACAATGAGGTATCACCTCACACCAGTCAGAATGGGCATCATCAAAAATCTACAAACAACACTGGAGAAGGTGTGGAGAAAAGGGAACACTCTTGCACTTTTGGTGGGAATATAAATTGATAGAGCCACTATGAGAACTGTATGAACGTTCCTTAAAAATCTAAAAAATAGAATTACCATATGATACAGCAATCCCACTACTGGGCATATACTGAGAAAACCATAATTCAAAAAGAGTCATGTACCACAATGTTCATTGCAGTACTATTTACAATAACCAGGACATGGAAGCAACCTAAGTGTCCATCAACAGATGAATGGATAAAGAAGATGTGGCACTTATATACAATGGAATATTGCTCAGCCATAAAAAGAAATGAAATTGAGTTATTTGTAGTGAGGCGGATGGATCTAGAGTCTGTCATACAGAGTGAAGTAAGTCAGAAAGAGAAAAGCAAGTACTGTATGCTAACACATATATATGGAATCTAAAAAAAAAAAAATGATTTTGATGAACCTAGGGGCAGAACAGTAAGAGCGACACAAATGTAGAGAATGGACTTGAGGATGAGACGAGGGGGAAGGGTAAGCTGGGACAAAGTGAGAGAGTGGCCTGGATATATATACTCTGCCAAATATAAAATAGATGACTAGTGGGAAGATAGCACAGGGAGATCAGCTCAGTGCTTTGTGATCACCTAGAGCAGTGGGATAGGGAAGTTGGGAGGGAGCCACAAGAAGGAGGGGATATATGGGGATATATGTATATGTATAGTTGATTCTCTTCATTATACAGCAGTAACTAACACAACATTGTAAAGCAATTATAGTCCAATAAAGATGTTAAAAAAAAAGAGCATTACTGTTCATAATACCATATCAAGAAGATTGATTTGCATACCATTTATTATAGGCTAAACAAATGTTAAAGTTGCACAGTCCATACAGTTGCCTCAGGTAAAACATTGCCAGAATCATTCGTTCAACTGATAATAAATCAAGCCAGCATTTGTAAAGAAAAAAATATATGTATATCTGTATGTGTGTGTATATATATATATATATATATATATATACATACATATATTTAGCATAATTCTGTAAATGAACCTGAGCTAAAGTAATTTTAACTAAAAATACTATAATGTCTTTTAAACTTCAAATTGTGTGTAATTTTAACAATCACTTTTGTTTTAAAAATAAAATATTAAAAGTAAAATAAAATATTTTGAAAGATATTATTGTATAAAATACACATAACAGACAATTACCATTTTAACCATTTTTAAGTGTACAGTTCAGAGGGATTAAGTGCATTCATTGTGTTATGTAACCATCATCATCCACCTCCAGAACTTTTTCATCATCCCTAACTGAAACTCTCTGCCCATTGAATGATAACTACAAGTTATCTCTGTCCCTCAGTCCCTGGGAACTACCGTTTTACTTTCTGTCTCTATGAATTTGCATATTCTATGTGTAGAATCATATAATTTTTAACTTTTGTGTCTGGCCTTTTTCATTTAGCATAACAGTTTCATAGGTCATCCATGTTGTAGCATGTATCAGAATTTCATTCCATTTTAAAAGCTGAATAGTATTTCTTATATCTATATACAGCCTTTTGTTTATCTATTAGCCTGTTGATGGGCATTTAGGCTGTTTGTACCTTTTGAGTAATGGGATTGGCTGCTCTAAATTTTGGTGTACAAGTATCCATTTAATTCCCAGATTTCAATTATTTTTGATACATATCTAGAAGTGGAATTGCTGAGTTACATGGGAACTCTATGTTTAACTTTCTGAGGAAAAGCTACACTTTTTAAATATATACATATATTTAAATTTTTATTTTATATCGGAGTATAGTTGATTAACAATATTGTGTTAGTTTCAGATGTACAGCAAAATGATTCAGTTATACATATACATGTATCTATTTTTTTCAAATTCTTAAAAATATATTTTTAAATATAGTTGTGTCATCATATTTTTACTTTAATGGCTAGGATATATTATCATTAAGTTAACTGAATGAAAATAATGTACAGAGTTTTAGAATTAAATTATGTTCATTGTTTATAGAAAAACAAATTGAGTATTTAAATGTTCAATCATATTGTTTTCCGTCATCCTGCCTGGCCAACTTGCCACTAGGGTCTTTGAAAGTGGACATAATTTCATGTACAAATCATGATAAACAAAAATGAAAAAATCTGCTCTTATTTCACCCAAAATATATACAGGGTTATTTTAAAAATTTTTTAATCTCTAATGGCAACCTAATTCATTTTTAGGATTTTGTTATTACAAATAATACCTCATTTAATATTCTTACAGAAATGTATTTGTCATGTGTGATTATTTTTCTAGATGAAAAATGATTAGAAAAATTCATGGGTAAGGGTTCTATGTATTCCAAATTTTGCTAAGTTTTTATAAATTTATGTTTTATCATTAGAAAATTTTTTTCTATATAGTATCATGCTAAGAAAAGCCTTTAATGATCCAAGATTATGAAAATAGTCTGTATAACTTCTCTTATATTTTAAAGATATAAACTTTAATATATCTGAAATTTATTTTTTCATGGTTCTGGGTAGGAATCAAACTTAATTTATATTTTCCAAATGACTTCAGAATATACTGATGAAAAATTTAGTCAATAGGATATTAGAAATATTTTTTAACCAGCTTCACTTGACCCAAATTGATATGTAGCAAAACTTATTGAAAATCATGTTATGTGAGTCTCGATTTCTTATTTTGGATGCAGATAAATTCTATGATTGTTCCTTAATGTCTGAATATGGTTAAACAAATTGAGTTTAAGTAAGCTTAAGTAAGATAAGCATGGTAAGAATTATTTGTGTGGGAAAATGGAAAGTTATAGAATCAGAACATAAGTTTTACTGTAAAATACAAAATGAATGAAATTCATTTTGAGAGAAGGTTTTAAATTCAACCAAATAAGGCTAGTTACTTTAACAGGCCAATAGAGTGTATTATTAATTCCTGTTCTCAAAGATATATATTTGTGAAATTAATGTATATTAACATTTTTTAATGTATACCAAATCTAAAGAAATATTTGTCAAATACATGCCATTTAAAAGTTCCCAAAGAAGTATAAATATAGGCTGACCATTGAAGTTGTTCATTAATCTTCCAAATTATAATTTAGCACATTATCAAGGTTTTAACTCATGTGTTTTTTCATTCATTCAATTTATAAACACTTTTTGATTTATACGTACATACACACACAGAAGGGGCACATAATGGGATATAAAAATGAATATTAACCAATAATCCTTTTAAGAAAATTAGAATCTTCTTTAATAGCTCATCATACTTCCATAGTTTAATAATAATCAAAGAACAGCTAATAAATGTACGTGTAAGACAAGGTCATACTCCTCAAGGTATATCATACTTACTTACAATATGAACAGTTGGGGAAATATAAATCACTGTTTTCAATTTTTCTCTTTCAGAAGAATTTCATAAATTATGTAGTTAATTTCTGCATTTTAGAGACCATGATCTAGGATATTTTCCCATTTTTGTCTCCTATCTATGAAACTTTATTTCTTGGATGATTAACTACTTTTAAATTGAAACCATGTTCATAGGATCGTATGCCTTCATATGCTGAAATAAAACCAAGCCTTGGGTATCCATTAACTTAAGTATCATCTTCTCTTTGTCTTGTCCCTTTTGTACTGTTGAAAAAATGATGATATAATTGAGTTCATAATCAGCCTAAATCAACTTATAGATGGAAGTTAATGACAGAAAAATAATATATCACAGAGTTCTTTGTGTGTTATTACCTTAATGCAAAAAATAAATTGCATTGTAGTTTTCAGTTTCAATGATGTTGGTTATGATTTCTCTGAGTAAGCATAACATTGTTAAGTAAACTTGGTTCATAGCAGAAGCCAGACAATAGCTGTCAACTTAAAGCAGCCATTGAATCTTTCTGTCTGTCACTAATATTCTAGACATCCTTAAGTTAATTCTTACATCTCAGCTTTCAGAAAATGAGTGATTACATCTTCATACCCTTTCTCTTCAGCTTTATAGAATGGACTGAATTACTTAATAGGTCTTGTTCTGCCCTTTGAATTCCATGTCTGAATTCTCTTCTGAACTATCTAAGAGTCTTAAAAATAAATTCTCAATGAAGTCATAGCTCACATTTCTCTTTGAACTTTTATACAAATGTCACAATGCCCTATTACATAAAATTAATTCAAAACATAATGTACGTATACTCTTACCCTTTAGTTAGCTTTCAACTTCAGTGATTCCTTATTGCCATTGCTATGAATTTCAGAGACATAGAAAAATGGAATAAGGGAATTACTAATAAATATATATAGTTTTTCTGAATAATAAGTAATATACCAGTTTTGAAAAAAAAGATAAAATAGGCTTTGATTATTGTTTTATCCTTTCAATAGTACTATTTCAAAGATAATTAGTCCAGCTTTGTGATAGAAAGCATATAATCAAGTAATAAAGCAAAATCCGACACCAAGTAATTGAGTTCTGGAAATAAAATGGCGGTAAGATGAAATCCATAATGTTTAATGGCATTACCATATTATATGTGTAAACCATATTTTTATTTCTTAAGTGCAAGTTATATATCTTTGAAATTATGCAGACAAAATATTATCCAAATGACCCGAAACAAATAATGATAAAAACAGACTGTGTTATAATAAAAATGGAGAATAGAAAGCTTATAGACATTTACTTGTGGGTGTGACTTCAGTAATATTACCAGCCAATTGTGTCATTTTAAAATGCGAAAAATATACCCCTCAAAAAAAAAAAGTCATAATGCCATAGGAACTAGATCTAAGAACTCATATTCTTTATCATATTATCAAATTACTAAGCCAATATCATTCAAGAGAAAAGATCATTTATTTTTCATTGGCAATTCATTCAATTCCCTTTTGTTGTTCTCTTTTGTTATAATTAAATAATGCATAAACCATGACTATACTATGAAAACAATAAATTTTCACTGTAAATTTTGAAACTAGTTTTGTTTTGTGTTTTATATCCTATGAATATTATTGACACTAGGTTCATATTTAATTAGGATATCTCTATATGAAAGTTTTACATGCAGAAATAACATTTAAAGGAAAGAGAAGGAAAAGTAATTAGAAATGAGAATAAAATTTGGTAGTGAGAAAATGACAGAAAATTAATATGAAAGGGTAGAAGAATAAAGCAGGATGTATAGAGTGTGTACAAAAGAGAAATGGATAGTTATACTTCCAACTGAAATAATGATTTTTAAATACAATATGTGCACAACTAAATACCTTCAAATCTCAATGTGCTTTCAAGGGAAAACATCTTTGTGAATTAGATAGTTGATATATTTCCCCTGTCTTAAAGTTTGTTATCAATGTCCAGCTGGTTGGAATATTAGCCCAAATCTCATTTTCATCAGTGATCTCTCCTACGGTAATGTTGTATATTCTTCTCTAGTCTACAACTTCTCTACACACATTGAAGAAAAGAGGTGTTCTACTCGAGATGGAGATAATAGCAGCAACCCCTCATTTTCTAACTTTCTCTACAACTTCAAATTATTGGTCTGATATATTTTTTACATAAAGAAAGAGCTGGAAAAGCATCTGATTTAACAAACCAAAACAAAACAATCAGGGCTTATTTCTTTTTAAAAAATATATATTTATTTTATTTAGGCTGATGTGGGTCTTCTTTGCTGTGCGTGGGCTTTTCTCTAGTTGCGGTGAGCGGAGGCTACTCTTCGTTTAGGTGCATGAGCTTCTTATTGCGGTGGCTTCTCTTGTTGCAGAGCATGGGCTCTAGGCACGCAGGTTTCCGTAGTTGTTGCACGTGGGCTCAGTAGTTGTGGCTCGTGGGCTCTAGAGTGCAGGCTCAGTAGTTGTGGTGCACGGGCTTAGCTGCTCTGTGGCATGTTGGACCTTCCCAGACCAGGGATTGAACCCCGTGTCCCCTGCATTGGCAAGTGGATTCTTTTTTTTTGTTTTTTGTGCTACGCGGGCCTCTCACTGCCTTGGCCTCTCCCGACACGGAGCACAGGCTCCGGATGCGCAGGCTTAGCGTCCATGACTCACGGGCCCAGCCGCTTCACGGCATGCGAGATCCTCTCAGACAGGGGCACAAAACTGTGTCCCCTGCATCGGCAGGCAGACTCCCAACCACTGCGCCACCAGGGAAGCCTAACAAGTGGATTCTTAACCACTGCGCCACCAGAGAATTCCCAATCAGGGCCTAATTACAGCAGGAGAAATAACTGGGCCAGAACATTGAACAAAACCCCAGTAAATTCTATTTTCTGTGGTCTATTCATGAGGAGAATCTGGAGAGTATTTCAGATGGCTAAACTGAATGCTATCCATACCACCAATGTTTACTGAGGAACTATTATATACAGGTCATTGTTCTAGGCCCTGGATTTGCAGAGGTGAGTAAGACAGATGTGGTCTTTCTCCTCCCTATGATGGAAATGTAATTCTAAATAAGACATACATTGATTAATTTCACACTTGTGGTAAGTGTCATGAGATCATATTAGAGGGAAAACTGGCCAAATTTGGGAATTGGGAAACAGTATAGCAATAGGATCAACATCTCTAAGGACAAAGATGAATTCACAATAAAGATCTATAAAGAAAAAGAAATATGAGGGATTAAGAGAACAGAGAGACTTGAGAAGAGAGGATTTTAGAATAGCAAAGAACTTATGTCAAGCTTTCTTGTCAGTGTATCTTGTCATGTTATCATTGACTACTGTTAGATTAGATAATAAGATATTCAATATTTCTGGTGCCCTAAGCTGGATACCATGTCAAAGTCCAGTTTTTCAGTCCCCTAGTCCACTTGCATTTATGGTCAAAAACAAATTGCTTTAAAGTTGTTGTCCTTGTTGATGCCTGTGTTACTACAAATAATGAATCCTATTTTAAAAGTATACTTTAGGGGATCAAATTAAGTCAGCATTATTAGCTTTCAAGAAAGAAAAACATATGAAAAGTTAAATATGTTTTATGGATCTTTTAGCAAGTAATGCTTTATGTTGGACCTGTTCACTATTGACAGGTAAGAAAGAATGATTAATCAATTTGAAGGGAGAAAAAAAGGAAAAACAAAAACAAAACAGTCTGCCTATTCTAGAGTTACACATTTTCTACCTTATAAATCATTTGGATAAAAATTCACTAGCATGAAGTTGGTGAGTGTCTTTGAAATGCCTGCATACTTCTCTGAAACCTTTCATCTGTAAGATCTTTGAGAATAATATAATTGTATGAATGTACACAGAAGGGTCACTGAAAACTTCCAATCCATTTCTAAAAGAATGTCTAGGGATTATCTTTCCCTATCCAACAGAGGCAAGCCCTTTAAGCCTTTGGATAAGATAGAAGACTTGGAAGCTACATTAATTTAGGGATTTCAGATTTTCAGTAATCTGATTAAAACAATGGAATAAAACAACTTTCATTTTTCCTAATGGATCCTGCAAGAAAGAAAATAATCACTTCTCTCACATGGTTTTTCCAACTATGGTTGAAGGAAAAAAAAGACACACAGCAAACTTTTTGCTGGGTCCAAATCTTGGGCTTCTCTGGATTTGGATGATAGTCATGTGCTTACCTTTGCTTTTACTTTTTGTTATCTTTCCCCTTTCACATTTATTGATACAAAAAGTTGGCTAAGTTTAAATCAGGTCTAGACTTATTGATTGCAACTTCACATTTAATTGTATTTCTGTTATATAGTAAAAACAGGAAAGCATTCTAAGATATTTGCATGAAGTGTGTCATGCATAGCAAATATAAATGATGGATGGATGATGTACTAGGTTTTTAAAAGTATTAGCTAACCTCTTACTAAACCACTTAAAAATATTTTTTAAAAATCTTGGGATCTGGGGAGACAAAGATCATTGGAGGGAAACAAATGCTATATTGATTATTTTTAAAAGTTAGAAAGAGTAACCTCAAATAACTTGAGAGAATGACATCAATACTTAATAAAAAAAAAAATGAAGCAGACATTCAGAGAGGAAATGTTAAGTCCAGAGACAATAAAATCAAGAACAATAAAAAAGTTGACTCTTCAGGTGAAAATTATGATAGGTTATCAATATTAATTCCCAATAGAATTGGAAAAAAACTAGCAAGTAGAAGAAAGAAAACACACTGTGTATGTGCATACAATTCTGTTAATAAATGAGGTCTAGAAAGACTGATGATTTTATTAAGTATTCTCAAAGTCATATTCAAGTACACTTATTCTTATACTAACCAGTACTTTTTTTATTAAGAAAAAATTTATTGTGGGAAAATATTCATTAACATAAAATTTGCCATTTTTAATGTACAATTTAACCATTTTTAATGTACAATTCAGGGGCACTGAGTACACGCACAGTGTTGTGTAACCCTCACCACGGTCCATCTCCAGAATCTTTCATCATCCCAAACTGAAACTCTGTACCTGTTAAACAATAACTTTCCATCATCCTCTTCCCACAGCCTCTGGTAACCACTGTTTAACCTTCTGAATCTATAATGTGCCTATTCTGGGTACCTCATACAAGTCGAAGCCTATGATATTTGTTCTTCTGTGTCTGGCTTATTTCATTTAGCATAGTGTCTTCAGGTTTTATCCATGTTGTATGTTGTCAGTAGTTCCTTCCTTTTAAGGCTGAATAATATTCCATTTTACCTATGGACTACATTTTGTTTATCTCTCGATCTGTCCATGGACATTTGGGTTGTTTCCACTTCTTGGCTGTTGTGGATAATTCTGTTATACACTGAGGTGTACGAATACCTGTTTGAGTCCCTGCTTTCAATTCTTTTGGTGCATACCCAGAAGTGGACTTGCTGGATCATAATCACAGGGCATTTTTGGTTTGGGGGGGGCATTTTGGCCTTGCAACACCACACCACATAGCTTGCAGGATTTAGTTCCCTGACCAGGGATTGAACCCATGCCCTCAGCAGGGATAGTGTGGAGGCTTAACCACTGGACTGCCAGGGAATACCCCATAATCACAGTTTTTTGTTTTGTTTTCTTAAATTAAAAAAAAAATTGGTTTGGACTGTGTTGGGTCTTCATTGCTGTGTGTGGGCTTTCTCTAGTTGTGGCGAGCGGGGGCTACTCTTAGTTGCGGTGCACAGGCTTCTCATTGTGGTGGCTACTCTTTTTGCAGAGCACGGGCTCTAGGTGCACAGACTTCAGTAGTTGTGGCACGCGGGCTCAGTTGCTGTGGCTCACAGGTTCTAGAGTGCAGGCTCAGTAGTTGTAGTGCATGGGGTTTGTTGCTCAATGGCATGTGGGATCTTCCTGGAAGAGGGCTCAAACCCGTGTCCCCTGCATTGGCAGGTGGATTCTTAACCACTTGCCACCAGGGAAGCCCAGTCAGTTTTTTAAACATGCTCATGTAAAGTCTTTGTTTCATCAAGTTAACCATTTTGCAGCATCATTCTTTTTTTCATCTCCAAGAGTTTGTGAAAAGTGTACCTCCCTGTAAGGAAAGTAGTGTGTGTGCAACATCAGGTATTTGTTTGTTGGGTTTTGGTTGGTTTTTTTTTGTTTTTTTGTTTTTGGTCACACCATGGGGCATTCAGGATCTTCCCCAGCCAGATATCAAACCTGAGCCCCTTTTTTTGTTTTTGTTTTTTTAACATCTTTATTGGAGTATAATTGCTTGGCAATGTTGTGTTAGTTTCTGCTGTGTAACAAAGTGAATTAGCTATAAGCATACATATATCACCATACACACTCCCTTTGCGTCTCCCTCTCACCTTCCTTATCTCACCCCTGTAGTTGGTTGCAAAGCACCGAGCTGATCTCCCTGTGCTATGCAGCTGCTTCTCACTAGCTATCTATTTTACGTTTGGTAGTGTATATACGTCAATGTTACTCTCTCACTTCATCCCAGCTTACCCTTCCCCATCCCAGTGTCCTCAAGTCCATTTTCTACATGTGTCTCTTTATTCCTGTCCTGTCTCTAGGTTCATCAGAACATTTTCTTTTTGATTCCATATATATATGTTAGCATACAGAATTAGATTTTCCTTTTCTGACTTACTTCACACTGTATGACAGACTCTAGGTCCATTTACCTCACTACAAATAACTCAATTTCATTTATTTTTATGGCTGAGTATTATTCCACTGTATATATATGCCATATCTTCTTTATCCATTCATCTGTCGAGGGATGCTCGACATAGGCTGCTTCCATGTCCTGGCTATTGTAAATACTGCTGCAATGACCATTGTGGTACATGACTCTTTTTAAATTATTATTTTCTCAGGGTATATGCCCAGTAGTGGGATTGCTGTGTCATATGGTAGTTTTATTTTTAGTTTTTTTGTTTCTTTTTTTTGTGGTACACGGACCTCTCACTGTGGTGGGCTCTCCCGTTGCGGAGTACAGGCTCCGGACGTGCAGGCTCAGCGGCCATGCTCACGGGCCCAGCCGCTCCGCGGCATGTGGGATCTTCCCGGACCAGGGCATGAACCCGTGTCCCCTTCATCGACAGGCGGACTCTCAACCACTGCACCACAAGGGAAGCCCTATTTTTAGTTTTTTAAGGAACCTCCATACTGTTCTCCATAGTGGTTGTATCAATTTACATTCCCACCAACAGTGAAATAGGGTTGGGTTCCCTTTTCTCCACACCTCTCCAGTATTTATTGTTTGTAGATTTTCTAATGATGGCCATTCTGACTAGTGTGAGGTGATACCAGATCGTAGTTTTGATTTGCATTTCTCTAATGATTAGTGATGTTGATCATCATTTCATGTGTTTGATGGCAATCTGTATATCTTCTTTGGAGAACTATCTATTTAGGTTTTCTGCCCATTTTTGGATAGGGTTGTTTGTTTTTTGATATTGAGCTGCATAAGCTGCTTGTATATTTTGGAGTTAAATCCTTTGTCAGATTCTTCATTTGCAAATATTTTCTCCCATTCTGACGGTGGTCTTTTCAACTTGTTTATGGTTTCCTTTGCTGTCTAAAAGCTTTTAAGTTTTGTTAGGTCCCATGTGTTTAATTTTGTTTTTATTTCCATTTCTCCAGCAGGTGGGTCAAAAAGGATCTTGCTGTGATTTATGTCATAGAGTGTTCTGCCTATGTTTTCCTTGAAGAGTTTTATAGTATCTGGACTTACACTTAGGTCTTTGGTTCATTTTCAGTTTGTTTTTGTGTATGGTGTTAGGGAGTGTTCTAATTTCATTTTTTACATGTACCTGTCCAGTTTTCACAGCACCACTTACTGAAGAAGCTGTTTTTTCTCCATTGTATACTCTTGCCTCCTTTATCAAACATAAGGTAACCCTAGGTGCATGGGTTTATCTCTGGGATTTCTATCCTGTTCCATTAGTCTATATTTCTGTTTGTGTGCCAGTACCATACTATCTTGATTACTGTAGCTTTGTCATATAGTCTGAAGCCCAGGTGCCTGATTCTTCCACCTCCATTTTTCTTTCTCAAGATTGCTTTGGCTATTTGGGGTCTTTTGTGTTTCCATACAAATTGTGAAATTTTTTGTTCTACTTCTGTGAAAAATGCAATTGGTAGTTTCATAGGGATTGCATTGAATCTGTAGATTGCTTTAGGTAGTATAGTCATTTTCACAAGGTTGATTCTTCCAACCCAAGAACATGGTATATCTTTCCATTTGTTTGTATCATCTTTAATTTCTTTCATCAGTGTCTTACAGTTTTTTGCATATAGGTCTTTTTCTCCTTAGGTAGGCTTATTCCTAGGTATTTTATTCTTTTTGTTGCAATGGGAAATGGGAGTGTTTCCTTAATTTATCTTTCAGATTTTTCATCATTAGTGTATAGGAATGCAAGAGATTTCTGTGCATTAATTTTGTATCCTGATACTTTACCCAATTCATTGATTAGCTCTCGTAGTTTTATGGTAGGATCTTTAGGATTCTTTATGTATAGTATCATGTCATCTGCAAACAGTGACAGTTTTACTTCTTTTCTGATTTGGATTCCTTTTATTTCTTTTTCTTCTCTGATTGCTGTGGCTAAACCCTCCAAAATTCTGTTGAATAATAGTGGTGAGGGTGGGCAACCTTGTCTTGTTCTTGGTCTTAGAGGAAATGGTTTCAGTTTTTCACCATTGAGAATGATGTTGGCTGTGGGTTTGTCATATATGGCCTTTATTATGTTGAGGTAGGTTCACTCTATGACTACTTTCTGGAGAGTTTTTTCATAAATCAGTGTTGAATTTTGTTGAAAGTTTCTTCTGCACCTATTGAGATGATCATATTGGTTTTATCCTTCAGTTTCTTAATGTGGTGTATCCATTCATTGATTTACATATACTGAAAAACCTTGCATTCCTGGGATAAACCTCACTTGATCATGGTGTATGATCCTTTTAATGTGCTGTTGGATTCTGTTTGCTAGCATTTTGTTGAGAATTTTTGCATCTATTTTCATCAGAGATATTAGTGATATTGGCCTGTAGTTTTCTTTTTTTGTGGCATCTTTGTCTGGTTTTAGTGTCAGGGTGATGGTGGCCTCATAGAATGAGTTTGGGAGTGTTCCTCCCTCTGATACATTTTAGAAGAATTTGAGAAGGATAGGTGTTAGCTCTTCTCTAAATATTTGGTAGAATTTGCCTAAGCCATCTGGTCATGGCCTTCCATTTCTTGGAAAACTTTTACTCACAGTTTCAGTTTTAGTGCTTTTGATTGGTCTTTTTTATTTCTCTTTCTTCCCAGTTTAGTCTCATAAGGTTGTGCTTTTCTAAGAATTTGTGCATTTATTCCAGGTTGTCATTTTATTGGCCTATAGTTGATTGTATTAATCTCTCATGATCCTTTGTATTTCTGCAGTGTCTCTTGTTACTTCTCCTTTTTCATTTCTAATTCTATTGATTTGAGTCTTCTCCCTTTTTATCTTGAGGAGTCTGGTTAAAAGTTTATCAATTTTCTTTATCTTCTCAAATAACCAGATTTTACTTGTATTGATCTTTACTATTGTTTCCTTCATTTCTTTTTCATTTATTTCTGATCTTATATTTATGATTTCTTTCCGTCTGCTAACTTTGGGTTTTTTTGCTCTTCTTTCTATAGTTGCTTTAGGTGTAATGTTAGGTTGTTTATTTGAGATGTTTCTAGTTTCCTGAGGTAGGATTGTATTGCTATAAACTTTCCTCTTAGAACTGCTCTTGTTGCATCCCATAGGTTTTGGGTCATTGTGTTTTCATTGTCATTTGTTTCTACGTATTTTTTGATTACCTCTTTGATTTCTTCAGTGATCTCTGGGTTATTTAGTAGTGTATTGTTTAGCCCCCATGTGTCTGTATTTTTTACAGTTTCTTTTTTTCCTGTAAATGATACCTAGTCTCATAGCGTTGTGGTCGGGAAAGAAACTTGATATGATTTCAATTTTCTTAAATCTGCCAAGGCTTGATTTGTGACCCAATATATGGTCTGTCCTGGGGAATGTTCCATGAGCACTTGTGAAGAAAATGTATACTTTTGTTTTTGTATTCAATGTCCTATAAATATAAATTAAGTCCATCTTATTTAATGTGTCATTTAAAGCTTGTGTTTCCTTATTTATTTTCATTTTGGATCTGCCCATTGGTGAAATTGGGGTGTTAAAGTCCCTTACTATTATTGTGTTATCATCAATTTCCACTTTTATGACTGTTAGAATTTGCCTTTTGTATTGAGGTTCTCCAATGTTGAGTGCGTAAATATTTACAATTGTTATATCTTCTCCTTGGATTGCTCCCTTGATCGTTATGTAGCGTCCTTCTTTGTCTCTTGTAATAGTCTTTATTTTAAAGTCTGTTTTGTCTGATATGAGAATTGCTACTCCTGCTGTCTTTTAATTTCCATTTGCATGTAATAAATTTTTCCATCCCCTCACTTTCAGTCTGTATGTGTCTCTAAGTCTGAAATATGTCTCTTGTAGACAGCATATATACAGGTCTTGTTTTTGTATCTATTCAGCCAGTATATGTCTTGTGGAATGAGTTCCATTCCTAGAGAACTTTCTTAAGTCCAATTTGTTTGTGGTTGGAGCATTTAATCCATTTACATCTAAGGTAATTATAGATAGGTATGTTTCTATTACCATTTTTTTAATTTTGGGGGCTTTGTTATTGTAGGTCTATTCCTTCTCTTGTGTCTCCTTCCTAGAGAAGTTCCTTTAGCATTTGTTGTTAAGCTGGTTTGGTGGTGTTGAATTCTCTTAGCTTTTGCTTCTCTCTAAAGTTTTTAATTTCTCTGTCAAATCTGAATGAGATCCTTGCTGGGTAGAGTAATCTTGGTTGTAGTTTTTTTTTTCCCTTTCACCACTTTGAATATGTCCTGCCAGTACCTTCTGGCTTGCAGAGTTTCTGCTGAAAGATCAGCTGTTAACCTTATGGGGATTCCATTGTATGTTATTTGCTGCTTTTCCCTTGCTGGTTTTAATATTTTTCTTTGTATTTAATTTTTGATAGTTCCATTAATATATGTCCCAGCCTGTTTCTCTTTGGGTTTTTTCCTGTATGGTACTCTCTGCACTTCCTGGACTTGATTGACTATTTCCTTTCCCATATTAGGGAAGTTTTTACCATAATCTCTTCAAATATTTTCTCAATACCTTTCTTTTTTTCTTCTTTTTCCTGGACTCCTATAATTCAAATGCTTGTGTGTTTAATGTTTTCCCAGAAGTCTTGGAGACTCTCCTCATATCTTTTCATTCTTTTTTCTTTATTCTGTTGCCTGGGAGTTATTTCCACATTTTATCTTCCAACTAACTTATCCATTCTTCTGCCTCAGTTATTCTGCTATTGATTCCTTCTAGAGTATTTTTAATTTCAGTAATTGTGTTTTTCATCACTGTTTGTTTGTGCTTTAGTTCTTCTAGATCATTGTTAAACGTTTCTTATATTTTCTCCGTTCTGTTTCTGAGATTTGGGATCACCTTTACTATCATTACTCTGAATTCTTTTTAAGGCAAGCTGCCTATTTTGTCTTCATTTATTTGGTCTTGTAGGTTTTTACCTTGCTCCTTCGTCTGTAACATATTCTTGGGTCATTTCATTTTTCTTTTTTTTTTTTTTTTTTTTGATGTGTGGTGCTGTATTTCTGTCTTGCTATAACAGGTACTTTTAGTTTATACTTTTAGCTTTAATTCTTATGTGCCCCAGTGAACTTTAAAGATTCTAAGCAAAGTAGAGAACTCTTGAGAGAAAATATGTGAAAACAATGTGTCATACAATATTAAATTTCACCATCTCCATCTCCGTTGAGGGGCACTGGTATATAAAGTTATGCTTGTACATATTGAACCCATGAAACCTTGGTTAAATTTCGGCCCTTCTAATATTCTAGATACATAACCATTAGCAATCTGCTTAATTTTTATATCTTCAGTGTGTCATCCATATAAAAGGGGTTGTAATACATTCTTCTCAGTTTTTGTGAGTACAGTAAGTCCCCTACATATGAATGAGTTCCATTCCTAGAGAGCTTTCTTAAGTCCAATTTTTTTGTAAGTCCAACAAAGTTAGTCTAGGTACCCAACTAACACAATTGGCTATGTAGTACTGTACTGTAATAGGTTTAAAATACTTTTTACACAAATAATACATTAAAAAATCACAAAAAATAAAGAAAACATTTTTAATCTTATAGTATAGTACCTTGAAAAGTACAGTAATACAGTACAACAGCTAGCATACAGGGGCTGACATCGAGTGAACAGGCAAGAAGAGTTACTGACTGGACGAGGGAGAGAGGTGGGAGATGGTAGAGCGAAGGATCGTCAGCAATAAGATATGGAGGGCAAGCTGCAATTTTACTCACTCCTGACATTGATGGCACAAGTTCTGGTTCCTTGCTGGATTCAATTCTATCTACCCTCTTGAAAAAACTATCCAGTGATGTCTGGACAGTAGCACGTTCCCACCTTTGAAAGTTTGCAACTTGAAGATTCATATGTAGGCAACTTACTGTATTGTATGTAAACTGTCTAAATTATAATAAGTACTATATCATTGTAGTTTTGTAAAAAATAAATCATTTAAATTAATCATAGACCTTCCTATCATCTTAAGAACTGCTGTTCAGTAATGAATTTTAGTGAAGAAACTGCTTAGTTCCAAGTACTCTGCTGGGCACTGGGAATGCAATAGTTAGGTAAAGAGATCAAGATTTAAGCTAATAGGAATTTGGCTTAGTGGTGGAGTCAAACTTAAAATTACAGCAACAAGGATAACAACAACTCAATTAAATAAACAACTCAAATAAATAAATAAACTTTGAGCTTCTGTTGACTCTGAAAAATCTTTATATGAGTTTAGTTTTTAAAGTCATGCTCTTTCTTTTTCTGTCACCTGCTTTCTTACAGGTTCTGGTTCTTTGATCTTTATAGAATAATCCATTTTTATGATAGCCACCTCCTCAATCTCCCACACAATCTTTTTTCTCCACAAGGCTGGGACACTGGTGTCTTGAGGGTACATGGTCCATGTCCCCATTCTCAAGTATCACTTGATATTGAAACTTTTGACATTTGAAAATTGTGGTATTTGCAACTCACTGTCCTTCCTTTTTTGCCTTTTTATCATTTAACATAATTTACTTTTTAATATCCTCCCCCCAACTACAATGAAAGCTCCACAAGGATTTTCTCTCTCTAATTTATTTATTTTGCTGTGCTATCCCAAGTACTGACACATACTAGGATCATACTAGAGCCTACTAAGTGTTTAATACATATTTTGTAATCAGTGAATAAAGACTAGATATGAATGTAAACCAAAACCAAAGATGGTAACAAAACTAAGAAAAATAAAAGAAAAAAAATTTATAACTTGCATATATTTTCCCTCTTCTCTTTTTATCAATTTCCTTTCCTCTTTATTCCTGTTGACTTTCTTCCTCTGATGTTTACCCCTTCTCTGCTACATATTCAGTAAAAAGTGGATGATGATTGGAAACCAAGAGAATGAGGAAGAAAGAAAGAACGAAAGAAAGGAAGGAAGGAAGGAAGGTAGGAAGGGAGGGAGGGAAGGAATCCCTGGGGAAATTAGAAAAAGTGCAGTGGTTCTAGTGTCCCCATGAAATAACCAGAAGCTGGAGAAGTAAGGAGGCTGAAGCACATGCAGGCCTTCCAGACTCTGTGAGGGAGTTAGAGCTTTTCTTAAGGATAATAGAAGCCAGAGAAGAGTTCTTTGGGAAGAACAGCATGATCAGATCTGTGTTTGTATCACTCTAAACTACTGGCATTTGTCCCACTTTTGAACTCCCTGTTTTTTCACTATACTCACAGTAATTCCATTTTATTGTAAACAAAAATGCACACAGCAACCTGCACATCATAACTTTGGGTTTAGACACCAGCTCCTTCCCTTAGACAAGGTTTCCTTATTAGCCTTTTCTAGTGCAGGCTTTTCCTTCCCTCGGTATCACTGTAGGGAGCAGGGATGATATTCTCCAACCTCCCCACTGCTGTTTCTCCTCTTCCCTCTGCTAAAAACCCTCTTCTCTTTTCCTGTGAGCATCCTGCAGCCTTCCACAGTGTTCTTCCCTTTGTCTTCATGCTGCTGTTTATTAATTTCAGAGCAACATTCTTGATATCTTCCTTGCCAACTAAAAATTGGCACTTGCCACATACCTCTACAGGGATTAAATCATGAGCTGCTGAAGCTGCTAACTTTCAACACCTCCTGAAAGGGCTTCAGGGTGGAGATCAGGAATGAGGAACTCTGTGCTCTGGGAAAAACTGGCAGAACAGGCCTTTAGATAGTTATCTATTTTCATGAGAAGACTTTATGAGTCCAATTCTTGCATCTCTTCATGTCTAGAAAAGCACTAAAATCATTAATGGTGACATCTGCTCCTCATGACTAGCAGCCAGCCTCTGCCAAAATGTGTGCTTGACTGCACCTTCCCACTTCACTAAAGTCATGTATAACATTGACCTTCCCTCCACCTCTTTGGAGCAGTTTCTCAGAGCTCTCTTAAATGCTGTCTCCTGGCTATAGTCCTAATTTTACCCCAAATAAAACTTAACTCACAACTCTCATGTTGTACATTTTTTTTCAGTTGGTATCCTTATTAATTGAGGATATGATACATATTTCATAGTAAATCATCAAATCTTATTACCAATCTGGAAGGGTCCAATGTTTATGTGAACAGCTTCTCCAACCTCATGGTCAAAGTGATCTTTATCAAACATAAATCAGAACATATTACACTACTCCTTATTTTTCCCTCCTACATTAAAAACTGTATACTCTGAAAAATAAAAAAATAAAAAAATAACACAAAAAAAACCCTGTATACTCTGTAGTCTGTAACATTCATTCTCAACTGGGTAATTTTGCCCCCAGGGAATATTTAGCAAGACCTGGAGACATTTTTGACTGTCACAACTGGAAGAGTGACACTATCTATCCAATGGGTTGAGCCCAGGGATGCTGCTAAACATCCTAAAATACACATGGCCATAACTCACAACAAATCATTATCTGGTCCAACATGACTATAGTGGTAAGGTTGAGATCTTCTGGCCTAAAAAGTCTCCAGTGACTTGGAGCCTTCCTATCAATCAGAGTCTTTACTGTTCTGCTCACTCACTTAGTCCACTTAAGCCACACCAGCCTCCTTTCTGGTTCTCTATATTGCTATGCTTTTTCCTACCTTCTGGGCTTTGGTCATTATTGCTGCCTAGAACAGTTTCTCCTGTCCCATTTCAGATGGAAAGAAGTGCACTGTGGTGCCTACACAAATAACATGAATGGACCAGGGCTCAAGTATGAGTCTAGAGCATTAATTCAGGACATTATTAGGTATGGTAAAGAGTTGGGAGTTTTACATAAGGATAATGGAAACCAGGGATCAAATGTAAGCAGGGAGATAGCATAAAGAAATTTCTGTTTTGATATAACAATAATATTTCTAAGAAATAACAGTTATTGATTATATTTCAAGATTCAGAATTTGGGTATTTTGAAAAAGCAGGTATATCATATAACATTCCAATAATTCCATGGCAAAGTGAATATAACTATTCACATTTACAGATTAAAAAAAAAGCAATAGTTGAACCTATTTATTCAGGGTCACACAAGCTTTGAAGTAGGGTAGGCAGGATTCAATCCCAAGACTAGTCTGATTCCATATTTAGTGCTCTTACCACTAAAGAGCTGAACCTGAGAAAGAATGAGACAGGCAAGATGAGATAGTAATTCTGTGTAACAGTCTAGGGCTGGGGCAGATTGAGAGGTATTGGGAATATGAATCCAGGGAATGAGAGCATCAGATGGATTTAAGAGAAAAATGAATATGAGGGTGAGGGAATAGGAAAATTCATAACTGAATTGGTTTCAAGCTGGGGTAACAGGGTATATGGTGATATTATCCTTTATTTTTTCTTATTATTGAAAATGACAGTGAAGGGAAGGATGAATGGTTAATGAAGATAATAATTTTTGTTTTGTGATTATGGAGCAGTTCAATAGCTATGTATGTGGTTCAGGAGAGAGGTAAGTCCTCTGAGTTAGAGGTTAGTTATCAGCATATAGATGATAATAGATACAAGGGCTTGTATTTCATCCATCTGGGGGATTGTGTAGACAGAGGAGAGGTTATAATCCAGAGGAACACCAACAAATATGAAAGAAGAGGCAGAGAACTCTGCAAAAGAGTGACCAAGAAGAGGCAGCTAGAGTAGCAGGAAAAATTTAGACAAGTCTAATATCTTGGATGTGAAAGAAAGAGAATTTCAAAAAGAGAAACAGGTGAACAATATTAAGTGTTGTTAGAGCTCAAGTATGATCAGGCCTGAAATATTAAAATTTGATTAAGATGTAGTTCTCAGTGAGAATCTAGGTGAAAAGAGTTTCTGTGGAGTAGTGGGAACAGAAGAGATTTTATAGTAGGCTGAAGTAAAAAAAAAACGATAATAAAAAGTGAAGATAATTATATGCAGAATGAGGATAGAAGAGGAAGGGATCTGTCTGTAATGAAGAAAAGTGTCTTAAGTAATATGGATAATAAAACTTTATCAGAAGAAAAGAAGAGGTTGAAGGCATGGTGGAGAGAGAGAATAGATCCATGTTCTAACACAACTGGAGTACAGATAACAAGATCAGGCTGAGGAGAACACAGATTTTTCTACTTCATCTGGAAATAAACGAGGGAAGGCAGAATGCAAATACAGATGACTGAATCTGTGGAATTACTTATAGAATTTTTAAGGTGTGCTTCTCTGTATGTCATATTTTTTCAGTGCTGTGGCTGTTGAAACCATTCACTGAGAGCAAGAGTAAGGTGGGAAGGTAAGGCAGAGGAATCTAAGAAATGGAGAAAGTGTCTGAAACAGCTGTAGCAGATGGAAGAGAGAGCAGACTAAAGACTATAATAGTTGGTTCTGTGGGATGGTCCAGCATGCACTGGAGAAGATGCTGATGTGTGGGGATCTTCAATTTTCTCTAGCAAGGCTTCAACTCCTGAGTATAGGCCAACACAAGGCAGAAATTTGGATCTCTTCAAAGTTGAGGAGATGTGAGAAAATAAGACTGCAAAAGTAATGGAACAAATTGTTGACATTTAGAGAAGATTTGAATATAAGCTGAAGATGGAATCAAGATCTTGTTGAGGTCAAAGAGTAGTTAAACGAAAAAACTAGAAGGATAATAGGATATGGTTAAGTACTGAAATGTCTGAATATAGCGTTTTTGAGATTAAAGAAATCTGGTTGATGAATAGGTTCCTGTATGGTCATAAGTAGAAGGAAAGAGTAGAGTGGATAATAAAATCAAATAAATGTAAGACCGGGTGTAGAAAGGTTGTCCATCCATTGGTCCCTGACTTCACTCCGGATGACAGCAGGACTTGTGTAGAATATCAGCTAGATGCCAGGGATTTCTAGATATTAGCTCTTCCTGTGACTCGACCTCTCTCTTTACTATATCAATCACCTCCTCTCCTTTGTATTTTTTAATCATTTTATACACAGTTTATTTCATTTAACTACATATATTCAAACTTTTTCAACAAGAAAAGGCCCTACTTTTTCACTGGATTGACTGAAAACACATTTATGTCACAAAAATTCTTTAAAATGGTGTAAATTTTTAGACAGCTGTAATTGAGAAATGATCATTCGTTTAATTATATATATAATTAAATATATATATACATATAAATATATACATATATATATATATATAAAACCATCTTGGCACTACTGAAGAATACTGATGATAAGTTTCTTATGCAGAAGGAGGTGTGATAGAACACAGATGTTTCCAAATCCATATAGTTTATCATGAATCCCAGTTTTACAGTAACTATGATTTTAAAAAAACACTTAGTAGCTATCAATACTTTTCTTTGTCTATAAAATGAATGTTCAGTGTTTACACATTGGAGATAATATTTATTAAGTGAAAATCTGCATTAAAAATTGTATCCCCCTGAATAGAAAACATGATATACATCAAATCTTTGTTATCAACAATTAATATTTATTGCAGAAAAAAATGAACCAAAGGGAGAAAAAGCAATCTTTAATAAACAGGTGAGTGCAAAAAGATTTGAAAATCAATGAGATAAAATTGTTTTCCTCTTAAAATGAATTAAGTTAAAATCAATTTATTGCCAAACCATGGAATATAATTTAACCACTACCTTCAGGATTCAGAGGACCCAGGCATCAGCTCTGACAGATTACAGAACTCAGAGACTTTGGCAGATGTCACCAAGGACTTGGTGTAGTTATTGATGGGGAAGACATAAAATGAGGATGATCCTAGGCATTCTCATCAATGTAAATGTGTTTTAGAAGAATTTCAGATGATGTCATCAATCCTGGGTTGAAAAATAGGTTTTATATTTTCTTTTCAAATAACATTATTGAGAAATAAGCTTGTACAATTAACTGCATGTATTGAAACCATACAGTTGTACATTTTGACAAAGGTACACATCTGTGGAACCATTGTCAGGATAAAGATAATGAACATACCCATTGTTCCCAAAAGTTTCTTTGTGTCCCTTAATAATTCTTCTTCCATCGTCTTCCCACCAACAGTTCTTTATAACCCTTGAACTACTTTCTGGTATTGTAAATTAATTTGCATTTTCCAGAGTTTCATAAAAATAGTGTCACACAGTGTATACTCATTTTGTTTGAACTTTAAAAAAATCTGTATAAAAACCCATCAATGTAATTTACCATGTTAACAAGCTAAATAAAGACAAAAACTGAAAACAGCCCAAAAGTCCACCAATAGGTGAAAATGAACAAATTGTGATCTATCCACACAATGAAATATTACTCGACAAGAAAATGGAATGAACTAATGATACATGCTACCAAATGGATGAATCTCAAAATCATTGTGCTTAGTGAAAGAAAAAGTCAATTATATAACACATGACTTCTTTTGATAAAATTCTAGAAATATTTGCAAATAATAAATCTGTTAATAATCAGAATGTTCTGTTAATAATTCAGAACATGTTCTGAGTTTTTCCATGGTAAATGTTAATGACATTTTATTTTATATTATGTCAAGAAAAATCCCAATTATTCCTATTTTCCTGAGTGTTTTTGAATTAAACATATAGTTTGAAATGTGTCACTTTTAGTAGTTATTAGAATTATAAGTTTTAAAAATGAACATTTATTTGGCAACTTTGCATCATTCATAAACTTCCAGAGTCTACTCTGGAATCTATTCTGGAATAGAGTTGTGGCATATTTGTTTATTTATTAAGGTATTGCTGAATTTTATTTCCTGTTATTTTACTTAAGAACTTTACATTTAATTTTCTATGATTTTCTATTTTTGTTGAATCTTTGTCAGTTTTTATGTGTGATATTGTGATTTATAATAAGAAATATATATTTGATCCTCTTCCCATTCCTGGCACAGAGCTTCTATTTTCCTAAATGATAAGAGCTATGGGAGTATCATTTGTTATATTTCATCTTTTGTCCTCAGATTCTGAAATAGGTATTTGTTAGTTTGAAAGTCACAGACAATTTATCTCTCTATAGTTAGATTAGGAGAAAAATGAAAAACCCACTGGTATAAGGTAACAGAAAGAACTCAGTATTTTCTAGGGTCTGGCATTTAATGAGATAGATATTCAGTTATTGTGCATTTCCATTGTTTGTCCATGGTAGAACGCATGGCAGAGATTTGAGAATGGACACGACTGAACAGGTTATGCTTATGTTCCATAACTGTGATGCTTGCTGCTTGCAGGGCTCTTGTTGCCACAGTAGTTGGCTGTGTCTCACACATAAGTCATTCATATATATGTAGGTGAAAAAAAATATATATATATAGGCAATGAGTCTATGATTCCATTAACTATAGTGGTTAATTATTACTTTAATTGTGTAGTCTTTTTTTTTTTTTTTTGCTGTACACGGGCCTCTCACTGTTGTGGCCTTTTCCGTTGCCGAGCACAGGCTCCGGACGTGCAGGCCCAGCGGCCATGGCTCACGGGCCCAGCCGCTCCGCGGCATGTGGGATCTTCCCAGACCGGGGCACGAACCCGTGTCCCCTGCATCGGCAGGCGGACTCTCAACAACTGTGCCACCAGGGAAGCCCCTAATTGTGTAGACGTTTCATCCATCTATCCATCTGGAACTAACATTCTTCACTCAGATACCATCCACATAGTTACTGTTGAAACTGATATATTAAGAGTATAGTGGTGAGCACAAGACCCAGGCTTAGCTAGTTCCTACTGGGAAGTGTACAGATGAAATTGGAACATATAACAGTCTCTCTAGCTGAATTATAAATTTTGAAGCTACAAGAGACCAGATTTATTTAAATGTAGTGTGGAAAAACAGAGGAAGTGGGCTTGTCGAGAGACAAAATTTGAAAGGCATATATAAGAGCATCAGAAAAGAAAAAATAGAGTCCTAATGGTATTTGAAACAATGGATCCAGTTTTATGAGTTCCTATAGAATACCTGACATCAAATTACATAAAACCCATCAATTTCTTCTCTGAAATTGTGTTTATTTACTTGGAATCACCAGAACAATAACTGACCTACTATTAAATATCATTTAAGCCAATATTCTTGAAGAAAGATTGGTGATGTAAATATAAAATCACAAAATGAACCCTCTATTTTTTTCAAAAAAGGGATACAATAACAAGATAGATACAGAAAAAAAATATTTCAGCAACTCTCAAACTAAGGGAAACTGAGTTGTATATGCAAAAATATCAGATTATAGGAATCAATTCATTTCCTATATCACTCTTCAAACATGGTGGAGGGAGTGAAAAGAAAGTAAACACACAAAAAATTCTTAACTTTCTCTTAGAGTAAAGATGAAATGCATACTCAAGGGTACAATCATTTCAACCTGACTATTTTAGCCAGTTCTCTTGGTAAGTGGCCTTATTACGTATGATTATACTTTTATGGAATAAGATATATGTGGCACATAGTTATTTTTAATGTATCTGATGGAAATAAAACAATTATCTTTTTGCCAAGATAAAGTGGTATATTTAAGACAATGCCTGGAAACACCTGCTAGTCTGGAGATCATAATTATGCAGAAATGTTTCTTTCTAACAGAATAATGCTTTAGATAAATATAGCGCACCTTGAAATATACACATACCTTTCAATATTTCATAGTAAAATGAGTTTCCTCTTGAAATAAAAATAAATTACTTAATGATTTAACAGATTAATAGTGTAAATAAAACAGAAGGAAAATAAACACAACTTATAGTTGTGATGCTTCAATAGTCATATTTTCTCCCTTACCATAAATTAATAAATTTACATTGAATGCAGATTTATCCAGATGTATTCAAGGGGTCAGTATGGCAGTTTGGCTAGTTGCAAATTAGAAAACTTGGGAGAATTTATGATCTTTTTCAAACTATGAAGGAAGTATGTATTAATGTAGATAATTTGTGTCCAATTATATATTTTTTAAAAAAGGATAATTTGTTTCTGAGAAAATACTCATAAGAAGGAGTAACTCACTTAATTTGCAGTATCTGGTCAAATTAACTGTTTTAAATTCTATGTGTCATCCAGTTTATTCACTAAGGATGTTGGCCTTTCAATCTTTGGATGTCTTCTGAAATAATTCTGTCCAGTCAATTATGCAACATTTGGTCACGCAAGGAAAAAGAGCCCTATAAAATAACAAGCCATGCAAAGGAAATATTGATGAGCTGCTTCTATATTGCTTTCTCCCACTGATGTTATACTAGTAATTTTGTCTCTGTGTTTAAGATGGTTAACCTGGCACTTATTATGATAACAGCATATGCAAATAAAATAATAAATTATGAAGTGCATGATTCCTATTGATGTAAGTATTTGTTCCCTATCAGGAATGTGCCTGGTAACAACAGTCAAACAATGCTCTTTACCTTCCAAATTGAACGCTGTACACTGCCTGACTTTAGATATAATTACTTCACATAATTGTTTCTGTCAAGAATAAATGAAGCCTTAAAAGAGCAATGCAGTCGTTATAAGTAGAGCATCTTAGGATATATATTACACTGGGCCTTTTACCTTAGTGTTTTCTGGCTTGATATTAATGACTAAAGATTCTTAAAGCATGCATCTTCAGGCCCCAAAAACAGATATCTGAGTGCCTGAGCTATTCATGGGTAATTTTAAAAACACTCTTGTTGCTCAGTGAAAACCTAGTAAAAGCAATATTTGTTTGCAGTTAATTTGTTCAGCCCGAGTGAAAACATGTTGATGGTGCAGGGGTAGAATAGAATGTGGAGGCAACATCCATATTTTTAATACCAAGTAATGTGTATTTTGCCCTGATAAAAGAAGTGGTTCCTTCCCATCATTGAGCTTTACCTTAGAATATCTGGTTTGCAAAGTGTACTTATATATCCTCCTCTTAGATTTAAATGTGTTGAATGAAAAATGCGTAAGATAGCTTACATGCAAGTATAAACCTGAGACATTTAATTAATTAACCCAGTAACGCATGGCACTGCTCCTGCAGAGGTGAGATTCAGAGATCATCAAAATTTATCACTCTTGAAGGCATTTTACAACTCTATGTACTCTAAAACAGGAAAGAGACCAAACTTAAAAATTTCTGTGTCTCTACGTCTGCGTCTCTATCCCTGCATAGAGAAGGGACATGTGGACATGGCGGGGTGGGGAAGGGGGGATGGGATGGATTGGGAGATTGGAATTGATATATATACACTACCATGTGGAAAACAGATAGCTAGTGGGAACCTGGTGTATAGCGTAGGGAGCTCAGCTCGGTGTTCTGTGGTGGCCTAGATGGGTGGGAAGTTGGGAGGGAGATCCATGAGATGGGATATATGTATACATATAGCTGATTCACTTCTTTGTACAGCATAAACTGATACTTCATTGTAAAGCAATTATACCTCAATAAAAAAAGTTCTGGGTCTCGAATACATTTCTATGTCATTAATTATAAACATATTATATATACATATATGTATATATATATAAATTATATTTTTCAGAAAAATCTGTGGATTATCTGTTATTAATTCCTTACCTTATTCAATTAAAAAAAACCACTGGGAACCCTGACCTCATAAAGTTTTCACTCTATTATGTAAAATAAGTATTGGGAAATATATGTGTAAAATTTAATTAGGTGTCATGGAATAAAATAGAGGGCGCTCTGAATGTTGCATAAAAAGGGTTGGGTGGGGCTTGCTGAAACCACTTGATTTCTTAGGAAACAGGAGATGGGAAAGTAAAAGTAGCTTCTTAAAATTTCAAAGGTCAGCCTTGGGTAAATGTTTGCTTGAAAATTTAATAATTGATGACTGTAATTTATATCAAGCCAGAGAGCTAAAGAGATAACACCTTGAAGTCCCTATGTCCCTCAGCCAGCTATTCCAATAGTCTCATGGCAACTTCTGTGAAAAATTCCCATCTCTCCTCCAGAAAAATCTCATACTAGATTAAAAATTTCATCATTATCCTCTCCTCACACCCCAGCCCCACAAAAGGAATCCAAACTGAAGACTTTTATCTCAGACATGATGCACACCTTTCCTCATACTCATACAAACACAAGCACCTAAAAATGTCTGCATCACCTATAGTTTTTATTTATCCTCTCAGAATTTATAGTCACAAATGATGCCTAAAGTGTGGATTTTTAATGCCTAGGAAATATCAGTGGAAGGTAGTAGATAAATGCTTTCTAAATGAAAAAAGCATATTTTTCTAACCTCTTTTCATTACTTGATTCTGTTGATCTTTTCCTCTTTGAAAAATTATATTCTACTTGTGCTTTTGTACCGCTATTTTCTCTTTCCTCTGTTTCTTAAGTTCTCCTTCCCTGGATGCTCTTCCTTTGGCTTCTTAAAAATTATAAATGTTCAGTGATTTTTCTGTGGTACTCTCCTCCCTTAACTCTCTTCATTGGTGATCTAATTCATTCCAGTACGTTCAAGAGTTTCCTGTATACGAATGACAGCATAGAGATGAGGGGGACAGTGGTATAATGAAAGGCACTTAAGTTTGGTGTTATGGTATAAATTCCAGTACTACTACTTCCTAAAAGTTTTTTTCATATCTCTAGGTATCAATTTTTTCATTAATAAAATATATATTACATTATAGTATATGAATATAGTAAAATCCTTGTATGGATTTTCTGAGAACCTAAAATGGCACCTAGTGGGCATTCAAGGAAGGATTTGTCTTACTACTAAATCCAGCCCACCCTTAACCCAGAACCCTTATGGATTCCAGATGTGTATATCCAGTTGCAGTTTTGACATTTTCATCTGGGTAGATAGACAAATCATAGCTCACAGATTTCCTCAAACTGACTCACCTTTCTGGATATAGGTCTCACCTAATTGCACACTTATTTCCCATTTCCCTTGAAGTTGCCCAAACCAGAAACCTGAAACATATCTTAAATTTATTTAACTGATTAAACCCAAGTCTAATCAGTCATCTTGTCCTACAAAGCCAATGTTCATATGTATTTCCAATCCAATGTCATTGACTTGTTGCTTATTGTACCTTCAAACCCCTCATAAATTAGGCTATCCTAATCAGACTCCTGTCTGATTTGCTTCTTCCAGCAGTATCCTTCAACCATCTACTTTATTTCATGCTGCCAGAATCATATTTCTAAAACACTTGATTGGCTACACATTACTTTTCTAAAACTAGTGCTGCTTCTTAACATTCTAAACGAGGCCCTTTGAAATCTTACTTTTTGCCTAACTTTAAAACTTCATTCCTCTAAACCTTAATGTTATCTCTAGCCATACTGAAATATGTGCAGTTTCCAGATCACAGTGTAGACTCTTAAGCTTCTGTTTTTCTGACTAGAATATTTATACTCTCACACTCTACTCCCACTGATTTATAACTCAAATCAAATGTCACCTTCCCTGATTCATCCTCATTTTGGTTAAGATTAAAATTACTGTGTTTCTTTAACAGTTATATTGTTCAACACTGCCAGTATTTACTTAGAAGTTTGGTTTTTTTTTCCCTTTACTTGCTTATGTTATCTTTAATGTTTAGATCTTGAGTTCGTTTTCCCATTCTAGGAAAATACTAGTTATAAAAAGTGTGTTTTAATGAATTAGCTAATGACTAAACAACAAATGTGCCAATTTTTTTCTAAAAAAAACATACAGTGTGGGTAAGCTTCAAGATGGCAGAGGAGTAAGATGTGGAAATCACCTTCCTCCCCACAAACACATCAAAAATACATCTACACGTGGAAAAACTATAGAACACCTACTGAACGCTGGCAGAGGACCTCAGACTTCCCAAAATGCGAGAAAATACCCATGTACCTGGGTAAGGCAAAAGAAAAATAAAAAACAGAGACAAAAGAATAGGAATGGGATCTACACCTCTGGGACAAAGCTGTGAAGAAGGAAAAGTTTCACACACTAGAAAGCCCCTTTACTGGTGGGGATGGGGTGTGGGTGGCAGGGAAGCTTTGGAGCCGTGGAGGAGAACACAGCAACAGGGGTGCAGAGGGCAAAGCAGAGAGATTCCCACACAGAGGATCGGTGTCGACCAGCACTCACCAGCCTGAGAGGCTTGTCCACTCACCCACCAGGACAGGTGGGAGTTGGGAGCTGAGGCTTGGGCTTCAGTGGTCAGATCCCAGGGAGAGGACGGGGGCTGGCTGTGTGAACACAGCCTAAAGCGGGTTAGTGTGTCACAGCTAGCCAGGAGGGAGTCTGGGAAAATAAATGGACCTGCCTAAGAAACAAGAGACCATTGTTTCAGGATGTGCAAGGAGAGGGGATTCCTTCCCTGTCTTCCCACAGAAGGCAGAGCACAGCCTAACTGAGCTCCAGAGATGGGTGCGAGCCGCAGCTATCACCTCAGACACCAGAGATGGGCATGAAACACTAACGCTGCTGCTGGAGCCCCAAAAATCCTGTGTGCAAGCACAGGTCACTATCCACACTTCCAGGGAGACTGTGCAGTCCATCACTGCCAGGGTCCTGTGATCCAGGGACAACTTCCCAGGGAGACCATATGGCATGTCTCAGGCTGTTGCAACATCATGCTGGCCTCTGCCTCCACAGGCTCATCCTGTATCCCAAGTATAACTACGGTACCCCTCCCTCCCCCTGGCCTGAGTGAGCCAGAGCCCTCTAATCAGCAGCTGCTTTAACACCCTCCTGTTTGGGTGGGGAATAGATGCCTGAGGGCAACCTAGACAGAGAGGTGGAGCCAAAAGCAAAGCTGAATCCCAGGAGCTGTGCAAACACAAAAGAGAAAGGGAAATTTCTCTGTGAAGCCTCAAGAGCATTGGATTAAATCCCCACAGTCAACTTGATATACCCTGCATCTGTGGAACACCTGAATAGACAATGAATCATCCCAAAATTGAGGCAGTGGACTTTTGGAGCAACTGTAGACTTGGGGTTTGCTGTCTGTGACTGACTTGTTTCTGAATTTTATGTTTATCTTGTATAGATTTTAGCGCTTGTTATCATTGGTGGATTTGTTTCTTGCTTCATGGCTCTATCTTTTTAATCATTATTACTTTTTATTTTAACAAATTTATTTTTTATACTATTATTTTCTTTCTATTTTTTGCCCTTTTTTTCTGAGCTGTGTGGCTGACAGTGTTTGGTGCTCTGGTCTGGTGTCAGGCCTGAGCCTCTGAGGTAGGAGAGCCGAGATCAGGACATTGGACCACCAGAGACCTCCCAGCCCCACGTAAAACCAATCAGCCAGAGCTCTCCCACAGATCTCCATCTCAGAGCTAAGACCCAGTTCTACCCAATGACCAGCAAGCTCCAGTGCTAGATGCCATGTACCAAACAACTAGCAAGATAGGAACACAACTTCAGCCAATGGCAGAGAGGATAACTAAAAACATAATAAATTCACAAACACACCACTGGATGTGGAGCAGCCCATGAGAAAGAGAATACCCAGCCCCACCCACCAGAACAAAGATACTAATCGCCTCTGCCAAAAAGCTTACAAAAGCCATTGAACTAACCTTACTCACTGGAGGCAGACACCAAAAACAGCAGGAACTATGAAAATGCAGCCTGCGAAAGGAAATTCCAAATACAGTAGTTAAGCAAAATGAGAAGACAAAGAAATATGCAGAAGATGAAGGAGCAAGGTAAAAACCCACCAGATGAAACAAACAAAGAGGAAATTGGCAGTCCACCTGAAAAAGATTTTCAGAGTAATGATAGTAAGGATGATCCAAAATCTTGGAAATAGAATAAGAAAATGCAAGAAAGGTTTAACAAGGACCTAGAATAACTAAAGAGCAAAGAAACAATGATGAAAAAAAACAATAAATGAAATAAAACTTCTCTAGAAGGAATCAATAGCAGAATAACTGAGGCAGAAGAATGGATAAATGACCTGGAAGATAAAACAGTGGAAATAACTACCACAGAGTGGAATAAAGAAAAAAGAATGAAAAGAATTGAGGACAGTCTGAGAGACTTCTGGGACAACATAAAATCCACCAACATTCGAATTATAGGAGTCCCAGCAGAAGAGAAAAAGAAAGGGTCTGAGAAAATATTTGAAGAGATTATAGTTGAAAACTTCCCTAATATGAGAAAGGAAATACTCAATAAAGTCCAAGAAGTGCAGGGAGTCCCATACAAGAAAAGTCCAAGAGGACACACACCAAGACACATATTAATCAAACTATCAAGAATTAAATACAAAGAAAAATATTAAAAGCAGCAAGGGAAAAGCAACAAATAACATACAAGGAAATCCCCATAAGTTTAACAGCTGACCACTCAGCAGAAACTCGGCAAGCCAGAAGGGAGTGGCAGGATATATTTAAAGCAATGAAAGGGGAAAACCTACAACTAGGATTACTCTACCTAGCAAGGATCTCATTCACACTCAACAGAGAAATTAAAACATTTACAGACAAGCAAAAGCTAAGAAAATTCAGCACCACCAAACCAACTTTACAACAAATGCTAAAGGAACTTCTTTAGGCAGGAAACACAAGAAAAGGAAAAGACCTACAATAACAAACCCAAAACAATTAAGAAAATGGTAATAGGAACATACATATTGATAATGATTTTAAATGTAAATGGATTAAATGTGCCAACCAAAAGACATAGGTTAGCTGAATGGTTACAAAAACAAGACTTGTATATATCTTGTCTACAAGATACCCACTTCAGACCTAGGGACACATACAGACTGAAAGTGAGGGGATGGAAAAAGATATTCCATGCAAATGGAAATCAAAAGAAAGCTGGATTAGCAATTCTCATATCAGACAAAATAGACTTTAAAATAAAGAGCATTACAAGAGACAAAGAAGGACACTACATAATGATCAAGTTATCAATCCAAGAAGAATATATAACAATTGTAAAAATTTATGTACCCAACCTAGGAGCACCTCAAAACATAAGCCAAGTGCTAACAGCCATAAAGAGGAAAATGACAGTAACAAAATAATAGTAGGGAACTTTAACACCTCACTTCCACAAATGGACAGATCATCCCAAATGAATAAGGAAACACAAGCTTTAAATGTCACATTAGATAAGATAGACTTAATTAATACTTATAGGACATTCCATCCAAAAACAACAGAATAAATTTTCTTCTCAACTGCTCATGGACATTCTCCAGGATAGATCATATGTTGGGTCACAAATCAAGCCTTGGTAAATTTAAGAAAATTGGCATTGTATCAAGTATCATTTCCAACCACAAAGCTATGAGACTATATATCAATACAGGAAAAAAAATCTGTAAAAAATACAAACACATGGAGACTAAACTATATTCTATGAAATAACCAAGAGATCACTGGAGGAATCAAAGAGGAAATCAAAAAATACCTAGAAACAAATGACAATGAAAACACGATGACCCAATACCTATGGGATGCAGCAAAAGCAGTTCTAAGAGGGAAGTTTATAGCAATACAATCCTACCTCAAAAAACACGAAACATCTCAGATAAGCAACCTAACCATATACCTAAAGCAATTAGAGAAAGAAGAACAAAAAAATTCCAAAGTTAGCAGAAGGAAAGAAATCATAAAGAGCAGATCAGAAATAATTGAAAAAGAAATGAAGGAAACAATAGCAAAAATCAATAAAACTAAAAGCTGGTTCTTTGAGAAGATAAAAACAATTGATAAACCATTAACTAGACTCTTCAAGAAAAAAAAGATGACTCAAATCAATAGTATTAAAAATGAAAAAGGAGAAGTAACAACTGACACTCAGAAATACAAAGGATCATGAGAGATTACTACAAACAACTGTATGCCAATAAAATGGACAACCTGGAAGAAATGGGCAAATACTAAGAAAAGCACAACCTCCTGAGACTGAACCAGGAAGAAATAGGAAATATAAACAGAACAAACACTGAAATTGAAACTATGATTGAAAATCTTCCAACAAACAAAAGCCCAGGACCACATGGCTTCACAGGTGAATTCTATCAAACATTTAGAGAAGAGCTAACACTGATCCTTCTCAAACTCTTCCAAAATATAGCAGAGGGAGGAACACTCCCAAATTCATTCTACGAGGCCAACATAAGCCTGATACCAAAACCAGACAAAGATATCAAAAAAAGAAAACTACAGGCCAATATTACTGATGAACAAAGATGCAAAAATCCTCAACAAAATACTAGCAAATAGAATCCAACAGCACATTAAAAGGATCATATACCATGATCAAGTGGGGTTTATCTCAGAAATGCAAGGATTCTTCAAGATATGCAAATCAATGTGATGCACCATATTAACAAATTGAGGGTAAAAACCATATGATCATCTAAATAGATGCAGAAAAAGCTTTGGACAAAATTAAATACCCATTTATAATAAAAACTCTCTAGAAAGTAGTCATAGAGGGAACCAACCTCAACATAATAAAAGCCATATATGACAAACCCACAGCCAACATTGTTCTCAATGGTGAAAAATTGAAAGCATTTCCACTAAGATCAGGAACAAGACAAGGTTGCCCACTCTCACCACTCTTATTCAACATGGTTTTGGAAGTTTTAGCTACAGCAATCAGAGAAGAAAAAGAAATAAAGGAATCCAAATTGGAAAAGAAGAAGTAAAACTGTCACTGTTTGCAGATGACATGATATTATACATAGAGAATCCTAAAGATCCTATCAGAGAACTACTAGAGTTAATCAATGAATTGCATAAAGCAGCAGTTTATAAAATTAATCACAGAAATCTCTTGCATTCCTATACACTGATGATGAAAAATCTGAAAGAGAAATTAAGGAAACACTCCCATTTCCCATTGCAACAAAAAGAATAAAATACCTAGGAATAAACCTACCTAAGGAGATAAAGACGTGTATGCAGAAAACTATAAGACACTGATGAAAGAAATTAAAGATAATACAAACAGATGGAAAGATATACCATGTTCTTGGGTTGGAAAAATCAACCTTGTGAAAATGAAAATATTACCCAAAGCAATCTACAGATTCAATGCAATCCCTGTGAAACTACCAATTGCATTTTTCACAGAACTAGAACAAAAAATTTCACAATTTGTATGGAAACACAAAAAGCCCTGAATAGCAAAAACAATCTTGAGAAAAAAACAGAGCTGGAGGAATCAGGCTCCCTTACTTCAGACTATACTGCAAAGCTACAGTAATCAAGACAGTATGATACTGCCACAAGAACAGAAATATAGATCAATGGAACAGGATAGAAAGCTCAGAGATAAACCCATGCACATATGGTCACCTTATATTTGATGAAGGAGGCAAGCATATACAATGGAGAAAAGACAGCCTCTTCAGTAAGTGGTGCTGGGAAAACTGGACAGCTACATGTTAAAGAATGAAATTAGAACACTCCTAACATCATACACAAAAACAAACTCAAAATTGATTAGAGACCTAAATGTAAGGCCAGACACTATAAAACTCTTCAAGGAAAACAGACAGAACACTCTATGACATAAATCACAGCAAAATCCTTTTTGACCCACCTCCTAGAGAAATGGAAATAAAAACAAAAATAAATAAATTGGACTTAACAAAACTTAAAAGCTTTTGCACAGCAAAGGAAACCAGAAACAAGATGAAAAGTCCACCGTCAGAATGGGAGAAAATATTTGCAAATGTAGAATCTAATAAAGGATTAATCCCTGAAATATACAAGCAGCTCATGCAGCTCAATATCAAAAAGCAAACAACCCTATCCAAATATGGGCAGAAGCCCTAAATAGACATTTCTCCAAAGAAGATGTACAGATTGCCAGCAAACACATGAAAGGATTCTCAACATCACTAATCATTAGAGAAATGCAACTCAAAACTACAATGAAGTATCACCTCACACAATTCAGAATGGACATCATCAAAAATTCTACAAACAATAAATGCTGGAGAAGGTGTAGAGAAAAGGGAACCCTCTTGCACTGTTGGTGGGAATGTAAATTGATACAGCCACTATGGAGAACAGTATGGAGGTTCCTTAGAAAACTAAAAATAGAACTACCATATGACCCAGCAATCCCACTACTGGGCATATACCCTGAGAAAACCAAAATTCAAAAAGAGTCATGTACCACAATGTTTATTGCCACATTATTTACAATAGCCAGGACATGGAAACAACCTAAGTGTCCATTGAAAGATGAATGGATAAAGAAGTTGTGGCTGATATTTACAATGGAATAATACTCAGCCATATAAAGAAATGAAACTGAGTTATGTGTAGTGAGGTGGATGGACAAAGAGTCTGTCATACAGAGTGAAGTAAGTCAGAAAGAGAAAAAGAAATTCCATATGCTAACACATATATATGGAATCTAAAAAAAAAAAAAATTGATTCTGATAAACCTAGGGTCAGGACAGGAATAATGACGCAGAGGTAGAGAATGGACTTGAGGTCATGGAGTGGGAGAAGGGTTAGCTGGAGCGAAGTGAGAGAGTAACATTGACATATATACACTACGAAATGTTAAATAGATAGCTAGTGGGAAGCAGCTGCATGGCACAGGGAGATCAGCTTGGTATTTTTTGACCACCTGGAGCGGTGGGATAGGGAGAGTGGGAGGGAGACACAAGAGGGAGGGGATATGTGTATATATGTATACATGTGGCTGATTCACTTTGTTGTACGGTGGAAACTATCACAACATTTTAAGGCAATTATACTCCAATAAAGATGTTAAAAAAAAATACCATATCATTTCTCTGTTTGTATCTTCTCATGATGTTAGAGCATTTCTTAATTTCCTTACTTTATTTTTACCATTTGAGTTTATGGGCGCTGAAACCAGAATAACTGGAAGCAGACCACAGCTCTGCCATTGAATGTATGTGTGACCCTTGTCAAGTTATGCAGCATGTCTGTGCCTCAGTTTCCTTATATATAGACTCTGAATAATAAGCTCATGGTTGTGTTTTGTAAATTTTCTGTAATATTTTTTGGAAGGATCTAGCACATTCAGTGTTCTGTATTTATTATTATCATTACTATCTTCAATACTGTTGCTAACAGAGAAGATGCTAAAAGTGATGCTGTTCTCAAAATCTTACCTTTCACCCAAATGAAAAATAAATAGATCTAGTAATTTGATAAATTCTTATCTACAGAACAAATGACTTACATGTTTACATACAGCTATTGCCCATATATTTGGGGTATCATTCAAAACTCCATGATAAATAAGAATATCTTGAAAATATATCAAGTGCTATAAAATTCCAGTTTAAGATTCTTCTCTCATGAAAGAGACTCCATGTTTCATAATGTCTCCCAATTTCTTCAAGTGATAACATGCCAGAAAAAAATTCAATGAGAATGTTTTCAATAAATTTAATTAAAACTTAATCTGAGAATTTCTAGTACTTTTATGGGCAGATTGTTATATCTACATATGAAGTATAGTGAGCCTACAGAAAAATACTCTAGATTCATAGTCATAGTTCTTGAATTTTTGAGCCTTTAAACAAGCAAATGATTTAATTGTATGTGTTCCATCAATGTAAATGATCATAGGTGATGATCATAATAGTCTCCAAATTAATCTTTAGAAATATATAGCACAATTGCCCAGGGATTTATTTAGGAAATAAGCAATGAGTTATACACTCAGTTGCTTTGAAAGGTAAATATAACTTTGGAAACTAAGGTGAGGCATGTGCTTAACTCTATATTATACTTGACCATTGAAACACCTGAGATATTTCAGATACACAGAATAAGAAGAAGCCCACTGTTCATTCCTTAGGTAAGGTAAGATCTTTCCAAAGTCTCATCCTTGAAAATGTAGTTGACATATGATTTTTTATAAATAAATTATCCTATGAAAAAAGTACTATTTTCTCAAATCCAAATTTAGATATGTAGGCATTCTGCTTTGTTTTATTCTTAGAAGAAAGCCAAATGACCATGCTGTAGCTGGGAATATAGTACCATAAACAGGACATGCTGATAATCTTTGTATGTGACATGTTTACAACCACTGACTTGCATACTAATGTTTGTTTCTAAATTTAATTAGAATGACTGGCATATAATATAAAGTCTTAAAGGTAGGAACTCCTAAATATTGTTTCCATCTAACCTCTTAGTAAATCTGACCTCTATATTTTGAATTGTCATTGTGTAAATATAGTCAAGATACAATTTTATCTTAGTATAAAATATAAATGACCCTGACTTTTAACAAATGATAACCATTATGTGAAATTTGCAGAATTAACAAAACTACCTATTAGATAGACGATGAGGTAGTCTTTTTACAGAGTTGAGCTGTTAACTGTGTGTTAATAGGATAATATTAATGCTAATTTTGGAGCATTTCAAGAGGAAAGAGTTAGCAATCACCTTTTCATTTTAAAAACAATAGTAGTGCTACTTGGTCTTGGAATATGACAATTTTTGAATGCCAGAAGATGAGTCATTCGTAATTTAACATTTTAATCATTTCAAGGTGATTTGCTTTTACTGTGAGAAACCCTGTGTTGACACTTTCCCCACATGTTTCCTAGGCATAATCTCATATTAGTTGCAATTTTCTCTGTAACATAAGACTTAATTATGCTAAAGAAAAATGCTTCTTTTTAAATAAAAGGTGTAAAATACCACAGGTATCCAGTTTGAGCTAATACTCAGATTGGAAACTCATTACCCCTAAAAATGTCAGTTCTGATGAAGCATTTTAAAAGATTGCAAGAATCAAATTCAAAATGTCTTTACTAAGCTGTTTTATGGTAACATGTACCATTGGAAATGTGATGAGTCTTCATGTAAAAATGCTGATTTGAATTAAATTTAGAATGTATGTCATCCTCAATTAGCCTTTCCTTCATCAAAATGATCTCACAAACACGGAGAATGAATCTTTATTTCCTCCTTTGCACATGGGAGGTCATTTGTCAGATTTAATATACTTCTACCTATGTCTTCCTACATGCTTGGAGTTCAAGATGGATGACCACAGACTTTCAGAAAAAGTTTCTAGCTTAAACCTTAAATTTAATTTTAATATAATGCCAAAGCCATTCATATTGAGGCTAAAGTTAAAATAACATTTACTAAAATAACATTGATTTATTTCCATTTGAGAGGATAAAACAACTTTTTAGCCCTTGTCCCCCTCCTATAAGGGCAAGTTCATATGCTAGTAATTATTGAGATAATCCAAGGCAAGAAACATTATATAGTAATATTTTTCTTGAATCATTCAGATACTTTTATGACCTAGATTTGAATTAACATTACTGTCTGTGATGTTATAGAAATGCAATCATTTGCTTTATGATTGTTTGTTTAAAATCAATTAACCTAAGGAATTTTATAAATTAATGTCCCAACAGTTGGAAAATTACAGTGATCTTATAATACAGATATCAATTTAGAGATCATGAAGCCCATGAAAAATGCAATTTGCTTAGACTGTTGGTAGAAGATTCATACACTGAATGGTTTCCAAAGGAACCCCCAATACATGATTATGACTGTCCTCTAAAGAAAGTTATATCCATTGATTAACAGGCTATTTGCAGAGCTCATTCTTGTGATTATAAGTAAGAATTTTACTTCTGCTGTGGAACATTTGTACGTTGGCAAACAGTTAAAAATAGCTATGCTGGTTGGCTTGAAGGGGAAAGCATTACTTCATTTTGCAAGGCCTCATCAGTGTCTTGGTTTTTATGCTTAATAGCATCTTCAAGGTTAGAATGTAGAACAACATAATAGGAAAATCTTGTTCCCCACTTTGACAATAAAAATGGTGCCTGCAAAATTTGATTTTATACAATAGGGGCTATTCATCTCTTATATAAGTAGTTACAAGATAATGCTACATACTGCATATTTATGAAACATTCAGTTCTATAACACCAGTAAAATTTTGTAAGAAATTGTAGCATGTTACAACACAATACTTTGAAAGTTTCAATGGAAGATTCAAAGGAAATAAAAATAAAAGACTTTGTTTTCTCTATGGGGATAACAAAAGAGTATATAGAACAGTATGTATATAAAGTTTTATCATTCTTTTTAGAAAATATGCTTTATAAATATGAGGGTAAGAACAATTGTTTCTCAATAGGAATTTTGATTGGATTAGGATTATAATGTTGATAGTAATTCCTTTTCTAAATTCAAGTGAAATAGTTAGAAAAGAATCCCAAAGTCCCTGCTCTAAAAAGTAATGTATTAAAATCTATTAAACTCCAGTTGCATTTTAAGTTTCTGTTTGAAATTAATGAAAACATAAATATTGTGTTATAATTTATATTTCAAAGTAATAATATTAATATATATTAATGTTAATATAATTTACAGAGAGTGCAATTGTAGTAATTCCATGTTTAAATATTAAACTAGTTTATAGGGCTTTTTTATTTTGTTAATCTTATCATTTACTAATTTTATGTTGTAACCAATTTAGATAGTCACATGCATCAGCTCAATATATAAAAGTTATTTAGGGAAAATCTTTAGTAGAATATGAACATCACATTTTGGAAAACAAAAGGTGGCCTGTGGTGAATGTTGCAATAGAGGATTAAGGTAAAATTTGAAGATAAATTATCTTGGTGTCATTGTTTCTTGCATTTGAAAAAAAATGTATTTGAGTATAACATGTAATACAAAAATGGCATTGTATTTTTTTATATTATTTCAAATATAATACTTTCTTCTGAATTATATCACATATAATAAAAAGGAAGACTTTCTATATAGTAGATAATTTTATACTTAAGTGTGAAATATTCCATTAGACTTCTTAAATAAAAATTTCTGGGTTCTAGAGTTTGAAATAAATTCAAGTACTTTCCTTTCAATATAAATATGAGAGGATCCCATCAAGTAGCTCATAATCCACAACCTTACCACCAAGAGAAATCAATATTGTCTCAATACTAGAAAGAGTTCTTAGATAAATTCAAAGGAAGATCATGAAGATACTTGGTAGAGGGAACTCTTTGAAAGAGGAAATGAAAATAATGATAAATAAAATGTGTTAATTATAACTTTTTAATTCCTTATGATTATTATGGGAACAGGGACTGTCTCAGTCTTGTCCAACCCCACACCCATTTTGTAGAGTCTCTGCTTTCATGGAATTCATGAAAGGAGGCAGCTGACACATAAAATAATCAGTAAGTGAGATAACTTCAGTAGTAGGAAGTGCTACTGTGAAAATAAAACCTTATAAGAAGGTAGAGGATGGGTGTCAAAGGTAGGCAGAGAAGGCCTACGTGGAGGTTACCATGAAGCCAAGGCTGAATGTGGTCAAAGACGAACCCAGGTAAAAACTGCTGACTGGCAACCCAGGCACAGGGCTCTGGGATATAGAGGTTCTGAGAGCAAGGAGCTGGGTATGGGAGAGGCACAGAGGGAAGGCCAGTGTTGCCAGAAGAGAACAGGAGAAAGAAGATGAGGTAAGAGGCAAGCAGGGCTCAAAGAGCAGTGATGATAACAGTAACAGCTCTTTTAACTTGCACGGAACATTTGATAAGTGCCAGCCTTGATTTTCATGTTTAACATGCTGATTTTGTTAGGCTTTATCTCTAAGGTAAGACTTTTAGTTTATATTCAAATTGAGATGGGAAAAAGTGATGTCTTTAAGGGATATCCTTTAAAGTTATCTCTTATGAGGTAAATTGTGCTACAAAGCAGAGGAAATAGAGGAAAACATGGTTGGAGGGAGTTTTTCTTTTGTTAAGGATGATTTATTTTAAGGTACATTTAAATGAAGATGGGTGAAAAAAAGAAAAAAAAAACTAGTGAAGAAAAGGCATAACTCAGTTTCTTTACTATTAAAATGGAGAAAATAAAAATCATGATTTGTTGTGAGAATTGAGTAAAATTTGTGCATGTGCATGTGTATTACCTGGCTTATAGTAAATAATCAGTAGCTATGAAGTTGATGCTGACAATGAGGACGATGATGATAAAGGAGGAGGAGAAGGAATATCTGAGGTGGAAAAAGGAAGAAATTACCATCACAAATCCTTGGATAAAAGTGAGAGTACAATTTATTGTCACTATACATTTTGGTCTGAAGAGAAGGGAAGGCAAATATGAGTAAAAATATCATCAATTTGATGAATTTGATCATGTAAAGTTTAGTTAGTAGTCACTTACTTGTATCTGTTTTTATGAAAACATAATTTTCAGATTCAAAGACCCTACTGAATGAGGGAACAAGGTGTTTGAGATGTGGAAAGAGAAGAGAATGCTGAACTATCATCTCACAATGTGGGAAATCCATGTGCTGGGAAACAAGGGAGATTGGCAATGTTGAGCGCTTTTGTCTCATTATTATTAAGGTATTTAAGGCTTAGGCCTCTCTTTAGTAAAACTAAATCATTAGGTGTAATTGACTTAAGTTATGTCAAGTGGCTGCAAAGATACTTAAAAGAATCCTGTGTGACATAGAGAATGGACTTGAGGACAGAGGGAAGGGGAAGTGTTAAGCTGGGACGAAGTGAGAGAGTGGCATGGACTTATATATACTACCAAAAGTAAAAGAGATAGCTAGTGGGAAGCGCCACATAGCACAGGGAGATCAGTTTGGTGCTGATCTTTGGAGGGTAGGGGGGAGATGCAAGACGGAGGAGATATGGGGATATATATATATATGTATAGCTGATTCACTTTGTTATAAAGCAGAAACTAACACACCACTGTAAAGCAATTATACTCCAATAAAGATGTTGAAAATAAATAAAGAGGAAAAAAAAAAGAATCCTGTGTGTTAGGGTTCCAGAAAGAGTAAACATAGACAATCAACCAAAACAAACAAACAAACAAAAACCAAAAAAACCCCAGATAATTAAAAAGACAAATTGTGAAAATTAGTCAAATAATCTAAAAACTCTTTCAGGATTATATTCCTCAAAATATTTGCTTTATATTGGTATCTCACTTCCTGTTTCACATCTATAGCATCAAAGTATAAGCATCTATTTTATAACCTTAATAAAATGCATTTTGTTAGATAGAAGAAAAGTATCTCCATTGATTGTATGCCTCTTAGGTCTCAGAAATCAAAATCTAGACAGAACATGCCTCTGACTTCATTAGTAATAAAAGAACAAAAGAACAAAAACTGAAAAAGTCAAGTGATATGATTACTGAATAGTCATATCATCTTCAACTAAAGTGCAAATACAAAATGTTTGGTTTTGCTGTAAGTTTCTAAGACTCCTGACTTAAAAATATAATCACATATGAAATGAATATCATCAGAGCTTCTAGCAAAAGAGGTACAAGAGCTTAAACTATATGATATACAATTAAGAACCTGTCCCTATCAAAAACCTGCCATAAAAATAAAACAAAAAAATGAATCACATAATGTAAAACAGAAAGTAGTTCTGATTGATCTAGGAAAAAAAGCAGATTAAACTACATAGAAAGTACAAAATTTCTAAAATAGTCTTGATTCCCTCAAATCTGATTTGCAGTTTGGCAATATATGATAATGTATGAATTACTGAAAATAAATGCAGAGGTCTGAGCCATTGAAAATTAGGCTCTTGATGATAAATTTTAGAAACTATGAACGTGATACATTTATCAAATATCTTGCTAAAGATTTTCATTGTAGTCAATATACTAAAATATAATAACAGTTTGGAGAAATGACAATTAAGAATAAAAAATGAGAGACTACCGCCAATAGCTTTAAGATTGGTTTGGATAAAACAAGAAAATAACTTAAAATCATACTTTCCTCCTGCCTGCCACCTATCTTTTTGGTCACTGCTACTTCACTAATGTGTCTTCTTTTTCTTATCTTCTACTGCATTTAGATTTCTCTAAACAAGAGTACTAGAGCTAGATTTGAAGATGGTGGTAAAGCTGAGGCTGTCTTTCTGTAGCTATTTGTTCTAGAAAATGACATCATGGAGGGGTGGGTGAGGAGTGGTCAGACTGTTCCAATTATGGGTAACAGACTCCATGAAAAAGGCAGTTGTGTCAAGAATGGATTTAACAGCATTGCAACATCAGTGCCGGTGGTAACAGAAGCAACTGCCTGGAGTATATGACATAGATGAAGGAAGTGAGAATCAACTTAAAAGGATAGCCAGTGTGTATTCAACAAAATTTGCTAAATAAAAACCATGTAGATAAAACTCTGCCAAGTGATTTATATTTATAATCCTTGATACACATAATGATCCTTTTTTGCAGTTATTATTGCCATCATTTTATTGATTTGGAAACTGAGACTAAGAATGATTAAGTAATGTCTTCAAAAGTCACTCAGTTAGTAAGTGGCATATATATAATTCACCCTCAAGTCTGTCTAATTCCAAAGGACACATTTTTTCCCAATAAGATACACAGATTTCAGGGGACACCCAATTATGGAGGTTGGGGAGGAGAGGAAGTTGGGGAGCAAGGGTAGAATTGATGTTGTATAGTGAAAAAGCCTGAATGTCTTAGACTTATTCCACTCAAATTCTTGTCCAATGCTTTCTACCTTTGCCATTTAGGTAACTTAACTATTAATTCAATTTCCACATCTGAAGAAAGTGAACAATTATTTCTATAGAATTATTGCAAGAGTTAAACAAAATCACATACATATATTTCCTAGATTCGAGGAGGAACACATGTTGGTTCCTTTTCCTTCTCCCCACTGCTCAAGAGCAAATATTAGCAAATTGCTATATCATTTTTAAGAGTATAGGATATATATTGCTGGCAAGTCAATGTACACAATGTTAAACATATCTGTTTAGTAAACTTATATTGGTATGCTTCTTTCTTATCTTTTCACAATCACCTCAACACTTGTTAGCTTAACAAAACAATGTTGCAAACTTGTGTAAGTCTTCTGATTGCCAAAATAAATAGAGTGGTGGTGGAGGAGATAAAAGGAAAAGAATTTTAATTTATCAAACCCAAAGCAAGAACAAAAAAAATCACCAAAACCAAAAAACAAAATACCAATGATATTAATTTCAATGCAGATGAATTAGTATAGCTTACTACTATTATAAATTAACACTAAATGATATTTAGCTTTAATAATGAATAAATGTAAACACTGAAATTAATAAAGTTAAAAACAAATATATTGTCTTCACTCTAATTTCTAATGAAAATTTATAGATTATAATTTAAATGAAATGTTGTTTTACCTGAAGGAGGGTTGAGTGGGGGTAGGAAGTAGATTTACACATCAGACCGATATGAGTAGTTGTTTCAAGTTATGTGCTGCTGGGTGCTTTGTCTTGTTTCCCATCAGATCATAAACATGGTTATGAAAATTAGCTTTACTTTTCCACTTCCATATCTGCCTAATAAACATTAACCAGAGCCACTTTAGTTTTAGGTTCTAGAGGATTTTTCAGTATAAAACAGCTAAAAATTCCAGCTTTGGAATCCAAAATCTGGATTTTATTCCTGGCTCCAACACTGATTAGTTTCATGACATTGGGAAACTAATTTAAACTCTATGATTCTCAGATTCTTCTCTGTAAAGGGAGATGATAGCTCTACCTCCAAATATGCTGTAGATTAAATGAGGGCATATATATACATCACTTAATATTAATATATTTATAAAGTATAACAGTATTAAGAAGATTCAAATTTTTGCAATGCTCTAAAAAATTTATTTTACTATGTTCTCCTCTAATGATTTTCTAGAGGAGGATTTATTAGAGTTTATAGAGGAAAGAGTTACTTTTATTTCTTAGATTTCCACAATTGGAGGATAATGGAATAGCTATGGGGAAGTTCAATGTTGATTTCTCTCACTCTTCTTAACATGATTAAGAGGGTGATAATATATGGTTAGGTGAAATCCTGGTGGCTTCTGCCCAGGGAGCAACATTGAAGGGAACTTTCTGATCATATGCTTGACAACCTTTGCTCTAGTGAGTTTTTAAAATGATAAATAAACAGAATTGTAATACCAGGTATAGAATATTTATTTTTACTAGAGACATCCATTGTTCACAATCTAACTTATTACAATAATACAAAATCTAGTACAATTTAGTTTATCCAAATCTTACTGCTAAGCAGATATCAACACTTTCCCTTATTTCATGGCAATGATCACCTACATTCAATTAACATTTATTTGATACTCACATTTGCCATTAAGACATTTTTGTGACCCACCTAAATGCATTACACAACTTAAAAATGACCCTTATTTTCACATAACAAAGTTAATGTTAAGCCATTTAAAGATATTCAAAAAGTTTTCTCTTTCCCTTCTAGTGTTGTCAATTTCTTTTTATGTTTTTTAATGATATAGTTTAAATCTTGATTTTCTAATGCTATGGCATCCGAAATACCTATTAGTTAGATCACTGATAAATACTGATTAGCTAGACAGCAGTCCTTGCTAAAGCAGTCAGTGTCAGTCATAGTTGAAATTAACATTAAGAAATCTAGGGTTGCTTACTTATTTTGCAAGTCTTCATAAGAACAACTCTTGTCATCACTGATAAACAGAGAGAAGAAAGGCGAGAGAAAGAGGAAGTAAGAGTAAAAGAGGAAGAAGTGAATGAAAACTGAAGAAAAAAATAGATATGGACAGTCAACTCCCAGTTCTCCAGAGAAGACAGAATACAGCTTGCCGTCAATATATATTCATGAGTTACCTGGTTGGTGAATTTGGAGGGCACAGGCAGATACATTCAGTTCCACTCTTGCCTGTCCCATTTGTTTTAGATCTACCCGGCAGAGAACTGGCAGCATCCTCCTTTGAACTGTGCCCCTGAGTGGGTAAGCCTAATGGAGGACTTCCTCTCGCTGGCCTGAAACGCTGAGTACTTCAAAAATTATCACTGTTTCCTGCCCAAACTTGGGCAGGAAAGCTCAACAATACATTTCTAGAACAGGGTTATTTTCTACAGGATTAATGTATTTTCATTAAAAATAGACCTGATGGCTTAAAAAGAGCACCTGCTTGAGATGTAGAAGAATTGTTTTCTAGTCCATTCTCTTCTAAAGTAACTGTGTGATCTTAAATATTTCACCTAATCTCTCTGGACCTCACTTTTTTCAACTACACATTGAATTTACTAGATTCATTCTATACAATTCAATAGACCTCTCAAATGACACACTTAATTTTAAATGTTACATATGTACTCATTTGATACATTTCAAAATAGGTGAATAAATAATATGGAATCTCACTATACCATTAATAAAGAAGTATTCCAGCATACGAGAATGCAAGAATATATAAATGCTGTAATAACCAATTTTTCTATAATTGAGACTGCATGTAAGTGGTGAATTCTATATTAATATTTTAACAGAATGTATTTAACTAGTTCCTTTAAGATACTTTCTACTTTCAAAAATCCAGATAATATAAATAAACTAGTGAGCTAAGTAAATAAGAAAAAGAAAAAAGAAAAACCCCCAAAAAGATGGAATTTCTCTCTGGCCTAAATTTAGCTTGAATTTATGTATTACTGAATGTCTTGGGTTTATGTATTACTGTCCACAGTGTACCCTACTTTGTGACAGTGATGTATAAGTTGTAACTAAGAAATGATTTTAAGAGGAAAATCTATTGTATCCAGGATGCATTTTATTTAGTCAGTCTAAATGAGGAGGCAGTTGATTATCATGTCAAAAGCAGGTAAGTTGGTATACCACTTCTGATTACCAACAGGTAGAACCTCTATGATGGCCTCAGAGAAAAAAAATCTTTGTTTGAATAGAGTGAATGTGGTAAATATTTAACTTTTATAAGGTAACACTTTTTCTACATAACTTCCACGGAAAGTAAAATTGTGTAAAATTAAGACATATGTGGTTGACTTAAGAGTTAATAGACTTAGGATTCACCAGCAGAGTTTATATTCAAATGGTTACATTGTCTCCAAGGCACTTGAATATCAAAAAGGAAGAGGAGATTTTATTGATCTGGGAAATGGCACCAGGTTATGCTTATTGTATATAATAAAGACTATTGATTTTGTTAAGCAGAAAAATGGCACTTTAAATTACCCATTTTAGATCAACTGCAACTGAATCGTCCTTTCTGCCAGACTAGAATTTTTCAGAATTATTTTTGTTGGAGCAAAATGTATAATTTGTCAGGAACATCATTTATACCAACAGAATGGGAGTTCATTGCTATAATGAAGGTTTTCCTCTAACATCTAAATTGAAATTGCAATCTATTCAACTAAGTTTAAATTGTAGACAATGTTCTCACTGTAAGAAAAGGACATTATGCTAAAAATAATGTCTTTAGCTTACATCACCTAAGGAGTTTAAGGGGGAAGAGATTTCCTCCCAAGAAAATATGGATATGTTCAAAAGTTGATGATGATACTTGAACAGAAAGCCAATACACATTATTTCAGCAAATTGTAGTTATTTCAGTGAGTAATAAACCTTAAGCTGTAGGTTTAGAAGTTACTGCAAACCACCACCGAATCACTGTTTATTGTGTTTTATAATGTGCTGATGGAGGTGGCTGAGCTTACTACCACTTTTATACAATATTTTTGAAATAACACTATTTTTGTGTAGTTCTATAAACTACCGAGTGTAAGAGTACTCAATATGGTCACAAGAATGTAAATATTTTGCTTTTATTTATTTGTTTTATAATTCACAGATTTATTGTAACTTGTTAGTAGCTAGATTAGCAACTTAGTTTCACTTAATTCACCAAATATGTGGTTATCTCTGAAAATGATCTCAAATTCTGCCAGGGGACACAGTTACACTACACTGTGCAGACTCACTGACAATGTGGCTGAGATCTAGCTAATAGAAAATATGCCAATTTCTGGGCTGGGCCACCAAATATTTCCCTATGTACTTACCTGTGCTCTGTTCCCTTTTCAGTTGGCTGCAATGAAGATGGCCAAGGTAAAAGTGAAAGACAAATGTTGAAGATGGCATAATATTTACCTTCCTAAATTCCTGATTGATGACATGAAGGAGAACTTCCCTGCCCTGTTATCTTTTCTGCTCATTCAGAACAATTATAACAGCAAGGAATAAACTCATTATGTTTGAGCTATTTATATTTGACCTATTATTTGTAAGAATAGCTAGCACTATCTTTACTAATACAGAATGTTCCACCTTAAATAGGATATTGCTATAAAAACAATCCAAAATTATGAATGTTGACATGTGTTATGCCTTGAAAGTCAGGCAACAGATAACAAGGAAACAGATATAGTAGACTGGAAAGTTTGAGTGGTTTCCTATACTCTTGCAAAATATTTGCCAAAATTGATGCTATCAACAATCTGAAAGAAAGACAAGTGCTTGCCATGTCTGTGGCTCTAGAGAAATGTGTTGGAAAGAGCCAGAATGGTACTATGCATTGTTTATACTTTATGCTTTCTTCAACATATTACAAGAAGAAATGGCTAAAAAGGGAACAAAAATCTGCATTCCCCACTTCAGCTTGGGCACCCAATTAGACTTATTCCTCAGCCACACCTGCAGTTAGGTATAGACATATGACTGATTTCTACCTTAAAGAATATGCACAGAAGTGATGTGTACCACTTCGAGGCCTGGCCCATAAAACATCCCTGGCATACTCTCCTATAGTCTTTTTTTCTGTCTTATAGGCTGACCATTGGTAGATCACCATTAGGTTTTAGAAGTCACAGTTAGAGATGAAAGAATATCTCTTATCCTGGGTTTCTGCATAGTTTTGTGGAAAAGAGCCTCTCTTCTGACCTCTATCTATATCTGCCCAGTATGTTCCATGAGCAAAAGGAACTTCTAATGTTTATAAACAATAAAGACTCATGAACCAGAATTTTTAAGCACTCAGCATTAATCTAATACCCATGTTCCTTGTTTTTCTCTGTTGAAAAATACTATAAAAATATGATAGAAAATAAATTTTTTAAATAAAAATAATAGGACTCAAGTATAATGTCTTTATCTGATGATTAACCTTCTACTTCAATTAAGAAAGAAACTATAAAGAAAAACTGTTACAAGTACTGAAGCAGTCTAAAAATGCCAAATATTTTTGTCTTTAGATATACCTGCCATTCAGAATTTGGGGGAAATGCTGAAATAAATAGGAAATGTGATGTATGGAAAGATGTACAATTTGACTCCCTTTAGATTTGAATCTCATTTTTTTTAACCTCTATAACACATTGAGTAGATTTTCTTCCTCAAATTTTAAATTAAAAATTTTTCTATTAGTTTTTTATTTCTCATTTTTTGTTGTTGTATAGTACCTTTTGCAATTTTATGGAAATTCCACCTAGGAATCTATTTTATTGCATTTATAGGAAGTTACAAATATTATTGCTTGCTAAAATGCATTTCTTATTCTCAGTCCAGTTTGAATAGATTAGTTCCATGTTTATGCCAACTTAGCTAGTTATGTCCTCCTGAACTTTGATGGCAATTTGTAATATTACTTTATACTTTCTGCTGTATATCATAGTAATTTGTATAGATCTCTTTATTAATGTTACAGAAACTCTTTGAATGTTTTCACTCTTTGTTCATCCTTTATCTTCAAACCTTTACAACATATTAAAATTAGAAATTTTGCTTTGCTCAATAAAATAGTATATGCTAATGAACACATTTATTCCTTTATGAGGCCTCTTTCAGATCCCTCTACCAGACCACAATATGATTAGAGCTAAAACTTTGAGAATACCATTGCAGAACAATCACAAAGGATAAGTTCTGTGTAATGATTGGTTGCACCACAGCTATTAACATGGCTTACCTTGGCCTGAGTTTTCTATATAATGTAAAGTTTGCAGGTCTGTTACTACTCATGGTTCCCATTTCCTAGGTTTGGCAGCCACCAGCTCCCTGTGGTCTGTCTGATCTAAATTCCCACTTGGCTAAATGCAATATGCAAAATGGAAGTATATTTCAATTTACTAAGCATGAGGGCCATTTATAACAACACAAAACTGTTTAAAATAATATTTGTGTATGTAAAGAATTAGCAAAAAATAATTTAATATGTTTATTTTCCCTGCATCTAACAAATCTGATATTGCTTTGATTTTAGATGTAATAAGTTCAGTTCTCAAGGAGTTAATAGTTTTAAAAACAAACAAAAACCCATAAGTCTTTTCAGAAAAGAACCATAAAACTAAACAAGATAAATAGAATTAGCCCTTGTTTTTTCTAAGAGGATGCATTTAGAGTCAGATAGGCAGGATGTACAAAAGGAAAATAACTTTTCTGAGGAATGGGACTGTATGAAAATCTGTCTCTGAGGATCACATGGTATGTATAGGGGTATCACAAACATAATTTATGTCTGTAATATGTAATATATGTAATTTTATATATATTATGAGTTAAGCATATATGTCTACATTAATGTCTTTCATAATTATCAGTAGAAACTGTAAGCGTATATTCATTATGATTCTCAGAGAAATAAATATAAATAAATATATTTGCCTTTTTATAGCTCAACATTTGACAATTATAAGGCAATAGCTATGCTTTTCTTTCTAAAATCCTTTTCTAAAGTTAAGAAATAACGGTTAATGGGTCTCTTTTTTTAAATAAAGCTGGTGAAGGAAGTATATAAAGGAAAGGAGGAAGGAGAGGAAACTGGGGGTTATGAAGAGGCATTCATCACTCTGGCACCAATGTTAGTAGATGAAAAGAGTTGATCCCTTTCTAGGTTGCAGGAGAAAGAACATATTGTGCAATATGTCCCGTGCTGAATATATTGTTGGCATTCAACCAATTAATAATAACAAGAATGAAAACATCTCTGTCTGCGATAAGAATAAGGCTTCCAATATTAGTCACAATCTGCTTGGCTTTGCGTTAGCTTAGATAAATGTAGTAAAGACAAGGAAAACATCCCACTCCACACTTTTTGGCTAATTTAATATCTTTGCTAAGTGCTTAGGTAGTACGGCAACAGACACAAAGAAAAATGCATGAATTGATTGCACTGATAGATAAATAGAGTCCATTTTAGCACAAAGAAAAACCCTTATAATTAGATGTGAATACCTGGTTTCTTGCCATCCATCACACGTGCAAGTTTAGAAAGTATTTTTGTAATGAATTAGAAATAAGTAATATTTCATAATGCTCATGATGTATTATACATATCCTGCCATAAATGGCTCTGTCTGTACTGACAATTATAAGATTCAGAAATGGTTCAACTCTTTTCAAAGATATTTCCACATATCTCTCTGCCAAAAAGTTTTGAACAACTTAGCATTTTTAAAACACTTGACTCATCCAAATTTTACAAATGTTTTGTAAAACTTTCCTGAAGCAACTACTGAAGTCCTACACAAATTCTTAGCAAATAGAAATCCAATGATTGGTATTTATTCCATCAGTTTAGGAGATACAGACCACATTTAAATGTCTTATGCCTCTATTTTAGCTAGATAATACCACTAAAAATAAGCTAATATTGCAAAGTGTGCATTTTAAATAGAATTTTGTTTAGTGAAAAAGGTAACCTTATGTATTTTAGTTTATACTCAGACCCTATCACTGAGCCAAGAGCAGAATCAAATAATTACACATTGTGGTTCCTGATTTTATAAGAAATAAAACAAAAGCAGGAGACAGAGAAGAGAGGAGAGAGGAAGGAGTGAGAGAAAGAGAAAATAAGGGAGGGAAGGTAGACAGAGAGTGGAGAGGGAGACTAAGCATGTGCTGAGATGTTTGATTAATTCTACCCTGATTTGATCAGCATGAGAGACATCGATCAGGTACACCAAGTGCACCAGAGTCAAATGATGAGTGGAATAAATAAGGAACAAACCTATAGTCTAAAGCAAGATTGATATTTTATTATCATTCTTGAGCAGGGAGTAAATACCTTTAAAATTGTGAAATAAAAATAGTAATCTTGAACATATATAAAGGTAGGGAACAGGACTAAATGTTTTCTCTATGTCTGGCTGTAGCCTCTCAAGTTTGTCCTACAGAATAAGGGAAAGTAAAGAGCCATTTTACCACAAATGTTTGTGTTTATTTCTTAAATATTCCCACCCAAGTTCCAAAGTAAATGAAGCTAAATGGCAATGACTGTGATGTTGAAAAATAAGAAAACAGCAGATTATAGCTAAGAAAATTTGTTCAGTACAAGTAAGACAATTTGCTTGCTACCTTTTCCCTTAAACTTCTATCTACCATTGGAGAAATGAGGTAGGATTCATGAAGTCTTATTTTTAATATGTTCATTTCTTATGAGGAATACATAAGGACAATTTGCTTATTTTTATTCAATTTCACAAGGATTTGGAGAAATATTTAAAAGATTAGTTGAAAAGGATTTTTATTTATAAATAAATAAAAAAGATTTTTATTTATAAATTTCTCTGCATCCATTTCTCATCTTTAGGAAATAATTACTAAAATGACACAAAAATAATTAATGAAGCTGGTGCATAAAATTATTGATGAATCTAAATTGCCTTGTATCCTTATAAGTCCTTGCGACAGGTAAACATTTGACAATAAAAATGAATAAAGTACATTTGGACAATTAGAAAATAATGAAAAACATTAGAGAATGACATTTGATAAAGGCAGATAAAGGAATATTGTCCTTGAAAAAATAAGCATTTATAGATCGGCTGCCCCTGTTGTGATATATCATAGATTATTAAGAAAATTGTGCACCAGTGTATTGAATCACTTGCAATTAGTTTAGGGGCAAAAGGAAAATGGACTATACCTAATTAATGATGACAATGAAAGATGTTGCTTCAATGGAAGATCTTTATAAATTATAAATGAGATAAAACATATAAAACTAAGAAAATAACTTTACATTTATCATAGATGTTTAAGCCCAGCAAGGAAGCAATTATAGAAAAACTACTATTGAAAGAAAAAAATATATTGAACAAAGAGAAAAAATGTATAACATAGAATGAGCTATGAAGAACATGTGAAAGCAGTGCGTCATGGAGTTGCACACACATAGTGTCAATGACCAGATGTGCTTTACCCATGACCTTCAGAGTAACAGAGAGCTGAGTTTAGAATCCCACTTGTTATTTAATAGATGCAGGAAAATCTGAAAACATATTGGTTTAAACAGTGCATACATATTAAAAGGGGAACATGAGAGATAGTCCAATAACCATCTATCTTAATTATGGTTAATTAATTACAACTGTTATAACCATTTAAAATATTATTTAAAAGTATAAAACTTAAATAAGAAAGGCTAGAGAAGGTACTTTCTGTAAATGTAATTAAAAATAACCTCTTTAAAATATTTTAAAATTTGTCTTATTTATGTCCATACCTTAAAGGTATTTCTTACAATAAAATTAAGATGTATTTTTAATTATTTTTCTTGATACTAAAAAAATCTTCTGATTCAATGGATAACAGTCTTCTTTTAATCCTTTCCATGCACAAAAGTTGGTCTTTTTAAAATGATTATTATTTTTCCTTTGTAATATATACATGCTGATTTCAAAATTGTATTTGTTTATTTGTTTTAGGTCATAAGTTTTAGAAGTAATATTTAAAAAGATCTTTGTGAAAAATTTACAAAGGAATGGCAAAAAGCAACAATACATTATATCTATTTTGTTTTGTTTGTAATAACATACTGCATTAATCAAGGCTTCATTCGGATAAATTGAAACTGGTTCAATTTCCCCTTGTCATAGAGAAGAATATAAATGTTGCACAATTGTATAATTGATTTTGTGATTCAAAAGGGGATCTTTGGTAGAGATAATCTATCAAGGCTGATGAAATTGGTAAATGAATATTTCCATGGAATTTGGAGATCTTTCTCCTTGAAATATTGAATTTACAAATGTTCAATGGTAAAATGATCAAAGATTTTTCTCACAAAATATGTTCCTCAAAGCTTTCCTCATATTTACAATTTTTAATTCAATTCAATTCTTCAACTTTATCTTAATATTTGGTTTTCTTTCATTTAAAAATAAATGAACCATGAAGGAAGGACATTGATATGGATATATTAAATAAAGAGAACATTGCTAATAAATTAGTTAAGCTTCACTATTAATCCTTCAGAACCTATACAGATGGCCCATTTGGGCTGTAGCTTACACATTCTTGAGAAAAAGAATACTTGCTGTCAGGAAATTGAAATAATAACATTGCTGAAATTTATTTATGGGTCACATGCCTTATTACAATAATATATTAATCAAGACCTCTCATATACATGAAATTTCTTCTGGTTTATCACTCTCATTTTGTTTGTATAGCCATATATAGTTTCACTGTGTCTATAATAATAATATTGGGAAAATAATAACCTTCCAGGCATCAGATGAAGTCTCTTGTGATGTCACATTCACTCTGACATTTATACTGACTTCATTTATGACAGACTGAAGGTGATGAACAGGTCCAAGCAAGAGGTCACCTTGTGTCAAGACTGTTATACAATCTGTCAAATGCAGTGACTGTGAGTCTGCTAATGAGAAATTAACTAGACAGAATGTTGCTATTTGACTGTTTTCATGCACTCCAAACCTGTTAAACAATGCTAATCAGGTGTTTATTAAGTGAAACCATTATGCCAAACTTGCTGCAAAACTCACCATATGTCAGAGAGGTTGTAACATATTATTCATCCATTTTATAGCTAGATTAATAAGAGTCATTCACTGAACTTTTCTTTTCTTAGCCTTTGGCTACACCTTGGAATCAAGGTTATACTTTTATTTCAATTTTTCTTTAAATGGACACACTTAATTCCACAAAACTCTTTTGGGCTAGACTGTGTCTCTTGGTGAAAAGTTCTGTTCATTTACTATTACATTGAAAATTAACTTTTTTCATAAGGAGAGTAAAAGAAAGAAAATGTCAATTTAAGCAAAATTGATCAAACTAATATTTTTTTTGATAATGGAATAAGATAATAAAATTGTTATTATATAGAATGACACATTTTAAGCTCATAGTGGACACTTCAGATTTTCGGGGTCTTCACTTTACAAATGAGTTAGGAATAAGCAGGCAGCTGCAAATAATTCCTGAATTGGGTACAACTGTACTTGAAGATGTATAAGGACTATTTCTAATCTAATATTTTATGAGCTAGCAGCTCCTTTACATAAAGTACATTAATTATGAGCACCTTTGTAAATGAATACAAAATGGATAAAATATTTCCTACCCTAACTTGGTAGTATCTTCCTCTTTTCTAAGACCAGTGTTAATATTTACCTATTCCATATGAACCTGCTAGATCTTATTACACATGAACCTTCTAGTTATTTATGTACTCTCTGAATTTTATTTTCATTATATTTTCATTTCATGTGAATGAAAATAGCCTTTAAGTCAGAAGATCTGAGTTTACATGTAGAAGCATCAACCTACCAGTCATATGATCTTGAACAAGTCATGTTATCTATCAATTGTCAAATTTTAATCAAAATATTTTCTCTGCATGATTTTTGAGTGAAACAAAGTAAATTGATATATAATGCAAATTTTAATTTAAAAGTATTTTAAAGTTAAAGCTAAATTAAGTTCATATTAGTATCTAACATAAATGTTTTAAATGTTTGTGAATGCATTTTATAATCACTTATGCTTGAACAATATCATTTTAAAAACTGACATCATGATCATACTCCTCCTCTTTGTCACTATCCTCTGCATCTCACACATTCTATGTGCTTAGGTATTTCTATCCAACTAGATCTTAAGCTAAAATAAAAACTACATGTCCAGCACCTTTAAAAAATTGTCTATAAAAATCACCTGAAGTAATAATGTATTATTTACAGAAGGCAATAAATAATATTTCATTGGCTGTATACATATAGAGGATATTTAGTGTTCAATTTTGCAGCCTCAGCTTCATTTTTTCAGGCCATTTATACCTCCTGAAGAAAATTCACAATTTCTAGGAAATTTGCAAAGACTCTTTCAATTTCAAAATTAGAATTAGATGTTCTTTCTGTGGATTCCCATAACATTGTACTTCTTTTATCAGAGCACTTTGAATATCTCACTAAATATAAGTTCTGTGAGAAGTAAGGACTCTTTATATATGATTAGCCTCGAACAAGAGCTGGAACATAGTATGAGTTCAATATGAATATTCTTCAATTTGCTGACTTAAAGAGTGGTTGATGCCCAATTTTTATAGCTGTTGGAAAAAAAATCATTAAACAGTTTAGATTGAGAAAAAAACAAAAAAACAAGTTAAAAATGCGGACAATGGTTTCCTTTTAGTTTGGCTTTTATGTGTCCTTTTGCCTGATAATGATGGATGGAGATCGTCCCTATTCATGCTTCCATGCTGTCCAATAATTTGGACACTGGAGCAAATCATGGATTATGTAAATAATCATAAACATGTAAGAACAGCTTCAAAATAATTTAAATTTTAGAATGGATATTTTTAGAGAGCCATGGAGTTCCAAAGGCAAATTAAATATGAAGGTTTATGTAGCCTAGCTTCCAAACTGTGTTACAGTTATTCATTCTATAGAAACTGCTACAAATGGATGCTCATTTTCTATTTGAATATTTCTAGTACCGAGACACTCATTCTTTTGAACTTAATTGTACCTCAAATAATTTTATTCATAAGTTTCTTTTCTGCTATCTGACACAAACTAAAGATTTTAATTGCTCTCCATGAGAGCACTTCCATACTTGATCACAGTACTGTCAACTTTTCTTAAAGCTTTAGCTTTTTCAATCACTGTACAACATTGTACATTTTTAGACTCTTTCAATATCATCACTGTATATATCTGAAGCAAGAGTCCTATTTCTTTCCTATCGTTAACCTTGATGTATTTAAGGATATAATTACTGTTGACCACAGAATCATAATATTTCTGCTTCTACTAGCTTAAGATTATTTTGTGAAGTTTATGGTATTCTTTTGAATTCATGTAAATTCTTTGCTCTCTCTTACATCTTCAGAATATATCTTTTCAAAAGTGTAATATTATTACATGGGAGAGCACTCCAAAATTTGTCTTCATTATGTGTTAACTCCTTTGTTTAAAAAAAATCTCATTTATTCCTCATCCTTAGCCTTCAAAGAAGGTAATGTTTCCTCAAATGAACACTATTTGAGGTAGTTGATGAATCTTAGAAGCCATGTTATATCTAAACAAACACATCAACCAAGCAACAAACCAAAAAATAATACCTAAAAATACAAACCCAAAACAATAGTGATCTTCAATATGACTTCCCTCAGCAAGGGAGTTGTGTAGAATCTGAAATACTTTGAGAGGGAGAAGAAAGAAGTTCTCCTAGCTTATTTTCATTATAAGACATTTGCATGAAAATTGTTTTTTCTTGGATGTTCTGCTTTGCTTGGTTTATGTGGCTTTTGCTAAATGAATATAGTTGAATTATTTGGGCTAATGCATCTATAAGGGAAAGCTATTGTATCATTACTCTTCACTGCATTTTATAAGTTAAAATGCAGAAAAAAAATTCTAAGTCACATGGCTAGATTTGCATTAGCCAAACACCTGCACAACTGTGACTAGTGTATGGACTTCTTGGGAGGAAGGACTCTGAGTCATGCACTTTTGTGAATGAACACATACCTACCCCAAAACAATTTCAATGAATGAAGACATAAATGAATCCAGGAAATCTGAATAAATTAGGGGAATGAAGAAAAAAGAGCACAGATTTGATAATTAAGTGAACACTGGAGGGGAATAATAATAGCTTCCATTTATTATTGGTCTATGACTTGTGAGGCTCTTTTCATACACATCCTTTAAGTCATTTATAAAAACCCTAAAACTAGGCAAGTTGTATATTAATGTCTCTACATTTCAGATGAGGAAACTTTGGCTTAGGGAATTCACACAGCTAGAAAAAGTTAAGCCAGATTCAAAACCAATTGTCTTTGCTCTAAGATCTAAATGGTTTATATTCTCAATATCTTGCTCCTCTGAAAAATTGGTAAATAGTGTGTTTTGGAATCTGTTTTCATTATAGGCACAGGAATTGGATATTTTAAAGGAATCTAACTGATGATATTTCAACATTTACAAATTGTGTGTTTTAGTAAATGATAATTCTTTATAAATGATATCTATATGGTTAAAGCCTCTTATTATTATTACATATGAACACAGAGTTCACAGCTGTTTCATCTTATCCGAGTATTTTCTATGGATTTACATTCATGAATATGCTCCAGTCACGTATGATGATATACATCTGAGGTAAATGTTAAACATGCCTGAGGAAGACAGCTTCTACCATTGCCATATTGTAGTACTGAGCACCATGCCATCAATTTCCAGCCTTAAGAAAAGCTTAATAAAAAACATTTAATTTACCTGGGTTAATATCCATGTTCTTGCCTTGGATTCTGGCCATGATAAACCATAAGCATTTTTATGCATCTCTTTCTTTTCTCATTTCTTATTACATCCTGTGATAATAATTCCTGCTGCTTTTCATTATGTTTGGTTTGTTTTACCTGGATTTTGTTTTTCCATTTGATTCTAATCTCACTGTAAAGACTTCATGGCCTTGCCAGTAAGACACATGTTCACTTTATTTTGCCCCTCTATGTGTGTGTACACACACACTTTTATACACATGTGTGTGTAAAACAAAAAAGATGAAGCTTTTAATACCTTATAGGCTTTACTATATGCTATTTCTTCTAAAAGTATCTTTAACATGAATAAGGTGTGAAAACAGGACATCTGAATTGAAAATTTTTAATTACTATTCAAAATTTTATAGTCATGGGTGATAAATCTTAAGTGTCTTATTATGTATGATGAAATCAAGTGACTTTATACAGATCCTCTCACACTCTTTGTAGCATTGTTATGTTTCTGTCCTATAAATACAGGAGTGGGATGCTTTCTATTTTAGGTGATTTATATCAACATATTTTAATTTTAGAACTTTGAAAAAATATATAATTATGTGAGCATAGGACCCATAGCATTGTTCAGGGCCCAGGCAATTGAAAGTTACTGACGATTAAGCTTTTTAACTTCACAGCAAATCAGTCTTGTGATGTTTTAAAGTTTTCTCCTTGTATTAAGGTTGTGGCATTATGATGTAATGGAAAATACATGGGATTTAAAGTCTGATATTCTTGAGTACAAATTGCAATCCTCACAGTTGCAAATTGTATGAAGTTATAACTCTCAAATCCTGTTCCCTTCCATTATATTAACACCCATCTGATATAGTCTTTTTGAAAGGTAATTAAAATAATATATCTAAATATCATAACTCAAAGCAGTTATATGTATATATATTAGTTATATATAATATATATATTAGTTCTTTCATTTTCAACAACTTTTGTCAATTCAGGAGAATTTTCCATTATAAATAAAAGGTTAAACAATCTAACAAAATGTTTATAGAAATGTGGATACTTTCACACTATAGAATATTGTTGTTCAATATTAGAGTCATTCTATTTTTCCTATTCCCCTGAGTTCTTAACTCAACTGAAGTTAAACAATGATGAAGAATTAACGATTGTTTTTCACATATTTCAGCTTTGTTCCTTTGTTTTTCCTAACATTTCATGAAGGTAAATGTGTTGCTTACACTATAGGTCTCTTTGCTACTTATCTTGCATTTGTTTCAAAGTGAATATAAACAAGGCACTTTTTTTTGTCTTTTCTTTTTTTTTTTAATAGATCTTTATTGGAGTATAATTGTTACACAATACTGTGTTAGTTTCTGTCGCACAACAAAGCGAATCAGCCACATGCCTACATATGTCCCCGTATCACCTCCCTCTTGCCTAACTCCCATCCTCCCTATCTCACCCCTCTAGGTCATCTCAAAGCACCAAGCCGATCTCCCTGTGCTATGCTGCTGCTTCCCACCAGCCAGCTACTTTACGTTCAGTAGTGTATATATTTCGATGCTACTCTCATTTAGCCCCAGCTCCGCCCTCCCACCCCATGTCCTCAAGTACATTCTCTATGTCTACCTCTTTATTCCTGCCTGAAACTAGGTTCATCAGTACTAATTTTTTTTTTAATTCCATATATATGCATTAGCATATGGTATTTGTTTTTCTCTTTCTGACTTACTTCACTCTGTATGGCAGACTCATAAAACAGAGGAAAACATAGGAAAAACACTCTTTGACATAAACCACAGCAAGACCTTTCTTGGCCCACCTCCTAGAGTAACGGAAATAAAAACAAAAATAAACAAATGGGATGTAATTAAACTTAAAATCTTTTGCACAGCAAAGGAAACCATAAACAAGACAAAAGGACAACATTCAGAACGCGAGAAAATATTTGCAAATGAAACAACAAAGGGTAAATCTCCAAAATATACAAACAGATCATTGAGCTCAATATCAAAAGAACAAACAATCCAGTTAAAAAATGGGCACTTTCTTTTAAGTTAGTAGAAACTCAGTGACCATACAGATCCTCTGAGTATAGAACAAGGAGAGAAAGAGGCTTTTTATTTAAGGGAAAATTTGACAGAAATTTAGAAAACCCAAACTGACAGGATATTAGAGTTTTATACCCCAAAGCAAAAATAATAAAAATATTTCCCTTTACATATAAGCCCACAAATATGGTACAGGAGATTAACTATATGTAGTCTTCCTTTTGATTTACAGCTTCTATTACCTTTATTGCTATTTTATCTTGATGTTGAGTTTTTATTTTCAAATGTATAAGCACGTTAATTATTTTTTGTAGAAGTAAAATTGTAGCCACTTGCTTGTGATTCAACCTATATTTTCTAGAGGAGTAAAAATTGATATTAGCACATTATGATATTAGTGTTTCCAAAATCAGATATTTTTGTAACGTGGTAGGAAATAAAATAATTTTTAGATTTTCATGCAGTAGAGTATTTAACAATGTAGACATTCAATTTTCAAATTGAGTATCAATTTTTTTACCTGAATCTGAAAATTTTATCAATGTTATAGTCACTTGAATTTGTCAACACGTAACCTGCTATACATACTTTTCTATTTATTTTAGCTATCAATTTATTCAAATTATTAATTTATATTCATCATGCAGGGCAGAGCTCTAAACATAAAAATATGAACATTAGTATAATCAAGAATAAATTTAAAACACTTTAATGGTTTAGATTCATTATTTATTTTTAAATTTATACTAATATTACTGAGAAATTACTGAGAGCTGTATGGAAGGGAAAAAAAGGTCAACTTAAAATCTTGCATTTTCTGCTGAAAACATATCTGCTTGCATGGTTTCCATTTGTAATCTTCTGAGAAAGCTTCCAGTAATGTAGTTATTAATGCAAATAACAAATGTTAAAAAAGTTGGATGAAAGCCAATTCCATCAAATACTCCTTCCAAAAGATAACTTCCCATTGTCCATCCCAGATGACAGTGCCTTGAACATCTTTAACTTTTCCATCAGAACCATTTAGCATTACTATGCTCCTGAGCAGCTGGAACATCACTACCATTGTCAGAACCAGGCAAACAAATTTATGATGATGTTCCTGGGAATATGGAACTAATGCAAAGGGGATTTCTCTGTAGTTCTTCATTAACATTTTATTCATTACAACAAGGGAGTTTTAAGAGTTTCCTTTTAAGCAAATTAGGTCACTGGATAAAAAACACACAGCATGGAAACACAGTGTATTACTACATAGAACAAAAGATCTGGTTAATAAATTATGATAATGGGATTAGTCATTTGCTCATGTTGAAAGGCACATTTAAATATTTTGGAATTAACTTATACAGAGGATGATTTCTTTCATGTATTTATGTTTTCCTTGTCTATTTTTTTCATGATTGTTTTTAGCCATTATTTCTCTGAGTGTATGTAGAGCTCTTTAGATATTTTGAATCATTTAAGATGAGCAAAATCATTTAAGTAGGCAGAGTTATGTGTTTTAATCCTTAAATAAGAATAACCAAAAGGTTGAGGAAAGCAATACAAGTAGATTGAGAAACACGGTCTAAGTGATGGCCTTCTTCATGAGAAGTCTTTTGTTTTTCACATAAATATTAAAATATTTGTTAAAGATGGTTTTCCCCAAAAACAAACATGTCAGTTTTCTGTGTATCTTCCCTGATCCAGATATAGTTTTATTTTTTCATCATTTTTGAAAGTACTTTGAAATGTTGGACATTCTATGTGAGAGCTTTGACATTTTTTCTTAAGTTCCTTTTTAGATGTTCCAAAATGTTCTGCTCTCTCTAACGTTGTTTCAGTATTTATTTTTCAAGTAGGTTAAGAGACTTAGGAGAAAATAGAGGAGGATGGGGGGTGCTTCTAATTCACATAAAGCACTATCTTAGGTTGGGTTCCCCAGAACTAGACCCTGAGATAAGAGCTAAAAAGTATGTGATATATTCAAGGTCTGCTATTAGGAGAAAGGGAGTGAAAAAAGCAGGATAGAAGAGGTGAAGGAGCTGAGCGGGGGTGGGAACTCCACAGGTGGATTTCATCCCACAGTTAGTCTCACCCTGAAGCAAGGAGACCCTGTATTTTGCACCACCTTGTCCATCAGTCATTGTATGCAGGCTGGGGAGGATGGTGTCTAAGCTCCCAAGAAGAGCTGTTCTTGCTCAGCCTGAGGGCGAATTTGCAGAGACAGGGCCAGGTCAAGGCTGCCATTAGCAGCCAACACTCATAGCAGATGGTGTATGGTATACTGTCCATCTGATACCCTGGGGATCTAAAGAGGGCACCCACATAGCAACTACAACTACCACTGAAATATTAAACCAAAATATCTGGCAATATTGTATTTCCATAATTCTTTATAATATGCAAGGTGTTTTTATGTTCATTATGTTATTAGATACTGATAATACTACATGTATGGTATATACTATTACCATATTTGATATATGAATATGCTATAAGTCAAAGATGAATTCACCCCCCTCATTTTACATGACATTAAGTTTGAATAGGACTCAATCATATGTCACTATTATTGTTGTCTATTATGTTTGCATAATATCTTTCACTGATTTTTAAGAATGAAAAAATTGAGGTAATATGAAGTCAAAGAACTTGTCCAAAGTTGCAGAGATAATAAGTAAAACTAAGGTTCGCATCCACTTATTATTGAAACATTGTGGTGTTTCAATAAGTAATATTTGTACATTATTAAGTTTTTTATACTTATACATAATATTAGAAATCACAAATTTCAGAGAAAATTTAAACATACTCTGTATTTAACATATGTTCTCTTAGTATAATATTAATATTATATAACAAAATGCCAGTTACACAAAAAAAAGATGTTTATAGTACAAAGTGAGCAAAGGAAATGATCATATTACCCAGTCTGGCAGAGGAAAGGCAAACAATCAGGAAAGCCTTCCTTGGTGAAGTGATGCTAGGAAAACAAGAACTTGTAAAGCAAAATTTTGGAGGATGAAAGAAGAATAAGCATTCCTAGTACCTTATATTATGCCCAACACAGAGATGACTTCAATATATATATTTGAATGAATGAATCACTAATTTTAGGCAAGCAAGCAAGAAAACCAAAACTCAGATGACAAATACCATGAAACATGCATGTGAAGGAAAAAGGGTGAGGTTGAGGTGAGAATGAAGAGGTAGGTAAGGGTCAGACCATGATGGTTTTGTGAGAGGATTAAGGTGTTTCCTATGTTTTGAGGCAACGGAAACATTGAAGTTCTCTAAGGGAGGGAGTATCATTTTAGGATTTGCTTATATTGTATAGATCAATCTGGTGGCTTTCTAGAGATTAACATAGACAATGGGACTAGAGACAAGGATATCAGTGATAAAGATGAACCACAATCCTGGTACATATGGCCTGAATGAGGAGAGTGAGAGATGAGTTAGAAATGAGTGGATATAAATGATAAATGTTTGGAATCAAAATGACTAATTTTAATTCAAAAGCAAACCATCATTGATGGAACTACAATGTTGATTAACTAGTGAGCTGAGTCTTTGGAAAGGTGGCATCTCTAGATCTATGGATCTTGATTTAGTGTTTACATCAATGTTCCCCAGTTTTAATATGATGGGAGAGGCACAGAGTGCAAGGACTCAATATTAATGATCTAGGTTAATGAGTTGCATACCTAAATGCATGGGGATCTGCTATTTGACTGTAAACATGTAGAGACTGAAAGGATACAAGAATGCTGATTCCAGCTTTGAAGGTCATAGACATTAAATACCTGTGAGAAATACTTGCAAAATCATAAATATTCTGGAATAAATTGAATGAATATGCATGTAAACTTATGCTAAGTGCTACATAATATTTAAATGATTTTTAAAATATGAAATAATGAACAATTCCTTAATGCCTGTTTCTCTAGACAAGTGATAGAAAGTATATAGACCAGTGCTATACATTTCTCAAATATAGAGCATTAATCACAGCTCTGTCCCACTCTACTAGAACAAGAATTCACAATCTCCAATCCAAAGTTTTGGGAAACTCCTAATAATCACTTAGAGTGGAAACATGATTTGAAACTGGTTTGACATTCCTGGTCTTTGCTACATCAAGTTTTTTGACAACAAAGGAAAATAATTATATAATACTATTTTTTCTTGGGAAAATATATTAATACATACACTTTTGATTTCCATAGGCAAAGATACACACATTATATATGTAGTATATATAGTATATGTATGTGTGTATAAATATGTATATATAAATATGTGTGTGTGTATATATATATATATATATATATACATACACACACACACAGAAATGGGAAATATGTGTTTGTGTATATATGTATATATACATATTGTGTATGCACATATATATCAGAAGATATCCTCTAAAAATAAATAATAAACATGATTAGAATACCCCAGTGCAGAATCACTTCACAATGAAAGCACAGACCTTGTAAAACAAATAAGGCAGACGGAAGCTGGTATGGAAACAATCTAGGAGTAATAATTCCACTGGAATTACATATTGTATCAATAATTTTCTCATTCTTTCTCCCCTCCCCTGCTGTTTTCCCTGACACCTACCATCTCAAACACCCTAAAATACAGCCACTCATATGGTAGAAACTCCACAAAATAATGCAAGCATACAAAATAGATAGCAGGGCCACAGGCCCATCAATTATGCTCCTCCTGTCTCTTAAATAAATAGACCTTACCTCTGAGTGAAGAAAAAATCTCTTGAACTCAATCTATTCTTGAGAACTAGAGCAAATGAAATTTAGAATATTACTAAGATAACAAAAGCTAACACTGCTTTCTGTAAGCTCAATTTTCTACTTTCATGTAAATGTACTTTTCATCTTAATTGTCTGAATTGACAGAGCCAAAGACAAAGAACCAAATTCACAGGCCAGGCTCCTATCAGCTTTATTAGAAAATGGACTTTATTGTCCAGCACAAAAAAGATTTGTTGAAGTGAAAGGGTGGAAAAAAGTTCCCAACACAGTAAGACAAAGTCACATCCAGAAAAATGTTACATAGCCTTATCATAAACAGAGTGGGCCAGGTAAGAAATAGAAATCCAGAAAAACATTATTTGGAGGAGCTGATCATCACAGACTAAGTACATGCCTTTTTCATACAGCGTCTTCTTCTCCTGTCCTATATGCTAAATTTAAATTTTAGCTTCTTTATTTCTACAACCTTTATATTTGTTGTTTAAAAAAGAAGTGACCTGTACTGTTTAAATATCTCTATCCTCAGATACATTATATTCACAAAAATTATATAGAATATGTACTTAAGAAAACACTTCCCATTGATAATACACAAAAAATGTTAAAGTTATAATAGATGAGATATCGTAAAAGTATTTATTTTATACAAATAACTATATGTAATATAGGATAAAATAATCCTAAAATTCTTATTTTAATCTGAATTTTTAATCATTTAAAAATGCATACTTTTGGGCTTCCCTGGTGGTGCCGTGGTTGGGAGTCTGCCTGCCGATGCAGGGGATGCGGGTTCGTGCCCCAGTCCGGGAGGATCCCACGTGCCGCGGAGCGGATGGGACCGTGAGCCATGGCCGCTGGGCCTGCGCGTCCGGAGCCTGTGCTCCACAATGGGAGAGGCCGCGGTGGTGAGAGGCCCGCGTACCACACACACACACACACACACACACACACACAAAGCATACTTTTTTCTCAATTGAGACCTACAACATCAGTTATTAGGAATTTTAATAGTCATTATGTGGATTTTCAGTGATAGAATTTCCCTGTTTATTTTATTTTTGTTTAAAGTTTAAGAAATTTCAACCAACTTACGCCACCTCAAGTGAAGAGGGGGATTTATATTCTTTAGTAAATGAAAATCTATGGATATACTGGATTCAAGAACTCAACAGATGTTACATATTATCTTTTTCCTCCTCCCTCCCCTTCTCCTTTTCCCTCCTCTTCCAACTCTTTTCCTCCCTCTCCATAGTTTTGTTCTGCTTTCTCCTTGCTGGCTTAACTCTGAGAGAAGCTCAGAAAATTAAGAGCGTCTCTTTTTTCTTCAGAAAATATACAGGCTTAACTCTGTTTCAGTCATGGCTCCATATGTGAACCAATCACTTTGGCAAAATGAAGGTGATTGATGAGTTAGCCATACATAGGGTTTGTATCAGCTCCTGGAACCAACTGTAGAATGAGCTCCACTCAACTTTCATGGCCAGGACCTGGGGAATTAGAGGTTTCCCATGGCATATCTGAGAGCTATAATGAAATCAAGATATTGGGAAGGCAGGCAAATAGCATAGGTCTCCTACAAGGTTCAGAAAGTTTGGAGTGTAGTGGAAAGGTATTTTCAACACCACTAAAAGCAACAACAAAGGCACAATAATGAGAAAGTGTGAAGATTTAGGGAAAATAAAAAGTGATAAGTAAACCTTAACGGATGGAAACTTGACTATGCATATGGAACCTGGGCAAGGGATTTAGCTACTCAGAGAGACCAAACTAAACGTATGGTAGGGTAAATCATAAAGGACCATTAATGCCAGGCTAAAGATTTGAGAGTGTGAAGCCATTCAAGCTTTATAAGAAGGGACAGGCTTGATCTAAACTTTCCCTAAGGGAAGTGGATTTTCAGTGGTAGGATAACTAGGCTGTAGCTGGAATTACTAGAGACAGGGATATAAATTAAGTGACATTAGGCTAAAGTAAGTAGAGATCTGGGGTTATGATTGTGATGGACTGTGAGAAATGCAAGAAAGGTAAACATTATTAGTAACAGAATAAATATGGAGATGGGAAAACAAGAGAAATAGGGAGCTGAAAGTGATCAAAGATTTAAAACTTTATCACTAGTAAAACAGTGGAACCATCAGTCTAAAATACAAAAATACTGAATCACTATTCTGTACACCTGAAATTTATACAATATTGTAAATAAAATATACTTTGATTAAAAGAAAATGTAAAACAAGTAAAAATATTGATAATGTGTTCAGCAATGTCTGAGTACATCTCTACTTATTCATTCAACGGGACTTCCAATTGTGTTTTAAAAGGCAGGGGAAATAAAAGTCCTATTCAACATCATTAGAATAAGTAATGATGCATGCAAGAGAACATGGAGCATGTTGGCCTTCAAAGCTACCTACAAGGAACTTATTCTTTTTGGTAAACTCAGTAGAAATAATATGTAGAAAATATATATACACTAGCAACACTAATGTTGACATTTCTTTCTTTATTTTTTTTAATATGCATTAACTTCTTTCTTTCTTTCTTTCTTTCTTTCTTTCTTTCTTTCTTTCTTTCTGTCTTTCTTTCTTTCTTTCTTTCATCTTTCTATCTTCCTTTTTAACATCTTTGTTGCAGTATAATTGCTTTACAATGGTGTGCTAGTTTCTGCTTTATAACAAAGTGAATAAGCTATACATATACATATATACCCATATCTCTTCCCTCTTGTGTCTCCCTCCCAACCTCCCTATCCCACCGCTCTAGGTGGTCACAAAGCACCGAGCTGATCTCCCTGTGCTATGCAGCATCTTCCCACTAGCTATCTATTTTACATTTGGTAGTGTATGTATGCCCATGCCACTCTCTCACTTCATCCCAGCTTCACCTTCCCCTTACCCAGGTCCTCAAGTCCATTCTCTATGTCTGCATTTTCACTCCTGTCCTGCCACTAGATTCTTCACAACGTTTTTACTCTTTTTTTTTTTTTTTTAGATTCCATATATATGTGTTAGCATACAGAATTTTTTTTCTCTTTCTGACTTACTTCACTCTGTATGACAGACTCTAGGTCCATCCACCTCACTACCAAAAACTCAATTTCGTTTCTTTTTGTGGCTGGGTAATATTCCATTGTATATATGGGCCACATCTTCTTTATCCACTCATCTGTCAATGGACACTTAGGTTGCTTCCATGTCCTGGCTATTGTAAGTAGAGCTGCAAGGAACAGTGTCGTACATGACTCTTTCTGAATTATGGTTTCTCAGGGTATATGCCCAGTAGTGGGATTGCTGGGTCCTATGGTAGTTCTATTTTTAGTTTTTTAAGGAACCTCCATACTGTTCTCCATAGTGGCTGTATCAGTTTACATTCCCACCAACAGTGCAAAAGGGTTCCTTTTTCTCCACACCCACTCCAGCATTTATTGTTTGTAGATTTTTTGATGATGGCCATTCTGACTGGTGTGGGGTGATACCTCACTGTAGTTTTGATTTGCATTCTCTAATGATTAGTGATGCTGAGCATCCTTTCATGTGTTTGTTGGCAATCTGTATATCTTCTTTGGAGAAATGTTTAGTTAGGTCTTCTGCCCATTACTGGATTGGGTTGTTTGTTTTTTTGATATTGAGCTGTTTGTAAATTTTGGAGATTAATCCGTTGTCAGTTGCTTCATTTGCAAATATTTTCTCCCATTCGGCCAGTGGCCTTTTCATCTTGTTTATGGTTTCCTTTGCTGTGTAAAAGATTTTAAGTTTCATTAGGTCCCATTAGTTTATTTTTGTTTTTATTTCCATTTCTTTAGAGGTGGGTCAAAAAGGATCTTGTTGTGATTTTTCTCACAGAGTGTTCTGCCTAAGTTTTCCTCAAAGAGGTCTTTTATCCATTTTGAGTGTTTTTTTTTTGTGTGTATGGTGTTAGGGAGTGTTCTAATTTCATTCTTTTACATGAAGCTCTCCAGTTTTCCCAGCACCATTTATTGAAGAGGCTGTCTTTTCTCCATTGTAGATTTTTGCTTCCTTTATAAAAAATAAGGTGACCATATGTGTGTGGGTTTATCTCTGGGCTTTCTATCCTGTTCCATTGATCTATATTTGTTTTTTTTGCCAGTACCATACTGTCTTGATTACTGTAGTTTTGTAGTATAGTCTGAAGTCAGGGAGCCTGATTCCACCAGCTCCGTTTTTCTATCTCAAGATTGATTTGGCTATTTGGAATCTTTTGTGTTTCCATACAAATTGTAAAATTTTTTGTTCTAGTTCTGTGAAAAATGCCATTGGTAGTTTGATAGGGATTACATTGAAACTGTAGATTGATTTGCATAGTACAGTCATTTTCACAATGTCGATTCTTCCAATCCAAGAACATGGTATATCTCTCTATCTGTTTGTATCACCTTTACTTTCTTTCATCAGTGTCTTATATTATAGTTTTCTGCATACAGGTCTTTTGTCTCCCTAGGTAGGTTTGTTCCTAGGTATTTTATTGTTTTTGCTGCAATGGTAAATGGGAGTGTTTCCTTAATTTCTCTATAAGAGTTTTCATCATTAGTATATAGGAATACAAGATATTTCTGTGCATTAATTTTGTAAACTGCTACTTTACCAAATTCATTGATTAGCTCTAGTAGTTTTCTCGTAGCATCTTTAGGATTCTCTATGTATAGTATCATGTCATCTGCAAACAGTGGCAGTTTTACTTCTTCATTTCTTATTTGGATTGTATTTATTTCTTTTTCTTCTCTGATTGCTGTGGCTAAAACTTCCAAAGCTATTTTGAATAATAGTGGCGGGAGTGGGCAAATTTGTTTTGTTCCTGATCTTAGAGGAAATGATTTCAGTTTTTCACTATTGAGAATGGTGTTAGCTGTGGGTTTGTCATATATGGCCTTTATTGTGTCGAGGTAAGTTCCTGCTATGACTACTTTCTGGAGGGTCATCATAAATGGGTGTTGAACTTTTTCCAAAGCTTTTTCTGCATCTATTGAGATGATCATGTGTTTTTTTTTTTTCCTTCAGTTTGTTAACATGGTGTATCACATTGATTGATTTGTGTATACTGAAGAATCCTTGCATTACTGTGATAAACCAAGTTTGATTATGGTGTATGATCCTTTTAATGTGCTGCTGGATTCTGTTTGCTGGTATTTAATTGAGAATTTTTGCATCTATGTTCATCAGTGATAATGCCCTGTAGTTGTCCTTGTTTGTGGGATCTTTGTCTGGCTGATGGTGGCCTCGTAGAATGAGTTTGGGAATGTTCCTCCCTCTGCTATATTTTGGAAGAATTTGAGAAGGACAGGTGTTAGCTCTTCTCTAAGTGTTTTACAGAATTCGTCTGTGAAGCCATCTGGTCCTGGGCTTTTGTTTGTTGGAAGATTTTTAATTACAGTTTCTATTTCAGCACTTGTGATTGGTCTGTTTATATTTTCTATTTCGTCCTGGTTCAGTCTCGGAACGTTGTGCTTTTCTAAGAAGTTGTTCATTTCTTCCAGTTTGTCCGTTTTATTGGCATATAGTTGCTTGTAGTAATCTCTCATTATTCTTTGTATTTCTGGAGTGTCAGTTGTTACCTCTCTTTTTTCATTATTCTTTGTATTTCTGGAGTGTCAGTTGTTACCTCTCTTTTTTTCATTTCTACTTCTAGTGATTTGAGTCTTCTCCCTTTTTTTCTTGATGAGTCTGGCTAATGGTTTATCAATTGTTTTTATCTTCTCAAAGAACCAGCTTTTATTCTTATTGATCTTTGCTATTGTTTCCTTCATTTTTTTTTCATTTATTATTGATCTGATCTTTATGATTTCTTTCTTTCTGCTAAATTTGGGGTTTTCTGTTCTTCTTTCTCTAATTGCTTTAGGTGTAAGGTTAGGTTGTTTATTTTAGATGTTTTCTGTTTCTTGATGTAGGATTGTATTGTTTAAACTTCCCTCTTAGAACTGCTGTTGCTGCATCCTGTAGGTTTGGGATCACTGTGTTTTCATTGTCATTTGTTTCTAGGTATTTTTTGATTTACCCTTTGATTTCTTCAGTGATCTTTTGGTTATTTAGTATTGTATTGTTGAGCCTCCATGTGTTTGTATTTTTTACAGATTTTTTCCTGTAATTGATATCTAGTCTCACAGCGTTGTGAACAGAAAAGGTACTTCATACAATTTCAATTTTCTTAAATTTACCAAGGCTTGATTTGTGACCCAAGATATGGTGTGTCCTGGAGAGTGTTCCATGAGCCTTTGAGAAGAATATGTATTCTGTTGTTTTTGGATGGAATGTCTTATAAATATCAATTAAGTCCATCTTGTTTAATGTGTCATTTAAAGCTTGTGTTTCCTTATTTATTTTCATTTTCGATCATCTGTCTATTGGTGAAAGTAGGTTGTTAAAGTCCCTACTATTATTGTATCATTGTCAATTTCCCCTTTTATGGCTGTTAGCATTTGCCTAATGTACTGTGGTGTTCTTATGTTGGGTGCATAAATATTTACAATTATTATATCTTCTTCTTGGATTGATCCCTTGATCATTATGTAGTGTCCTTCTTTGTCTCTTGTAATGGTCTTTGTCTCTTGTAATAGTCTTTATTTTAAAGTCTATTTTGTCTGATATGAGAATTTCTTTTGATTTCCATTTGTATGGAATATCTTTTTCCATCCCCTCACTTTCAGTCTGTATGTGTCCCTAGGTCTATTGTGGGTCTCTTATAGACAGCATATATATGGGTTTTCTTTTTGTATCCATTCAATATCTTTTGGGTGGAGCATTGAATCCATTTACATTTAAGGTAGTTATTGATATATATGTTCCTATTACCATTTTCTTAATTGTTTTGGGTTTGTTATTGTAGGTCTTTTCCTTTCCTTGTGTTTCCCTCCTAGAGAATTTCCTTTAGCATTTGTTGTAGATCTGGGTGTTTTTTTTTTTTTTTTTTTTTTTTTAGATCTGGGTTTTTGATGCTATATTCTCTTAGCTTTTGATTCTCTGTAAAGATTTTAATTTCTCCATTGAATTTTAATGGGATCCTTGCTGGGTAGAATAATCTTGGTTGTAAGTTTTTCCCTTTCATCACTTTAAATATGTCCTGCCACTCCCTTCTGGCTTGCAGTGTTTCTGATGAAAGATCAGCTATTAACCTTATGGGGATTCCTTTGTATGTTAATTGTTGCTTTTCCCTTGTTGCTTTTAATATTTTTTCATTGTATTTAAGTTTTTGATAGTTTGATTGATATGTGTCTTGGCGTGTTTCTCCTTGGATTTATCCTGTATGGGACTCTCTGTGCTTCCTGGACTTGATTGCCTATTTCCTTACCCATATTAGGAAAGTTTTTCAACTATAATCTCTTCAAATATTTTCTCAGTCCCTTTTTTACTCTACCTCTTCTGGACACCTATAGTTTGAATGTTGGTGCATTTAATGTTGTCCCAGAAGTTTCTGAGATTGTGCTCACTTCTTTTCATTCTTTTTTCTTTTTTCTGCTCTGCAGTAGTTATTTCCACTATTTTATCTTCCAGGTCGCTTATCCATTCTTCTGCCTCAGTTATTGTGTTATTGGTTCCTTCTAGAGAATTTTTAATTTCATTTATTGTGTAGTTCATCTTTGTTAGTTTGCTCTTTAGTTCTTCTAGGTCCTTGTTAAACATTTCTTGTATTTTCTCCATTCTATTTCCAAGATTTTGGAACATCTTTACTATCATTACTCTGATTTCTTTTTCAGGTAGACTGCCTATTTCCTCTTCATTTGTTTGGTGGTGTATTTTTACCTTGCTCTTTCATCTGCTGTGTGTTTCTCTGTCTTCTCATTTTGCTTAACCTACTGTGTTTGTGGTCTCCTTTTCACAGGCTGCAGGTTTGTATTTCCAGTTGTTTTAGTGTCTGCCCCCAGTGGCTAAGGTTGGTTCAGTGGCTTGTTTAGGCTTCCTGGTGGAGGGGACTGTTGCCTGTTTTCCAGTGGATGAAGCTGGATCTTGTCTTTCTGGTGGGCAGGACTGCATCCAGTGATGTTTTGAGGTGCCTCTGAACTTATTATGACTTTAGTTAGCCTCTCTGCTAATGGGTGGGTTTGTGTTCCTGTCTTGCTAGTTGTTTGGTATAGGGTGTGCAGCACTGTAGCTTGCTGGTCATTGAGCAGAGCTGGATCTTAGCTTTGAGATGGAAGTCTCTCACAGAGCTTTCACCATTTGTTATTACATTGGGTTGGGAGGTCTCTCATGGACCAATGTCCTGAACTTGGCTCTCTCACCTCAGATGCTTAGGCCTGACACCTGGCCAGAGCACTAAGAGCCTGTTAGTTAGCCACATGGCTGAGAAGAAAAGGGAGAAAAAGAAAGAAGGAGAGAAAGAAAGAAGGAAAGAAAGAAAGAAAGAAGAAAGAAAATAGAAAGAAAGAAAGATAAATAAAATAAAATAATTAAAATAGAAAAAATTATTAAAAAGAAAAAGTAATGCAAAAAAAGAGAGAAAGAAAGAAGAGAGAAACCAAACCAAAAACAAATCCACCAAGGATAACAAGCAGTAAAAACTATACTAAAAAAAGAAAACAAAAAAATGGACAGTCAGAACCTTAGGACAAATGGCAAAAGCTATACAGACAAAATCACACAAAGAAGCATGCACATACAAACAAAAAGAGAAACAAGGAATATATATTTTATATATATATATATATATATAAAATTTAAAAAGGAAGAGAGCATGAAATCAATAAACAAATCTACCAGTGATAATAAGCCCTAAATACTAAACTAAGATAAACATTAAATCAGAACCAAATAAGATGCAGAAAGCAAACCTCAAGTCTACAGTGGCTCCCAAAGTCCACACCTCAATTTTGGGATGATTTATTGTCTATTCAGGTATTCCACAGACACAGGGTACATCAAGTTGACTGTGGAGATTTAATCTGCTGCTCCTGATACTGCTGGGAGAAATTTCCCTTTCTCTTCTTTGTTCACGCAGCTCCTGTGGTTCAGCTTTGGATTTGGCCCTGCCCCTGTGCATAGGTCCCCTGAGGGCATCTGTTCCACACCCAGAGAGGATGGGGTTAAATGAGAGTCTTATTAGGGGGTTCTGGCTCACTCAGGCCTGGGGGAAGGACAGGTATGCAATGTGGGGCGAGCCTGCAGCAGAGGCCATCATGATGTTGCAACAGCCTGAGGCATGCCGTGTTGTCTTCCGGGAAAGTTGTCCCTGGATCAGAGGACCCTGGCAGTGGTGGGCTGCACAGGCTCCTGGGAAGGGAGGTGTTGATAGTGACCTGTGCTTGCCCACAGGCTTCTTGATTTGATGGCTGCAGTAGAAGCCTTAACATTTTATGCCCACCTCTGGTGTCTGCACTGATAGCCTGGGCTCTCACCCATCTCTGGAGCTTGTTTAGGTGGTGCTCTGAATCCCGTCTCCTTGATCAACTCAAAACAATGGTCTCTTGCCTCTCTAGCAGGTCCAAACTTTTTCCCAGAGTCCCTCCCTGCTAGCTGTGGCTCACTAACCCCCTTCAGGCTATGTTCATGCAGCCAACCCCAGTCCTCTCGCTGGGATCTGAACTCCAAAGCCCAAGCCTCAGCACCTAGCTGCTGCCTGCCCCAGTGGGTGAGCAGATAAGCCTCTCAGGCTGGTGAGTACTGGTTGGCACCAATCCTCTGTGTGGGAATCTCTCCACTTTGCCCTCTGCACCCCTGTTGCTGTGCTCTCCTCCATGGCTCCAAAGCTTCCCCCTGCACCACCCACCCCCTCTCTCTGCCAGTGAAGGGGCTTCCTACTGTGTGGAAACTTTTCCTCCTTCACAGCTCCCTCAGAGGTGCAGGTCCCATCCCTATTCTTTTTTCTCTGTTTTTCCTTTTGCCCTATCCAGGTACATGGGGGAGTTTCTTGCCTTTTAGGAAGTCTGAGGTCTTCTGTCAGTGTTCAGTAGGTGTTCTGTAGGAGTTGTCCCACATGTAGATGTAGTTTTGTTGTATTTGTGGGGAGGAAGGTGATCTCCATGTCTTAATCCTCTGCCATCTTGAAGACACCCTCAATGTTAACATTTCTAATACATGAACTTAATTCCATCAAGACTGTCTTCTGAAGCCATAAACCACTTTCTATACTGAATTACTAACACTGTGGCTTATTGGAGCAATATGAATTTTAATTTATGATATGTGTGTGCAATTTTGTTGCTCAATAAGTCTTTGATGATTTTAAAGTTCACATTTAGATAAAAATGAAAGAATCACATAACAGAATAAAGACATTTTGCTTTCTTCTTCTTCCCTGAAATCTACTAAAAAAAGTAAGAATTACATAACATACAAATAGCCCATTGTACAAATTTATTCCATATATGATATCAATAAGATCAATAAAGTGTCCAAGGATAAACCAAATTGAAAGGTCTAAGACTTCTATGGCAAAAACTATGCATCTTTAATGTCAGAAAATCAAAGAAGCCTGAATGAATGGTAAGATAAACCCCAACAATGTATAAGAGAATTCAAAATTTTATTAATGGGAATTCTTGATTAATTAATCTATTACATCAATGTCATTCCAATCTAAATCCAGGAGTTTATATATATATATATATATGTATGACTCAAAATAATATTTGAAAGTAAATTTGAAACAAATTAAAAATATAAATGTCTATCATATTTCAAACAGGTTACAAACATAGAAATTAAAATATGATAATTAAGAATAGACATTAATAATGAGAAACATAGAGCATGGACTTTGATATATGGGTAAGTGGGAATTTGGTATATAATAAAGGTGTTGTTTCCAACCAAATATAAAAGACTGAACAATGAATAATGTTGAATTAATAGGATATTTATTTAAGAAAATAAATAATAATCTCAAACTTTACCTCATTTTTCTCACAGTAATGAATTTTAAATGTTTTAAAAATGAACTTTAAAAATAAAAATGAATATTAAAACAATACTACAAATTTTTAGAAGATATAGAGTAGAATATATGCATAATCTTGGCATGAGGGCTGCCTTTTTAGGTATCCTCAACCCCTTCAAAAAGAGAAAAACACATAACAGAAAATATTGATGAAATTGAGGACATCAACACAAACCTGATTGATAAATAAATAAATACGAAGCAATAGAAGAGAAGTAGGAGCAACATTTTACTATTGGCCTTGTTGCTGTTCCTCCCATTAAGTACACTGTAGTTAGGACAACTGTTCTTCTCAGACTCCAATTCTAGAATGTTGTTCCCTCAGATATTTTCCAGGCTACCTTTCTTATTTCAATCTTTTTTCTGTTCTAAGTTTGCCTCCAGAAGGTGGTCTCTGCGTACCCTATCTAAAATATTATCATCTCTGTATTTTTTTCTTTTTATCCCTGACCCAGTTATTTTTTTCTGACTGGAACTGAAGTCTACTTGTATTATTACATAATTTTTCATGTCTTGAGACCTTCCATATTCAAATTCAAGGTTCACTAAAGCATGGATATTATGTTGTTCTCCACCATATCACAGGATCCTAGAATTCCTGGCACACAGTAGGCACTTTGAATATTTATTGAATGAATAAAAAGAGAAATGATTAAAAAATAATGACAGATGAGAATATCTAACAAAAATCACATGTGCAATTATGTGCTTAACAAATATTCCCTTTCATTTTCTTTTTTTCCATCCAGAAAGTTTCAGTCTAGTAGGTAAGACAAATACACAAATAACTGAAAAATATATTCCTTCATTGTATCAAGTTATATTTACATCAACTTTATAATTTCTATGTAATATGATATTGCAATAACTAATATTATAAAAAGGTGTTCAGTGCACTGCTTTGTATTCCTTGGTCATAAGAAAAAAGAAATAAAATCCGTTTAATTGAGAATAAAAGCCAGAATACCTGAACTTTTTCTAACTTAGTAATTTACATAAGATTTCTTTCTTTTCTTTCTTTCTTTTTTTCTAAGTTTGAGTTTATTGTGCATCTCAAAAGAACAATATGGAAACTGTGGGAATGAGAAAGAAACTCTATTCTTAAATGCTATGTGCCATTAGCAGATACCATACTACCACACATGTTCTAGGCAAGAAACTTAAAAGGATAACTATTCACAAATGAATCTTTATTTCTCTTACTAATTAATAACCCCCATGCTGTGAATACATGGTGATAATGTACTACTAAGAAAAATCAATAAATTTACACTGAGGGACAAAGTAATTGGTGTTGCAGAATAGAAAATGATGTATTGTGCATTGATCCTTCAGCAATCTTTTAACTAAAAAGAAGAGAAGAGAAATCTAATTACTTTAGCAGGTACCTGAAAGTGATAAGATTAAAACAAGCTAATTATATTTTCCTGAATAATGACTTAACTTTGATGAAAGTAAGTTGAGGAAAGGCATACTGTGATTCAGGCAAAGAAATGTTAGATTTCACTAATTATAGCATAATCCTGATTCATTTAACTGTCCTTAACCTATTTTAAAGAAGCCAAAATAGAAAGAGCAAACACTATTGAACAGAAATATATAGGACATTTCTGCATAGTATGTAAGATAAAATTAAATTCCAAAGATGTTTGTATATGTGAGTCTGAAATTAAAATGTATCAGGTAAAATGGCAAAAAAAAATTTACCTGTTTTTCCTAACAGCAATAGTTTAAAAGAAATTTTCTATATAAATGTTTACTTACTTCAGACAATGTTAGAGAAATAAAACTGCATAAGATGATCAAGTTTTGAAGATTCATTTATGTAAATACTACTTCAGATTAAATTTTATAGACATATCACCAAATCTGGAAATATTTAGTTATATTAATGCTTTTTAATTTGCATTTTCTCTTATATGAATATTTTTAAATGAATACTGAAAGCTGCATAGCTATAGAATTTGACTGATGTTTGTTCATTTAAAAGCCTTTGTTTTCCCATTATTACTTAACTATCCTGTTTTTTTCTCCCATCAAAATTCAATATGTGAAAAGTTCAACTTAAATCCATCTCTATTCCTCCCATCTATAACATTCAGTAATACAAATACTACTACTAATAATAATGTCACCTAATTTTCAGGCTCTTTAAGTGGATTAGAGTCAGTATGAGTATTCACCTGGCATACAGAAGGTACTTATAAATTGTACCGGTTGGTGTAATTAGTAGAATTATTAAGTTACATACCTCTTCCAGTTCTTGAGAATGGTCAGTATACTTCTCACAGTCAGAGAATGTGCAGGGAATTTGGAAGACTTCCTACCTCATTCATCAGGGATCTCTCTTGAGGCTTTTCACAACTCCTAACTTCTTTAAATCTGAGAGAACACCCTCATGGATCCCAGAAAAGGTAATGGGGTTAAGGGCAATATACAAAGCCTCTCCTCATGTATAGTTGGGGAGAAACTCAGATCAACTTAAAGCAGTGGTAAAAACAAAGTCCTTTACAAATTTCCATAACACAACAAAGGAATGTTGTGGTAAAAAAATCAGAGAAAAGTTAAAATTAAAGGAAGTAGTAAGATGAAAAAATCCAAACTAGACCAAATCACAGAAACAAAACAAAACAACAACAAAAGCCTCAGAGGAAATAACCAGATTAAATAAATACTGAAGAATAGGATTAAATTCTGTATAAAAGGCACATATTTGTAATGCAAACTACATAATGCAGAAGACCATGGATGCACAGTTCACACTTGAGAAATATTTATAGAATTCAAATAGCCTAAGAAAAAGGACAAAAATATAAAAATTATGAGGAAAGAATAGATCTCAATGACAGAAAGTAAAAGCCTATCTGGGTAAAATAATATTTCTGATAAAAAAAGTAAGAAAAAGAACAAATCTATAACAAAAGAAAATATTCCTGAGCTTAAAAGTGTCCCAAGTATTCAGGAAAATGGAACTATTTAACTTTGGCAAAATCAATGAAAGTGATTCACATCTAGAAACTACTAAGCCTGTATGGGATTCTAAGATCAGAGGGGAAAAGATCTGCAAAAGGCCTAATAAAAAACATATAAAATAACCCAAATTCAAGGCAACTTTATATTTTTATGAAAACTCAATTCTAAAAAATAAATAACAAAAACAAATTTTATAATCCAATAGTCTTACTAAATAGCTTCAGATATTCTAAGGTTCATAAAATATAGTGATATAAACCTTAGTGCAATTTGAGTTATTTTTTTCTGCTCTCTGCAACCAAGGTTTACCAGCTTTAAATTTCTGGATATTTTGTTAATTTTTACTATTCATGTTGTATCACATTTAGATCTTTAGTACTACTATAATATTTATGTAATCAAAATAAAATGTTCTCAGCTAAAATAAATCATGTGAGTTTATTATACATTAATCTAAGCTATGAAATTTTTAAAAAGCTTGTGCAATGGTTTAAATTTGCAACTCAGCAAGACAAGTTGAACTTCATTTTCACTACAGTATAATTTTTTAAGAGAGTTAAATGATATAACTTTCGTATCTATTACATGGTGTGAATTTAAGGGATTTTTTTGACAGTTTTTAGTTGTGCCTTTATTCACCTTAGTTCGTTAAAAATGTACTTGTTTTAAAGATCCTATAAATAGGGTAACCACCCACTAATGTGGGATATAAGTAAGTCACCCCTCTCAGCATGGTACTTTTGTCTTTAAAAGCATAGTTTCTTAAAGGAATCTTATCGATCACATAGTAGTTAAAACAATGTCAGATATAATGATGTATACAATCTAAACAAGACAGGCTAATTAAGAATTTACATAATGTAAAAATATACATATTAAAAGTTAGCCACGTGGACAGATGCATGCATTGGGAAGAGTAGTTGATTGGGGTTGAGGGCCCATATGCAGTAATACTGCTTTTTCTTCCTCAGTTACAATAAGTAACTGCCACTAAGAGATACAAGTTTTCCACACACATCTAAATACACAAGGGTAAATAAATGGTGACCTGCCACATGTACAGTCTCAAGTGGGTCTGTGACCCTTCTGTGATAGCTCTCACAAAAATAGTACATAGTGAACCCCATGCAGGTAGTAGGAAGCACCCTCTAGGGGGAGATTATATACATGCCAAAATTGTGAGTTCTTACCAGGATAATCTGCTAGGAGTTCAACTTGCATAAGGATAAAATTAATCTCTTGGCAAAAAAAGGAGGAGTTTGTCACTGATGAGTGAAGCCTGGGACACTGGTATTATTTCTCCCAAACAAGAGGTGTAGTGAAGGTAGCCCTCAATTTTGTATAGGGAAGCCTGCTCTGTTCATAACATTCAACAATCACTGGTTGAGTACTTGGATATAGTAGAGGTGCTGGATATGCCAAGAAAAAGAGCATCATTTCTTGCTCTCTGGGAGTTTATAGTCCAGTAGTGATGGAAGACAATAGACAGAAAATTAAAATGCTGGGTAGAAAGTGTGTGTTACAGCAGAGTTATTCACAGATTATTATGAGAGCCAGTAGATGTGGTCCCCAACCTAAGAGTGAGAGTCTCTGAGGGTGACAGATCACGGAAGTTGCCTTACCTCCCTCTGGCTGTGAACTCTATGCTGTCAATTTTTGTATGTTATGGTATATGAACTGGGTCACATGATCCAAATTTGGAGCAGAGAGAGTGCATATATATATATATATATATATATATATATATATATATATATATATATAAAATTATCTTAGTTTTGTCCCTGTTTTTTAATTCATTTATTTGTTCACTAATTGCTTTGAAAAAAAAATAGTAGTGACTTCCCTGGTGGTCCAGTGGTTAAGATTCCATGCTTCCAATGCAGGGGGCATGGGTTCGATCCCTGGTTGGGGAAGTTCTGCATGTCACATGGCGTGACCAAAACAAACAAACAAACAAACAAAAAACTACTTGATTGAGGTATGATTGACACTCAAAAACTGTACAAATTTAATGTATGCAATGTGTTTGGAGATAAGTACATACCCATGAAATCATTACCATAATCTATGCCATAAACATATCCACCATGTCCTATTTATTTACTTTATTATTATTATGATGATGATGATAATTGACTATTATTGTTTGCTGTGGGTAGAACTTAAATTTGGGGTCTACACACTAACTGGCAGAATGAATTTCTATATGATACATTTTGTTTTTCTCCTCATTTCCCTTTGGTAGTAATTTTAAAACTATATGTTCCCTGGAAGTTATGTGGAATATTTTAAGTACATTTTGTAATAAGACAGGGAACAAATAGTACTTTAATAGTTACTATAATTGCTAAAGTGCCTAACCATATTATCTTATAGCAAGACCAAAAATTTTACATCTGTACTAGAACAATATCCGAATATGAACAGTTCTGAGACTTTAGAACCAAAATTTAAAAGAAGATTAGTAATCTTAGACAAAGACTAAAAATATATATAAATAGAGGAGACCAATTAAGATGGTGAAGGAGAAAGACACAGAACTTACTTCCTCCTATGAAAACATCAAAATTACATCTATATGTGGAACAGTCCTCTCTGAAAACTAACTGGAAACTGGCAGAAAGACTCCTGTACAACCAAGGCTGTAAGAATGATCCACACATATAATCAGGTAGGAAGAGAAGAGAAGTGACAAATTCAGGACCTGTGCTTCTGGGAGGGGACTCAGAGGCAAAGGGAGATTACATGGGCAGAGACTGTCCTTGGGGAGGGAGTTTGGACCACAGATAGGGCACCCCAACACTGAGGTCCTACACAGGAAAGAGGAGCCCCCTTGGCTGGTTGGAGGACTGCTGAGACTAACAGGAAGGCTGTTGGACTCCACTTGTGAGGAGCATGTGTGTGCTGGCCTGCCCCTAGGCAAGGTGGAGAGAGCAGATTGAAGACTATGCTAGTGGTTGTAGGTTTCTCCCAACTGCCTCAGCATGCACACCAGCCCAAGCCAAGTGAATGCTCCAGGCCCACTTTCTCCACATTACAGCATGGCACTGGATATAAGACTGCCATGACCAGGGAGAAAACTCAGCTGTGGAACACAGAGGTGACCTGGTGCCACAGTGACACCTGGGTGGGGTGGTGAAGGCCATTGTTGGCATTTATTCAAGCAGTGCATCAGAAACACCCCAGAACTCTGACGGCAGTCAGTCAACCCACAGTCAACAGCTCACACCACAATACATGCCAAGAGTCCATGCATGTCCTGCCTGCCTTGAGATGCAGATCCACAATGGGGGAGGGGCAGCAGAGGCTGTGGGGAGTGTTTGGCTGTGAGAGACAAAGGGACTTGGATCCAAAGCTGCATCTGAGCAGAGTAAGGGAAACAATTTCTGGTGCCTGGACAGGTAGTGTATCAGAGGCAGCTTGGACACCTGTCTGTGGCTGACATGATCTAAGAGGCCACATATGCCCCCTTGTTTCAGCATGCTCCACCTCTGGGGCAAGGGTCCTGGTGTTGGGAGAGGGAAAGCACACACTTGAAGGGAACAGAGCTAGCTCGAGGCTAAATCTCAGGGCTTCTGCTCCAGCAACTCGGGATCAGACACCACCCCTGATAGGGCAGCAATGGCCACTGAGTAGAGAGGAAGCCCTGCTTCATGCCAGTTCCAGCTCTAGCCACTCCACATCCAGTCCCACCTCTTACCAAGGTGATAGCTGCCAGTACACCCTGATAAAAGATGTGACTTGAATTCACGTCAAATCCAATTCTCCCAACAAAGGCATGGGCACACGCAATCTGTATAGAGATGCTCCCACATAAGGACAGCACTTCAAGACTGCAATAGGTAACTGTTTTACCTAAATTCATAGAGGAAAGGAAGTTAAGTAAAATGAAAAGGCAGAGGAATTAGTCTCAATTGAAAGGCAAGAGAAAACCCTTGAAAAAATAATGAAACAGAAATAGCAATTTACCAGATAAAGAATTCAAAGAATTAGTAATAAGAATATTAACTGAATTAAGGAAAAGAATAGATGAACATAGTGAGAATTTTAACAAGAAACTAGAAAATATAAAGACTCAATCAGAAATGAAGAAAGTGATCTAGAAGCTAGAATACTGAAAATTACCCAATCAAAACAGCAAAAAGAAAAACAAATTTAAAAAAATGAGAACAGTTTAAAAGATCTCTGGGAAAACATTAAGTGTGCAAATATTTGCATTATAGGAGTCCCAGAAGGAGAGGAGAGAGAGAAAGGGATTGAAAATGTATTTGAAAATGTGTTTGAGAAAATTATGGCTGAAAGCTTCACAAACCTGAAGAAGGAAACAGATATCCAGGTACAGGAAGCACAGAGAGGCCAAACAGACTCACATCAAGGCGTATCATAATTAAAATGGCAAATGTTAAACATAGAGAGCATTCTAAAGGCAGCAAAAGAAAAACAAAGAGTCACATACAAGGGAATCCAATAAGGCTATCATCTGTTTTTCTACAGAAACTTTGCAAGCCAGAAGGGAGCGGCATGACATATTCAAAGTAGTGAAAGAGAAAACATGCAAACTAGGTTACTCTACCCAGCAAGATTAGGAGTTAGAATTTAAGAAGAGATAAAGAACTTCTCAGACAAGCAAAAAATTAAACAGTTCATTAATAACCTACCCCCTAAAAATGTTAGAGGGTCTTCTCTAAGTGGAAAAAAGTAATCTATAGGAAAGGGAACATCTCAGTAGGAAAAGCAAATATATAGTAAGGTCTGAGGATCAAGCACTTAAATAAGCTAGTAAGAAGGATTAAAAGTTAAAAAATTGTAAAGGTAACTATAACTACAAAACAATTAAGGGATAAACATAAAGATGTAAAATATGACACCAAAAGCACAAAATGTGTGGGAAGAGAGTAAAAATGTCTATCTTTTGGAATGTGTTTGAACTAAAAATGTGTTTGAATGACTACCAGTTTTCAAAAAAAAAGATACATTTATAGGTCAACATATATGAACCCCATGATAACCACAAGTAAAAAATCTACAACAGACACACAAAAGCTAAAAAGTAAGGGACAACAAGCAAACTACTAAAGGAAATTATCAAATCACAAGGAAAGAAGCAAAAAGAAGTAAAATAAAGAGAGAAGAACTACAAAAACAACTGGAAAACAAGGAATAAAATGGCAATAAGTACATACCTATCAATTATTACCTAAAAGTTAATGGACTAAATTCTCTAACCAAAAGACATAGGGTGGCTGACTGGAGTCCATTTAAAAAAAAAAAAAAAGACAACACTCATCTATATGCTGCATACAAGAGATTTACTTCAGAGCTAAAGACACAAACAGCCTAAAAGTAAGGGGGTGGAAATATATATTTTAGGTAAACAGAACTGACAAGAAAGCAATACTTAGGCAAAATAGACTTTAAAATAATGGCTATAACAAAAGGCAAAGAAGAGCATTATATAATGATAAAGGGATCAATAAAGAAGAGGATATTGCATTCATTAACATATATGCACCCAATAGAGTAGCATCTAAATATATAAAACAAATATAACAGGCATAGAGGGAAAAAATGACAATAACAAAATAATAATATGGTACTTTAACAAACCACTTATCAATGAAGAGATCATTCAGACAGAAAATCAATAAGGCAACAGTGATTTTAAGGACACAATAGATCAGTTATACTTAAAAAATATCTAGAGGATATTACATCCAAAAGCAGCAAAATACAAATTGTTTTCAAGTGTACATGGAATGTTCTCTAGGATGGATCACATGCTAGGCCACAACAGAGGTCTCAACAAATTTAAGAGGGTAGAGATTATATCAAGCATTTTTTTTTCTGACTGCAACGATATGAAACTAGAAATCAATTACAGAAAGAAAAATGAGAAAAGAACAAACATGTGGAGACTAAATATTCTGCTGCTGAAGTAACAATGGGTGAATTAAGAAATCAAAGAGGAAATCAGAAAATAACTAGAGAGAAATGAAAATGGAAATAAACTCTCCAAAATCTATAGGATGCAGCAAAAGCAGTTCTAAGAGGGAAGTTTATAGCAATACAGGCCTTCCTCAAGAAACAAGAAAAATCTCAAGCAACTTAAGCTACCATCTGAAAGAATTAGAAAAAGAAGAACAAACAAAGCCCAAAGTCAGCAGAAAGAAGGAAATATTAAAGACCCAAGAGGAAATAAATAAAACAGAGACCAGAAAAATAAAAAAAACCCAAAATAACCAAATTTAATAGAAAAGATCAGTGAAACTAAGAGCTAAGAGCTGGTTTTTTTGAAAAGATAAACAAAATTGATAAAACTTTAGCTTGACTCACCAAGAAGAAAAGAGAAAGAACCCAATTAAACAAAATAAGAAATGAGAGAGGAGAAATAACAACTGATATCACAGAGACAGGAAAAGTCATAAGAGGGTACTATAATAGTTACATGCCAAAAAATTGGACAACCAAGAAGAAATGCATACATTTCTAGAAGCATACAACCTGCCAAGACTGAATAAGAAGAAACAGACAGTTTGAAGAGACCAATCACTAGTAGTGAAATTCAATTTGTAATAAAAATAACTCCTAGCAAACAAAAGTTCAAGATTGAACAGTGTCACCGAGAAGTTCTACCAAACATATAGAGAAGAACTAACACCTATACTTTTCAAACTATTGCAAAAAATTGAAGAGGATGGAACATCCCCAAATACATTCTACAAGGCCACCATTGCCCTGTTACCAAAACTAGACAAAAAAATGAAAATTACAGGCCAATAACTCTAATCAATTTAAATGCAAAATTCCTCAACAAAATATTAGCAAACAAAATCCAGCAATATATAAAAAGGATCATATGATATTATCAAGTGGCATTTATTCCAGGGACGCAAGAATTGTTCAATATTTGCAAATCAATCAGTGTGATATACTACATTAATTAAAGAGGGATAAAAATACCCTGATTATCTCAATAGACACAGAAAAAGCATTTGACAAAATTCAATATCCATTCATGATAAAATCTCTTATCAAAGTGGGTATACAGGGAACATACCTCAAAATAACAAAGTTCATTTATGACAAACCTGCAACTAACATCATGCTCAATGGTGAAAAGCTGAAAGCCTTTCCTCTAAATTCAGGAACAAGACAAGGATGCCCTCTTTCAACAATTCTATTTAACATAGTATTGGAAGCCCTAGCCACAGCAGTCAGATAAGAAAAAGAAATAAAACGCATCCACATTGGAAGGGAGAAAATAAAACTGTCACTATTTGCAGATGACATGATCCTATGTATAGAAAATCCTAAAGTCTTCCAAAAAACTATTAGAACAAATGAATTTAGTAAAGTTGCAAGATACAACATTAATACACAGAAATATGTTGCTTTTCTACACACCAATAATGAACTATCAGAAAGAAAAAAACAAGAAAAACCAATCTCATTTAAAAATCTCATCATAAAGAACAAAATACAAAGAAATAAACTTAACCAAGAAGGTGAAATACCTATACTCTGAAAACTGTAAAACATTGAAGAAGGAAATTGAAGATGATACAAAGAAATTGAAATATGTCTCATACTCTTGGATTGAAAGAACTAATATTTTTAAAATGGCCAAACTACTCAAAGCAATCTACAGATTTAATGCAATCCTTATCAAAATACCCATGACATTTTTAACAGAACTAGAACAAATAATCCCAAAATTTACATGGAACAAGAATAGACCCCAAGTTGCCAAAACAATCTTGAGAAAAAAGAATAAAGCTGGAGGCATCACCCTCCCTGACTTCAGACTATACTACAAAGCTAAATAAAACAGCACAGTACTGGCACAAAAACAGACACATAGATCAATGGAACAGAATAGACAGCCCAGAAATAATCCCACACACCTATGGTCAATTAATCTACAACAAAAGAGACAAGAATATACAATGAAGAAAAGACAGTCTCTTCAATAAGTGGTGTTCAGAAAATTGGACAGCTACATGTAAAAGAATGAAATTACAATGTTTCCTCACACCATATACAAAAATAAACTCAAAATGTATTAAAAACCTAAATGTAATACTCAAAATCATAAAACTCCTAGATGCAAACATAGCAGAACACTCTTTGACATAAATCATAGCAATATTTTTTATCTATCTCCCAGGCAACAGAAATAATATCAAAAATAAATAAATGGAACCCAATTAAACCTAAAAGCTTTTGCACAACAAAGGAAACCATCGAAGAAACAAAAAGACATTCTACTAAATTGAAAAAATATAGGCAAATGATATGATTGACAAGGGGTTAATATCTGAAATATACAAACAGCTCATACAACTTAATATCAAAAAAAAAAAAACAATAAAAAATTGATGGAAGACCTGAATGGACATTTTTCTAAAGAAGACATCCAGATGGCTAACAGACACATGAAAATGTGCTCCACAACACTAATTATTTGAGAAATGCAAATCAAAACAAGAATGAGATACCACCTCATACCTGTCAAAATGGCTATCATCAAAAAGTCTATAAATAACTAGAGAGGATGTGGAGAAAAGGGGACCCTTGTATACTGTTGGTGGAAATGTGTATTGGTGCAGTCACTATGGAAAACAGTATAAAGGTTCCTCAGAAAATAAAAACAGAACTACCATATGATCCAGCAATTCCAATCCTGGGTATATATCTGGAAAAATGAAACCACTAATTCAAAAAGATTCATGCTCTACAATGTTCATAGCAGCATTATTTACAATAGCCATATATGTAAGCAAACCAAGTGTTTATCAACAGACAAATGATAAAGAAGATGTGGAATACATATATGATGGAATATTACTCAGTTATAAAAAATGAAGAATGAATTTCTGCCTTATGCAACGATATGGATGGACCTAGAAAATATGCTTAGTGAAATAAGTCAGACAGAGAAGACAAATATTATGTGATATCACTTATTTGTGGAATCTAAAAGATAAAACGAATGTACATAGCAAAACAGAAACAGACTCACAGGTATCGAAAACAAACTAGTGGTTACCAGTGGGGAGGGGCAAGAAAGAGGTATGGATTTAAGAGATACAAACTACTGTGTATAAAATAGATAAGCAACAAGGATATATTGTTCAGCACAGGGAATTATAGTCATTATTTTGTAATAACTTTTAATAAAGTGTAATCTATGAAAATATTGAATCACTATGTGTATACTTGAAATTAATGTAATATTTTAAATTAACTATACTTCATTTATATATATATATATATATGAAGAGATGAAAAACAATGAGCATTCCTTAAAGAGAGCTTAAAATATTTTGAAATTCCATTATCTTTCATACTAGCTTGAAACACTCTCTCTTTTGCTGAAATCTTATGGAAAATATGTTTATTATTAATATAATATTATTTTGCAAAGATATTTTATTTTGATTAGAGAAAGATCTTTCAAAATATTTTGTAATTTTAATGTTCAAATACTTGAGAAAGTATGTCAGAATATAATAAATTTATAATAATTAAAGTCCCACCTAAATCTTCCCTAATGTAGCCATTAGGTGGCAAGAATCAGCAGCAGACCCTGTTAAAATGTGGATTCCCCACCACTGCCCCTTTGTGATTCTCATTTAATTGGTCTCAGATGGGCTCTGTCATGGTCAGCTAGCATGCAACTGTTTGTTTCTGAGTTAGGTGGCCCACAGTGTACACCTTGAGAAGTGATGCTAAGAAGAGCCTCAACAACCCTTTGAGAGGGCTTTCATTTTTTACATTGTGTACACTTATACAGTGGTAAAAAGATGTAAGAGTTATACAAATTAAAGATTGGAATCTAGAGTTTTAAATAGGATGATGATAGTCCAATGAGCAAATATTATTCAGCATCACTTAGATTTGATATTTGGATCTTTTATTTTGCATAGATTCTTCTGGGATCAACTGTTGCTCATATTTTTCAAAATGATTTACAAACTATTTTTAGGATAGGCTAATACTCTGTTGTATTTTTTGTGTGTCACTTGCTCTTAGCTTTGTTTTATTTTCACCCTTTCGATGACATCTTAATTGCCAGCATGGGCCTGCAAATGTACACATAATGAAAATATGTATTTGATTATGACTGAGTTATTAACATAACTAGATTTTGAGTGCTGTAAAACTTTTTGCTGCAACATAACACAGGTGACTTTCTTTGTCTACTTTCATTCCTCAGTCTCTGTAATAATCAGTTTTTCTGCAAGTGGAAATGCCTTTTAATTTGCATAATTCTGTACTGCAATATTGCACCACATTGAAATATGTGAAATTTTTGTTTAAGATGAATAGATGATAAAATGTTTTACAAGGTTTATTTTTTCCATTGCTACCATAATGATTTGTTGCAAAAACAAACAATGAAAAACATCATCATTAACACTAAAAAAGCACCATAAGGTTAACATGTTTGCTTTTACTGTGATATACTGTATATAGTTTGGCATTATAACAGTAAAAAGTAAATGAAAACTAAAATAATGAAGAATTTTCTCCACTCTCATGGAGACCCCAAACAAAGCAGAACATAACTTGCACAGCACCTTTGCTAAAATCACTTACCTTGTTTTCAAGTTAATTTTCCAGAATAGCTTTGAAAACAACTAAGAAAGATAAGGTTGAATATGTAAACTTTCATTTTGATTCTTATGAATATTCTTATAATGCCTTTTTTCATAAAAACAAAGATTTGGAAGTATGTATTTACATTTCAAATCTGCATTGTAGAGTTCTATTTTTTCATAGTATGATTATTTTCAGAAATCTGAGCTTTTGTCCACAAGGTGAAACAGGACAGAGAAGTCAAATAAGAATCTGACAATAAATATTTCTGGCATAAGAGAGATAATTTAGGTAAACAAAGTTTTAAAAATAAATGAGTGACTGACTAGACAATGATTGCCAGAAGTAAGTGAATTAATACTTAGTGCCATTAATTCTCTTGTAAGACTGCTCCAGGCTCCTTTCTTCCATATCACCAGAGTTCCCACAGCATTAATATCCAGTTACCTTCAGTATCAACTTGCTTGACAGCACACATTTTGCTTTTTCTTATATCTTCCCTTTCCAACTTTCCCACTTCTCTACCAGTTTTTCCTAAACCTCATCTTGTATCTGCTTCTAGAAAACCCAAATAAAGGATGAGAAGAATAGAAGCTGAAAAGATGAAGAAGTATGAAAGCCATATGCCTTTGCAAAAGACATAGAACTGAAAAAAGAAAATGATTCAAAATTCAAGTAATTCAATATAAATGGTAATGAAGAAGCTAGAGAATTTGGGTGCAGACCAAATAATGATATGCTTCATATTTCATACTTAAGAATTTTGGTTTTATGTGAGTCAACTTACTAATTTTAATAAAATATAAACATATTTTCCAAATTATGAAAAACTTATTGATATATTTTGGGGTATCAAAACTGAATGCTTTCAAATTCCCTTCTCTTGTAATGCTACACTCCCTTCTCTTCTACTAATCATGAGTGTGATACAGTTGCTTCTTTCTTCTTTCTGCTTGCCCTCTCTGCTACACTACACTTGCCCTCTCTGCTACACTAATAGTTGGTCTCAGTGGTTAGTTGGCAGATATACATGTTTATGGCTCAACAGTGTCAATATAGAAAGAAGATATGAAACATATAATCATAGGCAGAGTATTTGTTTCCATTGTTAAATAACATGCCATTTCACCATATCCAAAGATTTGGGATCTTCCACATATTCTTCCTTAGTTGTATCATTATTTGGGAACTGGTTAAGTACAAAAGCATGTTGAAATTGAGGGAAAACACATTTTTAAAATAGGTTTTATTGTGGTTCATTGTTTTTTAGGCAGAGAAAACAACTTCGAAAGGAATTATAGTTTCAATTCAATACAATACAGCAAACATGGAAAGGTATAAAGTGGAAAAATGGATAAAACTTGATCATAGCTTTCTAAGACTTCATAATTGTGTGTGTGTGTGTCAGGGGGTGATATATAGTCTTAAAAGGAAGAGGGAAAACATTCAATATAAAAAGAGTGAAATGAAATAGTGTTTATTTATCATACAGAAATAATGAGCTGAAATTTCCTCTGAGCTACTGGAGAGGGTATAAGGCAAAAAGTGAGGAGCACCTATTGTCTTTGTTTGTCTAAAAGATAAATACAGAGTCCTTCCTCAAGGAACCTGCCTACTCTTTATTCAAAAACTCTGGATTGTGAAGTGACTCAAGTGCACAAAATTGGAAAAAAGACCATGAATTTCTAATATGGTGTCTGAAGTCTTCTGTTTGCCAAAACTGGAAGATGTTTTATTTTTTTCCTTTTATTTTGGTTGTTATGTAAATCATATGAGGCCTTGGTACTCTGCCTGTTGGATTTATTTCTGGGAACCCCATAATTCATTGGCCATAACCAAAAATCTCAGTATCAATTTATTCCCAGCAATGTGATTGTTAAAATCTGTCCTATGTCACTTAATCTCTGACAACCAGGTTCTTCCATTAAGTTAAAGAAACCATATTAGTTCCAGCTTATCAGGTGAGTTTCCTCTGGCATGAAAAAACAGCAATAAACTTCTAGAAGTTTTCTCTCCAATCGTCACATCAGGAATTTACCTCTATCCAAAATCTTGATAATGAAAAAAATAAATAAATCAAGTCTTTGAATGATAAACCAGCATTAAAGTCCAGATTCTGGAGCCTGTACAGACTAGTGAAGGAAGAAATCTTCTAAATGAGCATAACTGCAAGGGTATATAGTTATTAAGTTATTTAAAAAGACAGGATGGGATAGAGCTATACATAGATTCTTGGGTAATAGCCAGCATTGTATGATGATTAGTGTTAAGGAAGATGGGGAATGGATCCATAGTTTGGACACTTTGGAATGGTCTGGGGTCTGAGAATATTCATTTCTGTTGTGAATTCTCACCTAAAGACATGCACAAAGGATGATATATATATATATATATATATTTTTTTTTTTTTTTTTTGCTGTACGCGGGCCTCTTACTGTTGTGGCCTCTCCCGTTGCGGAGCACAGGCTCCAGACGCGCAGGCCCAGCTGCCATGCCTCACGGGCCCAGCCGTTCCGCGGCATGTGGGATCTTCCCGGACCGGGGCACGAACCCGCGTCCCCTGCATCGGCAGGCAGACTCTCAACCACTGCACCACCAGGGAAGCTCCCTATATTTTTTAAATAATAGAAAGATCAGGATAACCCATACTAAGAATGATTGTTATTTGCCTTTTCTGTCAGCCTACTGATACCAAAAACTGGATTCAAAAACAAAGCACCTATGGACACAAAGATTAGTATTATTAATTCAACAAATATTTATTGAGTTCCTATCATGTGCCAGACCCTGGTCCAAGCTCTGATGATGCAGCAATGAAAGTAATAAAAAACACAAAACTAAAAAGAAGCTTGTTCTCATAGAAATTATATGCTGGTAGTTAAGGATAATCTGAAAAACAAACATTTCATGGCCAAGGGTGAGTTCACTAGACTCATTGATGAGTTCCAAACACTGAGAACCCCAGAGTACCTGACATAGTTCTACACTGCCAGTCTTTAGCAGATTGATTATATTAGACCCTTCCATCAGGAGGAGGACAGAGTTAGCAATGTTTCCTTACTATAATAGGCACTTATTTTTTACGAGAATTTCTTTTCCTGTCTTGAATGATATCCTGCAAACCACAGTATCCAAATTACTTCCCAGTGTGAGGTAATGGGATAATTCCTTTGTAATTCACTGGTCTTAGCATGCACTTGATTATCTAATGGTTATCTTGGCTATTTTAGAATCAAAAGGCCTTGCAGAAGAGTAGAAAGACCTATTCAATACAGTTACTGCTAAGGATGAAAAATATCTTATGAGGCTGAAGTGTTCTTATAACATATGATATATGCTTTGTGACAGAGTAAAGTGTATGATGTTTATTTGTTCCAGATACAGATAACAGGGGGTGAAAGTGTGGGTGATGTCTCTCATGATTATATCTAGTTACAAGCTTTGAGACTTATTTGAGTGTTCCAGGGAGGAAGAATTTGATGAGCCCAATAATAATTCCACTGAACTCGGGATTTCTTGAAGGTGGCCTAAGGTCAATTTGTGCTCCTCATGCCACTGGTAAAATAAACAAAAAAATAGGGTTATAATGATGGCTCAGAAACATTCTGTCTATCAAAGGGAAATAATGTTAATGCTACACAGTGAATATCAGAAAGATTATGAATGTCAACTAATGTGTTCTTTGGAATATTTCACTCTATAATCACGAAAGAAAAGCCAGTCTATTACAATTCAGTTACCTTCAATTGATCAAACATTATAATTTGCACATGTCACCTCTCACTAATTCACATATTGGCTTTGACTATTTTATTATAAGGAACTTACCCACCACAATGTTCCCACCACAGATTTAACTTTGTATTCATTCATTCACCCATTCCACAAATATTTCTTTGTACTGATTACCAAGATAAAGTTCTGATTTCTACAAAGATTCAAAGATAAATTCCTGCCCTCAGTAAACTTACAAATTTTACTGATAAGAAAGGTGAATTAGAAAACAGTTACAATAAAATGTGGTAAGTGATATATTAGAAGATGGGGCTCAGTATGTAATCTGATGGGTAACAGGCAGGAATGGAAGATGCCATCATAAAGAAGTGATCTTGAGTTGTATTGAAAAATTTATTGAAGATCAAGCACAAGACTTCTTGCAGAGAATATTTCTTAGGAGAAAAATCATCTCCAAAGACTCAGAGGTAAGAGAACATGGCATACTCTGGAGATTGCAAAAGCATACATTGGCTAGAGAGGAGGGTGTAGAGAGATAATATTAATACACACTCCTTTGTATATGACACAGTGCTCAAAAAATGAATATGTGGACTAGAGAAGAAGGCAAATTTGAAGTCCCTGAAGATTGCCTTTCTTTCTATATTTAATGTTATTCTTGTGAATTAAGGCCATGTCTTTGGGAAAACTCTGTGTGATTGACAGATACTACCTATAAAAGCATAGAATACACTTTAAATCATGAACAGACACTCAAAATTAACAATGAACATTTATCAAATTAACTCTCAAATAAGAAAATGCAGGGTTCTCAAGGAAGGAGACATACAGCAGATAGTTTGATTAGGGTAAGAGAAAGGAAGACATTAGGAATGTTCTACTGAATGAACTATATTCCCGAAGGCCAATAAGACTGAAGTGTGCCTGAGTAAGTAGCAGTGAGCTCTGAATATCTAGAAATTGAGGACAAAGGATGGAATAAGACACAAAGAAATGATTGGGTTTCTTTATTATTGGATTTGAACCTGATTGTAACTAGTCCACAAAATATATATTTGTTTTATATGTTTATTTTCCCAGAGCTATTGTGACAAAAGTCATCTATGGTGCCATGAACAAGCAAACAGATAATCTGCACTCATTTAGGAGAAAATACTTTGCAATACATGACTTTCTAATGATCTGTATTTTTGCAATTTTATTTTATATAAATATTTAATTTTTCTTCAAATGCTCTTACATTTTTAATTTCATATTTATTAATTCAAGAAATGCACAAATCCATAAACTTGAACTTAACCTTGAGAATATTATGAGTTTCAGGGCCTATATTTATCATTTTCCCCCAATGGACTAGTGATTAATCAATGCACACTTATCACTTTTATTAAGTTACTTCTGATTCTCTTTGAGGGAAAGCTTTTATTTGTAAGTAGTAACTGTTTTTCTCTTTAAAACCACACAGCATTCCTTGAATAAATTAAATTATACTCTTTATCAATCCCCACATTATCTATTGTAAACTGGCCAACAGAATTAGTCACAGCATTAATGTTCTTGGTTCTTCTTGATATGCTGCAATGCCCCTATATAGGAAATGCTTTCTCCTTCCTACATCATGGCCTTGGTCACAAACTGGCATTGTTTTTGCAATGCATATGATTAGCCTAAGAAATGCCAGCTCTTGTAACCTATAGACCCTCAAAATGTACATCTCAAACAGTAGTTTATTTTTTTTTCTCATATAACAATTCAAATGGTGTGTTTAGGACAAGTAAGCAGGTTTCCTACATGCGTGATTCATGCACCTGTGGCTCCAGCACTCTCAGGAAATTAATATAAGCAGAGGGAGGTGATCAAGGAAACTCCCCCTGGCAGGGAAGTTGCCTCACAATGTCTGCCCAGAAGCATTTCATTATTACTAACAGACAGAGACTTCTTTGGGTCCACAACTTTCCCTTTCCTGAAAAAGAGTTTTAGTTGTATTTTCTTGTCCCTGGTTGACATTTAAGAGTATAGAGGGGCTGGAAAGTATAAAGTTGGGAGTAGATAACAAATCTTTAAATTAACTTAAGAGAACCCATATTCAGATCTCTTGGAGAAAACTGTGATGCTTGACACTGAACTGCATTCATAGAATCAATGCAATTTTTTATTGTGTCCTTTGGAGAGAGGTTGAGTATTTTCTGTCTATGGAATGTATAATTTGCACAGATATTTGTGAGCAACTGTGACAGAGATTGTTAAATCTCTGTCAAGATCAGCATTTCTCCCTTCTTCCTGGAACACAACTATATTACATTTCCCAGTCCCACTGTATTAAATGTAGCCATGTTGTTGCCAGTGAAATATGAGTGGAAGAAATTTGTGTCTATGTTGGCCAAAAGTTTGGAAGAGTCACAAGGTGAAAGGATACTAAGTTTTCTAAAAAATTATATGGAGGAAAGCTTCTCACCCATCAGCTACACCAACTTTACATATCTGAAAAATAAAATTCCATTGTATTAAGTCACTCAGATTTTGTGACTTATAAATGCTAACTTACCTAAAGTAAAACATGTACCAATAACAGACATGGAAACATAACTCTAAGAAGTTGTAAAGGATATTACTAGTGAAATGTGCTAAAAATTAGGCTAACAATTAGGGTCCAAGTTGGATAGAAAGGGAAAAAAATTTTCATTATCTCATTTTTACATTTCTTTAGTGAATTCTATTAACTAAATTGTATAACAAAGTCTTTAACATAGCCATTAAAACTTTCCTGATTCAGACTTCTTGGCATCCAGTGGTTAGGACTCCATGCTTGCAATACAAGAGGTGTGGGATCAATTCCTGGTTGGGGAACTAGGATCCCACATGCCCTGTGGTGTGGCCAAAATATAAATTTGAAATAACAAAGCTTTCCTGATTTGACTCCTGCTTAACTCTACAGTCTCTTCCTGCCTCACAATTTTATTAGTTATAATCTGACCACACTGGATTTTTTTTCAATTACTTGAATGTGACATGGTCCTCACACCCCATATATTACAACATTAATAGATATTTTCTTGCCTGAAATGTAATATTCTTAATTTCCCCAGTCACTACTCAAACTTCAGGTTTTAACTAAATGTTACTTCCTCCAGGAATGTAATAATAATCCCCAGGTTATTAGACTAGAGCAGATCCCTATGATATAAGATGTCACAGCACCTGCTCTGCATTCTTCCATTTAAAAAGTACTTACTAACTTTCTCCCACACACCAGGCATAGTGTTTGTGTTTGGGGATACTTGGGTATATGATGTAACAGATATGGTGCCCACTTTCCTGGGACTTATAAGAAGGTAATATTAAAAGAGTCATACAAAAAGATGTTAATTTTAGACAGATATTTTGATCTGAAGGAAAGTTCCATGAGAATTTGTAAACTAAATTGGCATTTAAAGATGTTTTCACAGAGGAAATATTAATGGAGATGAAATTAGGATGAGGAGGAATATTTAAGTAACGTGGTACAGTGCAGGTAAGAGTCTATCTCCTTGTGGCACATCTATTTTGCTTGTCTAGCACCTGTGTTCCTGAGTTGGGATTGATAATAAAATACATGAGATACAATAGATTTCACCCAACACCGATTTATTTTGCTTTAAGAGAGATAACAGGGTAGGCAAACATACAAAGTTCATGACAAAGGCATAGTAGCGGCCTCATGGCACTCAGGAACTCTACACTGGGGATGCCTACAGTGCCAAAGTGTAGGAATAGGTGAGTGCAAGCCACCTCATGATAGGGAATCAATAAGTCATGAGTCCCATTGGATTTTATGTTCTACTGGTCCTGTATCCCTCGGAGATAATGTGAATAGAATCCATTCTCCAGTGCAGATGCATCTCATTAATAACAGGTACTGGTTTTGCAATAAATTGCAAGTAAGGTACAGGTGCTTACTTCTGTACATAGTATTCTCAATCAGGTTGTCATTTATCAAGGATCCCATTTCTTGTCTATTGATGCCTTGATTTCATGTTACATTGAAGGTTAGCTCAAGAGTCGTATCCTCAGGCTTCCATGAAGCTAGACAAATGGCCTCAAAACCAGTTGTTAGCACTTGACTTCTATCCTGACAGAGTCTGCCAACAATATGGGAAGGCCTTGGTATTGGCAGAAGGTGTGGGAAGCAGACATGTTATATATTTCTATAAATCAGAATGAATTCCTAGAGCCCAGATGGCAAAGAGGAATAAGTGAAGTGGCACAAGAGAACACTAAAAAGATAAATATGGTTATGATCACAAAAGTCATCCTTGCCTGTGTTAAGGAATTTATTCAATGAAAAATGGAAAGTCACTGAAGGATTTAATGTGTGTGGGGTTTAATGGTAAGCTTTGATTTTGAAAATTTAAGTCCAGCTGCAGCATAGGTACTTAGATGAAGAGAGGAAATGCCAAGCTACAGGGACAATCTAAGCAAATGTTATTGTTAGGTAAGACTATGGTAATGGATGTGGTGATGGAGAGACATGTGTAAATTTAGGAGATAGTTAAAAGGTAAAATTGACAGGACTTGCTGAGATACTGGGTATTGAATGGAAGAGGTATGTGTTAGGAGTTAGTTCTAATTGGATATTTTGTGTTGTCACTCACTGTTTTAGAATAGCACCAGAAAACCAGTGTTGGGATGAAAATCATGGTTTTTGTCTTAGACTTGTTAGGTTTGAGATGTTTTTGAGAAATCCAAGTAGAAATATCTGTTAGCCAGGAGATATCCATTTCTGGAGCTCAGAGGAGTACTATGGAATGAGACTATGGCTTTGGAAGCTATGAACACATAGATAATAATTGAAACCATTGGCATGGATGAAATTGCTTAGAGAGTATCTAGAAGAGAGGAAAATATGGAATAAAATCAAGCCTCACAGATCTCCAGTATGTACTGGTCAGGTTACAGAGAATGAATCTGCAAAGAAATGTGCAATGTTGTAGTCATGAAGAATTAGGAAAACCTGGAGAGTATAGTGTCAAAGTAACCAAGAGAAGAGACTACTTTACAAAAAAATAGTTGAAGCCTGAGTAATATACTCAGGATTTAGAGTTATGGAAGTAATCAGTGGCCCTAGTGAGAACTGATTCAATGGAGTGATACAGTAGAAGACAGTTTTGTCTAGAGGCTGGTGAGCAAAAGAGTAACTATAGCCAACTCTTCAGAGTAGTTTGGCTATACAGGGGGAAAAAAGCGGGAAGCTGGAAGAGTATAAGACAAGATATAACTTTTAAAACTATAAATATAATGGATTTTGTGAAGTTCCTGAACAGGAAAGAGGAGCTAAAAGAACATTTAAAGTTCATTAAAAGACTGAGAGTAAGTTTCTATTTGACTAGAGACCATTCTGGATGGCCCTAAGAGTCTATTTCCTACCCTCTTTGGTTTCTTAGCAGAGATCTGGCTCAGTTGATCTAAGCCAGTCTGCAGAGAGTCAGGGCCTTGGACTGATTTCATCATTCCTGGCAGGCAAGATAAGCACCCTAAATCTACAAGATCCTTAGTGGTGTTTCTGGGTATGGAGACTCCTTGATGATAGATATCTTTTATTCAAGTGTCCTCTAACCTCTTAGGCTCATCTATAAATATATAAAACAATGGGGTAAGGGTGGGAGAGAGGCTGGTCCCTTCTGGGAGTGCCCCTCCCTCCATCACATTCCATCTCCAGGCTGCTGGTTAAGGCAGGTCTCCTCTGCTGGAACCTTGGCCCTGACATGTAGAACATCCATGCCTAGTTTATGCTATGGAGTAATAGAACTTCACAGGACTGTGTGCATCCTGCTACTTCTGTGCATATAAGGTTTTTTTTTTCCCCCCTAATAAATTCTATGTTCTATCCATAGCACTAGAGTTATGAATCTGTGGCCCTCTTGCCGGACAGTATTTCAGAATTTAACTGCAGCAGATAAAATGGTCAAATCATCTGCCTATGACTAAATCTTATAAAGTCTTCAAGTCTTTCTGAGGATTGAGAAAATGAAAAATTCTTACATTTTTAGCCAAAAAACAACAAAAAAATCAATCAAGCAAAATTGGTTCCATTTACCACTTGCTGCCTACAAATTACCCACAGAAAATAAAATCTCAAGATATTCTAGAACAGCTTAACCACATCTGTAACATAATTTATATACTTTCACAAAGTTTGTATGCAAGTTTGTATAAGCCTGCACCAACTTTAAATTTTTCTTTCTCCTGGGTTAGCAAAATTACCTAAGTTCCTTTTAGTTCTAGAAGGCTACCTTTTCAGCTGCTAATAACATATATAAGAAATCATAAAGATTCATAAAAATTTAAGAGAAAATACCTGACTTATTTTTATTGTATTTTCCCCTCTTTTATCAGAAGCTCTAGAAAGGGGGGTGATAACATGTTATTGAAGTAATGTACAATATCTTTTTTTGTCAGAGCAATACTGGTAGCCATTGAATGTTTCCACAGTCATAGCCATTAAGTGGAAACATGAATTTCCTTAATATGTCCCAAATATTCAACTATAAGCAATGAAATATGTTCCTTTTGATCAAATGCCAACTATGTATTTAGGAATTTGTTATGAAAGCTGTTAATGGGTATATGATCAGACAGAAATTGCTTTTAAAATAATCCCTGACATTTCTGTCATAAATCATTATGTCACATTCAGCTCTATCATGGTAGTTTATAAGAAAAGAGCATAAACATGATGCAATTTGTCAATAAAATCTAGCACAGTAGAGTACCATATGATATGCCATAAGATCGAAGAAGGAAATCCACAACTTCAGATTAAACAGTGATGGCCAATTGCCATAAGAACATACCTGACTTTTCTGTGACAGTAACTATTCTTAATGCTGAATTAAATGAAAACATTCTTTAGTAAATATTTTACTTTCTTCAAGTGGAATAAATAGAATGCTTTTTCTCTCTTCCCTAAAATAAGAAAATTTAATTGCATATATCTTATTACTAAAAATATCATTCTAAAATAGACATTGAGAATATAGTGTGTACAGAAATGTGTGAAGTGTTTTATGCTAGATGCCTGATGAAAAAGTATGTTTCTCAAGGATGTTTGATTTTATCTAATTTTATAGGTGCACTCATGGGGATGTAGGGAGGTCAATTATCACACAGAATTACAGAAAGAATTACTTCAATCCTTTCATAGTTGAAGGCAAAATGTTGTATGTTTTATCTATTTGTCTAGCTTTACTGAATATATTATTCTTTCCTTCTCTTTCTGGCTTAAATGAAGAGCTAAACTCAAATGGTATAAAGAATACTGGCTTGTGAATGCACCAGATGTTTGATGCAATATGTAAAACCTGTCATGCAAAGTAGGAGAAAAGTTACTTTTAAAAGAATATTTGAGTATATAACTCTGATTCATCTGCTTTTTTTCAGATCATACACAGACTTCTATATAAATTATAAAAGGTGGTTCCATAGATGAAAGCTGTTTGTAATTTGTAGAGACCATTTTCTTGTCAACTTTCTCATAGCAGTTTCATTATTAGGCAAACCAATTAAGTGTGCTCAGAGTAAGCCACATATGCTAAGTACACAATTTGTATAAAATTCTAATCTGTTCATTACTTTTATACCAGTAAATTTTTCCCTGACTTGGAGTAGTGGGTTCATTTTTTTAATAAGAATTTTGTGTTAAAAATGGCATGTTGAAATGCCTGACATGAGAATTCTCAAACTGTCTTAACTAGATTTTGGCATTTAATAAGCTGTAAACTGCTGAAGCTATTTGCAGATGAAGTCTCATTTTTGTCCATCAGCAGGGGGCTGGAAGCATAATTAATTGAGTGAAAGTTAAAAGACGGACAGCACGGTTACATTTATGCAAATATTGCAGCAGAACATCTAACGAAAGAGAAAAATAGCTTGCAACCAATTGGTTTGGTTTTGGACCAAATTCCACAGGGTCCATTTAAACATTGCAGACTGTGCACCTGACAGTTAAGGCTTGTGGTGTTTTTTAATACTAGCTGTTATGGTAGGAATAGCAGGCAAAAAGTTGAAGTCCAGAGAGACAATTCTATTTCTGCTTTCATCTTTTTTACTTCTCATGAAATGTTAAAATATCCTTGCAAAAAATCAAATATCAAATGATGCATGTGTGTGCAACCATATGCCAGGCTCTGCTGTTTGTTTCTTTTATTCATATCCCAGGCATATGTATCCTTGCACACCAAAGGTTCCACTTAATTAAAGTTAGTTAAAAGCGTAGACCACAGAGATCAGGACAGCTGCTTGAGATATTAACCTGGTTGCTGTTTGGGGACAGCAGAAAGCCTTTCCTGGTATTCTGTCTCCTATCACATATTTTGGTGGGGCTTTTCCCAGTAGCTCTTTGCCTCAGAAGACCACTGACTTTTCCTTAAATGTTTGGGAAACATTAGCTTCTCCAATGATCAAAGGACATTTCAAATTGAAATTTTGCATATTACTCATTTATATGGCTTTCCTCATGACTGTAAGGACGTGCATGACTAACTTAGTGATTGATTTTGGACTAGTCTCTTTGTTTGTGTGTTTGATTTGTTGGCTATTCAGCAAGACACTGCTTCCCACAGAGAAATTCCTTAAGATCTCTTTTGTTTTTTCTTCTCATACTTCTATTCTTAGGGCAGGTCTCATTTAGGTAGCTGAGGTTTAATTCTTTCTTTTTTTTTTCCTTTTTTTAATGTTGCAGAAGTTGGATTTGTTAGCAAAACAAGAATGTGTTCTATGTGTGAGTCATAGAATTCTGTGTGTGCCTCTCTTTGGAGAATTAGAAAAACACAACTTTTAGAAACATTTCAAAATATCATTTTCTTCAGTTAAAAATATCACTAATCTTTCTATTCAAACTTCTATGAAAAAAGTTTAATCCTAAAAATGAATAAAATATACAATATTTTTGAGGGCTATCAGGAGATGGTGCTAAATATAAAAACAAATTAAAACCCAAACAAAAACTAAAAAAAAAAAATTTCCATGGCATGTTGATAGTGAATGATTGTAAAATGTTTTTAAAATAATCTGAATTCAAAGGTTGGTAAGAGTTAAAATATGAGAGCATAGAAAACTTCAAGTAAATGAATTCACATGGAGGCCATCCAGATTTAATTGAACTTCCCATATTATTTTTGTCTTATGAAATTCTACTCTGTATTGTTGTATAATTCTGTTTCATTCAAGGCAAGATATTAAGCCCATGGTGAAAATATTTTTTACATATTGTCATATTTTTCATAAATTTTTTTTTTTGCGCTACGCGGGCCTCTCACTGTAGTGGCCTCTCCCATTGTGGAGCACAGGCTCTGGATGCACAGGCTCAGCAGCCATGGCTCACGGGCCCAGCTGCTGCACGGCATGTGGGATCCTCCCAGACCGGGGCACGAACCCGTGTCTCCTGCATCGACAGGCAGTCTCTCAACAATTGCACCACCATGGAAGCCCCATAAAAATATTTTTAATTAATCCTCAGAAGTTTAATTTCAAATGTGGAAAATAACTGCATAATTTCCAGTGTTATCAACCACTTTAAATTTCTAAAACTTATGACCCTTTATAAGCATATAGCTATTGTACACATTGTTTTTTTGTAATCTAAACACTGAAAATATTTTAGGATTTATATTCTAAAGAATGACACTGCACAATTTTTATCAATAATTGCTTTCAAATGTTAACATAAACTGTTGTAAAAATTTTAATATGAACATGCTTAGCAAAAACAAGTGCATTATATGTATATATAAAATAAATATATATACATATATAAAAATATTTACTATATTATATATATATGTAACTGAATATAAAATAGATACAATCCTGTATCTATTTTATAGATATGTTTTGCTTGCTTTATTTCATTATAAGTGGGGAATAGGAAAATGTTTCCAAGGAAAGAATCCTCAGTTTAAGACAAATATTTATCTGAACAAAAATAATTTTTCAAGCAGAAGCAAGAAGAACTACAATCCTGCAGCCTGTGGAACAAAAATCACATTAACAGAAAGATAGATAAGATGAAAAGGCAGAGGGCTATATACCAGATGAAGGAACAAGATAAAACCCCAGAAAAACAACTAAATGCAGTGGAGATAGGCAAACTTCCAGAAAAAGAATTCAGAATAATGATAGTGAAGATGATCTAGGACCATGGAAAAAGAATGGAGACAAAGATCAAAAATATGTAGAAATGTTTAACAAAGACCTAGAAGAATTAAAGAACAAACACCTAGAAGAATTAAAGAACAAACAAACAGAGATGAACAATACAATAACTGAAATGAAAAATACACTAGAAGGAATCAATAGCACAATAACTGAGGCAGAAGAATGGATAAGTGACCTGGAACATAGAATGGTGGAATTCACTTCCATGGAACAGAATGAAGAAAAAAGAATGAAAAGAAATGAAGACAGCCTAAGGGACCTCTGGGACAACATTAAATGCAACGACATTCACATTATATGGGTCCCAGAAGGAGAAGAGAGAGAGAAAGGACCTGAGAAAATATTTGAAAAGATTATAGTCGAAAAATTCCTTAACATGGGAAAGGAAATAACCACCCAAGTCCAGGAAGCACAGAGAGTATCAGGCAGGATAAACCCCAGGAGAAACATGCCAAGACACATAGTAATCAAATTGACAAAAATTAAAGACAAAGAAAAATTATTGAAAGCAACAAGGGAAAAATGACAAATAACATACAAGGGAACTCCCATAAGGTTAACAGCTGATTTCTCAGCAGAAAATTTACAAGCCAGAAGGGAGTGGCATGATATACTTAAACTGATGAAAGGGAAGAATCTACAACCAAGATTATCTTACCTGGCAAGGATCTCATTCAGATTCTACAGAGAAATTAAAACTTTTACAGACAAACAAAAGCTAAGAGAATTCAGCACCACTAAACAAGCTCTAAAACAAATGGTAAAGGAACTTCTCTAAGCAGGAAACACAAGAGGAGAAAGGGACCTACACAAAGAAACATAAAAAAAATTAAGAAAATGGTAATAGGAAGATACATGTCGATAATTACCTTAAATGTAAATGCATTAAATGCTCCAACCAAAAGACACAGACCAAATGAATGGATACAAAAACAAGACCGTATACATGTTGTCTACAAGAGACCCACTTCAGACCTAGGGACACATACAGATTGAAAGTAAGGGGATGGAAAAAGATATCCCATGCAAATGGAAATCAAAAGAAAGCTGGAGTAGCAATACTCATATCAGATAAAATAGACTTTAAAATAAAGAATGTTACAAGAGACAAGGAAGGACACTACATAATGATCAAGGGATCAGTCCAAGAAGAACATATAACAATTATAAATATATAGGCACCCAACATAAGAGCACCTCAATACATAAGGCAACTGCTAACAGCTCTAAAAGAGGAAATCGACAGTAACACAGTAATAGTGGGGGACTTTAACACCTCAATTACACCAATGGACACATCATCCAAACAGAAAATTAATAAGGAAGGACAAGCTTTAAATGACACAATAGACCAGATAGATTTAATTGATATTTATAGGACATCCCATCCAAAAGCAGCAGAGTACACTTTCTTTTCAAGTGAACACGGAACATTCTCCAGGATAGACCACATCTTGGGTCACAAATCAAGCCTCAGTAAAATTAAGAAAATTGAAATCATATCAAGCATCTTTTCTGACCACAATGCTGAGATGAGAAATCAATTACAGGGGGAAAAAACCATAAGAAACACAAACACGTGGAGGCCAAAAAATACGTTATTAAATAACGAAGAGATAACTGAAGAAATAAAAGAGGAAATCAAAAAATACCTTGAGAAAAATTACAATGAAAACACGACAATCTGAAACCTATGGGATTCAGCAAAAGCAGTTCTAAGAAGGAAGTTTATAGCAATACAAACCTTCCTCAAGAAACAGGAAAAATCTCAAATAAACAATCTAAACTTACACCTAAAGTAACTAGAGAAGGAAGGGCAAACAAAATCCAAAGTTACTAGAAGGAAAGAAATCATAAAGATCAGAGCACAAATAAATGAAATAAAAACAAAGAAAATAATAGCAAAGATCAATAAAAGTAAAAGCTGGTTCTTTGAGAAGATAAGTAATTTGATAAACCATTAGCCAGACTCATGAAGAAAAAGAGGGAGAGGACTCAAATCAATAAAATTAGAAGTTACAACGGACAACACAGAAATAAAAGGCATCCTGAGAGACTACTACAAGTAACTCTATGCCAATAAAATGGACAACCTGGAAGAAGTGGACAAATTCTTAGAAAGGTATACCCTTCCAAGACTGAACCAGGAAGAAATAGAAAATATGAACAGACCAATCATAAGAACTGAAATTGAAACTGTGATTAAAAATCTTCCAACAAACAGAAGTCCAGAACCAGGTGGTTTCACAGGTGAATGCTATCAAACATCTAGGGAAAAGCTAACACCCATCCTTCTCAAATGCTTCCGAAAAATTGCAGAGGAAGGAACACTCTCAAACCCATTCTATGAGGCCGCCATCACCCTGATACCAAAACCAGAAAAAGATACTACAAAAAAAGAAAATTACAGACCAATATCACTGATGAACATAGATGCAAAAATCCTCAACAAAATACTAGCAAACAGAATCCAATAACACATTAAAAGGATCATACACCATGAACAAGTGGGATTTATCTCAGGGATGCAAGGATTCTTCAATATACGCAAATCAATCAATGTGATACACCATATTAAAAAATTGACAAAGAAAAACCATATGATCATCTCAATAGATGCAGGAAAAGCTTTTGACAAAATTCTATAACAATTCTGATAAAAACTCTCCATAAAGTGGGCATAGAGGGAACCTACCTCAACATAATAAAGGCCATATATGACAAACCCACAGCACACATCATTCTCAATGGTGAAAAACTGAAAGCATTTCTTCCAAGATCAGGAACAAGACAAGGATGTCCAGTATCGCCACTATTATTCAACATAGTTTGGAAGTCCTAGCCATGGCAGAGAAGAAGAAATAAAAGGGATAAAAATTGGAAAAGAAGAAGTGAAACTGTCACTGTTTGCAGACGACATGATAATATACATTGAGAATCCTAAAAATCCCACCAGAAAACTACCAGAGCTAATCAATGAATTTGGTAAAGTTGCAGGACACAAAATTAATGCCCAGAAATCTATTGCATTCCTATACACTAATGATGAAAAATCTGAAAGAGAAATTTGGGAAACACTCCCATTTACCATTGCAACAAAAAGAATAAAATACCTAGGAATAAACCTACCTAGGGAGACAAAAGATCTGTATGCAGAAAACTATAAGACACTGATGAAATAAATTAAAGATGATATAAACAGATGGAGAGATATAGCATGTTCTTGGACTGGAAGAATCAATATTGTGAAAATGACTATACTACCCAGAGCAGTCTACAGATTTAATGCAATCCCTATCAAATTACCAATGACATTTTTTACAGAACTAGAACAAAAATCTGAAAATTTGTATGGAGACACAAAAGACCCCAAATAGAAAAAGCAGTCTTCAGGGAAAAAAATGGAGCTGGAGGAATCAGACTCCCTGACTTCAGACTGTACTACAAAGCTACAGTAATCAAGACAATATGGTACTGGCACAAAAACAGAAATATAGATCAATGGAACAGGATGGAAAGCCCAGAGATAAACCCACACATCTATGGTCACCTTATTTTTGATAAAGGAGGCAAGAATATACAATGGAGAAAAGAGAGCCCCTTCAATAAGTGGTGCTGGGAAAATTGGACAGCTAAAGTAAAAGAATGAAATTAGAACACTCCCTAACACCATACACAAAAAGAAACTCTAAATGGATTAGAGACCTAAATGTAAGACCGGACACTATAAAACTCTTAAAGGAAAGCACGGGAAGAACACACTTTGACATTAATCACAGCAAGATCTTTTTTGATCTACCTCCTAGAGTAATGGAAATAAAAACAAAAATAAACAAATGGGACCTAATGAAACTTAAAACCTTTTGCAAAGCAAAGCAAACTACAGACAAGACGAAAAGACACCTCTCAGAATGGGAGAGAATATTTTCAGATGAATCAACAGACAAAGGATTAATCTTCAAAATATATAAACAGCCCATGCAGCTCAATATTTAAAAAAACCAAAAAACTAATCAAAAAATGGGCAGAAGACCTAAATTGACATTTCTCCAAAGAAGACATACAGATGGCCAAGAAGCCCATGAAAAGCTGCTCAACATCACTAACTATTAGGGAAAGCAAATCCAGACTACAATGAGGTATCACCTCACACTGGTTAGAATGGGCATCATCAGGAAACCTACAAAGAATAAATGGTGCAGAGGGTGTGGAGAAAAGGGAACCCTCTTGCACCGTTGGTGGGAATGTAACCTGACACAACCACTATGGAGAACAATATGGAGGTTCCTTAAAAAACTATAAAGAGAATCACCATATGACCCGGCAATCCCACTACTGGGCACATACCCAGAGAAAACCATGATTCAAAAAGACACGTGCACCCTAATGTTTATTGCAGCACTATTTACAACAGCCAGGTCATGGAAGCAACCTAAATACCCATCGACAGACGAGTGGATAAAGAAGATGTGGTACGTATATACAATGGAATATTACTCAGCCATTAAAAGGAACGAAATTGGGTCATTTGTAGAGACGTGGATGGATATGGAGACTGTCATACAGAGTGAAGTAAGTCAGAAAGAGAAAAACAAATATCGCATATTAACGCATATATGTGGAACCTAGAAAAGTGGTACAGATGCACTGGTTTGAAGGGCAGAAATAGAGACACAGATATAGAGAACAAATGTATGGACACCAAGGGGTAAAGTGGCTGAGGGTGGGGGTGGTGGTGGGATGAATTGGGAGATTGGGATTGACATATATACACTAATATGTAACAAATGGATAACTAATAAGAACCTGCTGTATAAAAAAAATAAAATTCAAAAACAAAAGAATTTTTCACTATCCTAGTTATTAGCATGCTTTTATATACATTTTGTAAGTGAGATTCTCTTAATAAAGCACAAGTTTGTTGCTGTTGTTTAGTTTAGGCTTTACGTCAATAATAATTTTATCTTTATTCTGGTAAAGGAGAGCTGACTTTGATTTATTAAGACACTCCTGAATTTAACACCATTCCAAAATGTTTGAGCTGCATCATTTAGAATACCCCTTTCCATTAATGCAGAGTTTTAATGTTCCATAATGTGAATGTTTCTTTACACGCACACACACACACACACACACACACACACAAAACAAAAAACATAAGTTGCCTATGTTGATGTAGAGCTATTCTTTGGTTGAGAAATGAAAAACACTATGTTTGTTTCCAAAGGATAAATACTCTGTCTCATCTGAAAATATTAGAAAGGGACATCTACTTTGTTATTATTTTAACATTTTTATTTACATTTCTATGTATTCTGAATTAAATTACACAAAAATTCTTCTCTTGATTATAAAAGGGAAATTATGATAGCAAATGGGAATTTTATGCTAAATAAATTCAGAAGACATTTATCTTAAAATTATAAACCTAAACATTTGAAGAGAAAATATGTATTTTGTCTGCTAACTAGTTCAAACAATAAACAATTTTATGCTAAACTAAAGTAATGAAAGCCATACCTTTTGTTCCTTGTTTTCAAATATGACAGAATTTGAAAAGATAAAGAAAAAACATATACAGTTTTAGAATCTCCAGGTAGTAATTACTTAGCATATATGTTGCTCTTGACTCATAGTAAATTTTCTAGCTAAGGAAAAGGAAACAAAAGTAAAGAAAAATCTTAAGCAACATATGTCTTTTAGTACACATCCCTCTGGAATAAGTACCAGTTAAAACTACTAAAGAAGAATGGCAATAAAATTTCTGCTGGTTGTGTTAGTCAAGCTTGTAACCCCTTTTTTCTTGGAAACCTCATGAAAAATGAACATGATAAACACAAAACCACTTCTAACAGAGTTGTTTGCCAAATTTACTCTACCAAGGTAGAGTATGAAATGTTATAGACAGTATGTTGTGATAGAATTTAATACTACACTTATGGGAACAATTAGATTTCTGCTAGTATTTACTTTATTGAAGCTAGAGTGTTTCCAGAAGCAAATCTGAATAAAATGTCCAAGTACTAAGGAAGACTTTTTTTTTTCTTTTTCACTTATATTATTCAGCTTATTCAACCATCTCTAATTGATTGGTTCAAACATTGTCATTAATAAGGGAACGACTGTAAAACCTAAGAATAAAAATATGTCACATAAGTCTCCAAATTTGCTTTCCCAGGAAGTTAAAGGGTGTAGACATAGTAATCCATTTTATAGTGTTTATAATGTCTCAAATATACAAAGAATTGTCTATACTTCAGAAAGAATAAATCCTTTTTATTGGAATATGTGAGTCAATGACTACAAAAATTTAGCATTCCGTCTTTTTTTTCTGGTAGAAACATGTATAATGGAACAAGGGAAGAGCAAAACATATTTGCATATTGATCAGTTTCTTTTTTTTAATACAAGAGAAATCTGTCTTAAATAAGTAAAATAATAATGATACTAAGATGAAATTCTTACACATTTAGCACACGTCAAACTTTGTGTGTTCTAAGTTTATTTTCTCATTTAATAGCAGTTTTACAAATGAGAAAACTGAAGCAGAAACAGGTTAAGCTATTAGGTTTAAAGTAACTTACCTAAGAGGAGGAAGAGGTAGGATTTGAACTCAGATCTGTTGGACCTCAAACTTCAAGCTCTTAAATATATTAAGAGCTACCAAAGGCATATTTCTAATGGAAAATTAAATATTATCATTTTGTTTGGGCATATAGGGTAGTTTCCTATATTTTAGATATTTGTAAGAAGTTCTTATTTCTTCTTCCCGACTGACCAAAGTTATGCTGTAAGAATATTGGCCATTGGAGTTTTGCTCTGACCACAGTACTTATTAGATGAATGGTTTTGAGTAAATAATTAATATTTGATTTTCATAGAGGTTATGACATTTTAGGGAAACTAAAATGGCTACATGTATATTGATTAGAGTCTCTCAGTATAGAAGCATGTTTTACTTTTATAGGTGCTTGATTAGAGTGAGGCAGGCAGAAACCAAGATGCATGCCTTCATTGAGCTTGTGGTCTAATGTTAGAAGGCAGAAAGTGTTATTGAAATCCATGCATCCAAAGAGACAGGAATCTAAATCCAGAGTCGCAGATTCTCCAGCCATAAGGAAACATACTAAGAGGTAGATCCTAAAAAATACTAGGTCCCACCTTTGGTAGAGCATATTAATGATTTGTTACTCTTTATACCAGTATGCCACTCATGCTTTCAAGGAACTGGCTAAAGACAGGAAGAATTCATGATACATAAATACTGGAATATCAGACCAACAAGAAAACCAGAAATCACACAGTCAGGTTAAAAGAAACACATAATCCAAAGGCAGGGCAAGTATTAAAAGTAAAAAATTCCAGATGGACAATGCAGAAGTCGAGGAGTTCACACTAGTCATTTGAGTGAAAGACACTGATGGTTCTCTAATTGATGGTTTAAAGTTAAATATCACCTCCAAGAAACTTGCTGTCCTTTTCTTTAATTAGAAACCAATTTCAGTTATGAAACCTAAAGCTAACAAGTAATACAAAGTGAATGGGTACAAATAGCCAAAAGTATAAAGGAAAATATTTTGACAAATAGTACATCTTGATCCATGTTATACTTACTAAATTTTCTCGCCTGTGGGAAAAAATATCTGGATTATTTGTAAAACTTAGTTGGAAAAGTTATCGTGAGTAATAGTAATATTACCAAAATCCTATTGGATTTTGAAATCTAATTCTGGATTATCACTGCATCCATATGATGTGATATCACTATGTGATATTAACAAATTTACTACTGAAGGAATTAAGTGCGGGTTTCCCTGGTGGCACAGTGGTAAAGAATCCACCTGCCAATGCAGGGGACATGGGTTCGAGCCCTGGTCTTGGAAGATCACACATGTCACGGAGCAACTAAGCTTGTGTGCCACAACTACTGAGCCCGCAAGCCTAGACCCTGTGCTCCATAACAAGAGAAGCCACTGCAATGAGAAGCTCGCGCACCACAACGAAGAGTAGCCCCTGCTCACCACAACTAGAGAAAGCCTGTGCAGCAACAAAGACCCGGCGAAGCCAACAATAAAATTAAATAAATAAATAAATTTATTTAAAAAAAGAATTAAGTGAGTTAAAATCATTCAGTATAGATATAAACTACACTAACTTAATTTCTACATTGTCATACCTTATCAAAAATTAAATACAGAGAGAAAAGAAATATTTCCTCATAAATAAATATAAAAATCTTTAATTGGCAAATGCAAAGAGGCTAATCAGTCCCAGGTTTGAAATTCTTGTGCATGTATATTGGTTACTTTTGGTAAGGATTATTTGAAAACAAAAATGAAAGCCAAGATTTCACTAATGCATTGGAACTTAGTCTACATTTTTCTACACATAGTAAAAAAAAAATGGTTTCTGTTCTGTGATGAGTTCCTCCGCTTTCTTTCCCTTTCGTTTCTAGCCCTATTCCCTAAGAAAATCAGTTTCCAGAAATCCTATTTCCAAACTATCTGCAGTGAAGAATCTGTTCAGCTGTGATATACTAACATGAGACTGAAATCAGGATAGTGAGACAATTGGAAGTATGATCACATATTTCTATACTAGTATTTCTGGAAAGAATCTTGGATGAGGAAATTGAGACCCATGAACCGCCTAGAGAGTGAGGTCTGGGACTCAAACCCATCTCTCTCTATTTCTAGGCCAAGGCTCTATCATGGGAGCCTGAGTGGAGCAAAAGAAAATGACATCTTCAGTTTAACTCCAAGAAAGTCAGAAGAAATTCTAAGATAATATTCAGCAAATGAAAGGGAATATATACAGTAGAAATAGAGAATAAACATGTATTTTAATTGGATCAAGATAATAGGATTTAGAGATATATAATTGAAGTGGGAGTTTGTGACACATGTATATATATTGCAAATAATATCATACCATAGAAGATTAAACATGCTTTTTGAAAATGTCTTCTTGTTTTAACAACTGTCCTTTATTTTTAAATTTATTTACTTTTTTAATTGAAGTATAGTTGATTTACAATGTCATGTTAGTTTCAGGTGTACAACACAATGGTTCAGTTATAAGATAGATATAGACAGATAGATAGATACATACATAGATTCTTTTCCCTTATAGGTTATTACAAAATATTTAGTTCCCTTTGTTATACAGTAGGTCCTTGTTTGTTATCTATTTTATATATAGTAGTGTGTATATGTTAATTCCAACAACTGTTCTTTAAATTGGATTGTTTTCATTAATTGCATTGAAGAATGCATAGCAGAAGACCTCCATACCATGTTTTCATATATGACATACCGTCAGTTCAGATCTGGTACCTTTTGGCAGTAAGTTAAATATGGTAGAATGATTCAAACTCCAGTATTTAATACCTACTTTAACTGAATAAGATTAGCTTTCTAGACTTACCCTTTCCATATAGAATAAATACGTCCTAAACTGCTAAATAATTCAGTAGAATTTAATGAAATAAAAACAAATACTTCATTGTAGTTTTATAGTTAGAGTGGTGTGCTTTTGAACAAAATTAAAAATTACGCTCAGTCCACTCACAGACAATCAATTGCTACCTTTGGAAAAGCAGTAAAAGATTCAAAATGAAAAGAACAACACATCTGGTGCTAAGCTCGGTTGCCTAAGTGAGTATGCAAGAAATTATTATACAAGGGAAATATACTGTACATTCATGGTAAGTGCAGTGTATCAAAGGTCACTGGTGTAAAGGGCTGAGAAGGTATATGATTAAGATGATTTCACATTAACTGTGAGGTTGATTGTTTAGAAATCCCTCACCTACTTTCTATAATTTCTGTTGAATAATCTGGAGACCAACTAATAATTCCATAATACTATAATACTAGTTTTAATTTTCTGACTGTCTTATTCTAGCTTAAATGCCCTCCATGGGTTTACATATGAATAATATTGTTCAGATTCCAAAACGGGCTGAAATGGAAAATTTTTTCCCCACCAGCACCTGTTGATGTGTCCCAAAGAAGTAAAAACAAAAGTTAAAAACAGAATAAAGCAGAAAAGAAGATATGATAATATAATAACGAATTTATATAAACCATTTAAGATTCCATCATTTGATGGAACTACTGATTACTATTGATACAATGGACATTTTAACAACTAAAACTGGCTGAATGCTACTAGGTGCCTGACCATGTGTTATACACTTTATATAGATTATATTATACAAACTTAATAATAATCCAAGGGGGATATATTACTTCTATCAGTCTCCTTTTGTAGGAGATTGAAAGTGAGTTATAAATAGCAAATTACAAAGGTTATTCATATTATAAAAAACAGACCAAACTCTTATCTATTGCACTAATCCTTATTAAATTTTAATACCCTACACAAATTTATGTTTGCTTCTTTTCAACATGAGGCATGAAATGGAAGTTGTAGAACTTGTCCTGAAGTACATACATTTAAGAGATGGATGTAAATAATCTAGAGCAGTGCTGTCCAATAAAACTTTGCAAGTGATGGAAAATTTTGGCCCTGTCTGATATGGTAGCCACTAGCCACATGTGGCTATTGAGAACTTGAAATATTTCAAGTAAGACTGAAAAACTTACCTTTAAATTCTATTAAAATTTAATTAATTTTAATGCAAATAGCCACATGTATTATATTATACAGCACTGATCTAGAGCAGTAACAATTAGGCTATATACCTATTCTACTAAGTAAAATAACCTTTGGAATAGTGAGAATATTCTATTGCCTCTGCAACCTTAAAAATAGAAAATTGAGTAAAAGGACCACATATGATTTATTGTAGTAAAATACTCTTGACATTTCAAGATGATAGGGCATTATTGAGTAAAAAAGTATTAATTTTCCATTAACAAACTAAAGATTGTCATTTTTGACACTATCATTTTTCTCCTGCTAAATATGCTCAAATTTAATAAAACCTGAAGCACTCCCATGTAAATGACATAGTGCATTTTAAAGTACTTTTTAAAATGGGCTCCAATTTAAATTTAAAATTTGTATTTGATAATGAGGATTTAGGATGAGGTAAAGACAATATTCATAAGAACTGTATTATTTATATGACATGTTGGATACATATGTTTATATAGATAGTTTGTGATGACACATTTGGGCTTGAAGAATAGGCAACTTTAAAAGGGATAAACTAAACTTGACAAATTATATGAATATTATCCCCTTTTTTTGGCCATGCTACATTTAGGCTGTCCAAATAGAAGAGAAAAGTTGGCTTCTCTATATACTTTACTTAATGTGTTATTATTAGCTAACATAAGCCCCTTCATGTGTAGTATCATGTAATTCCAGTCTTTCCATATTCTATGTGAAAATGGCTTATGGATGTGTCACACAACATACTATTATATAATAGAAAATAACAATAAAGTTACCTTCTGACATCTTTTTTCCATGATAAACAACATGTTATTTTGCTCTATTTAGAAGTTTACTTGGTGCCTTGCTTTTTGGTAGTTTAATTTGGTAGTTATATTCTATTTATTTTCTAGGATTCAAATTATATATGATATATCTATGAAAATAAATGGTTAATATAGTTTCTCTGTGCACAGTTTTATTATCATTTGTAGTTCAAATTTTGATATGAAAAGTTTGAGTAGCAACAGTAAATAGGAATAGGTAGGGCCCAGTGGAAACATTTAATCTAGACTTAAGAGGACATAATTCATGGTGACTAGAGAAAATACAATATATTTCCAACCTTTTCCTTTCTTTAAGAATTCAATAACTTGAACCCAGGCTGCTGGACAGAAAATGTTACTCATAGAGAAGGATAACAATTGTGAGAGTGAATAACAAGATTTAAAATCAATAGAAGAATATTTGTTCTCGCCCTTCCTATGAACAAAAGAGGTCCCCTGAAATCATAGCTGCAGAGGTCAAGCAAGTTTAAAAATGTGGAACAAATCTTTAAAAAATGCAAAGTCACCAAAAACAAAGTATTTGAAAAATATTAAAAATACACTAGCTTATTTTAGAGTATTCTGATAATTTTTTTCCTTCATTTTGATGAAAAATTGAGAGAGTCAAGAAAAACTACATATAACTAGAACCTTGACTCTCAATGTAACTATAAGGGCATACACAATCTGTGTAAATATTTTATGAACAATTTAAAACACAGAAGAGAAAATAGTAGTTATACCTTGTTGATACTTATGTTTCCCAAATTGAAACTGAGCAAACTGCCAACAAGACACAGGTGCATCAAAGATGAAAAGGTGAAAGAAATAAAATATTCTTGTGGAGAAAACATTATCTTTGTCCATTATGCATTTACCTTAGGACACATTAGCACATCTGTTATGTATTTTCTAAAGATATACGTTTATATGAACAAGTTTTATTGTTATAATTCCAAATCTATATTTTTCCCCCAGACCTATGTATATCACACCAAAGTTATAGTATCTGAGTTATGGCAATAAATACATTTCAATGAACTGCACTGAAAAATTTACTAGGAATCTGATTCAATTGTGAATTCATTCCAAGATCTTTAAGTTGAATATTTAGAATAGAAAACATTATCATGTGGTTTTGAAATAATATTGTCATGTTGTTATTATTTTGGGTTTGAGTCTAACCACTAACCACTCTGACTGATAACTCTTCTAATTGATTTTTACAAACCCTAAAGGAGGAGTGCTGTGTGGAAAAACTGGACTTGTGGCCATTGGATATACATCAAACCTTGAAGGCAATTAGAAATGAGATTTGTTTTAAAAAGTAAAATACTATTGTACTTACTGTCTGTTTGTTTAAAAAATTATTTCAATTCTTACCCTCAAGTACCCAGCAACCTCATTTTGTAAGACAAAATTATACATATAGGTAAAATTAATAAAAATGTACTTTACTCATGTGGTAGAATTGAAAAGGGGCTATACTTAAATCTAAAGACTTTTATTATTGGGTCTGTCAACTTTGGGTTGCTTGACCTTGAGAAAGTCTTTTAATTTCTCCATGTACAGATTTGAATTAGTTGATTTCTAAGAGGCACTTCATCTATGTATACACACATACACAAACTCATACATATATTCTCATATACATATGCATACTTTTATATGTAAACTGTATTTTAATTTTAAATATAATTTTAATTAGAGTTATCTTTCTTTCTATAAAAATGTGTTAATTGCAGAAAATTGGGTTAAAACAGACATAAGAAAAATAAGTTTTAAATATAATAACACTTTGAAATGATGATTGTATGTATATATTAGTCATATTTCTGCATAACACATCCATATATCTCAAAAAGTTTATATCATTATATCACTAGTAAGAGGACTGAATCAGTAATCAAAAACCTCCCACAAAACAAAAGTCCAGAACCAGAAGCCTTCACTGGTGAATTCTACCAAATATTCAAAGGATTACTACCAATACTTCTAAAACTCTCCCAAAAATAGAAGAGGAGGGAACACTTCCAAACTCATTTTATGAGGCTAGTATCACTTTGATACCAAAACCAAACAAGGAAACTTTAAGAAAAGAAAATTACAGGCAAATATCCCTCATAAACATAGATGCAAAAATCTTCAACAAAAAATTAACAAAATAAATTCAACAATACATTAAAAGAATCATGTGCCATGATTAAGTGGAATTTATTCCAGGGATGCAAGGATGGTTCAACACCCACAAATCAAGCAACGTGATATACCACATTAAAGTAATAAAGGATAAAACCTACATGATCCACTTATTGAAGAGGCTGTCCTTTCTCCATTGTACATTCCTGCCTCCTTTATCAAAGATAAGGTGACCATATGTGCGTGGGCTTATCTCTGGGCTTTCTATCCTGTTCCATTGATCTATATTTCTGTTTTTGTGCCAGTACCATACTGTCTTGATTACTGTAGCTTTGTAGTATAGCCTGAAGTTAGGCAGCCTGATTCCTCCAGCTCCGTTTTTCATTCTCAAGATTGCCTTGGTTACTCGGGGTCTTTTTTGTTTCCATACAAATTGTGAAATTTTTTGTTCTAGTTTTGTGAAAAATGCCAGTGGTAGTTTGATAGGGATTGCACTGAATCTGTAGATTGCTATGGGGAGTAGAGTCATTTTCACGATGTTGATTCTTTCAATTGAAAAACATGGTATATCTCTCCATCTATTTGTATCATCTTTAATTTCTTTCATCAGTGTCTTATAATTTTCTGCATAGAGGTCTTTTGTCTCCGTAGGTAGGTTTATTCCTACATATTTTATTCTTTTTGTTGCAATGGTAAATGGGAGTGTTTTCTTGATTTCACTTTCAGATTTTTCATCACTGGACAGGTATATGTAAAAGTATGAGATTAGATCACTCCCTAACACCATACACAAAAATAAGCTCCAAATGGATTAAAGACCTAAATGTAAGGCCAGAAACTATCAAACTCTTAGAGGAAAACATAGGGAGAACACTCTATGACATAAATCACAGCAAGATCCTTTTTGACCCACCTCCTAGAGAAATGGAAAGAAAACCAAAAATAAACAAATGGGACCTAATGAAACTTAAAAGATTTTGCACAGCAAAGGAAACCATAAACAGGACCAAAAGACAACCTTCAGAATGGGAGAAAATATTTGCAAATGAAGCAACTGACAAAGGATTAATCTCCAACATTTACAAGCAGCTCATGCAGCTCAATAACCAAAAAACAAACAACCCAATCCAAAAATGGGCAGAAGACCTAAATAGACACTTCTCCAAAGAAGATATACAGACTGACAAGAAACACATGAAAGAATGCTCAACATCATTAATCATTAGAGAAATGCAAATCAAAACTACAATGAGATATCATCTCACACCAGTCAGAATGGCCATCATCAAAAAATCTAGAAACAATAAATGCTGGAGAGGATGTGGAGAAAAGGGAACACTCTTGCACTGCTGGTGGGAATGTGAATTGGTACAGCCACTATGGAGAACAGTATGGAGCTGTTAAAAAACTACAAATAGAACTACCATATGACCCAGCAATCCCACTACTGGGCATATACCCTGAGAAAACCATAATTCAAAAAGAGCCATGTACGAAAATATTCATTGCAGCTCTATTTACAATAGCCCGGAGATGGAAACAACCTAAGTGTCCATCACCAGGTGAATAGATAAAGAAGATGTGGTGCGTATATACAATGGAATATTACTCAGCCATAAAGAGAAACGACATTGAGCTATTTGTAACGAGGTGGATAGACCTAGAGTCTGTCATACAGAGTGAAGTAAGTCAGAAAGAGAAAGACAAATACCGTATGCTAACACATATGTATGGAATTTAAGAAAAAACAAATGTCATGAAGAACCTAGGGGTAAGGCAAGAATAAAGACACAGACCTACTAGAGAATGGACTTGAGGATATGGGGAAGGGGAATGGTAAGCTGTGACAAAGTGAGAGAGAGGCATGGACATATATACACTACCAAACGTAAGGTAGATAGCTAGTGGGAAGCAGCAGCATAGCACAGGGAGATCAGCTCGGTGCTGTGTGACCACCTGGAGGGGTGAGATAGGGAGGGTGGGAGGGAGGGAGATGCAAGAGGGAAGAGTTATGGGAACATGTGTATATGTATAACTGATTCACTTTGTTATAAAGCAGAAACTAACACACCATTGTAAAGCAATTATACTCCAATAAAGATGTAAAAAAACAAAAAAACCTCACATGATCATCTCAATAGACACAGGAAAAGTGTTTGACAAAATTCAATATCCATTTGTGGTTAAAAAACTCTCAACGAAGTGTGTATAAGAGGAAACACACCTCAACATAATAAGGGCCATATATGATAAGCCCACAGCTAACACCATACTCAGTGGTGAAAAGCTGAAAGCTTTTCCCCTAAGACCAGGAAAAAGACAAATATGCCCACTTTTGCCACATTGTTTAAAATAGTATTGGAATTCCTAGCCAGAGTGATTGGGAAAAAAATTAAATAAATAAAACAGAAAGAAATTAAAAGGGAATCAAGTTGGAAAAGAGGATGTAAAACTGCCATGGTTTGCTGATAACATATTATCAATATGTATAGAAAACCCTAAAGATTCCACCAAAAAATTCAGTAAAGTTGCAGAATATAAAATCAATATACAAAAATCTGTTGTGTCTCTATACACTCATAATGAATTATCCAAAATAGAAATTAAGAAAACAATTTCATTTACAATTGCATCAAAAAAATAAAATATCTAGGAATAAATTTAACTAAGGAGGTGAAAGACCTGCACACTGAAAACTATAAGACACTGATAAAATAAATCGATACTACCCAAACCAGTCTACAGATTCAGTGCAATCCCTATCAAAATACCAATGGCATTTTCCTCAGAAATAGAACAAAGAATCCTAAAATTTCTATGGAACCAAAATGACCCTGAATAGCCAAAGTAATCTTGAGAAAGAAGAACAAAGCTGGAGGCACTCTGCTTCATGATTTCAAGCTATGTTACAAAGCTATAGTAATCAAAACAGTATGGTACTCACACAAAAACAGTCAGAATAATGGAACAGAATAGGGGCCCCAGATATGGATTTATTATAACAAAGGAATCAAGAATATACAATGGGAAAAAGACAGTCTCTTCAATAACTGGTGTTAGGAAAACTGGACAATCATATATAAAATAATGCAACTAGACAGCTATCTCATACCACTCACAAAAATTAACTCAAAATTGATTAAATACTTGAATGTAAGACCTGAAATCATAAAACTCCTAGAAGGAAACAGGTAGTAAGCTCCTTGACGTAGGTCTTACCAATAATTTTTTTGGATCTGACTCCAAAAACAAAGACAACAGAAACAAAAATAAACAGATGGGACTACATTAAACTAAAAAGTTTCTGTACAGCAAAGGAAATTATCAACAAAATGAAAAGGCAGCCTACTGAATGGGAGAAAATATTTGCACAGCATATATCTGATAAGTAGTTAATATCCAAAATATATAAAGAACTCAAAGAGCTCCACAGCAAAAAAAAAAAAAAAAAAAAAAATCTAATTGAAAAATGGGCAGAGGATCTGATAGACATTTTTCCAAAGAAGATCTTCATATGCCCAATAGGTATTTGAAAAAGTGCTAAAGATCATTAATCATGAGGGAAATGCAAATCAAATACCACAATGAAATAGTACCTCACACCTGTTAGAATGTTCATTATCAAAAAGACAAGACATGACAAGTGTTGGTGAGGATGTGGAGAAAAGAGTACCCTTGTGCACTGTTGGTGGGAATGTAAACTGGTGCAGCCACAATGGAAAACAGTATGGATGTTCCTCAAAACCTTAAAAATAGAAATATCGTAAGATCCAGCAATTCCACCTCTGGGTATTTATCCTAAGAAAATAATAACACTAATTCCAAAAGATATATGCACCCCACCATGTGCACTGCAGCATTATTTACAATATCGAAGATATGGAAAAGACCTGTGTTCATCAAGAAATGAATGGATAAAAAAGATGCAGTGTATATATATACAACATGGAGGGACCTTGAGTGTATTATGCTAAGTGAACTAAGTCAGAGAAAGACAAATACCATATGCTCTCACTTGTGTGTGGAATTAAAAACAAAAACAAAAAATAACCTAAAAAGCTAATAGATACAGGGAACAGATTGGTGGTTGCCAGAGGCAGTGGATTGGAGGGTGGATGAAATGGGTGAAGGGAATCAAAAGTACAAACTTCAAGTTATACGATAAATGCAATGGGAATATAATGCACAGCTCAGTGGCTATAGTTAACCATGTGGTATTGCATATTTGAAAGTTGCTAAGAGAATAAATTTTAAAAGCCCCCATTGCAAGAAAAAAAAATGCTGCAACTATGTAATATATATGGTGATAGATGCTAACTAGAGTTATTGTGGTGATCATTCGGAAATATATACAAATATCAATTCATTACATTATACACCTGAAACTATATGTTATTTGTAAATTATACTTAAATATAAATGAAGTTGACTACCATGTTGACTTTTTCATTTGAATTTCTAAGTCATTTAAACTTTCTATATTTTTATGCATTCTTCCAGAATATAATTTTTGATAATGTCAGTTTATTCCATCATATAGATTTAAGCAATACTGATACGACTCTGATTTAATGAATTCCCTATTGATTATCTTCCAGTAGATAACAATCACTTTCCTATAACTCTACTTAGTTTGATTTTATTCCTTCTCTCCAACCACAAGTTTCCAGATGTTTTTGAGCTCAGGCACATTCTAAAACCCTATGTCATCTCAATATATTTATTTCAGTGCTTATACCAGACAAAGTAATTTCCTGCCACATAATACCAAAATAGTAATAATTATAACAGCTTCCTGACACTGACACTAGCTATAGTTATCTGCCCATGCTTGAGTATCTGACTCAATGTGGGACAATAAGCTCTTGTGCAGACTGGGTTCTTGACCAAGAAAGGACTGTGTGAGTATCACAGAAAAGAAGCTCTGAAGCTGAGACATGCAAAGCTCCCACCCTTATGTGTGAAGGGAAATGGTTTGCAAGGAGAGAAAGGGAGATGAAGGGAATGGAAAGAGACTTTTGTTGACAGCCAAGAGTCTGGCTTCAGATTTTGTTGACTCTCAGGTGTATTCCTGTTCATGGTTGTGAAATATCCTTGTGCTTTTATTTCAGCTGGAACAGGGTGGGGCTGGGGAAGTATGGAGGAAAGGGGGATGGTGTAGGGTGAGGAAGGGGGTTGTAAGTGGGTAGAAATGAGGAGAGGAAGATTTGTGTATGATAAAACATTTATGTGCATCTACAGATACTGTATATATATAAAAAATGAATAAAACTACTTTGTCCAATTTTGGTCAAGATGGGACTATGTGATCCAAGGAGGAAAAGATGAATTTAGAGCCAAACTTTACAAAATGAATTGCATATAATATTTTAAATAATAAGACACAGGGAACTCTACTCAATATCTTGTAATAACCTATAATGGAAAAGAATCTAAAAAAGAATATATGTGTGTGTGTGAGCGTGTGCGTGTGTGTGTGTGTGCGTTTGTGTGTGTGTGTTAATAGCAGGAGGTAGAACTAGAATTAATTCAAAAGAATTCTTAAAAGTACCAACAGGTTATCTTCTATATCATACTTTCAGAAGATGCCCCTCTAAGAAACTGCTGGAAAATTCTCCAATCAGTACAAAATTTCCCATTGGTAGAAGATTATTTCTGAACTATAACCATATCAAGTCACATGTAGACAAAGACAAAAACATGGAGATCTACTTATGATAGAAACTGTCAATGGAAAAAGTTGAAATATTTCCTCCTATATGAATTTTTAAGAATTGATTTTAGAAAAAATATATACAATAAGATAGGGATATTGAATTATAATAAATAAATAATAGTAGTAGCTACATGCAAAATTATCTGAAATTAAATTACCAATTTCAAAAATTACGTTTACAATTTTTAAGTACTAGAGAGAAACAAATCACTCAAAAACAATAACAATTTATTTCCAACATATAGACTTATAGAAAAGGAAACACTGAGTTTTTGACACTACATTTAGACAGTTTGTGGAAGGATATTTTTATAGCTTGTTCCAAACAATAAAACATCTCAAGAAAACAGAATAGAGACTATGCATTTATATATTTTCATTGATTTTACTTAGTACAAGACGGGTGTGGTTCAGCAACTTTAAAAAAATATTTTTGAAATATAGTTGATTGATGTCACAATATATATATTCTTTTTTAGGTTCTTTTCCATTATAGGTTATTACAAGATATTGAGTAGAGCTCCCTGTGCTATACAGGAGGTCCTTGTTGGTTATCTATTTTATACATAGTAGTGTGTATATTTTAATCCCAGACTCTGAATTTATCCCTCTCCTCCTTTCCCCTTTGGTAACCATAAGTTCGTTTTCTATATCTATGAGTCTATTTCAATTTTGTAAATAAGCTCAGCAATTTTAGAATAAGTCACTCTAACCATTGTTAGATATCCGTGGTCCTATTTTTCTAATTATTAAATACACATTTGAACAGAGCACATTTTATTTCACAGATTTGGTGTTCCAAAGAGATTATAGATTTTATAATAAAAATCATCACTGTGCTTCAGAAAAGAAAGTCCATTAATGTACCAAATATAGTAAATTAGGTGTCTTAGAAAATTTACCTTTCCTTGTTGGACACACAGGGGCCGCCCCCATGTCCATATTATTGGATTTTGCATTTACAGTCATAGCTGAATGAATACATTTGAGTGGACATTTTGCCTAGGATAAACTAATCAAATGTTTTTCCTTGCAATTTGGTATTTCAAATACAGTTAAGTTAAATACAGTGTTTTGAAGCATCAGTCTTTTAAATTTTTAGACCGGGACTACAGTAAGAAGTATATAACACAACAGACCTTGAACATGTAGCTATATATTAAGAAAAACCAGTTTTACAGAACAGTAATTATCCTGGTTATTATATGTTTTCCTATTTTCTATTCTATTCTATTATTTTTTAAAACTTTTTTATTTTATATTGGAGTATAGCTGATTAACAATGTTGTGATAGCTTCAGGCACACAGCAAAGCGACTCAGCCATACATATACATATTTCCATTTTCTCTGGATATATGCCCAGGAGTGGGGTTGCAGGGTCATATGGTAGCTCTATTTTTAGTTTTTTAAGGAACCTCCATACTGTTTTCCATGGTGGCTGTACCAATTTATATTCCCAACAAGAGTGTAGACGGGTTCCCTTCTCTCGACACCCTCTCCAGCATTTATTGTTTGTGCATTTTTTGATGATAGCCATTTTGACTGGTATGAGGTGATATCTCATTGTAATTTTGATTGGCATTTCTAATAATTAGCGATGTTGAACATCTTTTCATGTGCCTCTTGGCCATCTGTATGTCTTCTTTGGAGATGTGACCGACAAGGGATTAACCCCCAAAATTTACAAACAGCTCATGCGGCTTAATATCATCAAAACAAACAACCCAATCAAAAAATGTGCAGAAGATTTAAATAGATATTTCTCCAAAGAAGACATACAGTTGTATTATATTAAGTACTGATAATAGCCCACTAAGCAGAATTCAGGAACCACTAATGGACATAAAACAAAACACAGCTTTGGAAAGAGCTCTATGCATTTTTGTTGCTGAAACCCTGCTCATCCCTGGCTCCTTCACTTCTTAAATCTTGGTTGCTCAACTCTTCCTGCATTTGTAAAATAGTCTGGTATACTTCCAACAAGTTTCACTTTTAATTTATGACAATCAGAGTCTGCTTTCCCCACCCACAAGTCAGATCACAAATCAGATCGTAACTCTTCTCAGGACTCTTATTAATTTTCCTCAATTTCCTCTTTCTTTTGAATCTGCCAAAGGTGTTTATAAGTGGAGAAATTCAAATAAAGTAAAGGAGGTTAGTAATAATCTCTCACTCTTAGGGCTGACTATTGGTGTACCATATTTAGAGTTAGGAGAAGAAGAGGAATGCTTGGATCACTGGCTTTTACTGAATTGTAGAGTTTTAGATTGAAAAATGTGCTGTTAGAAATGTATTTCATTTGATAACAATTAGATTTAATAAATTGTTAAACTGTCTCTGTGCTTTGAGATATGGCAGTTTAAGGGTTAAAAATAGTTCATGGGGAATGACAATCACTTTGGACCCATTTACACTTGTTGACACCAACATTATTTTATATATTAATTCTTACTCATTTTACAAATGTGTATTATATTCTTACTACTAAAACTTTAAAAAACATAAATTTAAAACATCTGATAAATTATATAAGTATATAATAAAGATTACTTCTACCATTTGTTAAAAAGTATATATGGATTCACATCAAGGCTGTGAACATACTATGAACATACTAGGGCTTGAGAGAAGAGGCTAGGGAGAAGGAAACTGATATGTTTTACTTCCATATAATCATCATGTAAAAATGAAAAGGAAAATAAATTTGTTTTAAACAATGATTCTTCTTTAAGTTTCCTAATTGATTATTCTCTTTTAAAAGTTCAGTCTGTCCTCTTAAAATTTGGTCTTCAATATAAGATGGATCTCTGAGAGTTATTGCCAAGTTCTGAGATCATTTACCCTAACCAATTTCTCTTTATCAACTTTAAGAATCTTTAAAGTCAATAGTCAATCAAAAATCAATAAAGATTAGAATGCATCTACATGAAGTCAGGAAGATCAAATGAAACCCCAAATCCTTATTCAATCTTGTCAATATACAAACTTGTGCTCAATATGCAAAGGTTGTTCTCAGAGAAATCAAATCTTCCCTTGTCTTCAAAGGTCAGAACCATAATTTCTATTTCAGAATAATAGTTGATTAAAATAAAAATATTGTTTTTTTCAGGACAGTCAAATGAAATAATCTTCCAGTTGTATTTCATACTGTTAGCAATGTGTATATATATATGGCCTGAATGAGGATATTGTCAAATTAAACACATTATTTGGGCTAACTTAAATAGAATTTGCCATTTTGTGAGATGCCATCTCCAAGGTCATGAAAAGCAAAACTGAATTTGCCATTTTGTGAGATGCCATCTCCAAGGTCATGAAAAGCAAAACTGATCATAGAATAGATTGCTATATATGGCACTCTGAAAAATTCTAAGCGGTGAAAAACAATTTTTGAGTTCTATACTTTGTAACATCTTTATCTTTCACAACCATTATGTGTCAATGATTACTGACCTTTATTTAATGTTGGCTCTATCATTTTGGGAAGCCTAAGCAGTGGTAGCAAATAGACTCAATAGGTATAATGACTCAAACACAATTGATGATTATTCTTGCTTTCATAATAGTACAAGTACATGTTCCCAATCTGTAGTGACCCCTTACAGAGATTCCAGTGTCTTTATTTCTTCTGTTTTATAGCTTTACTCTTCCTAATGTCATCTACATCCATTCAGAGGAAGGGAAAAAAGGCATGAGGTGGCACAGCCATTCCTTATATGTCTTGGCCTAGAAATGCTACAAACCACTTACTCTCACATTCCTTTACCCAGAAATTGCTGCACTTAATCACAAGACAGAAGGAATATGCAGTATTGCAATAAGCAAGATGAATATATCTTGAGCAGTTTGCAGTATCTGCCATAAACACACATTAAAATTTTTTTTCTCAAGTAAAGTTTTTTGTTGACATTTGTTTTGAAAATAAAGATATTATAATATCTTAAATTTACCACTGCGAGATAATTTTTAAATGTGGCAAGTTCCAGTAAGGCTTAATAACAAAAGAAGTAAACACAGGTTTGTGACTACTTCAACTGTGCTTAAAATTTCACGCTTTTAGGGACTGGTGAGTCTTTTCTGCTTATTTGTTCAGAGAGTAAACAATTATATTATTAATGTTCAATATAATATGCATCTCTTATTGCCTAGGATGAAACACTTTCAAGTTATTTTTGCTGTAAAGAAGACCAGACTGTATTGACTTCTTACAGCTTAATTAAATGGCAAAACCTTACCGTGATAAAGGGAAAATCGACCATGTACCTATAATCCAAAAAGTTGCCCATCCAGATAAATACATATATTCAAAAAAATAGAATCTTGATTTTCATTTTTAAAATTTGAAATATTTTCCCACTTCTTTTTTGATGTGCTTTGTACATTAGAATATTTTTGAAATTTGTGAACAGAACTGCCCTCATCTAGATACCATTTCAGAAATATCCCCTTTGCGAGTGAAACACTTTTTTAAAAAAAACTTATTTGATTGATAAAAGATAACTGCAGTGGATATTTAAAATAAAATATTTAATTAAAAAATACACAACAAAGATATTATGGGCATTTAAGGTGTGAGGCTTCATGCTGTATTCCATTTGGTTCAGAGTATAGTTTTCATGATTTATTGACAGCTGCCGTAGATGGTTCTTTATTTTCAACTCATCCCAACCCTGGTCAAACAATACAACCCTCCTGCTTTTTCAATATTTTCCTAATATCTCAGCTCATTTAATTCTATTGATCCACTGAAGAGTACAATGGCACTGAAACTGGAATTAATATCACCTCCCTTTCCTAGTGCTAAGAGCTTTCCTATTGAGTTTGTGGACCATCACACGAAATCATAAAAGTAGACTAAAAAGTAGAGTGACCTTTATTGGTTACTGTTGTACTGAAAAATTCAGCAAACCTCAGAACATCATTTTCAATTTTATGGCACTGTTTTCTTAAATAATAAGAAAAGGGGGGAAAAAAGGAACAACTGACCCTTGCTCAGCATTTACTTAAGCAGAATTGGCATTAATAGAGTATTCTGTCAAAAATTCAAGCTCAAGAAAATGTATGGCTTTGTCCACAGCAGCAGCTATCTTAGCCGATTGCACTGTCACTGCTTCACACAAAGCGCATTGCAACACCATTAGTGGCCATAAATAATGCACAAGCTCTTATGCAGTACTCAGCTAAGTGCATGGAAACCTTGGGCTCCTGTTGTCAGAAATTCAATGGATTAGTACCTAGATTTATTTTAAGTCTGTAAAGCACTTTGTTCTTGACAGCGTTCAAAGTAGAAAGACTGCTATCCTGAATGTGCATCTTAATACTGTCATTCCTGTCTTGTAAGTGTAGATGATATATGGGCTGCAATATTTCGTTTTAATATTTAAAGTTTTCACTGTGTAGATGCAAAGAAATATATTAATAGTTATCTGCTGTTACTTTATTGACCTGGAAAAGAACAAAGATAACCTGTAAAGTTTCACATGGAGACTAGTAAAATAGAGGCATTACAATTATTTAGTAAAACAGATACAAATTATAAATGTTATATATCACCTTTAGAAAATAAGGGCATTTGGACATTGGATTTCTTCTTTCTGAATGAATATTGTATATTTGAAATAATGTTTAGGGGAAATTTTAGCACATTTTAACCTAATTAGCTGTATTCACAGTTATATAGCTCCTTCAACTGCATGACTATTGTTTCGTTTTTGAAGGCTAAGTGATTTTACATGGTTAACATTTTGCTTAGCAAGGGATATTCTAAAATGTTACTCAGAATTTCTTCCCTATAACTCCAGAGATTGAGGGCAGTTCCTGCCTGTAGGTAAATTCAGGATTTAAGCCTGATAATCTCCCATGCATTGAAAGGATAAAAGACACTCTTGTATAGATTAAAAACAGTTTTGTATTGATATTGGGGATGTAATAGAAGTACTGAGATATCTCATGTGAAGGTCAATCTTTCTCAATTCTATGAAGACATAAAATCTTATTTTAAAAGAATAACAGTTACCTTTTCACTCAGCCTACATGGTCCATGAATTTTAATACAATTTGTTGAAATGTCACTCAGTGAATTAACTATTCATTATCAAGTCCTCAGATTTTAAAGTTAAATATGTAACAAATGACTATAATTGCATACATTAAACACATTTATTAAGCTACATGCATGATGTCATGTCAAGCAATTCCTATTTGACCATATCTGACTCTTTGATTAAAATCTGAGTTTTTAAACACCCATTCCCCAAACTTATGAAGACCCATTTTATTCTACTTACGAAGTTCATTGTTGAATAAAAAGGAAATATGTTTATGTTCCATTATTTCAGAGACAGTCCATCAAACATACTGCTGAGAGGGTTGTGATTTGCTGCTCATAAAGACAATATGATGAAAAGGACAGTTAAAACGAGGTTTTGAGATGTATTGAATATACACTTAAATGGAAAGATCATATTCTTCAGAATAAAAGGGACTTAAAGAATTTTATATTGAGGAGATAAAGTCTTCAACCTAGTAAATTCTTTTACTCCATGCAGTTTACAAAGCTAAAAGTTCAAAGACCAACAAATAATTTGCATATTCTGATCAATAGGTGGCGCTTTCCCCCTTTCTGATAGGCTTGAACAGAGAATTCTGGTAAAGTACAACTTTTTATAAAGTGTTGTGAATTTTCAATACTACCTATAAAATACCAAATACTTCAACTAGTTGAAAGTTAATTTTTAATCTTTGCAAGTTTACAAGGATTTACATTATTGCAGGCTTTTTGAAATTATCTTTTGAGGTATCATCAAATTTTGCTACCAGTAATCATATTTAAAGAGAGCTCTCCATTATTTTTACTATTCAGAGATTCATAAAATAGCACTCAGTTTCTTTAATCTTTGAATTATTTCCTACTTGTCCAAGTAGAAAACTTCTGGAAATTAGCATATGGAATACCTGATATATAAGGTCTCTTAAAATATTGCTGTCATGATAAATATACTTTATTTATGATTTATAGCACATTTGTCAAAAATAAAACATGAATTTATATGATCATAAAATGCATCTTAAATATGTAGTGAAAATAATAAACATAAGCAAAAAATTCAGCAAGAGATACACTGTAAAATATACAAATCTTTATATATTGATAGAGTATAAGAATTTGATTTCTTTACACTGAGTCTTATTTAAGTAAACCTAAAGATTAAAAGCCATCCAAAGATTTTGTCAATGGTAGTTAATAGTTTTTATAATTTGAAATAGGGAGGAATTTATAAAAATATTTCAGACAACATTTATCTAAATTTATGTTAAAAATCATGTCTCTGAATTGCTTTCCATTCAATAAACCATCTAGTCATGTATAAATATATAGCAACTAGCTTATAATATCTAGACAATATACTGTAGAAATGTAGCCTCACTTTTATTATTTAAAAGATGATCACCGGTGACAAGTAGTTTAAGATAGGAGCAATGTGACAACTTTCTGATTAAAATGACATTCAAGTTTTAAAAATATTATATCTTGAGTAAACATAAATGTTTGAGTGAAATAAAGGCACTAGATATTCTTAATGCATACTAAAATTATGATGACTAGATCTTTTTCAGATTTTATTCCTATTTTTACCTGTCTTTGTTCTTATTTCATCCATTTGTCTTAACTACCTTTTCTTCTTCAGTTCAGTAGTGTACTTTTATTGATATATTTAGATCAGAAATTCTTACCTTACAAAATACTCTAACAAGTATATAACCAGTCAGAAAATTAAGAAAAAGTTTGCATAGATACTTTTTTCTAAGTAGTGTGACCCCTTTTTACATTATTGAGCTAAGATAGGTTTATGTGAATCATATAACAAAATTAAAATTTTTATTTTCCCCACATATGTAATCAGTGTAACACTCCTTCTCTAACTACAACAACAAAAAAATCAACAAAAAGAACAAAAACAAAAACACATTTTACAACTAAATTAGGTTTCTAACAGATTAGTTTAAGTTTTCTCCTCTAAAGAAATGTTATCATATAAGTAACTAGAAACAGTTTTTCTTTTGATATGTCCTTAGCTGTATTCCCTTCCTGAGAGTGACTGTTCCCAGAACACTATGAGGGACTGTGAATGAGGACCCAACCACTGCCCTTCCATCCACCTAAGTGTCTTTGGCTATTTTAGAGTTCCCTTACCACTCTATGTCTCATCCCCTCTCTCTTCTTCAAGGTAGAGTGAGGTAATATCAAACTGAAAACAAGTTTATCTTTGCTTTCTTCTAGAATTTAAAGTCTTTTCTAGAAGAAATTACATTCTGGAATTGATGTTATTTTATGGTAAAGATGCAGGAAGTTTTGTTGATATGAGGCACTACCTTTTAGGTATCTTAATAAAGTTTCCTGAAGCTTTTTTGGGAGAAAAACATATCAGACTGTAGAGCACAGCTTTGGGAGGTTCATTATACACAGGCTAGACTTTAAATAACATTGTTTTTTGTGTAATTTTGGGTTGTGCTTCTATACAGCTGGACGTTATTAGGCTACAGTATAAGATAGATCAAGCAAAAATTCTATACTCTCCAAATTTAAAAGGATCACTGTTACACTGATAAATGACAAGTATCAATAGTATAAGCTTAAACAGTGCTGAAGAGACAAAAACTGATATGATAGGCACAGCCCCGCATTATCAAGACAGCAATGATGAAGTATAACACTTTAGAGACTTTACTAACAGTTTAAGAGTTCTGGCACACTATAGCCTGTATAATGAGGCTTCTAAACTTTCAGCTCACAGAACTTGCATTTGAAGAGAGAAAATACAAACTCTATTTCATTAATCTTTGCAGTATCTCTGTGAAGAATTATGAACACCAATCAACAGATTACAGAGTGACAGCACTGAAATACTGAATGAATTGACAGTCCTCTCAAGACTTGAAGATTCTCCTTAAAATGAAAGGGTTGTTTTTTTTTCCTTGTTGTTGTTTTTTTGTTTGTTTTTAAACTACCAGTCCTCTAAGACCAAGTTAATACGTTAAATCCTGTAAAGTACCAACATCTTGTATCTTCTTGGGCAGACAGAAAGTAGAGAAGGTCTAAAATCTCAGCATTTGGAATTTAATAATAGGTTAAATCAATATTTTAATACCAAAATACTTGAATACACAAAAGCGTATTTTTTAAAGAGGCACTGTGTGTGACTGTGACTCTCTTTTAGGCCTACACTATAGTCTGCATTAACACCAGATAAGAATTTCAATCTTGCAGCAAATTTGTCTAATCATATTAAATATCCCATTCAAGTGACTTCAACAGCACATGGTTTGCACTGTATTATAAACAGCTCTTCAAAGGGCAAAAAACATCATCACCATCAATAAATAGCTGTTGACCACTTACTGTGTATATCTTGAGTTTTTGAAAGATCATATTATTTCCAATTTGTTAAGCTAATCTTTCACAGAATTTTTTCATGTTGAGAAACAAAACTCACATCATATCCATAGGGCAAATATTAATCCAGGGGATCCAGAATATTTAAAAGCCATTTTAATAAATGAATTTAAGAAATTATTCTACTGTTCACAACAATAGTGTATGTAAAAAAAGAAAGTATAGAAGCAGTCAAGAATTAAGAAATACCACCAGTATCTGTCAATATGAATTCTCCCATTTCTCTCCACGAATGTCCATATAATTAAAAAGCTTAATTTATTCTATTCTCTCTATGTATTGATTCTTCCAAGTCTCTCCTTCTCCACTACTACCATACCACTCCAAGAAGGATCATCGTATACAGTTTTACAGTTTTTCATTGTGCAACTCTAAAGAGAACTATTCACTTTGCAGTCTATGAGAATGGCGCCACCTATAGGTGAGCTGTACAAGAACAGCACAATCGCACACAGCAGCCCTGCTTCCAAGCCACCATCCTCTCTCATCGGGACTACTGCAATTGTTTCCCATTTCATCAGCATCCATTATTACTTCCTCCAAACACTGTCTACAGTGAAGCTAAAGTGATACTTTTTTTTTTTTTTTTTGTGGTATGCTGGCCTCTCACTGCTGTGGCCTCTCCCGTTACGGAGCACAGGCTCCGGACGCGCAGGCCCAGAGGCCATGGCTCACGGGCCCAGCCTCTCCGCGGCATGTGGGATCCTTCCGGACCAGGGCACGAACCCGTGCCCCCCGCATCGGCAGGCGGACTCTCAACCACTGCGCCACCAGGGAAGCCCCTAAAGTGATACTTTAAAAGTGTACAATACACCATAATATTTTCCTATTTAAAGCCCTTCAAATAGCTTTCCATTGCATTTCATATGCAATTAAAGTTCTTTATTTTGTATTTGCTGTCTTCCTGCCTTAAGTTCACTTGCCATGTTTAACTCTCAATTCAAATGCCCCCTCATCAAAGCACCATTATCTGACCACTCATTTTTAATTAGCAGCTCTTTCCTCTTCAATTTATTCTGCCTGAACAACAGGTTTGTTTTCTTTGTGGTACTTCTTAGAATTAAAAATTCATCTTCTATTTGTTCATTTACTTTGGGGGGCGGGGTGTCTATCTTATTCTTTAAACACTAGGTTTAAGGAAAAGAATGGGAAATATTCTCTTGTGAGCAATTGACAATGCCTGACACACTGAATGACTTCATATGTATTTTTGAATGAATAAGTGAATGAGTGCAATATTTAAAATTATGAATGTTAATATTGTGCTTTATCAAAATGTATTAAATTTTATGTATAGTGACTGATAAAATTTGTTTCAACTGAAGAAGAAATTAAATTATTGCCATTACAGGAATAGCAAAGTTTGAATAAAAATAAAAAAGGAACTATCAGGAGAAATATATGAAGTAATATAATTGTCCTTGTATACATACCATGGAAAATTCACCAATTTTCTCTGAGCTTCAGTTTTCTCATATGGAAAATGAGAAAGATAGAGTAAATAATCACTATTTTTTTTTCAGTTACTAAACTCGATGATTTTATGATATTGGGCAAGTATTTAGACTCTCTGTCTCAGTTTGCTCACAGATCTAATATAGGTAACTGTTCTGCAACTCACATACCATTGGCAAAAGTAAAAGTAAAATGATTTGCACACACTAAATTGTTACATAAACATAATGGGTTACCAACGTTATTCTCTGGGTAAGGGCAAATTGAGCCCCTAGTGGAAGTAATTCCATTAATGTTAGTGAAACTCTCATTTATGTAGTCCATCAAGATTTACAGAGTACTTTTATATTTACCATTGCTTTTATAGATTCCCACATCCTATGAATGAGACACAGAAACTGTTATTATCCCCATTTCACAGATAACAAAACTGAGTTTCAGTAATTCTAGTTTCCTGCCCAAAGTCACTCAGATAGTAAAACTCTGGTTTGTGACTTGAATTCATGACACTTTTGAGTCCATATCTAGAAATCTTTCTATTGCGGTACTAAAGTTCTAAACAGCAAAACAGTTGATTCCTTTGAATGGCCACACCAAGATACAGAAGTATGGCATTGTATGCTCAGCCTACAAAGAATGTGTTAGTCTTATAAAAGAATGAAATGATACTATGATCTTACAAAATATAGATTACATTATAATAACCTTGAATATAGTACTAAATTTGCACCACAACTAGACAGATGAGTTCTTAAGGTCACTTACCTTTCAAAAACTATCAATTGCTAAAGTAGTCTTCATATCAGTAAAAGTAAACTGAATTATATTGAATATTTAATATAAAAAGTGCACATAGCACCCTCTGTCAATTACTTAATCTCATTTTAAAAAATAGTTCTGTGTATTTGACACCTGTCAAAAATTTAGTTGACAGACTTCTTTTTTCAATCTATTACACCTTCTAAGAATCTAATCAATGTGTCCAATTTACTATTCATAATTTGCATAGCATACTTATGGCTTTATTCCATATTTATCTTCTATTTTCTCATCACCAACTTTCAGCATTCATCAGAAAGATTAATGAAAATCCTATTACTTCAACCATACATTTGGGTACATAATAATGCATTTATTAATTTTTACAAAATTAAAAACAAAACTAAGGAGGCTTTCTTAATTTGAAAAAATAATCAAAATGAGAAAAATATGTGTTTGATTTTACTGAGAATATTGTAGTAGTAATTGTACAAATTTGCCACATAATGCACCTTAAAGAAGGAGAAGAATCTTTATAATAATATAAACATAGCATTTTGAGGTTTGTATCAGAGCCAGGTACACAAATTTTAGGCCACTGTTCAAAAATGAATATGCCCAGTGCTTTTTCCAAAAAACAGGGAAAAAGTACCACAAAAGGTACTTATAATACTTGTTTCCTTTTGTCCCTGGTATCTCCATTCCTTCCCCACCTCCTCTCCCTCCCCTTGCCTCCCTCAACTTGTCATGGTGATTTTTGCTATTTAATATTGTTCTAAGGAAATAACAATTAAAATTTTAAATTATTAATGGATTTTACCTTTCATCTTTATATTGGTCAATGACAGTTTTAAATGGAAATATCAGGGTATTTCTCTCATACGTGGAATTATTGAAATGACCCTATTCTTATATCCTGGCTCAACCCTAGGGGTGCCTCAAGCTGGGCAAAAAGAGACAAATACAAGCCAGACTCAGAAGGTTTGGAAGGAGAAAGAGATGTTCCCCATCCCTGGGTCCATCCCCCGCCATTCCTCATGCGCCATTGTCCCACTTCACTTAAAAAGCACCATTTCAAGGATAAAATTACTATCTCAAGACATAAATGCAGAACATTAGACCCTAGGTGTGAAGCCTATTTGACCATCTGTACTGGTTGCATGCCCCTGAAGTAGCCTTGGTTCTTATGCTCAGTAAGTAGATACTATCATCCCCATAGAACCAAAGGAAAATATTATGACACAATGAGATTTAATAATTGGCCCAAGGTCTCAAAACTAGTTACTAATATTCTCAGAGGATTATTTTCACCTTAAGAATGAACAATGTCTACGTACATGAATCATTGCATTAGATTTAGCCTAAATACATTTAACTAATTTTTCTATCTGTAGTATATTGCATGTGCACCCACACATATGTGTGTATGTGTATATATATGTGTATGTGTGTATATACACACACACACTATCTCCGCCTTAAGTATAAGTAAATTTGTATATATATAATCTGTAAATACACAAGTAGGTGTATATATGTTTATACACACACAGACACACACACATCGGAAATTATCCTGTAATAAATTGGTTGGATGTCTTCACAATTTATCTATAAATTTTATTCTTGTAAATATATTGATTGGGAATAATCTTTAGAAGTTTCAGAAGAGAATATTTCCCTTCAAAGAAGTCATATTATCAATACTTTATGCAGTATGTTTCTATTGCAACTAAATAACATAATAATTAAATTTAAAGTTTTATATATGTAAAACTTTAAGCTTCTGTCATTTTTCTTCCTGACTATTTAATATTACATAGCCTTCACACTGTTATATTTCAGAGTATGGTAAAATTTCTATATGTATACATTCATACATTTAAAAAATATATCTAATCTTACGAAAGTTATAGAATGTACATATTCATTTTAATAAATTTAAATTCTCAACATGTCTTTATGATAAGGAAATCAAGAGATACTTTTCTTTTAGTTATGATTTGTATTTGGAACAGAAACATTCAATGATATGTATTTTAATAACTTTTATGCTGGAACAAGACTTAAGCATTCAAGGAAAAGTGTTCAATGTTTTAGGATCTAAGAACTGCAATTTACGTTATTATGCTTAAAAGGTACACTTGGAAATCTGTGAAACTTTAGAAAATGCATACTTTAATATAGAATGAATTAAAACAGCATCTCTAGTGTGCTGATTTTCATAATAGCTGGAGGCAAATGAACATATTTCATGTTTTTGTAAAATAAAATATATAATAGTAAAAAAACAACAACAAAAAGAATAACATCTAGCCTTTGCTTTGCAACTTCACTATCATAGACCAAAACTGTCCCACCATGGACTTGTTTTGTTGAAGTTCCCAGTTAAGGATATGTTTTATTCTTATAAATGAGTTGTTTTGGGGGAGATTCCTAATGGAATTCAGTCTTGTACTGCATAACACATCTGAGGATCTGTGTTATTCCTACATTACAATACACACTGTCAGGTCTAATTGCTTAATTATATTCTGACAGAATAGAATGTGGAGAGGGACAGGACCTGTTCAGTACATTCCTGCTAACGTCAGGAATCTCGTTTAGAAGTTAACATATCCTTCAATTCTGAAAGAATGAAATGTGTTCTGCTGATAAGGACTAAAAAAAATGTTTAATACAATTTGTACATGGGTATGTGGTGCTGATATAGGATATTTTGTCAAGAGAGAAAATGAATAAAAGTAAAATGCTTTATTTTTGAAGAAGAAAGAAGAAAACACATGAGTTTCAGCCTAAACAAAATCATTTTGTCAGTATATTATGTATAAGTTTCCATTGAGAAAATGCAGACAAATTCCCTCATGTTTAAAAACCTGGACTCCAGTTTACTGAGGAAACCATACACAAAGAATTGAAAAAGAAATAAAAGGTATGATACAAAAACGTTAAAAGCTAATTTGGGAGGAGCAAGTCAATAAGTCACTTGGAAAGTATTGCATTTTAAAAGAGGGTCTGTTCATTTTCTCTCTAATGTAAAAATGGTGCATACATGGAAATATCTTTTTTCCCTAAACTTTGCAAATCTCTATCAGCCATGAAATTCATCTCTTGCCAGTTGTCATAGTCTCCTGCTTTGACTGAAATAACCTAGGCCATTAGCTATCTGGCCTTTGCAATGTTAGTCTCTTTCTAGATCACCCAAGTACTTTAAATATAGGTGTCAAGGATATCTTCAATGAAGCAACACATTTACAATCTTTTGCAAATACTTTGTTAAAAATCATTTGCCTGGATTTTCTGTGAGACTAAATGGTATAGAGGATAAATTCTTATACTGAGAGAACCTCAATGGTTACTAGCTGTCCTTTATAAATATGTGGCCATCTTCCTTTATTTTCTGAGGCTATTCTCAGAAAAGGGAAAAGCTATTTTATAAGACTACCCAGAGGTGAACTAACACTTTGTTAATTAACGCTATTTAATTCTCCGTACATCACTATGTTGCAGGTATCATTATAAGCTCCATTGTACATATACAGACACAGCTTTAAACAGATTAAGCCAATTATCCAAGGGTGCACAGCTAGTAAATGAAAAAGCAAGAGCTAAAATCAAGATGGGTCTGGTTTCAAAACACCTGATTTCAGAATTCATTTTTCAACTCTATACTGCTTTCTCATTTCTCTTTATCTTCTAACATTCTACTTTCTTCTAGAGAGACTTATTACGGACATATTAGATACATACAAGGCTCATTCCCGCTCAGATAACTTTTCTTCCTTACATTGTTCTCTTTACCCAGATTTCTCTCCAATGCCATTTCAAATGATAAATATATTTTTAATATCATAAGTTTCTTTTCATAAATAAAGGTACTATCTTTGTCTTACTCTCTTCACTGCTACATAAGGTCACATGTAAAGAAAATATTATATAGGACTGTATAGACTGTATAGGACACACAAGAACACACATATAAGAATACATGTATTAATATACATATATTTGTTTCATTTATTTACATTTATGTATTATATATTTTTGTAAATATGTATATGTATGCATGTCTATACACATAGACATGCACACACACAAAGTAGAGGCCTCATGACAAAACAGTTTGTAAAAGTTTTACTTTTGAATCAGTGCTAAACACGAGTGACTTGTATCCCTGAAAACAACTGAAGTTTAATCTATGTATTCTGTGCTTCAGAATTAGTAGTAAAAACTATTGATTATTTGTTTATTACTATTACTACAGCTTTAAATAGTTAAAGTCTTAATGGCCTTCAAGTGTAAATTGAGTTGCCCAAAACTCATCTGTTTAACAAAAGTTTGCAAGATTCACAATAATCCTAAACAATTTTGAATTCCAAAGGACATACTTCCCTTTCTATAAAAACTAATATTTTATTAAGAAATCAATGACATATATTCAACTACGTAAAAGTATATATAAAATATATAAAGACATCCCTAACATAAGGAAACCCATTTTATGAGATCTCATATGTGATATACTGATGATGCTTGGATTATAAATATATATGTATAAATATTACATGATTGTTTATTCTTCTCTAAGTGAAATTATTCAGAAACTTTTAAAGAATGGTCTTAAAATTATATAGAGTTCTAGTCCCTTTTTCTTCCCTGCTGAAAGAAATTGTAAAATGTACATCAAATGAATTTTTCCCCAAAGTGAAATGATACATATTTTTGAGTAAACAGATTTCTTAGAAAAAATGCTCAGTGCCGTCTCACTTGGTCAAATGGGGACAGCTACACCTACTAATCCTGATGTTTCAATAATATAATTAGCAGCTATTTGCACAACCACATTTCCTATTTCACTAGTGGTGAACAAGTGAAAGAAAGAAACAATGCATTATTTAGTATTGTTAAACTAATAAAATGGCAAGAAGTTTAAAGTCAGCTTATAGCTCCATATTTATTTTAAATTAGAAATGTAACATATCAAAATATCCCTGAGTATTTCAGTTCAACTCACAGTTTTAAAACTGGCATATAGTAAAGAAATGATACTCTTTGTATGGAGTATTCGATCCACTGAAGAACATTGATAAAGGAAGGGATACCAATATATTGGAAACGCTACTAAAGTGAGGGGTTTTACAGTATCAGTGTGTGGTAATAACTATACTTTCCTTGATACGGTTTAGAGTCTGTCTTGAATAATAGTTATATTTTTAAACCATGGTTCCTGTGATGACCTCTTGACCCAAACATTAAAAATTTAGAACATTAGGGCTTCCCTGGTGGCACATTGGTTGAGAGTCCGCCTGCCGATGCAGGGGACATGGGTTTGTGTCCTGGTCCAGGAAGATCCCACATGCCACGGAGCGGCTGGGCCGCTGAGCCTGTGCGTCCGGAGCCTGGGCTCCGCGACGGGAGAGGCCACAACAGTGAGAGGCCCACGTACCACAAAAACAAAAACAAACAAAAAAATTTAGAAGATTATAATATCATAATGCAATAATACATAATGCAATAATACATATGAATACAATAATACATTCATATTTTAAAATGCATTATTTACTAATTCCATAACTGGCAACAACTATACAATATAATTGTAATATTGTACCTTCTATACTCTGTTATTGTTAGGAAGTTTTTAAAGAAAAAAAAAGTAAAAATTGATGAAAAAACTTCTTTGTTTAAATACAAAACTACTCTAATTTTTCATTGCTATAGACAATGCTTGTGTTCCCCTCAAATTTGTATGTTGTAATCTAGTCGCCAGTATGGTGGTATTTCGAAGTAGGACCTTTGGGAGGTGAGTAGGTCGCTCATAAGGGCAGAGCCCTCATGAATGGGAGTAGTGCCTTAGAAAGGAGACTCCAGAGAGGTCGCTCACCTCTTCCACCCTATAAGGACCCAGTGAGAAAACAGCCACCTATGAACCAAGAAGCAGGCTCTCACCAGACACTGAATCTGCTGGCACCTTGGTCTGTACTTCCCATCTTAGAACTATGAGAAATAAATGTATTGTTTTTAAGTCACCCAGTCAATGATATTTTGTTATTGTAGCTTGAATGAACTATAAGAAATTGACACTGAGAAGTGGAGGTGTTGCTATAACAAATGCCTAAAAATGTTGAAGCTATAATGGGTAGAAGCTGGAAGAGTTTTGAGATGTGTATTGGGAAAGGCTACATTGACTTGAATGAACCACAATGGTTGATTCTGATGAGGGCCCAGCAAGAGAAAAGGAGAACTATAGAGAAAGCCTTGGTCTTCTTAGAAAATTCCTAACTAATAATGAATGGAATGATGGTAGAAATGTGGATGGTAAAGGCCATGCTGACGAACCTCAGATGAAAATGAGAAACATGCTATTGGAAACTGGAGGAAAGGCAGTCCTTGTGATACAGTGCCATAGAACTTAACTGGATTGTGTCTGTGTCCTAATGTTAAATCCTAATTCACCTTCTAACTTCTACTCAAGCATCACTCTTTCTAGGAAGCCACCCGTGACCTTGCAGTCTGATAGGGAAACCCCTTTTCTATGTATTAATAGCATTTATCGCTATGCAATGTACGACTGATTCATTTGCATGCTCCATCTGTGCTATATTGTAAACTACTTAGTTCAAAACCTAAGATTGGGAAGAATAGTAAGTATGTAAGATAATAAGATAAAAAAAGAAGATGATCATGAACTCAACATTCTTGTAAGAATGGAAATAAATTTAGAAATGAAATAAAAAGGAATAAATGTGTAACTGCTCTCTCTCTCAAAGAAAGGTTATAAGTATACAGGCTGAAAAGTCTAACTAGATACGTTTCACACAGCTAAACCAGTTGCCACAACATTCTGAACCAGTTTTAATACCACGTCTTGTCTATATTATGGGATTTAATAAATTCATTTTCGAGGGCAACTTAAAGTTAAATGTATTTAGATATGGGCTAATTACTTTTTTAAAAAGTGTATATGGACAACTCAATAATAAGAAGGAGTACTACAAAAATAGGGAGAAGTCTGGATACCACTTTAATTGGAAAGTAGAGGAAGGAACTGGAGATCTTGAAGCCAGAAATGGGAAAACATGAACATATTTTCTAATGAATTAATAGCCCAATATATATGATGAATTGATGTAATTTCTAGAGCTTCAGAAAGCAAACACAAAACGCTTTATGAAAGTTCAAAAAATGAAATTAAGAACCTTTAAAGACTAGGTTGGGGAACTAATATTTTTCACATTTCTGCATAGCCAAAACTTTCTGAGCAAAGAGCATTGGCACCTGGGTTAGAGGATGATTGAAAGTCAGAGACTGTGTATTGCTCTGGAGGGATTTAAAGCATCCTTGCGCCCAGGTCCATTTTTTACATTCCAGGGTGGTGAAGGAAAGCTGGAAAGATGTTCTCTTCCCCCTTTACATTCCAGAGCAATGCTCTCCCTTTCACTCTCCTGAGGGTCAGAGGATCCGATAAGCTAGCCACCCTATACAAGCTTTGAGTTTCATAAGTTTGGGGTTCCTCTCCTGTTTCCACCCCTGGAGATATCAAGCCCTCATCATGTTGCTCCCTGGAGAATTAGAGGAACTGGTGTTGCTAAGATTGTTTTCTGAGTTTTCTTCTCTTGTAAAACAGTCTGCTGCTCCTCTAAGCTAATTTGTTAGCTTGAAGACAGGATAACATGTCAGATCCTTCACACTTGCAGATGTGATAAAACAATCCTTTATAAATTGTCTAAACATTTTAGTAAGTCAGTATTTGCTGAATGTTATCTATGGGCATATATGTTGGGAAAATAAAGATGAATATGATATAGCTCTGGCCTCAAGATGTCCACACTCTAGCCAGGGAAACAGACATGCAGAGAGCTAAGTATATCACAATATCATGTGTCTCTATTAGAAGAATATATTAAATGCACTAAGGATTAGAATAATCAATAAAAAGAATGTATTTTTAAAAGAAGTTGAGGAATTCAATTGACATATAACACATTATATAGAAGAATTATGTTTTGGTTAAGAAGTTGAATAGATATACCTTAAATTTTCTACATGTTCTGAGAATCTAGGATTAAATGATTCAATGTAAAAGCAAAGAGGGATAGAATGCTTGTTAATGGGTCTAATCAGAGCTAACTCATCCATCAAGTACTCATTGAGTACACTTGTATGTCATTATATGGTTAGACAAGTTTTTCCCTCTGCCAAAAGAACACATTGGCTCCCACTCTTATTGGCCCCTTGAAGCGGCTTGAGTTAGGTTAACCCTATTACAAAATTCATCACACAGTGATATAATGGCTTACTTAGTTGTGTCGTTCTACATTGGACTCTAAACTTTGAGGCCATGGAATATACCTTTTCCACCCCAGTTCACCCAGTGCTAGGTAAAGTGCATGGTGAGCTGTGTCTGATACCTCTTATTGTCCCCCTGTATTCATTTTCCTTTTTACACACTTAGTAATACATTTACAAATATTTAACTGGGCACATGGATTCTCAGCTCAACACTATATTTCCTAGGTTCTTTCACAGTTAAGTACATCTACGTAATTAAGCTCTTATCATGTGTTGTAAGAATTATGACTGAAATTTCTGAATATTACACTTAACATGATCAAGGATACATTTCCTTCTTTTCCTCTCCTTCTCTTACATGCTGAATGCAGATGTGGTCAAACACTTCACATTTGTAAGGACTGAGGTAAGAGTGCACATGGAGATTCATATACCACATGTATAAATATTTAAAAGATACATGTCAAGATAACAGTTATATAAAGTGTGCTCTATCCTTCTAACTCGATGATTTCACCTTCCTAACAACCTGGAAAACCAGGTTTAAATCTAGAATTTTCAGAATCCTCTAAGTTCTGTGTGAGAACTTGGGAATACTAGAAAACCTGGCACCTAGCCCAAGGCCCATGACTGATTACCACTCTATTCCAGCCTCATGTTCTATTCTGCACAGTGAGATCAGCTGTAAACAAGCATGGGTACTTCAGATCCCAAGTCCAAGCTCCATCTATACTCCAAGCAAATGGGCATCCTTTGGGTTCATGGGTGCCCACACTGATGTCATCTCAACCTTCAGAAGTACAGTCATGACCTGGAGGCAAGGGATTTGGGGACAGGGAATTCTGAGGTCCCTGGTACTCTGACTGTAGTCTAAAAGTAGGAGCACAGATTTCAGGCCAGCATATACCTCTGTTCTTCGGTTTGCCTCTGTATGCTAAGAAGCACAGAGTGATGAGGTCCAGAGCAGAACCCTCTGAAGCACAGAACCCAAGGAAGTTGTCCCTCTTGCCCAGATCTCAGGATGACACTAAATACAGTGGTAATGAGCCGATTTCCACCCCTCAGATAAGTACAGCACTCTGTAGCTGCACAGGCCAATATGGCAGACATTAGTCCAAGTTGAATGTCTAGTCCAAATTGACATGAGCTGTAAGGATAAAATATATAACCAGTTTTGAAGATATTGGATGAAAAAATAGTTAAGTATCTCATTAATAATTGGTTTTTATTACATGTTAAATTATAATATCTTAAATATACTGGGATAAATAAAATACCCTATTAATTTTATCTCTCTACTTTTAAAAAATATGGTTACTAGAAAATGTTAAAATGTATTTGCTTTTGTTTATGGCTTGCATTATATTTTTGATGGGCACTGCTGCTCAAAAGAATGGTGTGGTGACAATATGAGTAGAACCTGAGTCTCTGGGCAATTTTGTGGAGCAAAATCTACTATTTGCCAGGAATTTCCCATCTTCCTCTCTGTATTATTACTTAACAGAGAAATAAGCCACTGTCTTGTTTGACATTATATTCTTGGAGCTCTTTGTTGTATCCGTTGAAGCCACATACTAACTAATGGAACTTAATAGAGTTTCATGATGGTAAGCAGACATCTTAGAGAAGCAGAAAATATTTAACATGGAAGTTTCTATGGGGGAATAGTGAAGCAATAACAGGAAATGTTTAACAATAAATGTTTGTTTATTAGTGTGATATACACATTAGTAAATTTATACTTTTCTACTATCCCACCCCAATATACTCTATAACTTAGAAACATATGTTCCTGGATGTACTGTCATTAGGTGTAATGTGGCTCTACACAATGTACTAGAAGTAACATCGCTCTTTATTATATGATGATGTCTTATGTTGGTTTTTAAGCAACTTCCATCAATACTCACAAATAATGATCAAAAATACTATTCTGAAAATATTACTATATTATTCCGAAATCACCATAGTGTAATTTTAGTGGAACTAGTCTGTTTTGTCATCTTTATTTTAAATCAAAGGGATTTCAAAAGTGCATGGGATTTACAAATTTTTTTGTGGTTATCTAGTAGCTTTTATGGCATTTCTTCATATACAGTATTTGAGAAAAACAAAACCAAAAAAAAAAAGTTAAGACAAAGTTTTAAAAGGTAGTTCTAAATTATCTATTATTTGACCGAAGAGTATTATTTTTTAATACTTGAGCATTGGAACAGTCTGTGTAAAATAGGTGCACTTAGATTACTTCTTTTGTGGTTGATATGGATTTATTTGATAAAAGTATGCAATTATATTTTTCAGTACCCTTCAGAATTCTTGATTTATACAAGGCTTTTTTTTTTTAATACTGAAGAGTTGTAAGGACTATAAAAGTGTTAGTGGTGTAAAATTCTTTAAACTTAAATAAATAGACTACTTGATATGACTTTTAGAAAGGTTGCTGAATAGAAAATTTTACTAATATTAAAAATGTATGAATTCTAAACATTCTTTGGGCTGCTGTAAACGTGTAAAGTAAACAATGTTTAAATTAAAAAAGAAAGCCATAGAATTTGTTTTCAATTATTTAGGTTTTATTTTTTCAGATAAACTGTAAATAATTACTGCAAATTAAAAAATTTTGAAAATATTAAACAAATTGTCTTTAAAAATGTGAGCAATGTCACTAGGCACACAGCCAATGTACCTGATGTGATTAATTTTAACTCTTTTGACTTTTTACTTCACTAAACATGATGATAAATCTTTAAAAAAAAATCCAGTGAAATCTGCTGCCAACAAACTAAGAAATTCTTACAGTCTTAGAGAAGAAAGACGAAGGTATCCTTTGAGAACTGTGAATGATATTATTAAAGAAAATGAACAATTAGAGGCTGAATATGTACTTGAAAAATCAACAGACTCAACATTGGTATTTCTTAAAAGATTGCTAGCTAAAGTATCACTGGAAAGTAATGATGTAAACAGACAAGCAAAAAGAGCATTGTGCTTTCGTTTCTTGTCACAAATAGTAAATGCATAATTTCTTAAAATGCTTTCCATAGTGCTTTAGCTTCACAAAAGAATGCTTTTGTGTCTTACTTGAGTCACTGATATAGATTTATCATTATTACTATACATTAAAGTGGCAAAATGCTATTGGCATTAATTTCATTTTTGATTAACAAATTTTTGGTTGTCTCCAATCCTAAAACCCATTCTTTTCCACACTCTGCTTCTTTCCTTGTCTCTCTCCTCCTTGCCTCTCTCTGTATATGACTATGCTAGCCAGAATATGTACAAGTAAAAAAGTTTTCAACAGAAATATCACTGAAGGGTAATAATCCTATATTCTTAAAATAGTGTTGTAAATTTTACCAATTCTATATGCACTTTTAATTTCATAAACCCTTGGGAAATTCCTTTTGATCTTATGGGAACTGTATGTGAGCTCATTATCTAAATCTGATTCAAAACTATTTCTAAAATCAAATGTCTAAACAGAAGCCAAAAATTATTCATACACCATGAAGAAGAAAATAAAAATTAAATCTAAGGTGACTTCAATGTGAGCCAAATGGCATAATGAACCTATAAAATGAACCTAGTGAAATGCAGTCAGGCTTGTAGATGTGTTTACCAAAAAGGAATGTTCTGCTTTCAAATTTATTATAATTATTCACTGATTTAAGACTCATATACTGAAACTCAGTAAGCATTTTTAATTTACATAAACCACAGCATAAAAAAAACTAATATAAGAATGAATTCTAAAAGCAGTAGTTTATTGTACCAGCCTCAGAAATTAGAAAAAGAGAGATGTTATTGAGCCTATAGAACATTTAATAAAGAGTATTAGCAATATTTATTTCCTTAAGAGTTAATAATACTGCAGTGGGATTCATAAATGCCATCTACCTACATTTCATTTCTTTAAATCAATGAACTGAATCATCTGAGTAAAATTTCAATAACATATTTAAGAACCAAATAAGAATCATTTTTTACTTCTGTTAAGTTGAAAGGAAAAAGGAGGGTCTAGTTTACTTGTAGGGAGTTTGTTCTAAGTAAGATTTTACTTTTCAGACTGTTGGGCTAATGATTAATGTCACATACTGTACATCTTCGTCTAGAAACTATGGTGTCTATTAAATGTAATTACCTTTCCCCATGGCTTTAAATTGACGGCAGATTCAAAATGAAGGTGGCTTCTATTAAATTTAATTACTTCCCCCTGAAGCTTACTTGGCAAAACTGTGACTAGTAATGAAAGTGGATTCTATAAAAAAGCTGCATGGTCAAGTTGTGGTTATTAAATTAGCAATGTTGCTAATGAAAACAATGTGAAACAATACATGAAATGGGATATTTTATCGTTCATGTGTATTTTTGTGATGACTGGTAAATTAAGTTCTCAGTTTTTTGATCACTGGTTTCAACTTTCAACCAACAGACGATAACATATCAGTTGTTTATAATAATAATTATGGAAAAATGTCAACTTTCAAAAAAAATTCATCTAGTGTTACCATGTACACAAAATAGTGACATTTTTACCATTTTAATTCAATGGATATTTAAAATCAGCATGGTGTAATAAGAGAGGAAAAGGCAAAGATTTTGAAAAGCAAATTCTGTTCTTACTGGCAATGTATTTAGTTCTTTCTTGTTGAGCTGATTACTTAATCTGTAAGATAGAGCTAATAATATATCTTATCTACATAAGGCAAATATTAAGAAAATTAGAGAAAAAAGTATTATCTATTATTGCTTTGCAAATAATCTTGCCTATTTTTTTAAAATTTGCTTTTGGCTGCATTGAGTCTTCATTGCTACACAAGGGCTTTCTCTAGTTGTGGCAAGCAGAGACTACTCTTTGCTGTGGTGCTTGGGCTTCTCGTTGCAGTGGTCTCTCTTGTTGTGGAGTACGGGCTCTAGACATGTGGGCTTCAGTAGTTGCTGCACGTGGGCTCAGTAGTTGTGGCACATGGGCTCTAGAGCACAGGCTCAATAGTTGTGGTGCACAGGCTTAGTTGCCCTGAGGCATGTGGGATCTTCCTGGACCAGGGATCGAACCCGTGTCCCCTGCATTGGCAAGTGGATTCTTAACCACTGTGCCACCAGGGAAGTCCCTAACCTTGCCTTTTTTTTAAACCATTGTTTTTGGATTAGCTTATTTTAGGTTGTTATTTTTCTGAATCTAAATCTATCATTATTTTTCTGAATCTAAATCTATCTCTCAACTTCTCATATATTCATTCATCATTCAGTGTCCAATTTACTACATATTCACAATGTGCCAGCCACGTGTGGGAGGTATAAATATACAATATCTATAGGATCCTATAGTCAAGTGAGTGTGATGTAAAGACAAAAGACAATAAATATCTGTCACTATGGGAAGAACCTGCAATGGCTCCAGAGCAACTCTCCTGATCCATGGGAAACATTCACATCCTTTGACTCATCATTTGATAGAAATGTACTCTAGCCAAACTTAGCATCTACATGCTCATTCAGCCACAGTGTAGGCACACAATTTCTCACTATTCTTGAGGTAGGGAGACAGTAACTTCCTTCCTTCTCCCTGGGTATGGGGGATGCTCTCAGCATCAGAGAATGGCAACCATTCTCTCAAGGGAGTTCTGATATCTAATTATCCCACTTTCATCATACAAATATATTTTATACTATGTTATGATACTTTAAAAAGTTATATGTTATTTATATTTGACTTAGTTATGAACTTGTTCTGATATTTCCTTTTAATGTTCTAAATATCTGTTTCTGTCTCACACTTATTTTTGCATCTGTTTTCTATTATGTGCTCACGAAATTTTTCATTTTAATGTGTGTTTAAAATGTGATAGTAATAAGCACTGTAAACAGTGGGAGCATAAACACAACTAGATAACTTAGGCTCATAAGAGGATAAGAGAAACTTCTCTGACACAGTAAAATCTGAGGGGAAATGAAAAAGAAGAACGCATAAGAGTTTGCCAAGTGAAAAGCACAGGGAAGAGCACATCACACAGAAGGAACAGTACATGTAAAGACCCAGAGGCACAAAGGAGCATCACTTATTGGGAGAATCTGGCTTGAACATAGAATAAAACTTAGGGGAGTGAAAGTTATACAAATAGGTCAATTTTGCAATTGAAATTTAGTGTGACTGAAAGATTTTTCTGCCCAACATCCTCAGATTTGCTCCAGTAAATCTTCCTCTATATCAACAAAATTTTCAAAATTAAATGACATTTTCAGGACTGTACTTTCATTCTTTTATATAAAGTACTATATCCAATGAACTTGCTTTTATGTTTAATAATAAAGTTAATATGCAGGAAATTCTATGTTATTATGTATTCAATGAGCATGAGTAGTATTTCTGTCTGATTATCGCACCTTGAATTTCTAGCAAAGTGTTTTAAATCTGGTATCAGAGTTTCTCAATGTTTATTAATACATTTCTAGACAATACTGATGAAATGTAGTAAATATTGATAGTAAACATTTCACATAATACACTGACAGGTATCCTGAATTAGTTTTCTCTGTAACAAATCAACACTAACTTTAACCATTTTGTAATATATGCTTGTAACAAATCATGTTATTCACCTTAAACTTACACAATATTATATGTCAATTATACATCAATAAAGCTGGGAATTAAAAAAAAAAGACATACACAAATTACCACAATCTAAGTGGCTTAAAATGACACCAATTTAAATGTGTTATCTTACCTTTCTGGAGGTCAGAAGTCTTATCTCATGTATCAAGGGCTTAAACTCAACGTGTCCACAGAGCTGCTTTCCTTTCTGGAGGCTGTAGGGGAGATTCCATTTCCTGCCTTTTCCAGCTTCTACCAGCCATTCCTTGGAGGTAGTACCTTTCCTCCATCTTCAAATCCAACACTGCATCTCCCTGAACACTCTCCTGTGGTAATGACTCTCTCTGATTCTCTTCTTTTGCTTTACTCTTCCACTTTTAAGAATTCCACTTTTAAGAATGCACTGGGCCCACTTTGGTAATTCAGGGTACTCTATTTTTCTAAGGTTAGCTGATTAGCAAAATTAATTGCATCTGCTATGTTAATTCCTATTTGCCATGTAACCTAAAAGTTTTAGCTTCCAGGTTCAAAAGTTGCAGGGAATTGGATGTGAGCATTTGGGGTGGGGGGAGGGATAGTGTTCTGCCTACGACAAACAAAAATGTTAAAACCATTTGTTTGATTTGCAATTTGATTTCTACCTCTATGATGGCCACTGTATCAGCCAGGATATGCTGCCATCCCAAAGAAACACCAAAAATAAAGGCTTATTTCATTCTAACGCTGTATCATTCTATGACTCAGTCTGACAAAGCAGTTATTATTTCATTCTTTGCTTGTTGCCGTGGCGAGAATAAAAAAGTACTTGGGAGGTTAGAGAGTTTCTCATGCCAGGGAAAGAAAACTCTGTCTCAGAGGTGACACATATTATGCCTGATCAAAATTCATTCATCAAAACTATAAAAAATTCTCCACCCATGGAAGGAGACAAGGAAATGCAATCCTAACCAGGTGGCCACAGGGCAGAGACTTGAAAATGTCTGGTATATATTACTAATGACAAACATCTCACTCCTGATTCCTATAACCTATATCCAAAGAAGAAAATTACCAGTGTGTTGGTAGATGATTTTGGAAGCACAATAAAAATATTATATTAAATGTGATTATTCAAGTTTAACTGTCTTATAATCTAAATCTATTGATGAAGACAATTATTTTAAGTAGAGAAATACCCTGGTTTACCACAAACTGTAGAGAACAGAGAAATAAAATTTAGATGCCAGAGAAAGAACCCCAAAACAGGTGCTTCTTAAATACTTTAAAAAAGTAAAATTCCATTTCAGAAGTTATTTTGATGTGGTTAATACATGTTAAATGCAGTTATCTGTAGCTAACAGGAATTTGACTGGCTTGTTACATTGCATACTTGGAGAAACTTTTGTGTGTAAAACAAGTCAGCTGAGGCAATTTAATTAGGCAAGTTATGTCTAACTTAACAATCTGATATTTTGCTAAATTTGAATTCTTATAGAGAAATTGAAAATGCTCCTTAAAAAAGGATTAGGGGATAAAATTTTAAATGCATTGAATGAGATTAAAAGTGCAATTTTTGTATGTGTGTGTTGATGTAGTCTGCTGTATTTTATTCTTTAGATTTTCATTGGATACAAATCCTGGCTTTAGGTTTTAAAATCTAGTTTGAGAGATTAGATATCTCATGTTACTTTCCACATTGAAACAAATAAAATCCTGAAAGAGTAGTAAGAAATAATTAAATATAAATAAAATTCATTGCTAGCTTGGCACACACACGCACAAAAGTAAGTTCTATTCTGAGCCCCCGAATGTGGAACCTGGAACCCTGCAAGTCAAAAAAGAACCAAATCCATTTTTTAATCTTGAAGATTCACCCTGAGGGTACCTGCTGAATGCTGGAGACCTTTAGCTTCTATTTTGAAGACTATTTTAAAGACCATAGGGAACAGGAAATAAATCTCTAGGCCCACATAGCATGGAAACTCTTAACAGGAGACATCTGTGTAAAACTAGGACATCAAAGGGCTACATCCTCCGAATAATGATTAATTAAAGATAACTATTTTTGCTAAAAAGAACAGCAAGAAAATGCACCATTTTCAATTCTGGAACAAGGTGGAAAGGGACAAATCTCTGGAAAATCTGTAGCCACAGCTGGCTTTCATACATATTTGTTTTATGAAATTATAATAGCTATATGTGTCTAAAACCTTGAGAGAGAATTTAGAAATGTGACTGGTATAAGCAAATGTATATCCTTCTGGGGAAATTTAACATCAACTCAAGTTTCCAAAAATAATGTTTCTAGGGAAATGATCTGTTCACAGTCAAAAATCACAAAACATGAGAGAAAATAAAGCTCTCAGAGTCAAAACCAGCATAAGCAGACATACATTATTACTGAAATCATTAGACAAAGAATAAAATTTTATAAATGTATATATCAGTTACATATAACATATACATATATAGAGAGTTGAAATAAATATTATAAAGTCTTGAAAATAAGAGCAGAAAACCAGCACATTTAAAAACCATTCAACATAACCTCAAAATGGACAATTTTTTAATTGAAATGTAAAACTCTAGGTTTGCATCAGCAAGCAGATTAATCACACCTAAGGAGAATGTTAGAAACCTAGAGGAATAAATGTAAAATATGTAACATGGAAGACAGAGTAAGAGAGAATAACTAAGTCCACGCAATGGTGTGCTAAGACCAGCTCTGATTCACTTATGAAAGCTGATTGTGCATATCTTTTTCCAACTATGAATTTAAGAACATCACCGTGATAGCTTGAAACTGACCATAAGGAGGGTATTCACACTGTGAAAATTTGGAAATGCTACAATCAGGGTTTTTATTTTGAAAAAACAATTGTTAAACATTTACCAACACATCAAAAGGTCCATAAAAAATTCCAAACCATCTAATACAAAGAAGAAGGAAAATAGCAGTATCCAGAGACGATGGATTATAACTTTCCATTATTGTTAAAAGATATCAACCCTGGAAGGCCCAGCCATTCTAAAGCAGGAAACATAAAAAGAAACCCATGCCTAGATAAAGTATAGTGAAGACACTGAAGAAAAATAGAATATCTTAAAAGTAGAGAGAATAAAAAGCAAAATACCTGAAAGGAATGGAGATTATACACATTGCTGAAATCTTATCAGCAACAATAAGAGAAGAAAGAGAATTCATACCTGTAAAGAAGTTAGAGATAATTATCAACTTGGAATTTTATACCCAGTAAAAATATTGTTTAAGAATGAGGCTTAATTGACACAGCCACTATGGAGAACAGTATGGAGGTTTCTTAAAAAACTAAAAATAGAACTACCATATGACCCAGCAATCTCACTATTGGGCATATACCCTGAGAAAACCATAATTCAAAAAGAGTCATGTACCACAATGTTAATTGCAGCTCTATTTACAATAGCCAGGACATGGAAGCAACCTAAGTGTCCATCGACAGATGAATGGATAAAGAAGACATGGCACATATATGCAATGGAATATTACTCAGCCATAAAAAAATGAAATTGAGTTTTTTGTAGTTAGGTGGATGGACCTAGAGTCTGTCATACAGAGTGAAATAAGTCAGAAAGAGAAAAACAAATTCCATATGCTAACACTTATATATATGGAATCTAACAAAAAGAAAAAAAATGGTTCTGATGAACCTAGAGGCAGGACAGGAATAAAGACGCAGATGTAGAGAATGGACTTGAGGACATGGGGTGGGGGAAGGGTAAGCTGGGACGAAGTGAGAGAGTGGCATGGACATATATACACTACCAAATGTAAAATAGATACCTAGTGGGAAGCAGCCACATGGCACAGGGAGATCAGCACGATGCTTTGTGTCCACCTAGAGGGGTAGGATAGGGAGGGTGGGAGGGAGATGCAAGAGGGAGGAGAAATGGGAATATATGTACAGCTGATTCACTTTGTTATAGCACAAACTAACACACCATTGTAAAGCAACTATACCACAATAAAGATGTTAAAAAAAAAGAATGAGGGTTAAGTGAAGATATTATCATCCAGGAAAAAATAAAGGAATAAGGAAATTCAAAAGGAAACATACAAGCAGAAAGTAAAATTTCAGAGTCTCACATTGAAATTTCACATGTATAAACAAAAAATGGTGGTAGAAAAAAGTGATAAATGGAAACTTTTGGTAAAGCTATTTAACTATGCTTTTACTTATTTAATAATTATAGAATTTTTCTAAGAAAGTCACCTATACGCAAGGGTAAGCCAGCAAATATCTCCAATGACTATCCATACAGGTAATTTTTTTCCTTTTCTATTTGAGCTATTATGCTATTTTAAAGAGTCTCCAATTCAACCTCCCACTTAACTCAGACAATAGACTAAAATCATCAAAGAAATGTCTAGTCCATTCTTATCGCTTTAGGTTAAGACTTTTTAAAATCTTAATTGATATCCTCAATCTAGTCAAAACTTTTGTTGGTTTGGGACTGGATTGACAGTTTTGGTAGTCAATTATCAGTTTATGCTTGTTTCTAGAGCATGACTATTCTTTGTTCCTGTAACAGAGAAGAACAAACCTGACTCCACATTGGATTTATTCTTTAGCTCTAAACTTTGTACTCTATTGCATGTGCCTAGTCATGCTGGCTCTGCACCTTTGTAAATAAAATGTTGTCTATATCCTGAAATATACATTACAGCCCTTTCTCAAGGCTCTGTCTCCCGGGCTTGACCTCCATTCCTATAGAGATAAATAGTTGCAGAACAGAAGATAACATTTATCTTGTTGGAGGTTTTCAGGAACTCTGTGACCAGATAGATGGGTAGCTGAAAGAACAAAGGATTATCACGTCCCCTCAGGGGTCTGGCAGGCACAAAGTAGTCTGCAACAACCAGCCACATTACCTCCCCTTTTAGTATAAAAGAAGCCTGAATTCTAAGTCTGGGTAAGATGGGTTTTGGGGACACTAGTCCAATATCTCCTCAGTCTGCTGACTTTCCTGAATAAAATTGCTATTACTTGCCTCAAAACCTCATCTCTTGATTTATTGGCCTGTCATGTGATGAGCAGCAGGTGTTTGTAACAATGAGACTCTTCTATCTTTCAGAAGTTTTTAGTTGAGCTCTTCATTCTTCAGCACCATGCAGCTTCAAAACACAAATGTCTTGATGTATAGACACACCACATATTTCATACCCATCCAGTTTTACCTCTGCAAGCCAGAGAGAATGCAAAATCTCTACTGATTTCCTTTTTCCTCAACAAAAGCCTTCTGTTAAAGAGCAAGCCTAGATTCTAAGTCTCCATCTGCACCCAGAATCAGGAAGTTCTGCCAAGGAAAGTGTGGCAAGGGCACCTTGCACAGGAATGCATGATTGAAGCCACAGCTTAATTATTTTCCTTCGTCATCCCTCCTTTTTGTGATTGATAGTTGTATTATTTTCTCTGAATCCTCTTCACTAGCCAAAAGTTGCAAGATAGAGGTTACTCCCAGGCCAGTGAGCTTTATATTCTGTGTAAAAGGAGGAAAGGGGTGAAAAAACTCCACTGCATTTAACTACAAAAAAAAAAGTTTATGTTTGGTTAAAAAGAAATGTTTTTCATCATATTAATGAAGAACCTCAGTCCATTCAACTCTCCTTCTAGGACTGTAATCTTTTTTGTTGAAGTTCTCCACCCACCCCAACTCTATCCCTCACCATGGATCTCTGTTTTTTAAACACCAGTGAACTTTATAAGATTTTTGCTCTAATTTTCAGAAGTTTTCTTTCTACCTAGCATTTTAACCCTCAGCATAGCCTTAGAATACAGTGAATGTCTTGTGGAGGAAAGGACCAGACCTTTGAGTACACTCGGTTCTCTAGTTTGTCACTTTAGCCCCATGTGACCACTAAAAAAATCTGTTGGTTTTGCTTTCCCCTAAAGAGATTCCACCTGGACCAGGTCATGCTTAATTTTTATTTTAAACCAGAAGAGGTAACTGTGTCCTCACTTTGGAATGAATCTCCCTTCTGTGGAGTGTTAGTCCAACTAGTTCTCAGCCTCATTTCTCTGTGATGCTTTTAAAATTTTTGTAATTAATAGTGATTTTTTCTAATTGTTTTCAGCAGGAACATTGGGCTGCCACATCCTACCATAAATAACCAGGAAGCAAAAGCACATTTAATTATTAATACTATTCTTTAGAATGTACAGGCACATTATGTATAGTCTTGTTTTTGAAATATCACAAATTAAACAGATGACAGATGAGCAGGTGAAATATACAAATCCCTAAAAAGCAAACAAGCAAAACCTATCAAATAATTTATCAATAAAGCAAAGCTGAGGTCATTGCTTCTTAGAGTAGAAGAAATCACTAGCTTAGAGTTTTAGTGCCTTTTTGAAAGTGGCAAGATAAAGGTAGGATATTTACAGTCTAGTATAAGGCCAATTTTTTAACTCGGGGTTTGATCAAGATTGGGAAATATTTTTTAGATGATGGTAGAATTGTACATAGAATGAAGTAAGGGGGTTTTGATGAAGTGTTTTGAAGAACTCTTGAAGCATTGTCTCTGAATTCCTTTGAACAATCTATTGATCTGGTAAGGATCCTTGATGAGGACTTGTTCTATTGTAAGATAAATGGATTTTCAGGGAGTTCCTAAAATAAATGATAACGTTATCTGTAACCTCTAAATATAATTGTGTTTCCTGTAATAGTCATACCAATATCATATCAATAATTAATGAAGACAGTTGAATATTAAAGTCATATAAATAAAGGCATTCTCTTGGTCCTTAATGTTATTAAGATGTGCGGTTTTATTTCCTAAGAAAGAGAAACCAATGGTGACATTCCAAAGAATCATTTTTGTAGGATGATAACAAGAACTTGGGTATATGTCAATATGAAAGGGAACAATTATTTTCAAGAATTTTAAAATTATTTTCTATATTCACAATAAAGGGGAAAGAAACTGATAATACCAAAATGTTTAGAAGTGTTGAAAAATATTTTTTGTTATTTATTTTGCTTTGGAATCCTATTCCCTTGAGAAATTGCATTTGCCCTTGATTATTAAAGATATGCTAAATATAACTTTGTGCTTACTGGAGGCATTTTTCCCTCAGGGAGGGTATATGAAGAGTATCTTAGAATGACCACTGATCCTTCACCTCACCTTCAGATAGAATAGATTTGGCATCTCAAAATCATTTACAAGATCTTCCTTAGAACAATAACAGAACCAAAAAGCAACCACTGAGTTTACAGAATAGAATTTCTTGAGGAGGGAGGTGGAGAACCCGCTGGAAGAATGGGTTGCATGATTTTGGTGGTTTAATGAGTCTTCACACAGTCCTGGATGGATGTGGAACTGGAGGTAAAAGATTTTTTGTTTTTCCTTGATTTTAAAGTAAAACTTGTCAAAGCGTTGGATATGGATCTCAAAGGGAGAAAGGGATGCTTTTAAGGTTCCAAATAGTAGCTAATTCTAACTTAGACATCCTCTGGTTGGGAAACTCTCTAGAACATAGTTACAGTGGGAATGGATAGAACTGAACACAGAAAGCTGAAATCCTAAGACTCTTGACCATGTTTAATATTGAAGGAGTAAGATCATTTTCCCAGAGAGAGAAATTCCTGTAAGGTGTTCTGGTATCTGGAGGGAGAAAACTGAATCATAGCGGTTCAATAGCAACAACTGATGCTTTAGTTCCAAACCAGAATTAAAACACCACAGGAACTATGTAAGACAAACTACACAGATATATAAAGAATATGTTAAGATTTCTGTTTTTTAAATTTTTATTTAAAAAATTATGAACCCATTTAGGTGTTAAACTTTTAGTGGACTAATTGACCTGGCAACTTTTCTCAAGTCTTATTTCATGTCAGTTGTTGCATTTATAATGGAAGGTTTGAGAGAAGAGTCAGATTTTCACAAGGCAGAAGAGTTAAAGGAACTATCCTCATGGGTTTGGTGTACGACAGAATATTTCAAAGATATTTCCACAATTAAATGGATTTGCTACTTAATCATCCAGTTTTAACTGAACTAACCCAAGCACAATGGACAGATGGGTTAAACAAGATTTCTACATGATATGGGTTGATGGTAGTCCCAATGATTTAAGCATAGGAGGGCAACAGGATCACAGAAGATTTGACAGTTTTCTGTTCAGTGCTTTCTTTATCTGTCTCATTCTGAGCAAAAGCATTTGTGACATAACCGTATCTAACAAGTTGTTCAAAATAATTCAGAATTATCAGGAATACCAACTAAAGAGTAGATCTACCACATGCATTAATAGCCTTGCCCGAAGTGTATATTTTCCCTTGAGATATTAATTATTGATAATATTAAGCCATTATTATTAGGAAGACATCTTACCAACTCATACATATGAGAGTGCTTTCCTAGAAATATCATATATTACTATAAAAGTTCATATATATACCTTATACAACAACAAATATACACATAATATATTGGAGGTATCTAAAAGTGTGGATACCTATTCAGAATATTTAGACTCAATATAGAAAAGCATAAAATTTCTCATTTCCAGCCTCTAGGTTAGCGGTATAGACTAGATAAAAGGATCAGAGCCACAGCTGGCAGTATTATCTTTAATTTGCATGCTACTGGATTCAAAATGCTTTACATACACTATCCTTCCAATAATTGTTATTGATATCACTTCACTATCACCACCACGACCATTACTACCACTATCACCACGAACAAAACATGTATGGGATATTGTAAAATGTCTAAAGTAATACAGATAAATGACATACACAGGGTTTTAGACTAAGTCTCTCCAGCTTCGATCCTCATTATTTTCAACAACACCAGCCAGTGCCTTAACTATCCTGCCAAGACCCAGATGTCATCAGGAAATCCTTTAGGCACTGCTATGATGGTGAGAGGAAGTAAGTCTATTACAATTAACTTGATTTACTCTCTGGCCGTTTTTACTAGCATAATTCTCTTTGATATTAGATTGTAATTTTCACATTACTAATGCTGAAATCAAGGGTACTGTTTCTGATAGTGTATAGCAACTTAATTCTTTCCAAGTCCTACTCCTCCTCTATACACTAGAAACAATTTCCTTGCAAAAATTAAATGAATGGATAGAAAAAGCGTTTGCTACACACACATTTCTCAGTATTTAGAAATTGAAAACCTAAAGATATTGATAAGAAAATGAATATTGCATACATCTCTAATGAGGTTTTCTAAGAAATATAATCTCAGAAAACAATTCCATTGAAGGTGCTTAATTTTATCATGAAATAAACCAAAACTTAATAATGTATTATTAAGTAAACTACCCTGTACTTCTCTTCTTTATATGGTACTTATATTACATATTCTGACTGCCACTCATAAAGTAATTACACGTATTTTCTCTTCTATCTCTACTGACAGAAGTTTTCAGTTAAATTCAATTGGACAATAAAGCAAAAAATATATATATATATACATATAAATATATATATACATATATATATATATGTGGCAAATGTTTGAAAATATCCTCTAAGTTTAAATACTCAATTTAGAAAAGCATAAAATTTCTCATTTCTATGCAAACATTTTCAGGCTGCAAATGGATATTAAAGCTGCTTATTCTAGAAATATTCAACAAAGGTCAAAAAATATTGGCAGTTTTCAAAAATAAGAAATGGATGTAAATCTTTGAAGCACGTTGTTACAAAGTCATTAAAACTAACAAAACAGGTGACTACATCATCCTGAAATTCAGTTCATTTGCTAATCTTCGATAAAATGTTTTTTATATAAACCTTTACGTTCTCTTTAAAACTAATATCAGAGAAACTATCTGCTTTTACTAGATTATATATTAAAATGGGAGACGTAGAAAATCAGTAAATGAGGTTATATTACTAATTAGCATACTGTCTCCACCACCTATAATACACTACAAAAAATGTGGCTTCCATCTTATCACATAGATGAAACAGTTATCTTTCAGGGTTTGAAATTTCTGTGATCTTTATGCTTAATAAGCTCAGTAAAAGGCATTCAAATTACATCACTTTTGTCTTAGAAGTTAAATTGGGAAATATTGCATTCTCTGAGATGATAAACTCCGCAGAAGATAAATTATCATGAGAAATAGTTTTAATTGATTTACCATAATAAAAGTTATGTGACTTTGAAGTGCAAATGACACATTAAAATGAATCTACAGTATGTTGATAATAAAGTAGCTTCTTTGTTAATGGAATTACTCACACTGCAGATGCTTTCAGGAGTGATGTCTTCTACTGTTAATCAAGAGACATCAATGTGAAATGAATACACTGTTTATTTAAATCCCAGCCCACCTTTCTCACTTATTGCTTCAGAGTAGCTCAATACTGACGTCCGAATGTTGGAGATTCTGGTTATCATATAGAGTCAATAGTATTTTAGCTGTCCCATTTCTGCTTTTTCCTGAACATCTTAATGCATGCACAATGTCTCCCTGTGTTTGTAAATCAGAAAGACTATCAGAGCAGAAGCATGAGACAAAGTCCAAGATGAAGTTCATGTTTAGATGCTTATATACATGTAAACTAATAAAATTTTTTTCTCACACATAAACCTTTACAACATATGTTCCCAAAGTTTCTGAACAATAAGATTCAAAGGAAGTTTGTGAATGTTTTAGAGGTTTCTTTATTTCTTTGTTGTGTTTTTTTTAAGACAGGAATAAAACATTTCAAATTTGCCTGATAGTTCAATAAAACAAGGTATAGTAACTGCATTTCATAATCTGTGACTCTTCTTCAATTATCTTCTACAAAAAATCCATTTTTCACTGAACTGTAGGAATAGTTTGAACCCTATTGTTTGCTTATTTGCCAATCACTGTATTAATCATAGAATTTATCAGTTATCAGTCTATGATTCTACTTAATCAGTAGCAGTCTCTACAAGTAAAATTTAGTACCCTTGACCTCTGATTTGTAACTGAAGAGTAAATTAAAGTACCCTGTCATTCTCATCTTCAAAGGACTGTGAAGTGGTTTGGCTGGGGAGGTGTGGAAAGAGATGAGACAAAAATGCAGGACTACAATACATTATGGTTGTTTCAGTGCTGGGCTTACCGAGTGTTACTGGAACAACATAGAATACACAAGATTAAACATCAGTTTATTTGCTCCAGGAAATTCTGAAGAACATTATACAGTGATATAAAAGGGGTTAATATCAATAGGAATCATAAATATGAGAGCCATAAAATTTAAAAAGATACATTATATACCTACCTCTGACATTCACATTCCTATGTCTCAGTAATTAGCACAACCTTTCTTATTTACTAAATTCTTTAGACTAAATTTAACATAAGGTGTTCACTTACCCTATTTTACATATATTAGTAATGAATTATATGATTCTATGTTTAAAGGCTTAATGGCAAGCAGGAGAAAAATACAAATTTTGCAAGTAACATTGTTATTTGAACAATAATTTAACATACTACGTGAACAGATTTTAAGAGAAATAAGCCAGATGAAAGTAGTAATGTTTACATAATTGTAAAATAGCTATAAAGAAAAAAAATTTTTTAAATATGTTGTTTTAAATGTGATATGTAAAACAAAGTAAAAATAATTTTAGGAGATTTATTTTTAAACCAAATAATATGACTTTTAGTAATAGTATTTGACTAAAACTGGAATACTCTTCAAATGCAGGAAAAAGCAAATATTTGGTATTTCAATTTAGAAGAAATTGTTTCTATGAGTATTGTTTGATTTTTAAAAAATTCTGTTAATCAAAATTGTTGATAATTCTATCATCTTGATAGAATTTATTCTTTGAAAACTTATTCTTTAATCCCAGAAAATACTGAGCTGTGGTTAAAAACATACAGGCAAACATCAGAAATTTTCCAGAGTGCATTCGTTTACCAATTTGCAACACTTGTGCATTCTTTACCCTTTCAATCTGGAAAGCTTCTGATTTTTTACTGGCTGTTTAAACAAAAATAGATGTTATCTCTTTAAAATTTTGCCAGGAAGCTGTCACTTTCCCATTTACTCAAGCGATGTTGTGACAGAATGTGTCAGCTTCTTACAAAAATGAAGAGATATAGACCTGTATTTACTTTAGCTGAAAAATAAGTAGTCATCAATTCAGAGAAAAATGTTTTCCCATCTGAAAAGATGAAGTAAATAAGAGTGGTTGAGAGAAGTATTTCCTAATACTTAAAAGGCAGATGTTAACCAAACATACAACACTGATTCATTTTTGGTTATCATCTTGGAATGGATAATCTCATGGTATGTAGGAGCTGGTACTTCACCATGTGTCTTTTGCAGTATGTGATTTTGTTTTAAAAATGATAAATGTGTTTGCAGTTAACCTTCCTACATTCTCTTCTATGCCAGCTAAAAGCTTTGGAAATTTCAATGAAGATAAGAAAAAAAATCATCTTTAAGAAACTGCTTTTAGAATCATGTTAGATTCAAAACAAACGTAATTGGCAGAGATTGGCCCAGAACTCTGTACTTCCTTAGGGTACTTGAATTGATAGTAATGCTCTTACCAGATATTGAACATTAAATATACATTTCAATATATATATTTTTCATTAAAATATTCTTTTATTTTTGTTTAAAATTTCATAGGATAAAGTTTCATTAAATATAGTACTGAATGCACTGAAATTAACAAAATTGACACTGAACAGGAGATATGTAGTGATATAAACTTTTACTCAAAAGTGATTAGAGTAGTGCAATTAAATCAAAAGCAACAATCTTTAATAGAACAGAGGAAACAACCTAGCCTACCAGAAAAAAGTAAAGTTAGGCACTTTAGAATATAACTGTCTCTGGCTAGACGTTTGACTCCTGTAGATTACTTAACTACAAGATATTTAAATTCTTTGATTCTGTTTTCCAATCTGCTAAAGGAGAAAAATGAAACCTATTTAATAGAATTTGTGTGAGAATTCTGTAAATCTAAAAATATCTTAAATCTTGTTTACTTTTAATATATAAAAATGTTGTTTACCTGAAATTCAGATTTAACAGGTCATCCTGTATTATATTTGGCAGTCCTATCCTTCCACAGTCTTTTCAATTATCGTTATATAAATGTTTGATAAAACCATCATTTATTGGGAATACGACTATAACCCTGTATTCACAGATGAGCCTTATATTTGCAATGATTATTGCAAATATATTTTGTCTGCAATATTCTGTTTTCTCTGAAACTGTATTTTGGGTAGATTTTAAACCTAATTTACAGCAAAACTTTCCTTAATAGCCTAAATCTTCTCAGTTCCTTCATATGCCTCAAGTAGTCCATCATATTTCTTTCTTAGAGATGAGCCCCCTTTACCATTTTTGATGCACAGCATACAGTATAGATATTTCCTTCATTATCACCTTGGCAGTTATTCTGCCACTTTCTTGAAATAGATCCTCTTTTTACTGTTTTTCCTGATTTACTTCCTCATTTGGGGGGAGCACTTCTTCCAGTAGCTTTCTAATTTAGGGTGCATAGGAAGGACATTTTTCTGAGATCTTAAATGTCTGAAAATGGTATTTAGCTAACCTTACATTTAATAAAGCGATCACCTTGCTATGTAACTACAGGCTTGAAATATTTTCTCTATCAACTATAGGCCTTCTTCCATAGTTAGGGACCAGAGAAGAATGCATTCCTGCAAGACAAAACTTCACTGAGTGAGATTTTTGAGTTTGTTGTTGTTTTTTATTTGTTTTTTAAGTAAATACATTTCCAGTCTCTGCAGAGCTTGGGCAGCAGGAAGATAAATGCTCACTCTTTGAGGTATGAGAAGACAGACCAAGAAGACAAGTAGCTAGGAATTTATGAGGCATTGCATAGAAACAGACAAAAGAAAGGGAAAGCCCCAAAGATGTATATAAACTGTACCCAAATACTTGGCTGAACACCACACTCTGCAGGTACACAGGAAAATTCTAAAGTGCCAGGATGAAAATACAATAGACTAAAACAAGCAGAAGGCAAGAACTGAGCAGATATCACCTACAATATACTGTGGAAGAAAAATAGAGTCTACAGTTTGAGTCTAGGAAGTCAAAGCCTGCCAGAACAAAAAGTTGAGAATCCTTTGAAAAGGGTAGCAGCCTCTGAGTCACTATTACACTTTATCTATATTGTCCACTCTACCACCAATATTTTACAGTGATCCAAAGAAATGGAAGCAAGACCTGTATTCAGGGTAAAAAGCAGTCTACAGAAACTGATTCCAAGTCAGTCATCACAGATATTGGACATAACAAATCAAGACTTCAAAACAGCTTTTACAAGAATATTCAAATAATTTAAGGGGAAAAAAAGGCCATAGTGAGGGGAGATACAAAGGATCTAAACAGAGATATAGAAACTATAAAAATTGGAAATGCTAAAGCTGATCAGTTCAATAACTGAAATAAAATACTTATTAGATTGTTTCAACAGAGATTGGAAACAATAGAAGGAATTAGTATTTTAAGATAGATCAAAAGAATTTTTTTAACCTGGAGAACAGAGAGAAAAGATTTAAGGATACTAAAATGAATTTGAGAGACCCATGTGAAAATATCAGGTAATTAAAGAAAAAAACAAAAAGCAAGTGAACTTTGAATCTCAGAATGAAATAAGACAGAAAAGAAGAGAGAAAAAAATTGAAAAAATAAGGACAAAAATTTTCCTAAATAATTAAATCCTAAACAGAATAAAAACAAAGAAAACCACTCCTGGGTACAGCTGAAAACCAATGATAGGAACATCTTAAAAGCAGCTAGAGATAAACACTTCATATATGGAGGAAAACACTTTACATACAGGAGAAAACAATATGATTAATGGTTGATTCTTTTTTTTTTAATGGCTGATTCTTATTACAAACAATTATAACATGATATCCTATATACTGAAAGAAAAATATATAAAATCTGCCAAAAAACTTCTTTATCCAGCACATTTATTTTTTAAAATAATGAAAATGATATAAAGACATATTCATATAAACAAAAAGCTGAAAGAATTAATCATTAGCAGACCTACAGTCTCCTAGAGTGTTATAGGAATTGCTAGAGTAAGTTCTCCAAGCTGACGAAAATGACCCTAGATGGCAAGATGAATGTGAATAAAAAGGACTTAAATGTTGGAAATGGTATGTGAGAAAACACAAACATACTTTTGTCTTTTCCTTAAAACCACATTATTGTTTAAAGCAAAAATTATAGCAGTATATTGTTATGCCTATAACATTTATGAAGATATTAACAATAGAATAAGGCTATAAATGGAAATATATCATTGCAAGCACATTTCCAACATTTTAGCAGAAGTAATTCAAAATTAAATGTAAGGAAATTGCAACAAATTAAAAAAGCATATTTTAATCCCCAAAATAATCACAAAAATATCTTTTCTATACAAGAAAAGTAGAGTATACAGTTTGAGTAGGAAGTCAAAGCCTGCCAGAACAAAAAAACTGAGAATCCTTTGAAAAGGATAACAGAATCTGAGTCACATTCTATCAACTAGAATGCCGATAAGGAATTTAAAAAGTGTGTTATATTTTTTGATTAACACAAAATAAAGAAAGAAGAAACAGAGCAGCAATAAAAAAAAAAAAAACTGAAGGCAAAAGGGAAAACAAATATCAAAATGTCAGACATAAATACAACACTATCATTGATTGCATTAAATGTAAATGGACTAGACATTCCATTCAAAATGCTGAGATGAGGTTTAAAATAAACAAGAACATAATACGCTGTCTACAAGATACACACTTCTTAAGTGTGTATACATATTTAAGTAAGTTGAATGTAAAAAGGGGGAAAATACCAAACAAAGAAAAAAAGCATAAAAACTGTGGACTGGTTAAATAAATATCAAAAAAATAAATCTTAAATACAAAGAATATTATTAGAGGCAGAACACTTAATCATGATACAATTTCTACATATCCCAAAGATATGATAATTATAAATATAGATATACCTTACATCTGAGCTTTAAAATACGTAAAAAAATACTGATGGAAATTGAGGGAGACATATAATTAGAGTTGGAAATTTTAACATATTTGGTTCAGTAGTTATTAGAAAAACTATGCCAAAAAATTCTACAGGAATATACAATACATCTTCACCTAATTGCCACATAAATATGCAATTTATGTATATATATATATATCATGCAGATATACATTATTTTAAAGTGCAAATGGGATATTAATCAATATAGATCATATTTTAGTCCATCAATAAGTTTTAATAAATTTTAAAAGATAGAAATAATGTGGAATATGTTCTTTGAGCAAAGCATAATTAATTTTGAGATCAGAAACAATTTGAAAAGGGCTCTAAATATTTACAAATTAATCAAGACCTTCTAAACAACTCATGAGTCAAATAAAAAAGGTCAAGGAAAATTAGACAAAATCTTGAATGGTATAAAAACCCAGAACATTTCAAAATTTGTAGTATTAAGCTGAAGAAATTCTTAGAGAGTAATTTACAACCTTAAATGTTTTTACTAGAAAGAAAATAGTCTAAAACCACAAATCTATGCTTATACCTCAGGAGTCTAGAAAAAGAAGAGCAATTTAAGACTAAAGTAAGTATGAGGAAAGAAAAATATAAACAGTGGAAATCAATTAAATAGAAAAGCGATCAGCAATAAAAAGCAATAAAGAGATAAGCAGTAAAGAGAATTAATAAAACCCAAAGCTGTTTATTTGAAAATATCAACAAAATTAAAACACCTTTGGCTACACAGACCAATAAATGAGAGAGAGAGAAGGCCTTGCTATTCACAAACTACCCAATTTGTGGCATTTTATTATAGCAGCCCAAACAAACTAAGAGAGTCAACACTGCAGAAGCTATTCATTTTTAAATGAGTTCTGTGTTATTAAATATAAGAAATGGTGGCATAGAATGATGCTTCCCAGCTAGTTTTGGGATTGACCCTAAAGGGTCAAACACATTTTCACAGCACTCACAAAAACTCTTTCAGCTTAGTTCCAGCCAGCTGTTTAATGAGGACAGCTATAAACTTCAGACTACATAAATGTGGTGCATTAGCCTTCTTCAGTATCTTAGTATATTCATGTCCTCCATAAATCTTCTGTTCCAAGCTGTTCAAATTACCTTCCAAAGAGAAAATATGAGTTGTCCAGCTTAGAACAGTTCATGGATAATGATGACTCTTGTAAAATGAGTGTTTGATTGTGTAGTGAAAGAATATAGAGAGATTTTGAGATGAAGTCAAATGTAAAGCCACTCAGTGGAGAATAAACATTTCATAATGTCATCATATTGCTACATTGAAAGTAAACGATTTGGAAACAATGTTAACTGGATCTTTTCATTTTTTCTACATCTATTCAGCAAATTTTTTCAGGTGTTCTGAACTGACAGTCTGGGAAACCTCCCAAAGATTATTTAGGAGAAAGAGTGAAGATAAAGGAAACCCAAACATACAGGTTCTAATACCCCATTCAAACTTCAAATATAGGAAAGTTTTTTAATACAGTAAATTGAAATGTATTATAAAATTACTTCTAAATATGGGTTCTGGGTCCAAAAAAATTGAAAAATATTGTTACTTATCCTCAAGAAAATATTTTCTGAAGTTCTAATTTTTGTATATCTAAATATTAGTTCTAATTTTTGTATATCTAAATCTTATTATCTCCCAATTTTGTTGATACCAATGTACAAAAAATCAAATAGCTTATTAGATGTTTATAAAGTCTTCCTTTCTAGTTTTCACATCTTTGCAGTTTGATTTGTTTTTTTTTTAAAGCAGGATTTCTGAAGGCGGTTTTTGTAATTGCTTTTTCTACTGTGCTTTATCATTCAACTTTATGCCCTGTCGCCTAGTCCTCTTAATTTAAGTACTTCACTACATTTTATAAATCTCCATTGATTTGAATGTAATGAATATATTTAGAACACTTTATTGGATTGAAGAATAGAAGTATCAGTTAATCTCAAACCAAAGGAGAGATATAATCATAAGCAAATATTAAAATAAATATATTCAAATGAAGAAATTACAATCTATTTTAACATGCTGTGGAAATATAAAAGGCTTATTTTTGAGTAGTAGAATGCTAGCATCCATTATCTTACAAGTTTTACATTGTTCTACTTTACTCTCAGTACGTTTGTATTAAGCAATTATGAGGCGTGTGTCTGGAGTTTCTGTAAAAATCAGCAAAACTAAATTTCCAAGAGCATCAGAAAGACCAATTGTGCATCTGCTTTTAATAAATACTGACCTTACCTCTGAGGGTAATCTATGTCTTAAAATTTTCCTGAATATATATTTATGTACATACATTCATGAAAACGCGATTATATTTTATTCAAATTAAATAAAATACTTATCAACAGTTGTCATTATGCAATTTTCCATCAGAGAAAAAGGGTGTTCATAGAAAGGTATTTAATAATCAAAGTGGTTACTACATTTTCAAATGAGTAGAAAGTGAGGCATGGCAGACTAAGTTAAAGGAATAAGTAAATGTTTAAGCAAGTAGAAAAAAAATGCCTTGATGCTTGGCTTAAAATCTAAGACTGCGATTATAAGAGCAAGCTAGTTCAAAGATTCAAATAGCTATGCCATATAAATGAGTTGTACTGTGTCAAGCTCACAGGATTTAAGCTGCAGTTCATTCCCTTTATCACACATAGATGTGCTCTTAGTCTACCATCCTATCCATTACACTCCCCTGCCTTTTAAGCAATTCAAGTTCAGCAATATACTTAGAACAGACAGATCTCAGATACAGAGAGCTCATGCCCTAGACTCACAAATCACAATACCCAAGGATAATTTGTAAATATAAACTCTTGAAATTGAATGCATTTTAGGTTAGGGGTAATCTATTAGAATTATACAAATAATCTAAGTGCTTGTGAAAACATATGGTTGTATGCCAACCTCACAGAGGTTCCAATTTGCTCTCTAGGTCACCCCAAAGAAATTCTCCCTATGGAATTTTGCCTTTAGAGAGACAAAGTGAATTGATTCTGTTGAAATATTCATTAAATTAAAAGGCTTCATTTACTATTCTAAAAGCAATTAATCAGTTCTTCTCATTCTGCATAGTATAGTATTAGCTACCACTCCACAAAAGGGCATTACTGCTCTAGGGAAAATGCAATGTATTGAAAAAAAAATTGATAGGATCTGTTAAGAAAGTTAGTTACAGACATAAAATCTTAAATTTTTATGGAAATATAGAAAACTTTGCAACAGCCTGATTAATAAAATTGCCTACAGATAGCAATTGAAAATAAATAAGAAAAAGAAAACATGACTTTTATGGAGACCATTGAAGAGTTTAAGATTTATTAGATATAATATAAATCCAAGCATAAGAAAAAGCAACTTCATAACAAATAAGAGTAAATATTTACTTTGATCAAGAAAGTTCCCCCAAATATTTGTAGCAATGATAACAGTAAGTACTCTTGATCATGAGGAAATGCCTATTTCTGTAAAATTTCTTTACGTTCACATATTCATAATCATTCTGGTAGCAATGTGTGGAGCCCATCAACCTTAGGTCGCCAGCTGAATACAGCCTAGGTCAATAGTCAATGATGTTGTAAACCGAAGATATATTCCTTTGACAGCATTTCAGTGCAATATATGTAAATATTGTATGATATATAATGAAAAATTAATGCACTTTTGCTAACTTAAGAAGAAACTCTCAATACAAAATTATAATTTTTAAATTTTCAATAAAGAAAAGATGTATCTATGGAAATATGTAAAAATTTATATATATATATTTATATTTATTTATAAAATAGAACTGGGCCAAAGGAAAGCAAAAATGATACAAAAGAGTCTTATCTTAAAATATGTGAATCTAACTTAATTATCTTTGATCTTATAATAAAGAAAAGTTTACTAAAATTACTTTTAAGAAGAATGTCCAGATGCTACAGTTACAGAATAACTCCTACCACAAAGAATAGCTGAACAAGTGATTCACCAGCCAGTGTGCTGTCCTCTATGATCTTTTTTTTTTTTTTTGCAAATATCCAAAGGGTACTTATCCTACCTTAAAACCTGCAAACATGTCTTGCACATCTAAGCAATTTCTTTGAGGTAGATGAATAATGATGTTAAATGAACACCAGTAAATTTCATACATTTAGAAATTTTGAAGCCTCTACAATAAGTTTACTTCCAAAAAGATTTACAAAACATTAGTTAACATAGAATTACAAAGGAAAATTTAAGATGATGAAAGAACTGACTTTAAAAAGTAAATTAAAATAGACATTTCAAGATGAAATCAGTGTCTGTCTATTAAGAGCTTTCTAAATCAGATGAAATAGTGGGTGTGTAGCTACATGTTGAGAGGCAGTGGCCCAGAGTGGACCCTCCAGAATGCCTTCATGGAAATCCAAGTTCTATCATGTGCCAGCAGCATAATCCTGGGTGTTTTACTAAACTCTCAGGATCTCAGTTTTCACAGCTGTGTAATGGGGATAATAATAGCATTTCTCTTGTGAGAATGAAAAGGGGTGTCTTTAATGTGCTGAGCACAGTGCTTGACATGCAAGAAGCACAAACCAGTGTTAACTTTTTATCGCTCATATTATTGCTTAAGTTTTTAAAAATACTATGTGAGATATTAAAATAGAAATAAGCACAAGATAGCTTTATAATATTGTCTGTATAGGCAAAAATATGTAGACCATGTTTAGAAAAATCTATAACAGAAGAATGAAACTGTTTTCCAACACAAAGATTTTGTATCCAGCTCTCAATTATAATAGCCAAAAGAGTCAAGACAAGACTCGCTAAATGAACTATCATCAATTAAATGCTGACCTAGCTCTAATTATCTAGGTGGGATCATGTTCACTATCCTACTTCAACTTTATTAACCTATGACATGGGCATTATGGTTCCCACCTTGCAGAAAACTGAGGCTTAAATTGCTTAGGAGACTTGTTGAAGATCATAAATTTAGAAGTAGCAAGCCTAGGATTAATAAAGAAATTTATATCATCTACATCACAATAATTCCAGTTATTCCTCAGGGTAAAAGAATGTCACAAGTACTTAGGGAATCCTTTGAAATATGTAGTTATAACTCTTTATTAGAATATTACAAATTCCATGTTCTCTCCCAGTTTTTGCACATGTATTTTCCATTGCCTGAAATATTACTCTGCTCCCAGCAGGGCTGCTGAGACTGGAATGAGGCAAGTAAAGCACTTGCCCAGATACAAATCTTAATGGAATTCCAAAAAAAACTTCAGACTAATAATATTTTAATGAGATCTTTTCAAAAATCAAAATTAATGCAAAAATCTGTGATAAAACATATCAAAATTTTAGAGACAGGATAAACTGGTCCATATAGGAGCTTGAGGAAAAAGGGAAAAATCAGTCATATGGTATAATTTCTGTCCTTTCAGCAGGTCTCAGCTTAAACATTACTTACAGTCAGAAACATTATCAGACTGTACTTCCAAGCTTTCATTGCATCCTATGCTTACCTCTCCAACAGAACTTATCCACTCTGTGATAATGTATTCGTTGTCTATTGGTGCATAACAAAAACACTTCAAATTTCAGCGTCTTAAAACAGCAAACTTTTATCATCTCACCGTCACTATGGGTCAGGAATTTAGGAGTAGTCTACTTAAGTTTTGGCTCAAAGCAGCTGAGGCTGGAGGATCTGCTTCCAAAATGGCTTACATAGCTATTGGCAGAAGGCTTCAGGTCCTTGCTACATGGATCTCTTGAGTTGCTTGAACGTTCTCTTGGCATAGCCATTATCTTCCCTAGAGTAGCAAACACAGAAAGAAAGCAAGAATGAAGTTGCTGGGCCTTTTATCATCAACTCTCCAAAGTCTCATACCATCACTTCTACAGTTGACCCTTGAACAACAGGAATTTGAACTGCACAGATCCACCTATGTGCAGAACTTTTTTATGTTTTGTTTTGTTTTGTTTTAATTGAAGGTTTACAATGTTGTGTTAGTTTCTGGTGTACAACAAAGTGATTCAGATATAGATAGATAGATAGATAGGTAGGTAGATAGGTAGATAGATAGATTTTAATATTCTTCTCCATTATGGTTTACCACAGAATATTGAATATAATTCCCTGTGCTATACAGTAGGACTTTGTTGTTTATCCATTCTATACATAGTAGTTTATATCTGCTAGTCCCAAACTCCCAATCCAACTCTCCCTGGCAACCACAAGTCTGGTCTCTATGTCTATGAGTCTGTTTCTGTCTCATAGATAAATTCATTTGTGTCATAGTTTAGCTTCCACATATAAGTGATATCATATGGTATTTGTCTCTCATTCTGACTTACTTTGCCCTACAGAGTACAGGACTACACAATCTAAGGTTGGTTGAATCCACAGATGTGCTACAACACACTTGGAGGGCCAAACTGTGAAGTTATACACAGATTTTCAATTGTGCAGAGGATCGGAGGACCTAACCCCCACATTATTCAAAGGTCAATTGTACTTTATTTTATTGTTTGGAAATGAGTACTAATGTAGCCCAAACTCAAGTGGAAGAGAATTTGGCTTTACCTCTTCTCACTACAAAGAGTTACCTGTTACTTGGTTATCTCTGATGCTAGAGTATAAATTCTGTGAAAAGAGAGACCATGGCTGAATTGTGTGCAACTTGATCTCCTGGTCACTACACTGTGCTGACATATACTGGGTACTCAATAAATAATGTTTTAATCATTAATGGAATTTATGAAAACACCCCATCAATGATAACATGTAAAATAATTTGATAAAAGAGCCACAAAATTATTAATAAAATGACATGAGAATGGTGAAGCTTCCTAAGAAGAATAAATACTATCATCTTAGATAAACAATAATAAGAATATGACAAAAGTTTTGAAATCATAAGTGAAAGAGATAGCTAAAAAAATATAAACTCTCACCAAATTTGAATATTGAAAAAAATTCTTAGGCTTAAAAGATAATTTGAAGGAGGAAAAGTCAACTGAAATACTGTTATTTTCCAATGTGAGTTTCAACCCAAACTTCAAGGAAAAATCTGATTCGACTGGAATTAAAATTCTTCAATGATGCGACTGAGAACTCTGTTTATATCTATAATTATATACATGATACATATAATATTTATATTATATATGTATATATATATCATATATATGTATATGCCTGGTGTTTAAGTCATGCTTTTTCTATTGTATCATGTTGTTATATAATAGAATTAAAAAATAGAGACCCAAGAAGATTTTCCAAATTTACGAAAACACACTTGCTGAGATGGAAAATTAGATTTTATTTTTCCTTTTTCTTAAGTTTTTATGATTTTTGAATATTCAGTGTTTGCAAACTTATGGATAGTTTGTTGGAATAGTTTGGTTGTGCTATTTTTTAAATCTTTATTTCATAATGTATATTTACTCAATGTTGACAATTTAAATTTTTAAAGTTGTGATAGAAAATGCTATTGATTCATACAGTTTTCACATTTGAAGACATTACTATGCAGATTATTTGAATTTGGGATAGCATTTAATTAATAATTGAATCTGTGCCCCCAAGTAAATGATTTTCTATTATAGATCAACGTTTCTCAAAGAATGGTCTGTGGACTTCCTGGTACCCCTGAGAGGGGGAGGAGGACACATATGAGACCATTTCAGGCAGTCTTGGAGGACAAAACTGTTTTCATAATAATATTATAATGTTATTTGCCTTTTCACCATGTTCATATTTGTGCAGATGATACTAAAACAATGGTGGATTCAATTGCTGGCTCCTTAGTATGAATCAAGGTAATGATACCAAACTCTAATAGTACTTACTATTTTCTTCACTGCCACAAACTTGCAGGAAAGAAAAATCCAGTTGTACCTAATAATTTCTTAATAGAGTAGTAAATATTCTTAATTTTATTAAATCCTCTTGAATTACATCTTTCTAATATTCTGTGTGATAAAATGAGAAGTATCCTTAAAATACTTTTGCTGCATTCCAAAGTATGATTATTGTTTTGAGGAAAAAAGTAGCTGTTTAATTGTTTGAGTTATTAGCCTAACTAGACACTTTTATTATAGAACACTATTGTTAATTGAAAGAGGAACTGAGAAGGAATCTATAGGTATTCAGACTTGGGTATTTAATAGTTTTTTGACAATGAACAAAAAGAGTCTGCTATTCATGGAAAACAAATGATAGTATTTATTGCCTATGAAAAAGTTCAAGTTTTTAAGTGAAAATAGAAATTTGAGAAACTTGTACCTGTCATCTAGAGCTTAACAGATTCAGAACTGTGATGAGATTACTGTTGTTATTAATAAATAGTATTTCTCTACATTATATTATAAGATGTTTCAACATTTGGAAATGTTGAATGTTCCAAATGTTTCAACATTTGGAAGGTATGCATAACTCTATAAACCAATATTTTCCAAAACACCAATGCATAGTTTACAAATTATGCTTGAGCAAATATCTGTTCAAAGTACAAAACAGACCCATAGACTTCAATGTAAGTATATAAAGTTCATTAATATGGTTTCAGATTCCAGATCACAACCAACTTTTAATAAATTACCATTTATGAGTTTGGTGCAGTGTCAAAGAAGAATACCTACAATTTTCAGAAAAGACAATTAAAATAAGTCACCTTTCCCCATATATATATATCATGTTGCTTGAAATTAAACAAGTTGGGGAGAGCTTCCAGGAAGATGGCAGAAGAGTAAGACACGGAGATCACCTTCCTCCCCACAGATACACCAGAAATACATCTACACGTGGAACAACTCATAAAGAACACCTATTGAACACTGGCAGAAGAACTCAGACCTCCCAAAAGGCAAGAACCCCCCCCCCCACGTACCTGGGTAGGGCAAAAGAAAAAATAATAAACAGAGACAAAAGGATAAGGATGGGACCTGCACAGTGGGAGGGAGCTGTGAAGGAGGAAATGTTTCCACACACTAGGAAGCCCCTTCGTGGGTGGAGACTGCGGGTGGCAGAGGGGGAAAGCTTCGGAGCCACCGCAGAGGAGAGCACAGCAACAGCGGTGCGGAGGGCAAAGCGGAGAACAAAGCGGAGAGATTCCCGCACAGAGGATTGATGCCGACCAGCACTCACCAGCTTGAGAGGCTTGTCTGCTCATCCGCCGGGGTGGGCGGGGCTGGGAGTTGAGGCTCCGGTTTCCATCGGAGCGCCAGGAGAGGACCAGGGTTGGCGGCGTGAACACAGCCTGCAGGGGGTTAGTGCACCACGGCCAGCCGGGAGGGAGTCCGGGGAAAAGTCTGGACCTGCCGAAGAGGCAAGAGACTTCTTCTTCCCTCTTTGTTTCCTGGTGTGCGAGGAGAGGGGATTAAGAGTGCTGCTTAAAGGCGCTCCAGAGGCGGGCGTGAGCCGCGGCTAAAAGCGCAGACCACAGAGACGGGCATGAGACGCTAAGGCTGCTGCTGCCGCCATGAAAAAGTCTGTGTGTGAGCACAGGTCACTCTCCACACCCCCGTTCCAGGGAGCCTGTGCAGCCCGCCACTGCCAGGGTCCCGGGATCCCGGGACAACTCCCCGGGGAGAACGCACGGGCGCACCTCAGGCTGATGCAACGTCACACTGGCCTCTGCCGCCACAGGCTCGCCCTGCACTCCGTGCCCCTCCCTCCCCCCCGGCCTGAGTGAGCCAGAGCCCCCGAATCAGCGGCTCATTTAACCCCGTACTGTCTGAGCGAAGAACAGACGCCCTCAGGCGACCTACATGCAGAGGCGGGGCCAAATCCAAAGCTGAGCCCTGGGGAGCTGTGCGAACAAAGAAGAGAAAGGGAAATCTCTCCCAGCAGCCTCAGAAGCAGCGGATTAAAGCTCCACAATCAAATAGACATACCCTGCATCTGTGGAATACATGAATAGACAACGAATCATCCCAAATTGAGGAGGTGGATTTTGAGAGCAAGATTTATGATTTTTTTCCCCTTTTCCTCTTTTTGCGAGTGTGTATGTGTATGATTCTGTGTGAGATTTTGTCTGTATAGCTTTGCTTCCACCATTTGTCCTAGAGTTCTGTCTGTTTTTTGTATGTGTTTCTTTGTTTTTTTAATTTTTTTCTTTTTTTATAATTATTTTTTATTTTAATAACTTTATTATAGTTTAACTTACTTTATTTTATTTTACTTTATCTTCTTTCTTTCTATTTTTCCTTCCTTCTCTCCTTCCTTCCTTCCTTCCTTCTTTCCTCCCACCCTCCCTCCCTCCCTCCCTTCTTTCTTTCTTTCTTTTTTTCTTTCTTTCTTTCTACTTCTACTAATTCTTTCTTTATACTTTTTCTCCCTTTTATTCTGAGCCATGTGGATGAAATGTTCTTGGTACTGCAGCCAGGAGTCAGTACTGTGCCTTTGAGGTAGGAGAGGCAACTTCAGGACACTGGTCCACAAGAGACATCCCAGCTCCACATAATATCAAACAGCGAAAATCTCCCAGAGATCTCCATCTCAACACCAGCACCCAGCTTCACTCAACGACCACCAAGCTACAGTGCTGGACATCCTATGCCAAACAACTAGCAAGACAGGAACACAACCCCACCCATTAGCAGAGGGGCTGCCTAAAATCATAGTAAGTCCACAAACACCACAAAACACACCACAAGACATGGACCTGCCCACCAGAAATACAAGATCCAGCCTCATCCTCATCCACCAGAACACAGGCACTAGTCCCCTCCACCAGGAAACCTACACAACCCACTGAACCAACCTTAGCCACTGGGGACAGACACCAAAAACAAAGGGAACTATGAACCTGAAGCCTGCAAAAAGGAGACCACAAACACAGTAAGATAAGCAAAATGAGAAGACAAAAAAACAAACAGCAGATGAAGGAGCAAGATAAAAACCCACCAGACCTAACAAATGAAGAGGAAATAGGCAGTCTACCTGAAAAAGAATTCAGAATAATGATAGGAAAGATGATCCAAAATCTTGGAAATAGAATAGATAAAATGCAAGAAACATTTAACAAGGACCTATAAGAACTAAAGATGAAACAAGCAATGATGAACAAGACAATAAATGAAATTAAAAATATTCTAGATGGGATCAATAGCAGAATAACTGAGGTAGAAGTACGGATAAGTGACCTGGAAGATAAAATAGTGGAAATAACTACTGCAGAGCAGTATAAAGAAAAAAGAATGAAAAGAACTAAGGACGGTCTCAGAGACCTCACGGACAACATTAAATGCACCAACATTCGATTTATAGGGCTTCCAGAAGAAGAAGAGAAAAAGAAAGGGACTGAGAAAATATTTGAAGAGATTATAGTTGAAAAATTCCCTAATATGGGAAAGGAAATAGTTAATCAAGTCCAGGAAGCACAGAGAGTCCCATATAGGATAAATCGAAGGAGAAATATGCCAAGACACATATTAATCAAAAATTAAATACAAAGAAAACATATTAAAAGCAGCAAGGGAAAAACAAAAAATAACACACAAGGGTATCCCCCTAAGGTTAGCAGCTGATCTTTCAGCAGAAAGTCTGCAAGCCAGAAGGGACTGGCAAGACATATTTAAAGTGATGAAGGAGAAAAACCTGCAACCAAGATTACTCTACCCAGCAAGGATCTCATTCAGATTTGATGGAGAAATTGAAACCTTTACAGACAAGAAAAAGCTGAGAGAGTTCAGCAACACCAAACCTTCTTTACAACTGCTAAATGAACTTCTCTAGGCAAGAAACACAAGAGAAGGAAAAGGCCTATAATAACGAACCCAAAACAATTAAGAAAATGGGAATAGGAACATACATGTCGATAATTACCTTAAATGTAAATGGACTAAATGCTCCCACCAAAAGACACAGATTGGCTGAATGGATACAAAAACAAGACCTATATATTTGCTGTCTACAAGAGACCCACTTCAGACATAGAGACACATACAGACTGAAAGTAAGCTGATGAAAAAAGATATTCCATGCAAATGGAAACCAAAAGAAAGCTGGAGTAGCAATTCTTATATCAGACAAAACAGACTTTAACATAAAGACTGTTAGAAGAGACAAAGAAGGACACTACATAATGATCAAGGGATTGATCCAAGAAGAAGATATAACAATTGTAAATGTTTATGCACCCAACATAGGAGCACCTCAATACATAAGGCACATACTAGCAGCCATAAAAGGGGAAATTGACAATAACACATTCATAGTAGGGGACTTCAACACCCCACTTTCACCAATGGACAGATCATCCAAAATGAAACTAAATAAGGAAACACAAGCTTTAAATGATATATTAAACAAGATGGACTTAATTGATATTTATAGGACATTCCATCCAAAAATAACAGAATACATATTTTTCTCAAGTGCTCATGGAACATTCTCCAGGATAAATCATATCTTGGGTCACAAATCAAGCATTGGTAAATTTAAGAAAATTGAAATTGTATCAAGTATCTTTTCCGACCACAACACTATGAGACTAGATATCAATTACAGGAAAAGATCTGTAAAATGTACAAACACATGGAGGCTAAACAGTACACTACTTACTAATGAAGTGATCACTGAAGAAATCAAAGAAGAAATAAAAAAATACATAAAAACAAATGACAATGGAGACACGACGACCCAAAACCTATGGGATGCAGCAAAAGCAGTTCTAAGAGGGAAGTTTATAGCAATACAATCCTACCTTAAGAAACAGGAAACATCTCGAATAAAAATCCTAACCTTACACCTAAAGCAATTAGAGAAATAAGAACAAAAAACCCCCAGAGTTAGCAGAAGGAAAGAAATCATAAAAATCAGATTAGAAATAAATGAAAAAGACATGAAGGAAATGATAACATGAAGGAAAAGATCAATAAAACTAAAAGCTGCTTCTTTGAGAAGGTAAACAAAATAGATAAACCATTAGCCAGACTCATCTAGAAAAAAAGGGAGAAGACTCAAATCAATAGAATTAGAAATGAAAAAGGAGAAGTAACAGCTGACACTGTAGAAATACAAAAGATCATGAGAGATTACTACAAGCAACTCTATGCCAATAAAATGGACAACCTGGAAGAAATGGACACATTCTTAGAAATGCACAACCTGCCAAGACTGAACCAGGAAGAAATAGAAAATATGAACAGACCGATCACAAGCACTGAAATTGAAACTCTGATTAAAAATCTACCAACAAACAAAATCCCAGGACCAGATGGCTTCACAGGCAAATTCTATCAACCATTTAGAGAAGGGCTAACACCTATCCTTCCTAAACTCTTCGAAAATATAGCAGAGGGAGGAACACTCCCAAATTCATTCTACGAGGCCACTATGACCTTGATACCAAAACCAGACAAGTATGTCACAAAGAAAGAAAACTACAGGCCAATATCACTGATGAACATAGATGCAAAAATCCTCAACAAAATACTAGCAAACAGAATCCAACAGCACATTAAAAGGATCATACACCATGATCAAGTGGGGTTTATTCCAGGAATGAAGGATTCTTCAATATACGCAAATCAATCAATGTGATGAACCATATTAACAAATTGAAGGAGAAAAACCATATGATCATCTCAATAGATGCAGAGAAAGCTTTTGACAATATTCAACACCAATTTATGATAAAAACCCTGCAGAAAGTAGGCATAGAGGGAACTTTCCTCAACATAATAAAGGCCATATATGACAAACTCACAGCCAACATCATCCTCAATGGTGAAAAACTGAAAGCATTTCCACTAAGATCAGGAACAAGACGAGGTTGCCCACTCTCACCACTCTTATTCAATATAGTTTTGGAAGTTCTAGCCACAGCAATAAGAGAAGAAAAGGAAATAAAAGGAATCCAAATCAGAAAAGAAGAAGTAAAGCTGTCACTGTTTGCAGATGACATGATCCTATACATAGAGAATCCTAAAGATGCTACCAGAAAACTACAAGAGCTAATCAATGAATTTGGTAAAGTTGCAGGATACAAAATTAATGCACAGAAATCACTTGCATTCCTATACACTAATGATGAAAAATCTGAAAGTGAAATCAAGAAAACACTCCCATTTACCATTGCAACAAAAAGAATAAAATATCTAGGTATAAACCTACCTAAGGAGACAAAGGACCTGTATGCAGAAAATTAGAAGACACTGATGAAAGAAATTAAAGATGATACAAATAGATGGAGAGATATACCATGTTCTTGGATTGGAAGAATCAACATTGTGAAAATGACTCTACTACCCAAAGCAATCTACAGATTCAATGCAATCCCTATCAAACTACCACTGACATTTTTCACAGAACTAGAACAAAAAATTTCACAATTTGTATGGAAACACAAAAGACCTCGAATAGCCAAAGCAATCTTGAGAACGAAAAACGGAGCTGGAGGAATCAGGCTCCCTGACTTCAGACTATAATAAAAAGCTACAATAATCAAGACAGTATGGTACTGGCACAAAAACAGAAATATAGATCAAAGGAACAAGATAGAGATAGAAAGCCCAGAGATAAACCCATGCACATATGGTCACCTTTTCTTTGATAAAGGAGGAAGGAATGTACAGTGGAGAAAGGACAGCCTCTTCAATAAGTGGTGCTGGGAAAACTGGACAGGTACATATAAAAGTATGAGATTATATGACTCCCTAACACCATACACAAAATTAAGTTCAAAATGGATTAAAGACCTAAATGTAAGGCCAGAAACTATCAAACTCTTAGAGGAAAACATAGGCAGAACACTCTATGACATAAATCACAGCAAGATTTTTTTTGACCCACCTCCTAGAGAAATGGAAAGAAAAACAAAAATAAACAAATGCGACCTAATGAAACTTAAAAGCTTTTGCACAGCAAAGGAAACCATAAACAAGACCGAAAGACAGCCCTCAGAATGGGAGAAATTATTTGCAAATGAAGCAACTGACAAAGGATTAATTTCCAAAATTTACAAGCAGCTCATGCAGCTGAATAACAAAAAAAGAAATAATCCAATCCAAAAATAGAGAGAAGACCTAAATAGACATTTCTCCAAAGAAGATATACAGACTGCCAACAAACACATGAAAGAATGCTCAACATCATTAATCATTAGAGAAATGCAAATCAAAACTACAATAAGATATCATCTCACACCAATCAGAATGGCCATCATCAAAAAATCTAGAACCAATAAATACTGGAGAGGGTGTGGAGAAAAGGGAACACTCTTGCACTGCTGGTGGGAATGTGAATTGGTATATATATATATATATCAGTGTGAGGTAGGATTCTCTTCATATACTTCAACGCTCCTCCCCCAAGAAAAAGAGAGAAAGAGAGAGAACTCAATATGTTGAAAGCAACGGACAGGCCAAATTCCAGTTGTCTTGTATTAAGACAGATTTTAAAAGGGATTTACCAAAGAATGCTATTTTTCTCACTAACTTTTTTAGAAATATTATTGCCCATTAAAGTATGTTATTTATATTAACATCGAGTGGGTTTATTTCTCTTTAAAATAATAAATATATATTTTTAAATTGCAGTTTTAGTTTCTATTATGGTAAATATATATATGTTATGTGGTTTACATAAATATATGTAAACCACATAAACAAAAGTTCTTCGAGGTCCTTGATAAATTTTAAATGTATAAAGGTGTCCTCAGACCAAAAGCTTGAGAACTGATTCCAAAGATTATTTAAAACAGGACTAATTTGTTCACAACAAAAAATAAAATTGAAGGGAGGAAATATGCTGCAAAAGGCTAACTTTAAAATACTCCTACGTATTAGCTAGAGCAAACTGTGGCTTAAGTCACAGATGCAAGTAAATGTAAGAAGCTGTGTAGAGTCAAGGTCAAGTGTACTTGAAGTAACTCAAGAGTAAATGATTTGTGTTTGATAGAATTTATTTACTGATCCTGAAATGTCATCCCTGATCATAATGCTTTATCTCTGTCTAGTGTTCCTAGCTTTGTGAGAATATATTTAGGGTGCTCTAAATGCACACTAGAATATGCATATACTATTTTAAGTAGATCTAATAAAGTGATATAAAGAAAAACAATAATTTAATATTTCAGAATGAAGCTTATCTTAATGATTCATATTAACATAAATGATGTGGTACTTCCAATTGAATTTTATTATTACATAGTTTTGAACTTAATTTCCCAAAACTTCATATTGCTTCCTTTTGCCCTAGAGCACTGACCTAATAAAAATGTGATCACCTTACAGGTAGAAATGTATTACTTTACCAGTGATTCTTTATGTGAACACATAGCACCGGAGAAGATAATTTGTATATTAAAGAGTGAAATAATTAACATAAAACAAAGACTAAATAAAATTTACTACTATAGTGAAATACTACAACGTTTGGGTCTGCCAATGGGACCCAAACTTTGGGTCTCATTGGAGAATGGGATTGATAGTTTTCCTTAAATTAAACCCTGAGCCTTAAGACAATCTCTAACTTACATTAGAGTGTACTTAAAAGTAAAGTATATAAATTCTATACTTGTGAGAACATAGGAAACTCTGAATGAATCTGGAAACAAACGGCATAATGCATTTTGATACCCCACTCCTCCTGTGTCTCCGTTAGACAAAAATTACCTAACTGAGTGATAGGAAAAATATCTGTTAGGTGAAAATTTTACGAATCTCATGGAACTTCTGAAAAATATATAAAATTATTCTAAAGAATGCACTAAAATAAAATAAGAAATTATTTGAACAAATTTTCTAATATTGTATCTGTATTTTAAAATAAAGTAAAATAGTCAAGGTAAACAGCTAGACATCATGTGTCCTTAATGTACCTTTATGTTGAGTGCTTAAAAATTAATCTTGATCTAATTTATCCTGATTTTGATACCATACATATGATAACAAATCTTCAGTATGCTCTGAAAATAGAGCATCTAGGTACATTTCAAAATTTAAATACACTATATTTGAGATTTTATAACATTAATTTTATGATACTCTTTCCCTTATAATTATCTGAAACATTTATTAATGTGTTATAAATAATTTGATTACAGGTCCATTCACAAATGTTATTTTTTGTTTATTTTATTACCTTCTATAAATATCATAGGTACTTGAAGTATTTCTTACATATTTATATTTATCTTGAAAGAAAAAACAATAAATTGTGGTAAGATATAAGGCATTAATAGGTATCATAATCCAAAGCATTTATAGAAGCCATATTTTTTATATACGCCAACACAAATCTGCTTTAGCCAGGCTTCCCACTCCCTCCTCCAAATACCATATTCTTTCTTGCTTCATGATTTTGTTAATTTATTATTTTCCTCCAATGAGTGTTTCTTCCCTTCTTCGATTTTTCACATCAAGCTGCAATTCCTGTTGAAGTTTTTCTTGATTATTTGTGGGTGAAGTGATCTTTCCTTTCTTTTTACATTCTTTTTATTCCTTTTTGTTTTAGTTATTTTCACATATGTCCCATATATTAAGGATGTTTGAATTTCTAAAGGTCATAGATAAAACTTTATTTTTGAATCCTTCTTTCAGGATACAGATAGCATTGATGGCCACAATTGTTCACACTTACTTGCATTTAAACATTTCATTAGTGCCTTCTCATATTGACTCTGGACTTGGACATGTGACTTAACTTTGACCAATGGGGCAGTAGCCAATAGAGTAGTTTGAGTATACCAGATTCCTGCTACCTCCATAAAAACATGCCTATGTAGCCTGACAGAGGGATGTGTGAGCAGAGCCAAGAACTCTGTTCTACAGCATGCCTACTCCCAAATGCATCAGCTCCCAAGTAGCAGCCAGTGGACCCCAACTTATATGAGTGAGCACTGCCAAGACCAGGATTGTCCAACTTAAATTACTGAACTGCAATTTTGTGATTCAGATAAATTTTATTGTTTTGAGCCACTAAGTGTTGACATAGTGTTTACACAGAATTATTATGCAGTTAGACAACTGATATACTATTCCTGGAACCAGATCACAGCGGCCTCACAGTACTTTGCACATGTTCAAAACTTAATGAGGATTGAATGAATGCATTCTATATTATGCTTAAAGTTGGCTCCAACACATTCACAAACTGGTTGGCAATAATAAACAAAGGGAGCTGGCTTCTTACTTAGTAATATGCTAAGTAAGATGTGTAGAGTTACTTTTCTATCCACTTACTCCCTGTCACAAATATATGGAGTAGGTGTTAAAAAACCTATTATATGGATATTAAAATTGAGACTTAGAGAGATAATGTAGCTCATTGACTTAGTACATAGAATTTAAAAAGGGATTAAATGATAGCATACCAATCTGATGGTAAAGTTTATGCTTTTTATTGTTAGAATTATAGCACAAGCTCCTGGGAGGAAGTGGATATTAAATACATAATAATTTTTAAACTAATTTTTAGATACTTTGTAACTGGCATTTTTAAAATGACACTTCTCTTCTTTGGAATGGAATTTGATGATATGCAAGGGAATAAGTCTACCTGTAAGTACTTTTACACTCTTATCTTGATTCTCACATCATCCCACAATTTTTTTCTATTGTTCAACAAATTTTTTATCAATTGCTTACTCTATGTTCAATACTGTACTAAGTACTAGGTAGATGGTTGTGGACAAAACAGATACTGATCCATACAGGCTATGAGTCAGTAGTATACATCATTTTAATGATAGCAGTTTGAAATCAGTCATGAGAGTGAATTTACATTACAGCATTTGGCAAATACTACAAATTGAGGCAATTTCTTTTCTTCTCTTTTTTCTTTTTCTTTTTTTTGAGACCTTATTGTTAAACATTTATCAGCATGCATTTAATAGCCTTTGACCCATATAAAGAAGGAAATTTGGGCTTAAATTGCATTCAAAAGCCTACATACAATGATTATTAAAAAAAATTAACTCAGTTAATGAAAAATGAAAAAATTTCAGATGAGGAGCAAAAATAAATATAATAGTTATAACAGACACAAATGATACATAAGGACACTCCCACAACACAAAGAAATAGAAAGAAGGATGTGAAAATATAATCAGGCAAATGAGATATACAGGCAAGCATCAAACTAAATATATGTTAAGGTATAAATTACTGTTAGAAATGAAGACAGTTACTTCATACTGATAAAAGGGGGAATTCACTGTGTATTTAAAAACAATTCTGGAGGAAGACCTTTAAGATGGCAGAGGAATAAGACGTGAGATCAACTTCCTCCCCACAAATATATCAAAAATATATCTACATGTGGAACAACTCCTACAGAACACCTCCTGAATGCTGTCAGAAGACCTCAGACTTCCAAAAAGTTAGAAAATCTCCAAGTAATTGGGTAGGGCAAAAGTAAAAAGAAAAAAAAGAGAGAGAGAGAGAGAGACAAAGGAATTGGGATGGGACCTGTGCCTCTGGGAGGGAGCTATGAAGGGGGAAAGGTTTACACACACTAGGAAGTTCCCTCACTGGCTGGAATGGGGGGGAGCTTCGAAGCCCCAGAGGAGAGGACAGCATGAGGGGTGTGGAGGGCAAAGCAGAAAGATTCCCACACAGAGGATTGGTGCCGACCAGAATTCACCAGCCTGAGAGGCTTGTATACTCACCCACCGGGGTGGGTGGGGGCTGGGTGTTGAAGTTCAGGCTTCAGAGGTCAGAACCCAGGGAGAAGACTGGGGTTGGCTGCATGAAGACAGCCTGAGGGGGCTAATGCACTACAGCTAGCCGGGAGGGAGTCTGGGAAAAAGTCTGGACCTGCTGGAGAAGCAAGAGACCATTGTTGCGGGGTGTGCAAGCAGAGGGGTGGGCCCTCCATTGGAGCTTCTTGCTCCATGCACTCACAGAGAGCAGGGCACGGCCTACAAGAGCTCCAGAGGTGGGCATGAGCAGTGGCTGTTATCTTGGTCCCCAGAGGAGGAGGCGATGGCTGCTGCTGCTGCCACAAAGGATCCTGTGAGCAAACACAGGATCAGTGTCTATCCGGGAGCCTGTGCAGCCCACCACTTCCGAGGCTCCTGCGATCTGGAGCCAACTTCTCCAGAAGAAAGCACAGTGTGCCTAAGGCTGTTGCAACTTGTCAGCCTCAGCCACAGGCACTCCCCACACATCCAAACTGTGACTGCTGTATCCCTTCTTCTCCATGGCCTGAGTGAGCAACTGAGACTTAATCAGCTGTTGCTTTCACCCCCTTTTGTCTGGGTGGGGAACACATGCCTGAGGGTGACTGCCTGAGGGTGACCCACACACAAAGGTAGGGCCAAAACCAAAGCTGAACTCCAGGAGTCATGAAACCAAAGATGAGGAAGGGAAATCTCTCCGTGCAGCCACAAGAGCAGATTAAATCCCCGCAACTGGCTTGGTAGACCCTGCATCTGCAGACTATCTGAATAGATAATGAGTGTTCCCACAATTGAGGCTGTGGACCTTGGGAAAAACTGCAGACTTTGGGGACAAGTACATCCTGGAGTAAGGCCAGATCAGAGTCTGAGCTGGTCCCACAGTGCCCACAGTGGGTCCAGACACCTACCTAGAAGTATTGAAGAGCTTGCTGGGTAGGCAGGGATTGGCAGTGGCTCACCCTGGGGGCAAGGAAATTTACAGCTGAGGCCACAAGAAAATATTATTATTATTACTACTTTAGTCTTGTTTTGTTGTTGTTCTTTTTTTATTCTTTTTATTTTAATTTACTTTTCTTTTTTATGCTTCTATTTTTAATACATTTTTTATTTTTATTTTTCCCAGTTCTACTATATTTTTTCATTATATTGTGTTTTGTACTTGGTTTGTTTTTGGTTTTCCTTTGTTTTTGTCTTATTTAAACTATATTTTCTATTTTTCTATTTTTAGTTCTTTGCTGTTTTGTAGTTTTTCCTTTTGTTTTCATCTTTCTTTCATTTTTATACCTTTGTGGATTGTTTTTGTGTGTTTGCTTTATGCTTTCTTTCCTTTTTCTAGTTGCTTTCTGTGATTTGTTTTTGGGGTTTTTTTGTTACTTTAGTTTTTAGTGTTAGTTTTGGTTTGGGGGTTTGTTCAGTTACTCTCTCCTTTTTTATTTTCTCTTTTTTCTTCTTTTTTTTCTTTTCTTTTTGTGAGAGAGTGTGTGTGTTTCTTTGTGTAATTTTGTCTGTTTAATTTTGCTTTTACCATTTTCTTGTGGTTTTTTCTGTTCATTTTCTTTTTTCTTTTTCTTCTCCTTTTCTTCCATGCCGTGCGGCTTGTGGGGTCTTTGTGCTCCAGCTTGGGGTCAGGCCTGAGCCTCCAAAATGGGAGAGCTAAGTTGAGGATGTTGGACCAAAGAGAACTCCCAAAACAATGAAATATTAACAGGTCAGAAATCTCCCAGAGATCTCCATCTCAACACTAACACCCAGCTCCACCCATACAAGCTCCAGTGCTGGATGCCTCATGCCAAACAACTAGCAAGACAAGAACTCAAACCCACCCGTTAGCAGACAGACTGCCTAAGATCATACTAAGCTCACAGACACCCCAAAATACACCACCGGATGTGGCCCTGCCCATCAGAGGGACAAGATCCAGCTCCACCCACCAGAACACAGGCATAAGTCCCCCTTACCCAGAATCCTACACAAGCCACTGGACCAGCCTCACCCACTGGAGGCAGACACCAGAAGAAAAAGTAACAATGACCCTGCAGCCTGTGGAAAGGAGACCCCAAACAGTAAGTTAAACAAAACGAGAAGACAGAGAAATATGAGCAGATGAAGGAGTAAGGCAAAAACCCACCAGACCAAACAAATGAAGGGGAAATAGGAAGTCTACCTGAAAATGAATTCAGAGTAATGATAGTAAAGATGATCCAAACTCAGAAATAGGATGGGGAAAATACAAGAAACATTTAACAGGGACCTAGAAGAACTAAAAAGCAAACCAACAGTGATAAACAACATAATAATTGAAATTAACAATACTCTAGAAGGAATCAATAGTAGAATAACTGAGGCAGAAGAACGATAAGTGAGCTGGAAGATAGAATGGTGAAAATAACGGCCATGGAGCTGAATAAAGAAAAAATAAGAAAAAGAATGAAAAGAATTGAGGACAGTCTCAGAGACCTCTGGGACAACATTAAATGCACCAACTTTCAAATTATAGGGGTCCCAGAAGAAGAAGAGAAAGAGAATGGGTCTGAGAAAATATTTGAAGAGATTATAGTCAAAAACTTCCCTAACATGGGAAAGGAAATAATCAATAAAGTCCAGGAAGTGCAGAGAGTCCTGGATTATCTCCAGGATAAATCCAAGGAGAAACATGTCAGACACATATTAATCAAACTATCAAAAATTAAATACAAAGAAAAAATATTAAAAGCAACAAGGGAAAAGCAACAAACGTTATACAAGGGAATACCCATAAGGTTATCAGCTGATTTTTCAGCAGAAACTCTGCAAACTAGAAGGGGGTGGCAGTATATATTTAAAGTGATGAAAGGGAAACACCTACCACCAAGATTACTCTACCAGGCAAGGATCTCATTCAGATTCTACAGAGAAATCAAAAGCATTACAGACAAGAAAAAGCTAAGAGAATTCAGCACCACAAAACCAGCTCTAAAACAAATGGTAAAGGAACTTCTCTAAGCAGAAAACACAAGAGAAGAAAAGGACCTACAAAAACAAATCCAAAACAATTAAGAAATGGTAATAGGAACACACATATTGATAATTACCTTAAATGTGAATAGATTAAATGCTCCAACCAAAAGACACAGACCGAGTGAATGGATAGAAAAACAAGACCATATATATGCTGTCTACAAAAGACCCACTTCAGACCTAGGGACACATACAGGCTGAAAGTGAGGGGATGGAACAATATTCCATGCAAATGGAAAAAAAAGAAAAGTGAAGTAGTAGAACACATTTCAGATAAAGACTTTAAAATAAAGAATGTTACAAGAGACAAGGAGAACACTACATAATGATCGAGGGATCAATCCAAGAAGAAGATATAACAATTATAAATATATACATGCACCCAAAATAGGAGCACCTCAATATATAAGGCAACTACTAACAGCTATAAAAGGGGAAATTGACAGTAACACAATAATAGTGGGGACTTTAACACCTACTTACACCAATGGACAGGTTATCCAGACAGAAAATTAATAAGGAAACACAGCTTTAAATGACACAATGGATCAGATAGATTTAATTAATATTTATAGAACATTCCATCCGAAAACAGCAGATTCTACTTTCTTCTACACATGGAACATTCTTCAAGACAGATCACATCAAGCCTTGGTAAATTTAAGAAAACTGAAATCATAACAAGCATCTTCTCTGACCACAACACTATGAGATTAGAAATCAGTTACAGGAAAAAAAAAACTGTAAAAAACACAAACACACGGAGGTTAAACAATATGCTAAATACTAAATAACCAAGAGATCACTGAAGAAATCAAAGAGGAGATCAATAAACATCTAGAGACAAATGGCAATGAAAACACGACAACTCCAAACCTATGGGATGCAGCAAAAGCAGTACTAAGAGGGAAGTTTATAGCAATACAATCCTACCTCAGGAAACAAACAGAATCTCAAATAAACCATCTAACAGTACACCTAAAGGAACTAAAGAACAAACAAAACCCAAAGTGAGTAGAAGGAACGGAAGCATAAGCATCAGAGCATAAATAAATGACATAGAAACAAAGAAAACAGTAGCAAAGATCAATAAAACTAAAAGCTAGTTCTTCTGAGGAGATAAACAAAATTTATAAACCATTAGCCAGACTCATCAAGAAAAAGAGTGAGAGGTCTCAAATCAATAAAATTAGAAATGAAAAAGGAGAAGTTACAACGGACACCACAGAAACACAAAGAATCATAAGAGACTATTATAAGCAACACCATGCAAATAAAATGGGGAACCTGGAAGAAATGGATGAATTCTTAGAAAGGTATAACCTTCCAAGACTGAACCAGGAAGAAATAGAAAATATGAACAAACCAATCACAAGTAATGAAATTGAAACTGTGATTAAAAATCTTCCAGCAAACCAAAGTTCAGGAAGAGATGGTTTCACAGGTGAATTCTATCAAACATTTAGAGAAGAGCTAACACCCATCCTTCTCAAACTCTTCCACGAAATTGCAGAGGAAGGAAACTACACAAATTCATTCTACAAGGCCACCATCACCCTGATACCAAAACAAGACAAGGATATTACAAAAAAAGAAGATTGCAGAAGAATATCACTGATGAATATAAATGCAAAAATCCTCAACAAAATACTAGCAAATGAATCCAACATGTTAAAAGGATCATGCGCCATGATCAAGTGGGATTTATCCCAGGGATGCAAGGATTCTTCAATATATGCAAATCAATCAATGTGATACACCACATTAACAAATTGAAGAATAAAACCTATGCTATCATCTCAATAGATGCAGAAAATCTTTTGACAAAATTTAGCATCCATTTATGATAAAAACTCTCCAGAAAGTGGGCATAGAGGAAACCTACCTCAACATAATAAAGGCCATATATGACAAAGCCATAGCCAACATCATTCTCAATGTTGAAAAACTGAAAGCATTTCCTCTAAGATCAGGAACAAGACAAGGATGTCCATTCTCACCACTATTATTGAACATAATTTTGGAAGCCCTAGCCACTGCAATCAGAGAAGAAAAAGATATAAAAAGGAATCTAAATTGGAAAAGAAGAAGTAAAACTGTCACTCTTTGCAGATGACAAGATACTATACATAGAAAATCCTAAAGATGCCACCAGAAAACAACTAGAGCTAATCTATGAATCTGGTAAAGTTGCAGGATACAAAGTTAAGGTAAAAAAATCTCTTGCATTCCTATACACTAACAATGAAAGATCAGAAAGAGAAATTAAGGAAACAATCCCCTTCACTACTGCAAAAAAAAGAATAAAATACCTAGGAATAAACCTACCTAAGGAGGCAAAAGACCTGTACTCAGAAAACTATAAGACACTCATGAAAGAAATCAAAGATGACACCAACAGATGGAGAGATATACCATGTTCTTGGACTGGAAAAATCAATATTGTGAAATTTTCTATACTACCTAAAGCAATCTACAGATTCAATGCACTCCCTATCAAATTACCAATGGCATTTTTCACAGAACTAGAACAAAAAAAATCTTAAAATTTTTATGGAGACAAAAACGACCCTGAATAACCAAAGCAATCTTGAGAAAGAAAAACGGAGCTGGAGGAATCAGACTCCCTGACTTCACACTGTACTGCAAAACTACAATAATCAAGACAATATGGTACTGGCACAAAAACAAAACTATGGATCAATGGAACAGGATGGAAAGCCCAGAGATAAACCCACACCTATGGTCAACTAATCTGTGAAAAAGGAGGCAAGGATATACAATGGAGAAAAGACAGTATCTTCAGCAAGTGATGCTGGGAAAACTGGGCAGCTACATGTAAAAAAGTGAAATTAGAATACTCCCTAACACCATACACAAAAAGAAACTCAAAATGGATTAAAGACCTAAATGTAAGACTGCACACTATAAAACTCTTAGAGGAAAACATAGGAAGAACACTCTTTGACATAAGTCACAGCAAGATCTTTTTTGACCCACCTCCTAAAGTAGTGGAAATAAAAACAAAAATAAACAAATGGGACCTAATGAAACTTAAAAGCTTTTGCATAGCAAAGGAAAACATAAGCAAGATGAAAAGACAACCCTCAGAATTGGAGAAAATAGTTGCTAAGGAAGCAACTGACAAAGTATTAATCTCCAAAATATACAAGCAGCTCCTTCAACTCAACATCAAAAAAACAAACAACCCAATCCAAAAATGGGCAGAAGACCTAAATAGACATTTCTCCACGGCAGACATACCAATGGCCAAGAAGTACATGGAAAGCTGCTCAACATCACTAATTAGTAGAGAATTGCAAATCAAATCTACAATGAGGTATCAGTTCACACCAGTTAAAATGGGTATCATCAGAAAATCTACAAAGAATAAATGCCAGAGAGGGTGTGGATAAAACAGAACCCTCTTTGCACTGTTGGTGGGAATGTAATCTGATACAGCCACTATGGAGAACAATATGGAGATTCCTTAAAAAACTAAAAACAGAATTACCATATGGCCCAGCAATCCCACTACTCGGCATATAACCAGAGAAAACCATAATTTAAAAAGGAACATGCACCCCAATATTTATTGCAGCACTATTCCAAGTCATGGAAGCAACCTAAATGTGTATGGACAGACGAATGGATAAAGAAGATGTTGTACATATATACAATGGAATATTACTCAGCCATGAAAAGGAAAGAAATTGGGTCATTTGTAGAGATGTGGATGGACATATGGACTGTCATACAGAGTGAAGCAAGTCAGAAAGAGAAAAACAAATATCATATATTAACCCATATATGTGGAATCTAGAAAATAGTAGAGGTGAACCAATTTGCAAGGCAGAAATAGAGACACAGATGTAGAGAACAAATGTATGGACACTATGGGGGGAAGGGGAGGTGGTATGTATTGGGAGATTGGGACTGACATATATACACTAATAGGTATAAAATAGATAACTAATGAGAACACACTGTATAGCACAGGGAACTCCACTTCACTGTACCGTAGAAACTAACAGAACATTGTAAAACAACTATACCCCGATAAAAACAAAGAAACGAAAGCAATTCTGAACTTTGGTACACCTACTAAAAAGCCTCATAAAATGTGAAGTGAAACCAAAACTCAAGAATATTATTAAGGAAAGGTTTTAAAGCCATAATGATGGTGTGGTATTTTAATATAAATTTCTTATTTATTTGTATATAAATCAGGCTAAAAATTGGTAAATAAGATTTTCAAAATGAGCAAGCATATTTATGGGATATGAGAATTCAGCCAAAACAATTCAAGAATGCCCCTTGATTCAAGTGAAAATGAAATTCATATACCATAGTACGTTAAGAGATTTCAGAAATAAATAATATGACCAGTGACAAGTGTTCATAATTAGAGAAATCCCCTGAAGGACTTTCTATCAGTAAATTTTTAAGCTTACATAAAATGGACAAACTTCAGAACACTATACCTTCCTAAAATTAACTCATGAAATTTTAAAATGTTGAATCAATAATTTACTATCATCATATATACACTTAAGAGCCAAGGTTTCTTACAAGTGCTGTCAAATTTTTAAGTTGTAGACAGTGTCAAATTTAAACACATTCTTTCATATAATGCAGGGATAAAATTGCTCCCCTATTTGTTTTATGACACTAGTATACCCTTGATACAAAATTAGAGGATACTATGTAAATTAATAAAATCCGTCATAAACATAAATACAAAAATCTAACTTAAATATTAGCAGACAGAATTATCAAACAAAATAACATGACATGACCAATTTTGGTTTATCTAGAAATATAACAGACTATCTAATTGAAAATCTATTAATGAAATCTGCTACATTACCAAATTAAAGAATTACCTCAGAATATACAGAAAATGTATTTGAAATAATTTAAAACATATTCATACCTCATTACAAACTATGAGTAAAAAGAATCTTCTTAATCTGACAGAAGGAGTTAACAAACAAATGCATACATTTCTTAGAGTAAAACAATGTAAGAGTTGTCTTTACAGTCAAGAAGAAAGAGCTTTATTCAACAATGCACTATAAATCCTAGATAACTCAACAAAATAAGGAAAATATATAAAATGTAAAATAATTGGAAAGGATGGAAGAAGATATCATTGTTCATAAATAATGGTTGTCTTCATGAAATAATCAAAGAAAATAGACAAATTAAGAAATTAATGAGAGTTCAACCAATGGATATAATAACAATATACAAAAATAAATTTAATACCTATGCACCAAGAATAAATTAGGAAACATACACTTTCTTGTGTTCTTATTAATTCAATGTAATTTTGGTACAGGAATTGACAGATTGGCAGAAGATAATAGAGCCACAGAAACCCCATTCACTTAGGCCTGATAGAAAGAAAAGAGTTAACAGCAGGTTAGAAAAGGATAGAAAGAAAAGGGCTGAGATTCATCATCAAACTCATGAGGCCGACGCTCCGAGAAAGGAAAGAAGGAAAGTGATCTTATCAAATTTCCTCATAAACGGTTTAATGAACAATCTTCTGGCAAACACAGGAAAGATATTAGCTCATGAGGGAGGAAATGTTATTTCTTAATCTGTCTAGGTGACTTATGGGCAATAAATTTGGAATCTATGGATTTAGAGGCCTTGGATCCCTAGGAAGTGTAACTTTTTGAGTATAAAATGGAGCTGTTCCATGACTGATACAGCTCATCTTTGTAAGTGACATGACTGCCAACCCCTTTGAGAGACCTCATAAATAATCATGGTCACAAGAACCATTTACATATCCGTTGCTTGTTTCACTTGAGTTACTGAATTATTGGTGGTTTTAGAATTATTTGTAAAGCTTAATCCTGGGTCAGATCTATGATTTAAGTAAGTCTGATTTGGTAATGATCGTTTTTGTGTTTACCCATAGGGACACCTGACAAATCAAAGACTTAGTGTTACAGATCAGTGGGAAAATAATGTACTAGTCAATTATCTTAGTTATCCATGTGAACTAAATAACTTAGGAATCTTGTTTCAAGCCATAGGCAAAAATAAATTCCATGTGGACTATAAGACCTAAATGTGAAACTAAGCTTTAAAAACTTTTGTACAAATAACAGGAGAATATCTTGATAACCTCAGGAGATAAAGAAATTCTTAAACAAGATATAAAATGTACAAACAATTAAAAAGATGGATAAACTTGATTGCTTTGAAATTAAAACTTCTTAGTGATAAAATCATACAAAAAAAATCAGAGACAGATATTCACAATGCATAAAATAAAAGATTGGTATCTGAATTTATGAAGAACTCCCATAAATAATTTAAATAAGGGCTTCCCTGGTGGCGCAGTGATTGAGAGTCTGCCTGCCAATGCAGGGGACACGGGTTCGTGACCCAGTCCGGGAAGATCCCACATGCTGCAGAGCAGCTGGGCCCATGAGCCATGGGCACTGAGCCTGCACGTCTGGAGCCTGTGCTCTGCAACGGGAGAGGCCACAACAGTGAGAGGCCCGCGTACTGCAAAAAAATATATATAATAATAATAATTTAAATAAGACAGACATCCTAATAGTAAAAATAAATAAAGTACATGATATGGTAATGAAAAGGTACAAAAAGCTCAGTCTTATAGTAATTGTGGAAATTCAAGTTAACCACAATAAATATACTATTTCAGATTCATCAGATTGGTAAATTTTTAAAAGTATGACAATATGTTGTTGATAAATCTGAAGAATGATAGAAAACTTTATGCACTGTTGGTTTGTAGTTGTAAATTGATTTAAAAACAACCTTGGAAAGTAATCTAGAAATAGCTAGTAAAGGTTAAAATTTATGTACTTTAGGGCTCAGCAATTATTAGGTATAAATACTAGAGAAACAATTGTATACAAAGAAACTTATATAAGAATGTTCTTTGGAGAATTGCATTTAATATCAAAATGTAGTAATACCCTAAATGTCTACAAACAGAATATAAATAGATTGACAAATTGTGACATATTTATATAATGAAAAGCAATATGGAAAATGGAAATGAATGACTAATGATATGTGTATCAACATAATTTAATCTGACAGCTTTTTTTTTGGCAAATTAAAGTTGCAGAAAGATATATACCATAAGTTACTATTATAGAAAAATGTGTATATTTGGGGGCTCAGAGACATGTGATAATAGTATAAAAATCTCCATAAAATTTATAAATGTCAATTTCAGAATCAAGATAATGTCTTGATGAGCTGTCTTGATGACCACGTCTGCATGAGCTATCCTTAGTGAGTTTTGTTGCTCAAGGTCAGCTGTGAGAGCTGTCTGAGAATTTGCCCTTCTTTGCACAGGAGGTAAGCTAAACATTCTACCAATCTACCTGAAGAAACATTACAAAAAATGGCTTTGAAATTCTGCATTTTTATGTGGATTAATCTCCATGTAAATATTGGATAGCACTCTAGTGAACTTTTAACAAGGAAAGGGGCAAGCAAACTTCAAAGTTGATCTTTCTCTCCCTCTCTCTGTTTCTTCCTCCTTCTTTTCTTTTCCCTTCTATTCTCCCCTCCTTTTCTTCCCCCAACTCTGTCTTTCTGTTTCTTGTGTTTTGTTTCCCACATAAATATACATATGTATTCACAGACACACACAATCCCATTCATGTACTACTGAGTATGCACTGTGTGCAAGGTATCCTGCAAAGGAACTCAGATAACTTATTTAGGATTATAGGCAAGAATATACTGATGATTTAAATGTAGACTTTGCCATCAGGAAGCTTAAAGTATACTAAAAATGATTTTAACGCACATAAATAATTTTAGTTAGAATATAATTCAGTTTAGAATGTTTCGTACTTAAGAATTACTAACCTTTACCCAATGCTTATTATTTGTCAGGCTCTGCTCCACTATTTTACTGTATATTATCTCATTTAGTCCTTACCTTAATTATGTAAGGTGGATAGATACTATTATTCTTTATAGTTTTCCATCTGAAGAAACTGGGACTCTGATACTTGAGTTGTTTGTCCAAGATTGTATCTCTTATTGATAGCATACTTAGAAGTTTACCCAAGCAGCCTGACTCCATAGCTTTTGGGTGCACTTTGCTAAAAGCCAGCTTCAAGGATCATGGGGTACTTTTGTAGGAGGAAATAACATTGAGTTCAGTTTCAAATGATGGATTATCCTACCATATATGAAATAGTCTTAAATATAAACACCTATATTACTACTAAAATATGAATATTGAATTAGTTTTAAGATATTTTGCAACTATTTGTTCTTACACATACTTATAATATAATCATACTGAAGTTGAATAGTATTTGGCCAAATGGCCAAAAAGTCCATTTGGGTTTTTTCTGTAACATGTTATAGAGGAACCTGAATGAACTTTTTGGCCAACCCATAAATACCACTATGAACTTATTTCCTTTTAAAAATATGGATTAAAAAACCTTGAAAGCAATGACTACCTTATAGTAATAAACATCATCAACACCAAGATTATTGTCTCTAAATACCAGGGAACCAGAACTCCTTGAGGAGTGGCCGATTTTAGTTCTGGGACTGGAAGAATACAAGACTTCTAAATATTGTTGCTCAAGAAAGCATGGAAAACATTCAAAAACCAATTGGTTATACAAAAAAATACAGAATTCAACATGAAGGGCTCACTCTAGCCAAAGATGAGACAATTAAAGCATTAAAAACTGGTGATTACAAGTGATGGAAACAATGATTAATAAAACCCAGGAGTTTATATATATGCTTTTTAAAAAAGACAGAAAGGAAACAAAAAAGGCAACAACAACTGAACATAACTTGGGAACAAACTCCTTATGCTAAGACACCAAGTAGAAAGAACAAAAACATCTATCTTATCTTTTCTGAGTGATCTGCATTTCAGAGTTACCTAATAGTTCTAGATGATAAAGGAAAATTCTCTTTAGAGAAGGAATGTTGAAGTAAACAAGTATCTATTTTGCAAACTTTAAAGAAATAATTAACACAGTCAATGAGCAAGAATAGTTACAACAAATAAATAAAAGGTTTATAGTAGAGAATTTTAGGCTGGGAGTATGAGGGGCAATTTTATGTGCCAATTTGGCTAGATCAGAGTGCTCAGACATTTGCTCCACCATTATTCTGGGTGTGTCTATGAAGATGTTTCCAGATGAGATTAACATTTGATTTTCTTTTTAACATCTTTATTGGAGTATAATTGCTTTACAAGTGTGTGTTAGTTTCTGCTTTATAACAAAGTGAATCAGCTACACATATATATCAGTAGATTTAGACTGAATAAAGTAGATTACCCTCACTAATGTGGATGAGCCTCAATTAAACAATTGAAAGTTTGAATAGAACAAAAAGCTGAACCTCCCACGAGTAAGAGGAACTCCTGCTTGACTGCCTTGGAGCTGGGACATCAGTTTTTCTTCCTGCTTTTGTACTCTATCTGAAACATCAGCTCTTCCAGGGTCTCAAGCCTTCCAGCACTTATACTGGGACTACATCATTGGTTCACCTGGCTCTCCAGTTTGTGAACTGCAAATATTAGGACTCATCAACCTCTATAACTGTGGGAACCAATTTCTTATAATAAATAAATAAATCTCTCTTTGTATAGAAAACCACAAATTGGCTCTGGAATTGGCTCTCTAACCTGATAAAATTTAAATATGCTAATGACTTTCAGTTGTAAAGAGAGCACTGATAGTCCATAGTGTGATCTGGTAATAGAATGTGACAAAATATCACCACTGTATACTACTAATCAAACATTTATAAGAAGGAAAGATCTGGGTGACCATGTATATGATACTCTCAAACATTTTTGGCAAAATAATGAATATAATAAGATTGGCTGGTTGCTCCTAAAATCACTGGTGACTCAAATTCTTAGCTCAAGTACTGCATAAATGACTGGAATGCTATTATGTGCCCTAAAGGAGACCTCCTTGGATTTTGGAGGCAGCATACTCCTTGTTTGGTTGTGTTATTCTTGCTCATTTAACAAATCACCCAAAATAGATGCTAGTTTTGAGTTAGGTCCAGAAGAAGAGAGAGCTCTGAAACAGTTCCAGGCTATTGTGCAAACTGCCCTGATACTTGAGCCATAAGATTCAGCAGATACAATGGTGCTTAAAGTGTCAGTGGCAGATTTGGAGCTTCTGGCAGTACCCTTCAGGAGGTCCTTAAAATTTTGGAAAAGAGTCCTGTCATTTTTTCTGCAGATAGCTACTTTCTTTTTGAGAAATATCTTTTGGCTTACCACTGGGCCTTAGTGGAATGCTTACTCATGAGCCAGCAAGTTACCATATGAAGTGAGCTACCCATAAGGAACTAGGTGTTATATGACTCACCAAGCCATAAAGTTGGGTGTACATAGTAGCAGTCAATCATCAAATAATGAGGTATAAATGAAATCTGGCCCAAGCAGTCCCTAAAGGCACAAGTAAATTACATGAAGTGGCCCAAATGCCCATGGTCCCCACTCCTGCTAAACTACCTTCTCTCTCCTAGCCTGTGCCTATGGCCTCATAAGGAGTTCCCCACAATCAACTGATAGAGAAAGAAAAGACCTGAAGGACTTTAATAATAAGGTGGAAAGATGACCCATTATGTAGATACCAGTCAGCACCCTTCCCCAGTGACCCTTGTCATCACCAAATAGTCCTATGAACAAAGTGGCCATAATGTCAGGGATGGAGGTTATGCATGGATTCAGCAACATGACTTCCACTCCCCAAGGCTGACTTAACTACAACTACTACTGAGTGCCTAATCTGCCAACATTATAGCTCAGCACTGAGTCTCTGATAGGGCACTACTTACCTGGGTGATTAGCCAGCAACTTGGTGACCAGTCGATTACACTGGACTGCTTCCATCATGGAGAGAGCAGTAATCTTGAAGCCATGCAGGACCCTGTGGGGCCCTTCCAAATAAAAAGGCCTTTCATGTGTCCCCTATTTCTTGTTTGTAGGAAAAAGGTTTTAGCCTTCTAGATCTTTTCTGAGTTTCAAAGGGCAGATTCAGTTAGTAATTAGAGGTATGAGGAAATGCAGAAAAAAATGAGTGCAGCAGTGGGGCCTGGTCCTGATTTCTCTTCAGGGGATGTATATAACAATTTGATACTTATCTCTGAGTTCTTTTACAGGAACAAAGGCCCCTACCCAGGTGGAGGATAGTATCTTCAGGCTGAGCACAAGCACGTGAACCCCAGGCTGGATGGAACCAGAAGGCTGATGACTGAGTTTCTTGAAACACCACCCAGTTACCTCTCCACCAACCAACTGGAGAAGGGTTACACACCCTGAAACCCACCCCTCCCCCCAGTTTTGTCGATAAAAGCTTTTTCTCTGAAACCCATCAGGAAGTTTGCGTTTTTTGAGCATTAGCTGCCCCAGACTCCTTGTCTGGCACCTTACGATAAAAACTGTACTTTTCCTTCACCAAAACTTGGTGGCGGTATATTGGCTTTACTGCATGTGCGCAAGCAGACCCAAGTTTGGTTCGGTAACGGTTTGTTCTAACTGGAATAGACAGTTACTATGGTTATGAATTTTCCTCCCCTAACTGCACTGCTTCTGCACAAACTATCACTGTGGACTTAAAGAACGTCTTATCCATCAGCATGGTATTCCACATAGCGTTTCTTCTGATCAAGTAATTCACTTCATAGTGAATTAACATGGCAATCGGCCCATGCACATGGAATTCACTGGTCTTATTGTTACTTACCCTCCAGAGTCAGTCCTCAACAAGAGTCCTCCTGCACAAATAGAAGGAGACCAAGTTCGGTTCAGAAGCAAAGGAAACCTTTATTCTTGCATCAAAGAATGGAGAGGCAGAGGAGCTCAAGCTCCTTTCACAGGCCTCTCTTTAACAGCTGCTCTCTTTCACAGGCCTTGGACGGGGCTGCTTTTTAGGGTTCTCCTCAGCGGGGAGGGCTGGAGCTCTCGTGGGCCAGGCCCAGGTGCGGCTGCGCCGCTCACGCTCCAGATCGCAGTCCCGGTGCAGCGTCTCTGCACAAGGCCCACCACCGTCATCTTGAATTGAGTATGGCACACTGCTGGCTCTTCTGTACACAGTCATGAATTGAGTTGTAGGTGCAGCCATTCCACACTTAGGAACTCAGGTCTGAAGTGCCAGGTGCAAAGCCTCTTCACATGGTACCCTATGAGCAAGTGAGACTAGACTACGCACAAAGGAAAAAATGGTTAGACTTTATTACCCAGAATCTATTTTTACTCCGTGGAAATTGTTAATGAGTTTTGCTGGTGACTTTATCATGTTCCCCATCATGAGGCAGCTGGCTTGATAGAATAGCAGAATGGCTTTTGGGAGACTCAGTTAGACTGACAGCTAGGTGGCACTACTTTGCAGAATGAGGGCAAGGTTCTCCAGAAGGCTGTATGTGCTCTGAATCAGTGTCCAATATACGGTGTTGTTTCTCCTACAGCCAGGGCTCATGGGACCAGGAATCAGGGGGTACAAGTGGGAGTGGCACCACCTACTATTACCCCTAGTGACTCACTGGCAAATTTTTAATAGATTTTACTTTTTAGAAAACTTTCAGATTTATACCATGATTGAGTAGAAGATACAGGGGTTTCCCATATCCCCTCTTTTCCCACACATGCATAACTGCCCTTATTATTAACATCCCACATCAGAGTGGTATATTTATTACTGATGAACCTACAGTGATACATCATCACTCAAAGTCCATAGTTTACATCAGGATTCACTCTTCATGTTGTATATTCTATGAGTTTGACCCAATATTTAATAAGTATATGCCATTATATTATCATAGTAGTTTCACTGCCCTAAACATCTGTTTTTTGCCTATTCATCCCTACCCTTCCCCTAATCCCTGGCAACTGCTATTCTTTTTATTGTCTTCATAATTTTGCCTTTCACAGAATGTCATATAATTGGAGTCATACAGTGTATAGTCTTTTGAGATTAGTGTCTTTTCTCTTAGTAATAGGCATTTAAGTTTCCTCTATGTCTTTTCATGGCTTGTTAGTTCATTTCTTTATGGTGTTAAATAATATTCTATTGTCAGGATGTATCATAGTTTATTTATTGATTCACCTACTGAAGGACATTTTGGTTGCTTCCAAGTTTTGGCAATTATGAATAAAGCTGCTATAATCCTCCATGTGCAGGTTTTATGTGAACATAAATTTTCAACTCTTTTGGGCAATATCAAGGAGCATAACTGTCGTATCATATGGTAAGAATATATTTAGTTTTATAAGAACTGCCAAATTGTCTTCCAAAGTGGCTGTACCACTTTGCATTCTTGCCATCAATGAATGAGAGTTTCTGTTATTCTATGTCCTCACCATCATTTAAGTGTCATCAGTGTTCCAGATTTCCTCATTCTAATAGGTATATAACAGTATCTCATTGTTGTTTTAATTCGCATTTCTGATGACAAATGATGTGGAGCATCATTTCATATGTTTGTCATCTATATATACTGTTTGTTGAGATGTTTGTTAAAGTCTTTAGCCAATTTTTAATTGCTTGTTTACTTTTTTATTGTTGTTTTAAGAGTTCTTATGTATATATTGTATATCAGTTATTTATCAGATATATATTTGTAAATATTTTCTCTAAAATTGTGACATATTTTTATTCTCTTGCCAGTGTCTTTCACAGCACATAAACTTTTAATTCTAATGAGATCTAGCTTATCAATTCTTTCTTTCTTTGATTATATCTTTGGCATTGTACCTAAAAAGTCATCATTAAATCCAAGGCCATCTAGATTTTCTCTCATTTAATCTTCTAGGAGTTTTATAGTTTTTCATTTTACATTTAGATTTGTGATCCATTTTGAATTAGGTTTTGTGAAAGGTATAAGGAATGTATCTAGATTAATTTGATTACATGTGGATGTCCAGTTACTCCAGCACCATTTTTTGAAGATACTGTCCTTGTTCCATCGTATTGCCTTTGCTCCTTTGTCAGAGATCAGTTAACTATGTTTATGTGGGTCTATTTCTGGGCTCTTTATTATGTTCCATTGATCTATTTCTCAGTAACCACAAAATAACTTACTGGGATTTTGACTGAGATTGCACTGAATCTATAGATAAAGTTGGAAAGAACTGACATCTTGACATTATTGAGTCTTCCTGTCCATGAACATGAAATATCTCTCCAATTATTTAGTTCTTCTTTGCTTTCTTTCATCAGAGTTTTGTAGTTTTCCTTTTGTAGATTTTGTACATATTATGTTAGATTTATACTTAAGTATTTCTTTTTGGGGGGTTACATTAGCTAATGTAAATGGCATTATGGTTTTAGTTGTACTTGTTCATTGCTGGTTTATAGGAAAGTGATTGACTTTTGTAACATTAACCTTGTGTCCTGCTCTAAGCATTTCTTTGTTCCAAGAGATGTTGTTGATGCTTTTGAATGTTTTACGTAGACACTCCTTCATCTGCAAACAACGACAGTATTATCTCTTCATTCTCAATCAGTACACCCTTTGATTAATTATCACTAAAAGTGAGATAATCAGATACTATGTACTTTCTGATGTGAGGCAACATGTAGCACACACCTTAGGTTGTTCTTGCAGAAAAAAAGCAAGTTAAATCTGAAGCAACACCAAGCCTCTGGATTTAATTTTTCATTTTATTAAATTTGGAAGATAGAGAAACAAGGTAAATATACCACAATGTACCATAGTCACAAATGCAGAATGTGGGACATTCCATAGAAAAACTAACGCGGTTTCTGCCTAAAGTCAGTGGCATGAAAAAAGAAGAGAGAGAAACTGCTCTAGATTAAAAAGTACCTGGCTCATTAGGGCCTAGGGGGATCCAGGAGGCAAGTCTCACTAAAGTAGTGTCACCAAAGGTGATAGTGGTATGGAAGAGGCACCCTGAAAATGATTTCAAAGTTATACCAACTTGATTCCTTCCAGTTTTAAAATTTCAAACTTAATGTCACCTAAATATTACCTTATAGGCAACAGCTTGGAGGAAGAAATTGAAAGTTTTTCAATGACAAGTTAAGATGTTTAAATTTAAACAGTGTTATATTTATGAGATATTTAATTTCATTATTTCATTTGACAACAAGCATTCTTTAGTGAAGTGATATTGCCACCTAGGAGAGGAAAGTGGTTCTTGGGAGAAGAAAGATATTATAATAATCTGTGGCCCTCCAAAGGGTTACAGTACATGAATAGATATATAGTATATCTGTGATATTAAACTTCTTGATGGTGAGAATGATTAGGAAAAAAATAAGGAAAACTTCTCCTTAGGGTGCAACAATGAAAACAAGTTTGAAAAAAAAAACACTGCTCTAAAAAAATGTAAATTTATAATAACAAACTACATTTTATAAATTTTCTATCATATATTAATAAAACCTCTGTCTGTTTAAAAATTTTAGGCGTGATCTAAGAACAAATTTCTTTGGATTCATTCTCTTTTCATACCCCATGATCTATTTGTCTTCCTACCCCAAAACTTCTTGCTCTGAACCCCTGACTTTCAAATGCCAATTTGTTATGGCACATGAGGTCGCTTTCAGTTCTAACTGATATATTTCTGCTATGAACTGAATGCTTTTGCTGCCTCCCACCTGCCCACTTCATAAAATGAAGTCCTAATCCCCAGTACGGTGGTATTTGGACTTGGGGCCTTTGGAAGGCAATTACATTTAGATTAGGTCATGAGAATGAGACCATTGTGATAAAATTAATTCTCTTGTAAAAAGAAGAAGAGACCTGAGAACTCTTTCTAGGCCACTGAACAATATTGCCAGAAGACAGACATCTGCAAATCAGGAAGAGAGCCCTCACCAGGCAAAGAATTGCTGGCACCTTGATGTTATATTTTGAGCCTCCAGAACTGTGAGAAATAAGTGCAAATGGTACAAATGAAACTATTTACAGAACAGAAGTTGAGTCACAAATATAGAAAACAAACATGTAGAAGGAAACTGAGACTGGGATTAACATATACACACTATTATATATAGAATAGATAACTAATAAGAACCTACTGAATAGCACAGGGAACTCTATTCAATACTCTGTAATGACCTACATGGGAATAGAATCTAAAAAAGAATGGATATATGTGTATGTATAACTGACTCACTTTTGTGTACAGAAGAAACTAATACAACATTGTAAATCAACTATACTGCAATAAAACAATTAACCTAAATTATTTTTTAAAAAAGTAAAAGCAGCCTAGAGTGTAAATAAATAAATAAATAAATACTTGTTTAATCCACTGAGTCTATTACATTTTGTTATAGCAGCCTGAACTGAGGCAGTTTCTAATCGAGGTCTGACTGTCACCACATTAGTTAAGCTAAACTTTCTTTGAAGTCAGAAATTGAGTTTAGAATTCAAATTTGAAGAAAATGTTTACCTTTACTGATTGAGAAGGAAAAGTTTAAAAAATATATGGTTTTTACAAAACTGTTGAGGGAGAGCAAAAATAAAACTGTGAAGATGACATGGAAAAGGCTTTTTTGGAATGTGATCAAACTGAAGGAAAGCAAAGGAGAAAGAGATATTAGGTTGATTAACTGAGGGAACGCCAGATAAGGTTTAGTACTATTTTGTTCCAAAGTATTCAACTTCTCTTCACCATAGTCAAAACTTAGTAAAGACTTTTTTTTACCAGGTTTTGGAGTTCGGTCATATTTAATGTAAATAGTGCTTTCAGAAAGGACTATTCGAGCATGAAAACACTGAACAGTACTAACCTCTCTTAAAGTTTACAGGTGAGTAGAAGGGATAAGAGAGTAGAAAATGCTCTGACAAATGATGGAAGAACTATGATAGGAACACCAAGAGCTAGAGGAACACAGAGGAGAAGAGATTCTTTCCATAAGGGACTAACAGGAAGACATAGAGGGTAATGGTAAAAATCTAAGCTCAGCTTCTAAATATGGATAGCCTGACTTTGGAAAACAAGAAATAACAAAATTGAAAGGCTGAAAAGAAGGAACTCTAGTAATAATGGTGCATTTAAAGAAGGTTTAGCAGTAGTAAAACCTGTAAATTGTGGAAAAGGAGGCTGAAAAGCTAAGGCAAGGCTTATTTTAGAAGCCTCCATAGTCATGTTGATAATTTGACACTTACTGTCTTGTCAAAGGGGAATTACTTTTTTGTTTGTGTACATACCTTTCCTTCTCCATGTTCCTCTTCTTCCTTTAACAACTGAGCCCCTGTTGTGTGGCTACCCAAAATAAAAACTACGTTTCCTAGCCTCCCTTGTAGCTGGATGCCATCATATGACTACATTACTTCCAATGATAGAAAGGCAAAGGTTTTGTGTGCAAATTCCAAGAAGTGTTCTCAAAGAAAGAGCTATGTCCTTCTTTGTCCTTTCCTCTCCTTGTTGCCTGTACGTGGATCAGAAATCTGGATCTGGACTATCCACCTTTTTCCATGAGACAAAGGCTATACTATAAGAACAAAATAGTGAATTGGAAGTAGTCTGGATCCCTGAGAACTTCATGAAACAGAGCTCTGAACTGTTTTAGCCACTGTTGTGTTGTTTTGGGTCACTTGCAGATAAAAGTAATTCAGAGACAAATTGTTTTTCGTTTGCCTCTTTTTTTGTTTGTTAAACCAGAGAATGACATAGTCAAGAGTTTGTGTGCATAGACCAGACTGGACTAAAAAAGATCCTTTTGAAAAACACACAAGTAAGTCTCTAAAACAAGACCGGTGACAATAAGGTTCATGCCTGAGGGACGGGATGAATATATATATGGTTTTGAGTCTAGGTGACTAGAATAGTACTGGAGCCTAAAAGTTTGGGAAAATAATGAGGGGTGTGTGTGTGTGTGTGTGTGTGTGTGTGTGTGTATGACCTGATTATGATGGCTATTAGAATTGCAACAATTTTATTTGTTATAATTCACCCATTTCCTTGGTGAAAGAAACTGGGTCATTAAAATGGTTGAATCACAATAGCACCAAACCTGTACTTTAGGAATATTTACCCAAATTCACACATCTAGTAGGTAGAATAGCAGGAATATTTGAGTTCTTGGTGTCTGTGGTCATTACCTAAGTAATTGTGGAGTATAACAGAGAATTTTCTTTTTTAAATGATAAAACTGACACAGGTATCAAAGCAGCCTTAATAGAAGGCTTCTTTTAAACCAGCATTGCTCAACCTTGGCATCTGGGCCAGATGCTGTTTGTTGTGGGGACTTTCCTGCACACTGTAGGATGTTTAGCATCATCCTGGCCCCTACCCAATAGATGCCTAACATTCTTCCTCTCCCCTCCCCACAGTTGTGGCAACCAAAAATATCTCCAGACAGTGCCAAATCGGCTTTCAGGGGCAAAACTGTCCCCTGTCCAAACCCACTGGTTACAAGGTATGGAAGAAAGAATGTGTCTTTTACTTAGTTTGATTCTTTTTTTTTTTACTTCAGTCTTACTTTTGCTCTTGATCCTATAACTTAATGTGTGAACTCAAACAAGATACCCATTTGTAAATTAGAAATAACAATCCACTACTTCATCTCTACCTGCATTATCTCTAACAATGATAGGGATAAAAAGATAATGTACACAAAGCCTGCAGTGTGCCCTTAACAAAGAGTAACCATCATCATTGATTATATTTCCCAAAAAAAGGAGAAAATACACCAAAATAGATTTTTTGCCTTCCTCATTTGTGCTGAAACTTTTGAGGTATTTAGTTACCTATTTCTAAGGCCTTCTTTTGAGTGTCCAGTTCTCCACTCTCTGGTTTTAGATTGTGACCTCCTACCAAAAAGAAGTACGATTATTGAAAATCTTTTGCACACAGTCTATACAGCATCATATGCTCATGGGCCTCTTCATAACATCAGCTACACTGACAGCAGTGGTGTTGGTCTGCTTTTCACCTCTTTGCTGTAACATCCACCACTATGCATGATACATTGTTCATTTTTATAACTTTTTTTGTTCTAAAATAGAATTCTAGGGCTTCCTGGTGGCGCAGTAGTTGAGAGTCCACCTGCCAATGCAGGGGACACAGGTACGTGCCCCGGTCGGGGAAGATCCCACATGCCACGGAGCGGCTGAGCCCGTGAGCCATGGCCGCTGAGCCTGCGCATCCGGACCCTGTGCTCCGCAATGGGAGAGGACACAACAGTGAGAGGCCCGTGTACCACAATAAAAAATAAATAAATAAATAAAATAGAATTCTATAGATTCAAAGCTAAGTAAGATTGTTGAGTCTCATGCAAAAGGTGTGATCAAAGACCCAATTGTGTCTTCCCTTGGGTCTAACTTGGAGTCAGGACTAGGAATTACAATGTTATATGTTTATGAATTACTTGACATCCTCTGCTCAGAGTAATTACTGTTTTCTTTACTTATAGCTAAAGTTGATATAGGGAACAAACCAGACAAAAGTCACACTGAGGAATCTGGATTTCTCTAGAGAATTTTGAGAATCTGCTTGGCCATGTTCCAAAGAGGTTCTATAGTGACTTTCTTACTTTATGCTGACAATGCCATAAGCAATTACTACAGCTTGGCAGTCACTATAGAAAGACCTCTAGCTTTTTTCCAAAGGTTTATGATCTGTTATTGAAATACATTTTCTCCCACATAGGTATGCATGGAATTCTATTACTCCAAATGCCCCACTTACAGAATTTTGCTCAAGTAGAAAGTTCCCATCTTTTTCTGTTGAGATAATAAATATTTGCACACTGGTTTATCCACTGCTAACAGAGTACCCGCCAAGTGAGCTGTCTTGTTCAGCAACTTCCTCTGAGAGTAAATATTAGTGTTTTTCTCCACAGATAATCTCTACTAACCAAGGTTGCAGCACAAAGAATCACAGTGTGCTAATATCTGGGCAGGTGCTCTCATGACCTTTCCAGTGCTACATAGATTTCCCTGTGGTGACAATTTCATTCAGGCAACAGTTAAATCTGGATTCAGTAATGCAATCATTTATAAATTTTACGTACAAAGCCATGCATGAGAATAGTTCCAAAAAGGGAGAAAAAGAAAGTGGACATTTTAATTCAGAGCTAGTGTTTCAGTGACTGCCTGAAAGAATCTATTAAAAGAAAAAAAATCTTATTTGACTTGCTCTTGCCCATTCTCTTTTTTTTTTAACAAATAGATTTGGGTTTTGAACTTAAAATATTTCTAGCAAGCATTCCACTGTATCTAATTTCTGAGTTATTCAAAGGGAAATTACAAATTATAACATTTCTTTGTATATAACACTTTAAACAGTTAATTGAATCAGTGATTTATATAAAGACAACCTATAGTAAATACAAATGGTATCTGGTGAAGCAAATGTTAAAATGAAACCCAATAAACTGCAGAACACCTTAAGTGAAGTTGTTAAGTTTGAATTTCAGATAAACTACACGTTTCGTATTTTAGTATAAATATGTCCCAAATATTGCATGGAACATACTGTTACTAAAATCATTTTTTATCATAAATTCAAATTTAACTGGGAATTTTGTATTTTTATTTGCTAAATTTGACAACTCTACTCAATGAAGGCAAATGAAAGATGTAGATATTAAAATATCACCACCCTGCTATGCTAGAGTCACTGTATTTAAACATCTGAAGTTTCTTCCTTTGTTTTCAAGTTCCATGATATAAAATATTTAGAACAAATGAAAGGAGATGCTTCACTCAGCAGGCAGTCACCTTGTGAAATTCACTGTCACCATAGGTCACTGGGCTGGATAATTTTATGACCAATAATAACATTTGTCTGAATGCATGCTGAGAAAATGTAATCAAATCTCACACTTTAGGGAATAAGTTGCTCATTGCAGAAAATGGGAGGGAATGACTTCCTGCACAATTGACTGGGTGTATTATGAGGGTTACAGTCATTGTCAGACAGGCCACCTGCCTCCATGGATCAGTACAGAGGCCGACGCATCACTGAGTTTAGTCCCAAAAATGGATGCAAAATTCATTAATAATAATGAGGATGATCATGATGATAGAAATAATGATGCACAGGTTTATTTAAAAGAGAAAATGCATGTAATTATGAGGAAAGATATTTAATTTGAGGTTATTTTACATGCTGCAAGTTACATAAACATATTAATTTATTCAGCCTGTTTTTCCCTTTTGGTTCAGAATTATAGAAGGTAGAAAGAAGTGAGGACTCTTTACTAGCTCCAGAGGAGATTCCCTCCCCTCTTGCACAGGATATCTGCCTTTCTTTAGAGCCCCATTGTGTCCACAAGTTAATCTCAGTTTTACAGCATCAAGGTGGGAAATGATTCTAATCCAAACTGAAGTCATATTAAGAAAGTTTCACAAAATTATGAAAAAGCAAATTTAGCCTATTCTTTCCAGCTATCAGCACATTCTTTTTTCTGCCTCTTAACAATCTGAACTTGCTATGCTCTCTTGGTTTCCTATATCACAAAGAAAATGGTATGATAAATGAATTCACTCTAAAGTGAAATCAATTCCTTTGAGTGGAGGCCTGGGAAAGTTCTGGTGAGGAGAGGTGAGAAGAAGCAATGATTTACCTAAAGCGATGAATGCCTAAAGGAAGAATTTGAGGAGCTGTGGGGGAAATTCCTCAGTGTCCTTCATATCATTTCATATCCAAGCCTTTCTATTTCACTTACTTGGAAGGCTATTAATACATTTTGAGCCTTTCAACTGTTTCCAGGATTTGATTGTGTTGGTGAGCCTGAGGAGTAATATAAGACAAAAAAAAAAAAAAAAGAAATGCAGTAGAAAGATGATATGTCCTATCTACTTGTCAGATTCTGAGAGGTCACAGATAAACCAAACTAAGCAAAAACAAAGTGATGACTTTTGGTTTTGATTTCTGTTACCAATTAACATTTATCATTGAATTGTAATTCAACAGCAATATATCATTCAAATTGCAAGCTAATTTCCACAGAGTCAGTTATTGAGTTTAAGAAAAAAAAACCTGTGGGGAAATAGCAATTAGTAGGTTTAATATATACATTTTCCAAGTTCTAAAGATTAATATAATCCATAAAAAAACACTTGAAGGAAAGAAGGAAAAAATGCACTTGAATAAATATAATGATTACCTCCAGACACAATTAGGCAATTATCCAATGACTCCATTAAAATAACAAGGTATTTATTTTTTGTTCTAAAATACATCTAGTTATTTATATATTGACTATTCTTTGTTACTGGAAACAAGCTAAAATGCAAAGTATTGTATGTAGCTAAAATCTGAGATAAAGTAGATAAACAAGGAAAAAAGTTAATTATAAAGAGGTACATAATTTTCTATTTCTATGATGAAACTTGACCATTAAACATAGAGGCATAAATGATAAAATCAAAGAAATTGAAATCATGGTTAAAATCTCAATGACTCATTTAAAGTTGTTTGTTGTTGAGAAAAAGAGAAATATTTGGATTAAAAATAAAAAGTTCACTATTAAAATTTTAATGGGTCTCACATCAAGCAATAAGAGGTTTAAATGCAACCTGATAATAGCAACATTTTTAGCAAATATAACTGATTGCTTTGATTTTTCTTCACGTTTCATTGTTACCCCAATAATAAATTAATCTGATATTTTCCACTACATTTCTGTTTAGTTTCTGTCTCAGCTATTGAATCAATTATTTCTGTATATATCATTTACCAATACTGTAAATCTGGAGGACAAATTTTATACTGATGATTTCTCTGAAAGTTAACCATGTCCTTTGTATGGTATGGTTGTCTCTCTTCTTTCTTCTTTAAGTTAAATCATTTTGAAACAATCCAGATGTCTGCAATCTTGCAACCAAAAATGCTTAAATTAATTAATTTTATGTTTTAGGAACAAACATAGCTTCTCCATTAGAATTCCCTCTGTTTGTATGGCAATAATTAATGTTGAATTGGAAAGAAATTAGCATAATAAGCCAGTGGATGTTTTAAAATGTTTCATTGTTATCACGTTAAAGAAAATGGATTCCTTTTAAAATGTGTGTCTGCCTAAAAGTCACTTTATTTACATAAAGGCATGAACAACACCAAATAGTTTAAATATATGTCAGATTATGTCAAATAACTTCAATTTTAAACATTTTCCTTTTTTCTTTTCATTTCCTTAGGTTATACTTAGCAAAATCTTTTCTTTGATCTTGCTGAATAATTGGAGGCAAATTTTGGATTTGGTCTCCAAAGATTGTATAATTTTTCACTGAAGTAAACAAGCCTAATTTTAGAAGCATATTATTGTGGTCATTAAAGTGCTCCCTATGTAGCGATATTATAAAATATCTACAGGGAATGGATTTTGTTTATCGTCTACAAGTACTTCATTTTATAGATATTTTCCACCAACACACACAAACATACTTCAACATTATGGCTGGTAACAGTATCTTGCCATCTGTGTGTTTGTATTTTAAGTAGAACATACCATGAAAATGTAGTAAAAATATACAACAGAAAAGAAAACTGAAGCCAATTTTAAGTAGACTACTTCTTGGCTTGAAAAAGTTAGAGCACCAAACATCATCTGTGCTCTTCTAAAATAATATTGTTAAATAAATACAGATGAATACTTGTTTTTAAGAATGAGCAAATAGAGTAAAAATAAATGAAATGGCTAAAAATTTCCTTTTTTGGGGAAAAGGCCATTATTTTTTTGAAGATTGGTCATATATATTCCCTAATATATTTTTCTTTATATTAAAATATTATAATTACAGTTATTATCTGTGTTTAATGAAAAAAAATTCTTATTAAGTGTAAGGACTATTTTGCTGTTTGTGGTTATGTTCACTATTTACAGATTCCCCATCACTGTCTCTAAACTTAAGTTCCAAAGACTAGCTAATATTTTTCCTGTATCAAAGAACAAGAATGGCTAATATTAATAGTTCAGTTGGTATCAGATATTTTCTGTTTTCTTGAAAATTATTTTGTGAGTTGCTAATATCAAATTTCTGGATAGAAATAGAATATTTGGTAAATTATTTTCGCATTTGTATATCACTTTAAGTATTTAAAAGAATCACAAAATTTGATGAAAGTTTCCATTTTTTCTAAATGTTTAATACTTTAAATTTATAGGTTCAGATTTGTTTATGATACATTTGAGAAAATTAATTTTTAAAAATTCCAGCTCTATTTATATTCTGTGGGTTATTTAATGTTTCCTAATAATATCCACATCTAACTTTACATTTATTTATCAATTTATAAAAATTGGCCATTAGAAAATTAAAATATAAGTACTGCCCATACTTCAAAACACAGAAAACAATCTAATGCTTGCAATGTTTCTAGAAAATACTAATATTTATAACATATATGAATGACCCACAACTATAATACAACTGTACTTGTCCTGGTTTCAAATGCAACAAACAAATGAGCAAACAAACAGATTCAAAACCAGGTTTAGAAGATGGAGTGATAGATACTGGATTTAACTTCCCACCTGAAACACCACAAAAAAAAAAAAAAAAGAAGGACAAAATAAATAAAACAATTGTTTTGAAAACACTAACAGAAAAATGATCTCTGAGAGATATGAAAAAACCTCATTAAGCCTTATGATTGCTCCAGCAATCAATTCTTTGAAAGAATTTCCATGTTAAGGAGCAGGAAAGAGGAACACAGAAGGAGCCAGTGCACTGTCTGAATTGAGAAAACAGAGTTGAGATCTGAGGAAATCAAGGTGTCTAGAGTTTTCTGGACAGAGATTCATAGAGAAGAATCACTGCAGGAAGATAGAAATGTGACTGCAGAGGGTTCCCCTTGTGTATTCAACTAAGTATTAATCAGTGCATGTGTGTAACTAAAGCGCTTCAGGCCAAGGAAACAATCATCTAAAAATATTAGAGGAACAGTTCACAATGGTCACACAAGTCTAGGAACAGTCTTTTCCCACCATCTGATAGGGAAACTTGATTCACAAAGCATTGATGGTATTCCGGATCATTTTGCCTCAGTAGTGAGAAACAATTAGCCTTAGACTAAGCACTGCTCTTGTTCTACCTAACAAGTCTTAAAAGCAAGACCCAAAATGATCAACCTGTTTCCACGTAACTGAACTATGACCCAGAACAATGCTAAAGAATATTAATATGAACACAAAAACATTCAGCATACAAAAATATTGATCACCTAAGAAGTTAAAATTTACAATGTGTGGTTTCCAATCAAATATTACAAGGAACGCAAAGAAGTAGGAAACTACAAACCATAATAAGGAGACAAATCAATCAGTCATAATCAACTCAGAACAGACACAGATAATAAACTTAACAGACAAGGGCATTAAAACAGTCATTATGAACTCCATATGTTCAAAAATTAAGATGGAAGATTTAAAAAGACACAAATCAAACTTCTAGAGAAGAAAACTGCAATGTCTGGATTGAAAAATACAATTGATAAGACTAATGGCAGATTAGACATAACACAATAAAAATGGTAGTGAACTTGGGTACATAGCAATAGAAATTATCCAAACTAAAACACAGAGAAAAAATTTAAAAAAATAATAATAAAGAAAAGGACAGGGCTTCCCTGGTGGCGCAGTGGTTGAGAGTCCGCCTGCCGATGCAGGGGACACGGGTTCGTGCCCCGGTCCGGGAAGATCCCACATGCCGCGGAGCGGCTGGGCCCGTGAGCCATGGCCTCTGAGCCTGCGCGTCCGGAGCCTGTGCTCCGCAGCGGGAGAGGCCACAACAGTGAGAGGCCCGCGTACCGCAAAAAAAAAAAAAAAGAAAAGGACATCAGTGAAATGTGGAACAACTTTACGCAGTCTGCTCTAAATAAAATTGTCAATACCAAAAGGGAGAAAAGGAACAGAGAAATATTTGAAAAAATAATGTCTAAAATTTTCCAATTTGCAAAAATCCAGTAAATAAAATAATCACACAGACAGATCTGAGAAACTCAACAAACCCCAAGTACAAGGAACATTAAAAAAAAAAAAGTACAGCATAATAAAATTGCCCCAAACCAGTGAAAACAGAAAATATTAAAAGAAACCAGAAAACAAAAATACATGTTATGTAAATAGCAGCAAAGATAAGGATGACAGCAGATAACTCATTATAAACAATGTAAATTAAAACAGAGCAAGCTGGAAGACAATGGAGAAAAACATCTGAAAATCCCTAAATATGTGGACACTAAAAACAAAAAAAACACTTATAAATGATACATTGGTAAAAGAAGGCTTTTTTTCTTTTTGCAGTAGTCGGGCCTCTCACTGCCGCGGCCTCTCCCGCTGCGGAGCACAGGCTCCGGACGCGCAAGCCCAGCGGCCATGGCTCACGGGCCCAGCTGCTCCACGGCACGCGGGATCCTCCTGGACCGGGGCACGAACCCGTGTGCCCTGCATCGGCAAGCAGACTCTCAACCACTGCGCCACCAGGGAAGCTCCCAAAAGAAGGCATTTTAAAAAGAAATTAAACAGCATTTTGAACTGAATGAAAAGAAAAATATATATCAAAAGTAGTGTGATGAGATGATGTTACTAAAGTAGCACTATGGGCAAAGTTTTAGCACTAACTGCTTATATTAGAAAAGGAATATCTCAATTCAGTAATCTGATTCCACTTTAAGAAACAAAAATTTAAAATAAAAAAATAAATCTAAAATAAGCTGACAAAAAATAAAGCTTAGAACAAAAATTAAAAACAGAAAAACAGGAAAAAGCAATGAAATCAAAGCTGGTTATTTTAGAAGATCAATTAAATTGATAAACCTTTAGTCAGATTGATCTTCAAAAGAAGAGAAAAGCCACAAATTACCAATATAAGAAATGAGAGAGCTGACCCAGCTATTAAAAGGGTAATAAGAGGGTATCATCAACAACTCTATGAACGTATATGTAAAGGACAAATCCTTGAAAAACACACACTACCAAAGCTCATTCAAGAAGAAATATATTAATTGAATAGTCCGTTAACTATTAAAGAATTTGATACATAGTTAAAAACCTTCCCACGTGAATACTGAGAAAACTCTTAAGATCAGAAAGCTTTACCGGTAAATTCTACCAAACATTTAAGAAAGAAATATTACCAATTCTATACAAACTCTCATACATGGCTAGTGGGAATGTAAAATTATATAACCACTGTGGAAACACTTTGATAGTTTCTTTAAAATTGCCATGTAATCCAGCCTTTCCATTCCTAGCCATCCCACTCCATTTCTTTTTATTCAAAAGAAAAGAAAGCAAATTTTAAAACAAAGACTGGTTTGCAAACATTTATAGCAGCTTTATTTGCAATGGGCAAAAACTGGAAACAACCTAAATCTTGAATGGATAAACAAATTTGGTTATATCTCACAAAGGAATACTATATAGCCATTAAATAAACTATTGCTATATCATCATACATGGATGAATCTCAAAATAATTATACAATAGAGGTGAGACAGATAAATGGTACATACTATATAATTCCATTTATATAAAATTCTATAAATGCAAACTAATCTATTTTGATAGGGAGCCTATGAGTGAATGTGTGGGGAAAGGGAGAGACGTAGGGTGGGGATGGGTGGGAGTGAAAGCATACAAAGAGGCAAAAGAAAATTTGAGGGGAAAAAATCAGATTTACACGAACAGAGTTTTGTATGTTCTGATGCCTCCATCTTTAATCCAGATCCTCAAGCTCATATTCAACATAGTAATAACACTTATTTAAAGTATCCTTTATGTAAATGTGATTGTATGTTTTTAAGTTTACTAAAGATCAATGGCAACAGATTAGAAGATCCTTTAGTCTCTTAATTACGTATTGTGGCAGAAGATCTAAAAAAAATAAGTTGATATTGACAGGTAAAGACATATAAAAATGCATGTGTATCTCAGTATTAGAGCATGACTTAAATGCATGCATCTATGATAATGGCCTTGAGTCATAAGAGCAGGTCTATTCTTGTAAAGCATTTAGCTTGACATCTATGTACTGGGGATTCAACTAATTATTCTCTATGCATTGTCTCATTTAATACTCACAGCAAGCCTATGAATTAGCTGAAGATTAATGAATTAAGCTACATGTTAAGAACACATAGTTCTAAGTAGCAGAGAGAAGATTTGAACCCAGTTCATTCTGAATGGAAAGTCATCTACTAACCACACCATTCTACCACCTTTCAGAATAAATGTAATCTTGTATTTGCCTTAAATAAATATACAAAACAAAAATATTTAGAGAATCAATTACTTTTCTTTTAAGAAACAAAAATAATGACTCAAAACTGTGGCTGTGTCAGTGTTTCTGAAAATAAAATGAGATCATTATTATTATAGAGAGATGGAATAAAGGCAGATGAAAAACAACAGTTCAGCCATAATGATTTCATTAGGACAAATCTGTGGAGAGATGAAAGGAACAGATCACTAACAGATTGCTAGTGAAATGGAGAGTGTGTTGAAGTCATTGAATGTGATAACACTTACAGAAATGAAAGTTGAAATGCTTTAAAGGAATGAAAAAAAAAAAAGAAAGCAATATTTCCTATCTGTCTTAGGTAACACATCAGCAAAAGGGAAAATGCATATTTTGTCAATTCAGCCAAGTCATTGATCTCTTTTGAATGCTGAGTCTAATGAGGCAAGTATGGTAAATGCATAATGGTCCTTACACATGTGTTTTGCTGGGTTCAGATTATTGTGCACAATTAAATAGGTTTTTAGAAGTAAACAAATAACAACAAAACAAAACACCTAAAATATTTATTTCACCTCTGCTGCTTTCTGTAATACCAAAGTTTTATACATTTTGAGGATTATTCTGTTATTTCATAATAGTAAAAATGCAACTTTTGCATTTGAGAACTTCTGCAAGTGGGAAGTCATTCTTTATACTCACCACCAATCATTCTTTATAAAAGCACTAGATTATGTCACAATTAATTGGATGCAGATCAATTATTGCAAAAAACATAATAGCAACACACACTTCTGAAACACAAGCTAGATTTTAGTTACATCGAAAGAGAATTGTTAGTATAATATTTAACAAAAGTATATTTTCTTACCAAATATAATTATTTCCCTTTCACCATGTTAAATGAAGTTGCCAGCGCATTGCTAGACATTTAATAAGCACTCAATTTAAAATACTGGATTTGTAAAATATAGGAACTCTTTAAAGTGTGGAAAAGTATAAATTAAAAAATTAAAATATTCATTGAACACAATACTACCATTCAAACAGAACCTTGTTATTATATT